>NC_092339.1:79157500-80357500 GCF_046630445.1 Rutidosis leptorrhynchoides | reverse complement strand
AATGACCGGTTTGTCGATTTTTAAAACTTTAGTCTCAGTTAAAACAAAATGTAAAAATATTAAATAAATAAAACACTTAATTTAAAGCGTAAAATAAATAACGATAATGAAATTTCGATAAATAAAAGTGCGATAATTAAAAAGTACGATAATTAAAAGAGCAATTAAATACAATAACAATAAAATAAAGTGCGATAATTAGAAGTGCAATTAAATATAAAATAAAGGAAATTAAATATGAAATAAAAGAATTATGCTTATTTAAACTTCCGTAATCATGATGTTTGACGTGTTGATTTTAGTTTTATGTTCATGGATTAATTGTCCTTTGTCCTGGATTATTTAATATGTCCGTCTGGTTTTTGTCCATAACAGTCCATCAGTCATAAATATAAAGTGCGAGTGTCCTCGTCAAATTATCCTTATACCCGAAGTTAAATATTCCAATTAATTGGGGACTTAAACTGTAACAAGATTTTAATACTTTGTTTAATAATTACACCAGGTTATCGACTGCGTGTAACCCAAGGTTTTAATACTTTGTTAACAATTATGCCAAGTGTCCTTGTACATAATTTCACCCCTGTTTTAATAATTCTAGTGGCTATTAATCCATTCCCGTGTCCGGTTAAATGAACGATTATTCGTACATATAAATATCCCGCCCATCGTGTCCGATTGAGTGTATATGATTATTTATAGGGATGTCCAATTGTAAATCTTTATATTAAAATTAACAAACTATCATTTAGTTAAACAAATATAAAGCCCATTAATAGCCCATAGTCTAATTTCCACAAGTGTCGTTCTTTTGTCCAAACCCCAATTATGGTACAAAGCCCAATTACCCAATTTTAGTAATTAGCCCAACATCATGATTACTTCGTTTTAAATAAGCATAATAATAACTTAGCTACGAGACATTAAATTAAAAAGGTTGAACATAACTTACAATGATTAAAAATAGCGTAGCGTTACACGGACAGAATTTCGACTTACACCCTTACAACATTCGCTAACATACCCTTATTATTAGGATTAAAATTAAAATTAAAATTAAAATTAAAATTAAAATATAAATATTTACGTATAGATATAGAGAGGATGGATATATTATATTTAAAACTCGTCGAATTGCGCTGGCTTTTATAAGGATTTTCAAAATTAGGGGCTCCGCGACTCGCGGCCCTTTCCTTCTTCAAACTCCGCAACTCGCGGAGTTCGATTTTACAGCTCACTCCATTTTGGAGCCTTTCTTGCCGACGGATTATTATATAAATATAATATATATAATTTATATAATTAATTATATATTATATTATATTTATATACATAGTTAACTTGTAATTTTTAGTTCGTTGCGTCGAGCGTTGAGAGTTGACTCTGGTCCCGGTTCCGGATTTTCGAACGTCCTTGCGTACAATTTAATATCTTGTACTTTGCGTTTTGAATCTTGTACTCTTGAAATTTTGAGACGTTTCTTATCAATAATTGGAACCTCTTTGATTGTATTTTGTACTTTTGAGCTTTTTGGTCGTTGCGTCTTCAATTCGTCGAATCTGTCTTTTGTCTTCACCTTTTATTATTTAAACGAATATCACTTGTAAATAGGACAATTGTAACTAAAAGCTTGTCTTTCTTGAGGAAGAATGCTTTGAAATATATGTTTTTTTTAGCATTATCAATCGCAGACATGTTGCATTTGTAAAACGACACTTTTACGCCTGCGTGTTTACTTAATTCCACGTGTAATCACTCTTAGCAAGTTGTCATCATCAAAACAAAGATTTGCAACGTACGAATATTATCATTGAGTTATCAACCAACATTCTCATTCAGGAGGAACACTGGGTAATTCTTTGGGAAAAATATCCATCAATTCTTAAACAATCAGGACTTTATTTGATTCGGGAACGGTCTTAGATTTGTCAACAACGTGTGCAAAAAAGGCTCGATACCCGTGTGTTAATAACAGTTTGGATTTAGCATACGTTCATATAGTATTGCACGTCAAGGTCATTCCCCATGAACTTGTATGATCCTCCCACTACGCTTTTGCACTTGGACAATCTTCTTTCGACAAAGCATTATCCCTTCATTTACTCCGAGCCAATCCATACCTATAATCGTATGAAACTCCCCCATTTTCAAGGGGATTAAATCTATATAAAACATCTCATTGTCTAGTACAGAATTGCACCCTTTATACACATCGGTAACCATAACGGTATTATCGTTAGCTATCTCTACATCTATCGAGTAATCTATTACTCATAGGTACGTTAAAACTTTTACAATAATTTAAAGAAACAAACGATCTAGACGCACCAGAATCAAACAAGACGTTATCATGCATAGAATTTACATTAAAGGTACATGACACAACATCATGAGATTCTTTGTCTACTTTGGCGGTAACTTGATAAATACGGGGCTTTGGTTTGTAGTCACCCATCCCCGTTTCTCTCTTAATCACCTTCTTTTGAATACCATCATTTTCATACTTCTTATACTCGGGACATACTGTATATGTATCTATCGCACAATATATGTGTGTTTTATGATGAGATGATGAATCAGATGCAGTAACTGTAATTGTGGTGAAGATGATACACTACAAAGAGTCACAATTCATAACATCAAAGTTAGTTACATGAGGTTGAAAGAGTTTTAGTGTTAAGTGTGTGTAAGAGTTAGGTGCAAAATGGTGCTCAACTTATGATCTAAGCTAAACAAAGGATTATTTATACTCTCTCTCTCTCTCTCTCTCTCTCTCTCTCTCTCTCTCTCTATCCTAATACAAATTACATCTATTTAGACGTAACATAAACAATGAGAAAAAATTGTTCCGTATTCTGGAGGGACAATTTGCAGGTTGGAGCCATGGTGATCCATGTTCTCTTGCTGAGTTTATACAAATATCATAAACTTATTTCGCTTTCTAAGTTCTTTTTGAAATACATATAATTACTTAGAGTAGTCCAAGAAGAGAATAATGTTGTGTTTTGGTATAATGTTGTGATTTACACTTCCCCCATTTGGAAATATTTGTGTGGGGGGGGGGGGGTTGAGTACAATTCTTTTGCTAATTAATCAAGTTTAAACAGTTAAACATAATAATCAAATAAACTAACAAGAGTCGAAGTATTTTTTTAGTTTACTCGTTTATTGATAAAAATCTCAAAGAATCACTGTTATCTTAAAGCGGAATAGATAACCGATTCATACATATTACGCCTTGATATTTCAAACACACTTAAAGCATATAAAAGATTTAACAGATTCTATTAATTAAATCTCACACCCATAAATAAAACATTTGTGGAGTTTTCTATTTATAGAGAAACTATATAAACCTTCTATTGTCCGATGGTCAAAACTATGTTTGTAATTTGGCTGACAGAGTTGGTAGAAAGCACGTGACTCTCTTTCTTGTACTGAAGCTAATATAGGAACACCCTATAAATGAAGGACACACTATTTGAATAAACAAATAGGATAGTGGGTTCCCAAGGCGTTGAAAAAGTACATCCTCGAACCGCGCGTGTGATATACTTCTGTATTCGACGTTTTTCTTGTAAGGTCATTTGTCAACCGCTGACTCGTGTTCTTCTAATTCAACTTAGTATTCGATGTCAGTTGAATGAGCATGCTTGATGTAGACAACACATAAATAAACTATGCCTTTGAGAGATAGACATAGTCGGTCTAAGTATTCGTTCTCAGTAATTCTTCTGCTGGTTTTTCTATGATCTTTCATTGGTTGTTCAGATAGAACCTGGATGCAGCTATTTTATGTTGATAGTGCAGTCAGCACACCTAAAAACTTAGACTTAACACTAAATGTTGTTTTGGCACACATAAATACAAGTATTGTCACAAACTATGTTTTGTCATAATTAAATCATTAGTTATATGATTGACTCAACAACAACCTTGTTTCTTCATATGGTGTTTTGTTTGCATCAAGACGGATTAGTTCGCCTTTGACAAGAAAAATAAGATCCCGTTACATGGATTTAACAGTGTTGTAACCAATATTAATACAAATCACCAACTACATACACCTGTAAGTTTAGATTCACATTTGTATGATTGCCTTAACTACTGCACTTACATAAACTGTACATATAATTAAAATTCAATACTATGTCAATAAACTTAAGTGTAAAACTATTTAGAATCACATTTGCCAATAACTGTATATCGAGTACCTTGCATGCTTCAATTAACAACTTCACAGATGATAACGAAACCCTTGTTACATGAAATAAAAATAAGGATTGGCAAGTAGAATGAAACAAGAAGATATCGTTTGGAAGGTTAAAATGACTTTTGGAAAGCAATATCAAGGCTGCTAGCACGACAGAACATGTACATACCATATGTCAAAAGGGAGGTGATATATCCAAAGTCTCTTTGATAGATCCACTATCATTCGATGCTATCTTCAGAATTACCCTCAAATAAATTTCAACATAAAATTTGTGTAAGATTTCATTAGGGTATTTTAGAAATTTTGAATGAATTTATCAAAATCATGAGTGGAAATATCATCACTCTTCCTAACTAAAAACATACCACACACAGAAGATGAAATGTATGTAAATCAAGGTGTACTTGAATCAATAAGTGTACTCACTAAATCTTTTATATAACACAATTGATAACTATATTCTAATCCCGTGTATTCTCATATTCTGAATCACCAAATGATCTTATTAAAGCCCCAGCAGAGCAGGTCGCACACAACCCTCGTGTTAATTAAGAATAAGAGACATCACATTTACAATATATACGTTTATAAAATATTACAACAATAAGAATTAAAGTACGATGTCAAGCATTATTATATTATATATCTCGAACACAAATATTGACAGGCCGGAGACTCCAAACGTGTAATATCTAAAATTATTTCATAGTGGATTATGTAGTCTCATATAGCGTAATTCTCTTTTTATACGTTGAAGTATTGCAACCTAATCCGCGTCACATAAGGTTAATTTGGTTTTTGATAGTCTTTCCCAAGTTAACATATATTGCGTCCGTTAACTTCACTTATCATATTGTGTAAAATTACACATGTGTAAGTGTTAGGAATAAAATAAATAAATATAATTTGTTGTATGATGTAAATGTCTTATTTCCCTTAACTTTATACAAGGTGTATATGAACTTATAAATACAGACCTTCATCATCATTCTTAGGTTAGCCATTAGACACACTTAAGCCTTCCCCTCACATTTACACTAACACTTACACCTTAACTTACAACTAGTTAAACTAAAGACTTAACCTTGTAGTTTTTAATTGTGGCTCTTACTTGATTCATCATCATTCCAATTACTGTTGTTACTCTTTCATATTCATATCTTCATACAACATATATTAACACATACGAATACATAGATATACACACACACACACACTCACACACATACACACACACACACACACACACACACACACACACACACACACACATATATATATATATATATATATATATATATATATATATATATATATATATATATATATATATATATATATATATATATATATATATATATATATATATATCAATGTTAAAATCACAATCTCTACAAACGCGAATTGCGATCGAATCTATACTCTACATGTGGTATCAGAGCAAAAAGGATTTATTCCTATCAATCCTTAGCTATATCTTTGTCTAAAATCCATCAAAAAATCAGATTTCATGCTTTTTCACCTTTTGAACTGTTTTTGGAGGTTTAAGATTTCAACGAGTTTTGATCAAATCTATTAATAAAAAACATTTCATAATCATCCCGTGCAACTTCGATCCAAATCTTAGTAGCTAATTAGTGAAATCGAGTTCTAATTTCGAAAATCAGTTCGAAATTTTTTAGTTCAAAATTGAATTCGTTAGCTCGATTCAATATTTTATTTGATAAACTAAGATTGTAGCTATGTTTAAGTAGACGAAACACACCTTTCTGCAAATTTTCATGTCCTAATTCACATTTTCACTTGAATCCGTCGTATGGCCACCGTTAACCACCTCGCCGGAAACCTAACAAACTTTTCAGATCACAAGAACTTTCGACGATCGAAAATCACTCTCTGTCGATCGTTACACCTTATTGTCCACCAATACACCTTAAGAGTCTGACTCCCAATTTGAAGACACCCGACCGGCATAAGTGACTGTCGGTAGTTAGTCTGTCACACCAATTTTTAGTAACGTTATGCTGCCAAAATTTCGATTATTTCATCCCAATCATTTGATTTTGAGTGTACAAAATTTTAGGGCTCGTGAAAATTGGGAAGAATATAGTGTAAGTGAGGATATAACAGAAGAAAAGAACACGCAGAGAATAGGGAGAAACACGATTTATTTCCTTGGCCCAATTATTTTCTAGTTGCTAGGCCCAAATTCCTTAAAGAAGCCGAACTCACAAATAATGTAATTCATTAATTAGGAGCAATGATTCATACGTCCATTTAATTTCATGTTTGAAAAGATATAAGGAAATCTAAGCCCACTTGTCTGATCCAATAGCTAAATCATTCAGACTTACAAAAGTTAATAGTTTATTAACTTCCCAATTAAGTTTCTAACGGGAAGTATTAACGGAGCAAGAAATTTAACAATTCTCGTTATATTTTCTTGCAAAATTCTCAAAAGATCAGTTTCTCGATAATGCCTCATCCAAATTCGCTCCTATTGCTCGAACAACAACTTTCGTAACTTCAAGACTCAATCTTTCAAGGATGGCTAAATAGATACACGAGCTTGCAAACAATGAGTACCAGTTGAAAGAACAAATTTCAAAGCTTCAAGCAGTGCTTCAAAGTCAAAAAGATTCTTTCGACAAAGAACGGCTCAATTAAGAAACACCGATTAATCGTTTCAAAGAGAAAATTGTTCATCTCATTGAAGAAAATAAGACAATTCGGACTCTTCAAGCAGAAAATAGTCATCTCAAGTTCAAACGTGAATTTGATTCAAAGACCATTCTACAACTTCGCACTACTGGTGATAGTGTTTAGACTCTTAACCGAACATTAATTCATGTCTTTGAAAAACGCATTTCGGATTTGCAACATGAGTTAGAGGTTAACCCAACACCAATTTCTAATCAACAATTGTGTTTATGGTTACACAAGTTGAAATCCCAATGTGCACCAAGCCACACATTTCGGAATCAAAACATACTTCTTATACAGTTGAGAAGACTGATCCTTCACCAGAGATTCCCAAGGATTCTAATCTTCACAAATCGGTTTCCCATGTACAACGATTTTATTTCCGCTATCAAACTAAAACAAATCAACCGTTTCTACAACCTGCTTATGGGAAATCGTGGGAACTCACTGGATTTTGTGATCAATATGGATGTGATATCGGCTAAAAAGTCATGTTTTTATCCCCGATATTGAGTTCCAAAAGCATAAAGTTCAAAACTTTGTCGGCAAAATAATCGCTTTTTCAGTTAAATTTGTAGATAAAGTAATTACGAAGATAATACAAAAAGAATCAATAGAAACGGAGCTAAAACGAAGATTCTAGAGCGAAAACGGTGAAAGACAAGAAATCAAGTTACGATCCAGGGAATCTCGCAAGCCAAACGGCCTGCCAAACGGCCTGCCAAATGGCCTGTCAAACGGTCCACCAAACGGCCTGCCAGTGTGGCAAATGGCCTGCCAAACGCCCAGATCAAACGGCCTCGTTAAATGGCTTGCTTTAGCAAACGGGCTCTGCAAACGGCTTGCTAAACTGCCTGCCAAACGACCTGCCAGCCGTTTGCAGGCAAAATTTGTGCTTATTTAAAGGCTTTTTGTCATCCAATTTCAACACACCTCTCTTTACTCTCTTACTACAATATACTTTCTCTCACTAGAGCTTTCAAGGCCTTCTCACCTCCGAGCGGGAAATTAAGTACCCAGAGGCGAACGCCGAAGATTGTAATAGGAGCGGTCTAGAGGATGTCAGCACTTGTAATGGTCCAGATCTTGTCTGCAAACGGTGAACGCTTTCCTTAATTTAATGAAGTTATCTTGTTATCTTAAGTTGCTTTCATCTTGCATGCTTATCTTTCTCTTACGAATGTTTATTATATGTTGAATACTTTATCTGAGACTTATCATACTGTTATGCTGAAACCTTGACGGTTTAGAAGTTTAATTTACGGATCACCCTTTCCACTTATTCACGTGGCTATAACCTAGTATTAGGACCTGATCAACCCTAGGATGCAAGGTAAGTAGTTATGTGTGCTTAACGTCACAATAGGGATATAGTACCTACGTACGAATAACCAATTATTCGTCAAAGAAGAGCTTCCCATTTAGGTTGTGATTAGAGTTAGCAACATAGAGTTCAGTGAACACTAGCTTGCTCAAAAGCATGATTCACGTCAGAAGCAACGTTCTTGAGATGTTGTAAGATGATCTGGGGTTGAATAAGTGATCGCAAAGGAGAGACCTCTAATCCAATTAGCAGTACCTTAGAATATCTAAGATTGCACATCTGTTAATGTTAAGGCATAGCATAGTGTTAAGTGGTGGAATATTGCTTTAGTTAGACCAACTAGGATTAAGAAAAGCTGAGACTTTCCTTTATGGGTATACCACTTTGTTCATGTACCTGAGATTCTATACATAAGGTCGTTTAAACCCTTTAGGTTAACGTTGGGAGTAGGGATACTCGTCTTAGCCAGAATCTTCAAGGCCTAAACTCTTAGTGACAAATCAGTTAGGTTCATAACCTAGTTGATTGAGGTTTAGTGTTTATCCTAGGAAGTTAAACTCTTGTAATAATTTCCCTTCAGAATTCTATTTTCCATACATATCTATCTCTATCTTTATAAGTTCAATTACTGTTTTATTTAGTTAATCTTAATTTATCACCTCTTGTCACTAGGGTTAACTATATAGGCACTTTTGTCCCACGTTACTGAGCAAACATACAAAAATACGAACCTGAGTTATATATACCACTTACTCGTTAAAAGGAAGACAAGTAGGTGAGTTATAGCTAGGAAACCCCAGCTAAATATATATGATAAAACCATTACTCTCTTGTGGTAGCTAATTCTGACGTGTTGCGACCTAACGACACCGCACAAATAAAACCGTCCGTTTTGGCCATATCAGGATGGTTTACTCATAAAACAAGGCAATCAAGTTCAGATAAATTATCCGTCAACCTGAGCAAACCACCGTTTGTTAAAACAACTTCAAAACCAATCAAGTACTCATTCAAAAAGCTAGTTTACTTTCAATCAAGATCTATGATCAAACTTCGGTGAAGCACAAGGTCAATAAATCTAATCATCCATGCCTACAAAATGTCCATAAAAACAATGACAACGCAAACCGAAAATCCTACTACCCAATCTTCCGCACAAAATCTCCGATACAAACTCTTCCCAACAACACTTCTAACTCCCTATGTTCGATTAAGGGGGAGCGAGAAGATTCATCATTTAAGGGGAAGCTAAAGAAAATCTTCAAGTGGGCTCTTTCCTACACCCCGCTCAATTCAATAAAGACGTATCTGAACAACGCACACCAAGGGGGAGAAACAACGTCAGGATCAAAAGATTATGTGCATTAAAATCATTCCTGAACAACAGAGAATCTTTCAAAAGAAGTTTCGTCATGTCAATTCAACAACGACGGTTAATCCAAGAGGGAGAGTTTAAGACTTCAAAGATGATCAAATACAAGAGATTTTCAACAATAAATCACTTCTTAGGGGGAGATTGTTAAGTCCAATTTATAGATGAGATTTGTTGTATTATTGTTAGCATATAAATTTTCCTCACCTAGCTTAAGAACTAGCTTCCCCCTCACAATTACACCAACTCCCTCACATACACTAACCCATTCTCTCCCGATTCCCCAACACTCTCGCATTGTAACTAAGTGTGGCTCTAAGTTGTATCATCTTTGTTACAACAATAATATACATCATTCATTATTATCACAGTTTCATATATACATTATATAAATATATCGACATATATACTTCTTGTGTTCATCACATATTGATATCGTCTCATTTACACATATTATTATTTGCAATATTGGATTATTTTGGTTATATTTTGGTAATTATTTAAAGAATTTAGCTAATGGTTATGCTTGAAATTATGTTTTGAGTTCAAGAAGTCTTTAAAGGTCCATTTCGGATGATTTTAGTGAAGTCTGGGCATCAAACGAGCAAGTTAAAACAAAGAAGAGGAAAACTGAAACGAGTTGCTGTATCAGGTGCATCTGATGGTTGCGAGACATCAATTCGCGGTTGCAAGTTTAGGGATTACGGATGTGAGAAACTAGATTACGGGCGCGAAGTTTAAACAGAAGTTGGTTTAATAAAATTGTTATTTTGCGGGCACCATATTGGATATCACGATCGCGACTTTGGGTTTCGAAGACATCGCGTTCGCGAGGTGGGGGATCGCGATCACGAGGTGGCATGTCGGTCAGCAGCCGAATTTTACCCTATAAATAGAACTAAAACCCCAACTTTTACATAGCTTTTACTTTACGAAATTTTGAGTTAGGGTTACATTTTTTCCAGCTTTTTATGGTGGTTTGGAGCATCTAAACAATACGATTTCAATTGTTAATCATTGGTATATATTTATTCTATATTTTAATCTTTACCATAGTTGATTATTGTTTATCTTCTTGCTTGTTTGCTTTTGTTATTACCTTGTCTAGCTAAATTTATGGTATTCACTTAGATGATTGAACCTATATGATGGATTGCTAAATCTTTTGTCTATTTAAATAATTGCTCTTGATCCATGATTCATTATTACTCTCATTGATTGATCCATTCAATTACAAGTCTATTTATTGAAGTAACGATAGTTATTAATTTGATAAACTCATTTATTTATCGAAAGATAATTCAGACTGGTTGAATTGCATGCAGGAAACTAGTGTAATTAGACTTAGTGATTAAACCATCAATTGAGTAGGTAATTGTGAAGCTCAAAAAAGGGACACCAATTTATCCTTCAATTAAATCACCATGTTGAGTAATTAGATTGATTGATTGTGTTCTTAAGAAGCGTGAGGGAAACCAGCATTATTAACTTACATTTTTATGATAATCAGTATCGAAGTGAAGGAAACTAGCTTATCTTACTAATTAGTGATTGTTTAATGAACTAGGTTAACGACAGTTTACTTAGGGAATTGATTGTAACATTCTTAATAAAAACAATCCTAATCCTAGGGAATTAAATCTAAGTGGATGCCTTTATCTCATATGAATTCGTATATGTTAGTTTGTGTTTCTTAGTTTATTTTTTTGTAATTCAAAACTTTCCCCAATTTACTTAGAATAATTATTAGTTTTAAAATTTTAAATTCAACTACTCCGTGTGGAAAAAACTGGTCTTTTACTTATTACGTGCTATACGAACGGGTTTTAGTTGTATGTATTGTGTGCTGTTTTAGGATAAATAGTCTAGTTAAATTAGGTTACATTTTAGCACATCACATATTCATACGAAAACACGAAATAAACGTTTTCTAATCTAATCAGTAAGTGATTATTTGTAGGGAAATTGACATATTATATATATATATATATATATATATATATATATATATATATATATATATATATCAAAGTGTTCAAACAATATACACTTTTTAAATTTTTTTTTTTTTTTTTTTTTTTGACAATATACACCATTGGGTCGAACAGCATGTTGGTAGACCACATGTATAGGGTTTTAAGCCTGTAGTCGACCAAACATTAAATGGGAGTTGGTCGACCACCTCATTAAGTTGGTCTACTACATAGTCTACCAAGCATTAAAGGAGATTTGTTTGACCACTTCATTATGATGGTCGACTACATAGTCTACCAAACATTAAAGAGTAGTTGGTCGACCACTTCATTAAGTTGGTCTACTACTTAGTCTACCAAACATAAAAGGGGATTTGGTCGACCACATCATTATGATGGTCAATTACATAGTCTACCAAACATCAAAGAGTAGTTGGTAGACCACTACATTATGATGGTCGACTACATAGTCTACCAAACATCAAAGAGTAGTTGGCCGCCCTTGCTGTTTTTTGGTCGACTACAAGCCAAATTTCTGTGGTCGACCAGTCTATGAGGTAGTCAACCAAATGATTGTTTAACTTAATGGTGTATATTGACAATTATTTTACAAAAGTGTATATTGTTTGAACACTCTTGAAAAAACTGTACATTTGTCAATTTCCCTTATTTGTATCTTGTTGATGATAAATGTATACTTGCAAGATTTGTAAGTATCGACAAACGATATTAAAGTACATTGAATCCTCGTTCAACGACAATACTAACCGGTTTACACGAACTGATTTTCAAACTCCCCCCACTATTCTTCGACATTGCTAAGAACAAAACTGCCCAAAATAACGTCATGCCATTACGTCGTTCCCAAAAAGAAGTTCAAGCCAGGCGAAAGATAAAGCAGCCATATGGAGTGTTTTAAAATTGACTACACTAAACAAGATAAAAAGAACAACACATAGGTAACGGACACGAGAACACCACCGGCACCCTAACAAACAAATAAACATAAACAAAACCATTCCTGGCAAAGCTCCGAGCTTTTGGAAGAACGCGAAAGGCCGCAGTGCCGCCAAAAATCAGTAACAAAGAAGCTCGGTTGTCACAACCCACAATAAGCTGCCACAAAATGAATTCACCTGTAAATACACTCATCCCTCCCCGGGGCAGAAACCAAATCTTAGACTGGGATCGTCGTCTGACACAACCCCGAGGTTGAAACCACGACAACCTCAACACCACCCGCAACCAAAACCTTTTGATATAGAAAAAGATCAAAACTTTAATGATCGATTAAGTCGTAAACTTCGACGGTTAAAACACAATTGATTACGAGTAATTAATTAACTAGGACATTCTGTATTACTCTGTATACCTTAATGTACTTCGAAAGCTGCCTGTAACTAGACTTGATCCATATAGAAATTAACATATACTTACATTTAATTAATCACATGTTATAATGACTTATATTACGGAGTATATATATTATATACATCACACAGACATATATGAAGTTGTATTGTCTAGTAGATGGTATGTTTAGAGGCTTCAAAAGTCAACTATAAAATTTTGTTGTCACTTAAATTGAGCTGTTTAGTAGGCAATGGTGCAGTCTAAGAAACCTACATTTTCTAAATTTGGGTAAAGTTATAAAAAAAAGATGCCTTTCGATACTATATAGGCAACTAGATACGGGGAGTATGTGTAGAAACTTTAGGATTAAAACAAGGTTAACATGAGTTGATGAAAGTTCTGACTCAAAACAAGTACCCCATTGATTAGGACACTATACTCTTTCAAGGTAAACATACTTTCTGGTGCTATCTTTTTTCTATTCCTCTCTGTGTTTTGGATAGCCTTTCACACCAACACACACATATTTAGGAAGTGCATTTGTTAAGATTTTTTTGGGTTTGTTAGCTTATATAGTTGTTGGGGTCTATATATCCCCACTTGAGTTATCCAGTTCAAACATCACTAAAGTATATTTAAGAGCTGACCAAAAAATGATAAAAATATTTATGGGATAACCTAGTTAGATGCGTATATCCAGGGACGGACCTATATGGTCATGGCCGGTAGCACGTGCTACCAGTCAAATACGCTATCTAGTGAAAATTTTGTGGGTAAATAGTGTATATTTTTTTGAGTGACACCATTTAAATAGCAATCTAGAAGAAAAATATGGACTTCTAAGCAATGACTATCATTCTTAGATCCGCCACTGTGTATATCTGAGTAAAATACTATTCCGAAACCTAACCAACTATTCATAAACTTTATGTACGTATTTGTTTTTGGATGGTGGTGTAAAGCTATTTCTTATTAACTCATGGTTAGGGCTCGTCAATAATTGATTGAACCCTTGGGTAAACACATGTTTTGTCCTGTGAACGTACATTATAAGACCACAAGGTGTCGTTTAGTGTTCATTTTCAGTGTCTTTAAAAGACACTGGAACTGATTGAGGAGAGAAAAACAAAAGGTATCGTTCAGTGTCTATTTTAATATTTTTACTTATAATATATATATATATATAACTAAATTAAACTACACTTACATTAAATTAAACTATGCTTACATTAAATTAAAATATGACAAGTTAAACTAAAAAGTCAATCACAATGATATCCTTCCGCACTACCGTCACTCTCGGTTGGAACGTGGTCCCAAATACTCTTAGTATACAACTCGATATTTCGAGTGTATTATTGCTTTTCCGAGTATTTTTATCTATTCATCATTGTCGTCAAGCCACTCGAATTTCTTCGATTCTTCATTCCAATACGCAAACCAAGCTGCCTTGCAATCACTGTTTCGTCTTATATAATCGAACAAAGTATATACATCAAAGCTGGATACAACCGCATCCAACCTATGTTTCTGACCACCGTAGTATTCCTTCATATTGTCGGTAAAATACCCACCATTGTGAACGTTGAACGTAACAATGTTACTAAACATGATGATTTTGAAGTGAAAATTTTGAGATAAAATAAGAAATGGTTAAATGTGAGTGATGAGAAATCGTTAAATGTGATACTTATAAGGGTGTAAAAAAAGGTTAAAACCACTGTAAAAACGGTTAAAACCACCGTCTCTTGCCCGGTGTTGGCTCACCGATGCCGATGACCGACGCCGGCACGGTGTCGTTGGTTTGCTCGTCCCCGCCGTCGATCGCAAGAAACGTTGGAGAAATCCATTGACACCCGGAGCTCTAAGATTTGGTCATATGTCATTGTAACTTCGTATAGAAAACCTAATCATACATGTTTTTATTATCATTTTATTTTATAATTTTTTAACAACAAAATTGGAGTCATTGAAGGGGACCACCAAATGAGTTCCCACCATCCGATTATATCTGTTCCATGTGTCAAGTATGTTCTACCGAACAACTGTCATAGGATAGACTCTGCGTACAGTCACCCTTGAGAAACACCGCTGAACAACTTCCAAATGACATGCTCAGACAACGATACCTCCACATGACTCCATAAACAACTGCAAAGCAAATTGCTATGAAATTCCCAAGAGTGACTCAAACTCGAGACCTTATAGACACTCAGAAAAACGGTAACCACTCAACTAAATGGAGATGGCTCATAATCATACATGGTCCAAGTATGGATTATATTCAAAAACTATGCAAGTAATTTCACTAATCATTTCATAGAAACTCAAGCAAGAATTGTAAGCATTATCATCATGTTGTTACGGAGTATTAGGGAAAATTTAGAAGTTAGGAACATCATCGACAAGCTAAGAGAATTATGATTGCGATTGTTTGGGCATGTGAAGTGACAATAGAGGCCTTCATGGTTGACGACATAAGAAGAATGGGTGGATCTAAACGCAGGTGGGAGGATGGACTTAAGATCGACATATGGGAGATTTTATTGACCGGGACATAACTTTTGATATGAATGCGTGGAGGACTAAAATTAGAATAGACGATTAACACCTTTCCCTAAATAGGTAGATTTATGTACTTTATATTCGCATAATGCACATTTATTTATAACCATTCTATTGTATTTATATTATATATTTATTTTTGTCAAATTTATTATGTTTATATGTTTATATCCTTAATTACCCCCTATTTTGATATATATATATATATATATATATATATATATATATATATATATATATATATATATATATATATATATATATATATATATTTATTTATTTATTTATGTATGTATGTATGTATGTATGTATGTATGTATGTATGTATGTATGTATGTATGTATGTACGTATGTATGTATGTATGTATGTATGTATGTATTCATTTTCTCGATGCTCGTACAACATCTTCTAAATATTTATTGATTTCTCTTTCTTACTTTTATATATATATATATATATATATATATATATATATATATATATATATATATATATATATATATATATATATATATATATATATATATATATATATATCTTTATTATATTGGTCAGAGATCCTTCTAGAAGCAGTCTCTCTATTCTCGAGTAAAAGAGCGATAACTTTTTCTAAGGTGGGTGGAGACTCGATTTCAGTACCTATTTGCACTGTTGTAAAAATTCCAGATTACTCCGATTAATCCCCGATTACTCATTTTTAAGAACAGTTGTTCCGATTTTTCAAAATCTGTTTAATTAATCGTTTAACATCGGTTAATTTTTAAAAGTCGGATATGTTGATCAAAGCCGATCAAAGTCAAATTTTGTCAACATTTTAACATGAATCTTAACTTGATTTTAGAATTTTTGAACAAAATGAATGACTTAGACGATATGTTAAAGTTTATGTTTGTTTTTACGTCTTTCTTTCACATTTAAATATATAACTTTGAAATTAATAATTTAAATGTATAAAAAGTACAATTCGATTAACCTCCGATTTGCCGATTACTCCTTCTAAAGTTTTGACGGATTACTCCCCGAATAGCGAGTTTTGCAAATTGGAGAAATAACTTCCCTTTTATTCCGGGATAGAAGGGGATTGTTTACATCTTACCTTCCACTATTTATAAATGTAACCGAACCAAAAGTGACTTGAGTATAACTTGTGGGGTACCGTCTCTCTATACTTTGGATGGTCATGTTAATTCGTCGGGATAATTTTCACCAAAGGTGGCAAAGAGACGATTCGACATCCAGCAGATGGGGTCTTGATTCTTGAAAGTGAGAAAAAAGATGTTTCAAATAACCTATGTCTTGTGTTTTGCTTCTTTATTAAGGGCTAGTTGCTTTTATATACAGAAATAGTAGGCCAAGCTCATTACTAGAGGTCGACTAATAGGGGCTCACTAATCAGGATAGCCTCTGTAGACATTTAATCACGGATCTTAGGTCGCTTGCTAACTATCCTAGAGGCGGAATTCACTAGAATAGAGTTAAACCGAGATATGGGTCGTATCGGGATCGAATAGATCAAACCTAGGACAAGAACTAGATTAGATCGACGCCTAAACGATATATTTCGGTGGTATATAGTGTTAGGGTTCTCTGGAGATGAAAACCAGTCGACTAGGGTAAATGGGATGATTAACCTCAACCAAGAAGTCTCAACCCGTATATATATTGCAGGTCAGATACACTCGGTCGAGTGTGTCTCTCAGTCGGTCGACTGAGTAACACGGTCGGTTGAGTGTGTACACACACTCGGTCGACTGTGTGTGCAGTTTAACATATTGATTATTTAGCAAATTAAGTACTCACAATCACAAACGTAATCAATAGTCACAAGTAAACATTATTACATAACCGAATGTGTTAAACGTAAAGATAAACTACGGCTGTGGATTCATGCACCAACAGCCTCAAACAATAATCTGTCAAGAGTAGTCTACGAACTAAATAAATAAATAATATAAAGGCTCACCAAAAATATCTATAAATACAACACAACAACAACAAAATCTAATCTCACAAAAGTGAGTATGAGAAAGCTAAGATTTAGACAATCATTCCCCTACTCTAGAATAAAGAGAAGTCATTTCTCCACCCAGAGTGAAACACCACAAGAGTAGAGAAAACCCTCCCTCTCGATATTCTATGAATATGGAGAATACTTCTGAAAGGACCTCCGGCCAAAAGTAGGTTAAAAAAGGTATAAGTCGCCATAAAAATGGTAGGAATCAAATTTTTATGGGTTTTAGTTGTGGTAAAAAGTTCCAGTTAGACTCTAAAACGACATTCAAAGTTCCAATAAATCGACGTTTACTATTGACTCGATTAAAAGAGCCATACAAAAATATCTATAAATGTAGCCTATTAATTAATCTTAACAATAGGCTCCTAACCAATACTCGGTGAGCATGTTTATTGGTGGTGGTTTCATGTATGTGTTTTTATGTTAACATTATCAAGTGGACTAAGTTTGCAAGTCAATTTGTTGCATTTTTTGTACTTATTGATTTTTCACTGTTTGGTGAGAAATCCTCATATATTTCCCGGTTTTTTGCTAAAAAAAAAATAAAATAAAATAAAAATAAAAAAATCAATATGCATGCAAGAGATCTAACAGTATGTACTTGGACAGTACTAGGAAGGGAAAATTTAGTGCAACGAACTAGTACATAAATATGGATCCAGTTTTATTGTAACTCATATTCATATCTAAGTGTACGTACTTATATTAAAATAAAAATAAAAATAAGTAAATTGAATACCTTATATACAATTTAAAATCTTTATTCTTTTTTTTTTTTTGGAAAGGCTTTTTGGAAAGGCTAAAATCTTTATTCTTATTTGGTAGAATTGGTGGTGTCTTGAGGTTCACCATATATATATGTATATAACTGAAAAAACAACAGATATAGAGAATGAGGAAGATAAAATTATGCAAATAGTCCCTATGGTTTGTTCAGATTAGCGAAGATAGTTCATAAACTTTTTCGTTGCACAGGTAGTCCTTGCAGTTTTAGCATGAATAGTCCCTCCAACCAACACTTATTAATTTCTTCCATTAAGTCCACACATGATTGTATTTTTGTCATTTGCCTATTAAAGTGGAACGTTCAGATTCAAGATCTATTGTGTCATTACTCATTATGCACCATTGCAGACTATTAATGGTCTTGTTACTTCCAATCACATCCGGCAATTTCAATAAATCGTGGTTGATGTTTGTGCTGCAAAACTCAATATGGAATGCTCGGGAAGGGTCAATCTCATTCCCCAATCTTTTTTAATAAACACCATTTAAAGACTAAAATGGTGTCTATTGGGATTGCTACCGATATACCGGAAAATGATTTTTCAAATGAAAGATGCAGACAACCTATTCCAGTTATAGTTTTAAATCCAAATGAGATTGATTACGACAAAGTATTTGGCGTTAAAATTTTTTTTTAGTCAAAGTTAACGTCGAAGAGGTATATAACAGTAAAGTACACCCCTATCATCGTATCTCCCTCAGTGTATCTCAAAGTGCATCCGACCACATTTAAGAATGTTTTAGTAGGTCTTCAAACGTTTGCCTTAGAGGCTGAATCAAATATTTTATTTTGTGTGTGACGACCCGGAAATTTTCGATCAAATTTAAACTTAATCTTTATATAATTTTGACATGCTAAGCAATGTGTGTAATAGTGAGTCATAATATATTTTTTTAACTATTGTTATGGACTCAGTTAACCTTTGACTATTCCCGACGATTCACGAACAATTCTGTGTAATTAAATGTATATATTTATATATGTATAAATATATATATACGTATATATAAATATTTAAATATAAACAAAAAGTATATATATGGTAATTTGAAATAATAAGATACAATTTAATCAATAGAAATAAAAATAATATATATATATATATATATATATATATATATATATATATATATATATATATATATATATATATATATATATATATATATATATATATATATATTATATATATAATAGATTAATTAAGAAACTATAAAAATGTAGATATATATATATATATGAATTCTTTACGTAGGTAATATTATATATATTGTAATATATAAATATTAAAGAATCAATGAAATATATAATTGATAGATATGATATTATAAATGTTAATATATTATATGTAAATACAAATATGGAATAATTGTTATATTAATATCAATTAATAGTAATATTAATATTAATAATTGTATCATTAGTATCATTACTTAAAGTATATTTATATATATATGAAATTTGATAAATATAAGTTGTTATATTATCATTATTGTTAATAATATTATTATCATTAATAAAACTTGTATTATTGTAACTAATAATATTAATAGTACCCTTAATAACATTAATATTTTATTTAACATTATTATTAAAGTCAGTGTTAGATGTATTATTACCTTCAATAGATAATATATAGATATAAAAAGTTAATATATATAAATTGATATGATAATATTAATATTAGTATTATTGTTAGTACTATTATAATTAGTATTATTATTATTAAAAAAATTATTGTTATATATATTTAATAGTAATTATTATCAACACCATTAGTAATAATATTATTATGATTTTTATATTATAAATTTGTATTACTATAATATTAAGTGTATTATTATTATGGTTATATTTAATAATAAGATTAATTATAATTTATAAATATAGTATTATAAATAAATGAGATATACAAATACTGATATAGATACATATATATGGATATTGTTATATACAGATTATAATCAGTATTATTATCAATTATTATTATTAATACTAATAGAATTATTATTATTAATATGATTACATTAATTATAAAAAAAATAAAAATAAATATAATGAATGAATTAAAGCATGGAAGCAGTTTCATATCGCAATCGTACTGTGTAATTTTTTTTTATTGTCTACAAAATCGAATATAATCTCTAATAACATCAAAATCTGTTATCAATCTCCTTCTCACTTTATTCATTTATTTATTTATTTTTCTGTACCTGCGAAATTGGGCAGTCGACCTCAAAACTTATTTAATTCTACCAATTCCAGTTGTAAATGAAACCAAATCGACATACAATATCAACCGTCCTTCACCATTACCCTTTACAGTCTGAATTCGATCGTAATTTTTCAAAAACATCCAAGAACTCAGGCTGACACCCTGTTCTTGCTTTATTTTTCAATTTACTTGAATTTGAAATCAATAACAAAATGTATAAATGCAGTTTAGTAATAAATCTCGTGTCTAAACTATCTGTAAAGTTTCAAGAATCAATTTAACCTATCGAGTTCAAATTTCGGAAGTCAAAGTTTTTTTTTTCAAAAGTTAAACAAATCGTTCATCGCAAAATTCGTAATCGTTTTGATATCTCCAACTGAATTGATGATTTCAATAGCTTCTATGAACGATTTACAAAATATTTCATGTTAACATCATAGAATAAGACATTCGAAATTTCATGATCAAAATTTTTTTCTCTATTTTCCAAAACAGCGTCGGACTTCAGCATATTTTATCCATTTTTTTATTTGTTTTTTCTTTTTCTCGTTCTCATGTAATTAAAAGGGTCTGTATAGATTATTTTTAATTTGCTTGAAAGTCATAAAAAGACGTTCGATTAATTGATTGGGATTGTTACTAATCGACTGAGGGGAAGAAGAAGATGACACAGGATAATTAGGATAAATAAAAATGGGAGCGAATTGTATTCAGGAAAGACAGAAATAGATTAATGGTTAAGTAGGTGTTGGGTGAACGTGAGGTCACGGGTTCGAGCCCGCTCTCTGCCAATTTTTTTTTAGAAACGTCTTTAAAGGTAGTTTCCCTTATCAAATTTATTAGTATTACTCTTATTGTTATTATTATTATTATTATTATTATTATTATTATTATTATTATTATTATTATTATTATTATTATTATTATTATTATTATTATTATTATTATTATTATTATTATTATTATGGTTATTATTATTCATTGTTATTATTATGATAGTTATAATTACTCTTAATATGTAGAAGTATTATTAAGATTAACCTTAATTCAATTAAATGGTATTATCATTATTATTATTGTTAATATTATTATTAAACAAGTAGTGCTATTATTATCATTATTAATATTATCAATATGATTATTAATATGATATTTAGTATTATTATTATTAAAAGTATCATTATTATAAATCTATTATCTTCATTAAAATTAGTATTAATAGTACAAAGTATTGTTAACAGAATTATCATTTAAACATTAATATTAGTACTATCTTATGATTACTGAAATTTCTACTTAAACTAGTATTATGATTAAAATTAACCTTATTATTAAACGTAATATGTTTATTAAAACTATCATTTTTGTCTTATCATTTATATTAAAATTTTTCATTTTTAAATTAATATTATTACTATCATTATTATTATTATCATTTTTATCATTATCAGGATTATTACAAATAGATATTTTTTTATCATATCACAATATTGTTATTAGTAAAATGATATTAAATAAGATATATGAATTAAGTATATTAAATTATCTATACCTATATCTATATAATACATAAATACAACAAGTATATTATTAATAATAAATATAAATTTGCTAGATTACGATTTTATGTTTTAATAGATATAAAATTGTTATAGGTTCGTGAATCCGAGACCAACCCTGCATTATTCAATATAGTCATATGTATTTTTACTACAAAATACATTAGGTGAGTTTCATTTGCCTTTTTACCCTTTATATTTTTGGGCTGAGAATACATGCGAAATTTTTATAAATGTTTTACGAAATAGACACAAGTAATTGAAACTACATTATATGGGTGAATGATCGAAGACGAATATGCCCCTTTTGCTTGGTAACCTAAGAATTAGTAAACCTATCTATTAATTGACGCGAATCCTAAAGATAGATCTATTGGGCCTAACGAACCCCATCCAAAGTACCGGATGTTTTAGTACTTCGATGTTGTTTTTATCATGTCCGAAGGATTTTCCGGAATGATAGGGGATATTCTTATATGCATCTTGTTAATGTCGGTTACCAGGTGTTCACAATATGAATGATTTTTGTCTCTATGCATGGGACGTATATTTATGAGAACTGGAAATGAAATTCTTGTGGTCTATTAAAATGATAGAAATGATTATTTATGTTAAACTAATGAACTCACCAACCTTTTGGTTGACACTTTAAAGCATGTTTATTCTCAGGTACGAAAGAAATCTTCCGCTGTGCATTTGCTCATTTTAAAGATATTACTTGGAGTCATTCATGACATATTTCAAAAGACGTTGCATTTGAGTCGTTGAGTTCATCAAGATTATTGTTAAGTCAATTATAGTTGGATATATTAAGAAATGGTATGCATGCCGTTAACTTTCGAAGTAATGAAAGTTTGTCTTTTAAAAACGAATGCAATGTTTGTAAAATGTATCATATAGAGGTCAAGTACCTCGCGATGTAACCAAATATAATGTATTCATCTTTATGGATTACGACGGGTCATGAAAGTTGGTATCAGAGCAGTGGTCTTAGCGAACCAGGTCTTGCAATAGTGTGTCTAACTGATAAGTCGTTAGGATGCATTAGTGTGTCTGGACTTCGATCATGTCTGCATGTCAAAAGTTTTGCTTATCATTTTGTGTCGAAAATTATCTGCTTATCATTCTTAGGGAATCACTTGCTTATCATTCTTAATCTAGACATATCTTACTGCCTGGATTGCATGAATAGTGTATAGACAAAAATTCATATCTTAGCATATCTGCTACTTCATATCTTAGCGTATCTGTTACTGTAACTTTGCCTGACATATTCCGTAGATTCCTCCGTAACTTATGGGATTTTAGTATTATATATGTAGCGACCCGACCAAATCATGTTTGACGGTGCCGTCTACTTAGGTCCCGTTACGTGGTCATAAGTCTTTAAAACAAAGTTTGACCAAAAGATATGTCGCATTCATTTCAAATGTAAAGGTTGTTCAAGTTTACAAGAATAGTTCCACCTCAAGTTACGATACAAAGTTTTAAGTACAAATGAAACTTATGCGACACAATTTAAAAGTATCCAAAAGACGCTCCATGTATGCATATATACTCGACATCCAATGCAAGTATCAAAATAATGAGCGGAAGCATGTATCATGTATCGTTCAAGGACCTGAGAAAAACATAGAAATCTGTCAACGAAAACGTTGGTGAAATCATAGGTTTAAGTAAGTAAGTACTAGTGAACCACAAGATTTGCATCAATGAAATAATAGTAATACATTCCAAAAGTTTGTTTCACGAGCACCCAATTATCAAAGCTTAACATTCCTTCCATTGTATACCCCATCACTTAGTGCTAGAACAAACACTGATTCTCGAAAATATATTTCATCCGTAGACGGTAGCGAACCGTCAAAGATGAGGGTTGTCAACCCATATGGCCATATAACATAAGTTCTCGCTTACACCCGGCAAGTGTAACTAATGATAATCGAATTGAGGATTTTTGTTCTAAACTCGTATGTAGAATGTTTGTTTTCCCGTTCTTGTGTTCACTTAGTTCAAAAGAATCGTTTATGTTTTCTCATCCCAATATAAATTCAAAAGAGTAAAAGTGGGACTATGATCTCACCTTGAATGCACGAGTGGTAGAGTACTTCAACAAGTAAATGTGTGCAAAGACAAAGCTAGTCTTGACCTAAACATATAGGTTGTATCAATAACGGTAAACACAAACGGTCAAAGATGTTCAATTAGTCCTATGGCTCGTTACGACTCGATTAATATAGCATGTGAATCAATTTGTCAAGTTTCATGCACGATACAAGTAGTTAAGTATGTTAGAACGATTGTATAATCGTTTGGTTATGTTTGACTAAAAGTCAAACTTGGTCAAAGTCAAAGTCAACGGGGTCGGGTCGGGTATCCGACAATTTTTCCATGATGAGAAATCATTTATGAGCAGAATGGCCAAGTTTCATGTTAATCGGAGTTACGGTTAAGCGGGAAACATTTTGTGAAAGGAAAAATAAAAACAAAAATGAGCTGGGCATATGCGCGGCGCGCAATGGGTTGCGCGGAGCGCACCCAGTGCAATTTCTGGTCAGAACTCAACCAAGAAGGCAAGCATCTGAGATTTCTGATTCTGCGCGGCGCGCGGGTAAATGCGCGGCGCGCAATACCTGGGAATCATGCAGTTTGCAGAAAAAAAATGGTCCAAGTCACGAACCAAAACTCAAATTAACATATTTTATGAACCGAAAACATTTAAAATGCATACTATATATCGTTGGAAAGGTAGTTTGACAAGGAAAACAACTAAACACGTTTCATCAAACAAAAACATCAATTTCAATAACCGATTTTCCGTCAAGTGATCATTAAGAATCCATTTTCAAAGTTTCAAGTTCATCAAATGCATTTTAAGTTTCGGGAATCCAATTCACACATGTGATATGCCGTTTTGAAGGTAATGAAGCATACATTACTACTAAACACTAACAATTTACATTTCATGGCATTCAAGCATCCAAAAATTCATGTCAAGAACTATCAAACCCTAGTCAAACATCTCAAAATCAATAATCATGTTTTTGAAGTTTTCTTAATCAACCTACACATCAAAACGAAGCTAATGATACTAGTAACACTTTTAAAACATGCACTTTAACAATCTAACAACATTTGATTATCCAAAATCAAGGATTTAGCAAGCAATTTTCATATTGAACTAGTTACACCAAAAACAACGAATCGAGCATACAAATTACATACACGACATCACAATGAGCCATAGACACTAATTAACAACTTTATAACTCAAAAATCTCAAGAACACATAAAATTAGTGATTTTAGAAAGTTACCCAAATGAGATGAAGTTGGTATCAAATTGAAGAGGATGAAGAGAGGATTCCAAATATGTATTTTGTTTTGATGTTTGCTTCTCCAATCGGATTTAGATGATGATTTTATGTTTGAGGGTTTTGAGTTCAAAAAAATGGGAAGTAGAGAGAAAGAGGAGGATGAAGGTGGGAGGTGGAGATGAAATGAATGGATGTGGTAAGTGGGTTGACTAGTTGACCTAGTCAACTAGTTTGCCCATTTGGCAATCTCGGTCCCTCGAGTTTCAAAGCGGGTGCGGGAATTAACCCAACGAATATTTTAAAAACGTTCGAGTAACGGATGACTTTATAATTAGATAACGAGAATATTATGAACGTTAGTTAACGAAAGATACAAATTTGAATAACGAAAGATATTATATATAAAAAAAAAGACGGTGTTAAAATAAATTTAACGGAAAAACGTGGGATGTTACATTATCCACACCTCAAAAGAAATTTCGTCCCGAAATTTAGTTGGAAGTAATAATCGATACCTCTCACTCGAGACCAGAGATGTCAATGCTATGAATAAGTGAAGATACGTCCTTGAGTGTTCTCATGAATTTGGATTTTTACGATCCCCGGGTTCAACTGGTTTTCCTATGAAGAGAAGTTTGTCTTCAATAGTTGGTGCATTTAGAAGAATTGCACGTTCCTGTTCCGCAGGACACGTTTCTATGTTTGTTACACGAAATGTAAGGTAAACGGAAACTTAATTGAGTCGGAAGTTCTAAACGGTAGGAAGCGGTTCCAATACGCCCCAAGGTTTCAAAAGGTTCAATATTGCGGCTATAGCCTTTCTCGATTTCCCAAAATGGATTACACCTTTCCAAGGTGCGGTTTCTCAATATTACGCAGTTACAAACTGGGATTTGTGAGGTTTTCATCTAAGTTTGGTATAACTCTTTTGGCGACTACGGATCGTCTCGAGCCCTCCTCGGATTTGAATGATTTCAATTGTTGTTTCTTGATGGAGTTCAGATTTCGGTGGTTGATGCTTTGGTTAAATGAACAGGGGTATGACATTAGCGGTCATATAGGGTTTCGGAAAGTGCGTGTGAACACACGAGTGGTAACTACTGTTGTAAGAGGGATCTACTAAAAGCGACCATGCAAGTTTGAAACATGTCTTTCGAAGACGTAAATCGTTCGTTTGTTCGGTTCGTCTGTTTGTGGGTGGTACGCGGTACTCATGTCTAAGCGGGTCTCCAAGGTTTCTTGTAAAACTAGAAGTGAAACGAGTATTTCGATACGGAATAATTGACAAAGATACACCGTGTTGGAATAGAATCTATTAAGATACGTTTGAACAAGTCAGTTAGGGTTCGAAAAATGTTCGTTAGGACTATTCACCCTCGTGGCGAATACTAATGTAATATGATGAATTTCTCTATCCATGGAGAAATGTTACAAGGAGTTCCCTTAAACGGAAATGCGAGCGATAAAGATAGGAGTGAAACGAGGACTTAGAATAGGATGAGCTTACATCTCGAGGTTGCCATAACGTGCCTCTAGTTGTCAAAAAAAAAAATGAAGTCTGAAAGAGAAACGAGATAGTACACGTAATTGTATAGTTCGGGGTTGAAAAATGGTTGGACGATTATCAGTGACGCAAGGGCGTTAAGTCAAAGAAGAGTGAAGTATCGTTGGATTGTGTGTTATCTTAAATTCCAGTAATATTAGACGGTGACGGTGAAATAACAGAGGTAGGTAGTGTGGTACGGGATGACGAGAAAATTGATCGGATCCACAATTTAGTATTCGAATTCTTCGTGCAAAATAACGAATTTTAGTTATGTTGATTTTTGAGACGAGAGAGTATGCCTTTCGGCGTTCAAGTAGAAATATTTCCATGTTTGAGTTCCATCTAGTGCTATACGAATTTAGCTAGGAAGGTTGGTGTGAAGAATCACGTTCAATGCTCAGACATGAAGAGGTTTAAAGTTTTCCTTAGTGAGTTAACGAGTTTAAAAGTCGTGTAACACGAGAAAAGTCAGAAATGAATCTTCGGTAAAAATAGACGAGATCTAAGATTTTACGAATACAAGTCTGAGTTGGGAGAGTTTCCTGATTACATGTGGCTTGATTTCGAGATTGATTGTAATGCCTTGACCATTAACATCATGGTCTAGAAGATTGGACTTCGTTCAACAGAAATTCTCACTCGGAGAATTTGGTATAAAGTTGCTCTTTTCTCAAAAGTTCGAGCGTAAGATGGTGATGTTGTTCGTTTTCCTTCTTTACTTAATTAAGTTAAGATGTCATCTATAAATACGATAACAGATTTGTCTAGATAAGTTGCATACGTGGTTTAGGAGGTTCATGAATACGGACGGAGTCCTAAATAAATCAAACGGTACTAAGAGAGATTTACAACTAACGTTGTGAGTTCGGAAATGGCTTAGGAGACATCGTCTCCCTTAACCCCCAATTGGTGATAACCGGAACGGAGGTCGATTTGGAACATACGGGATTCGTGTAAATAATCATGAGGTCATGGATACGAGGAAGTGGGTATCGGTTTCCAACCGAAAATTATTTAGTTCACAAAAATCTATACATAAATGTAGGGCAACAATTTCTCCTTAATGAATAGGTTTTGAGTTCCTTAGTTCTATTGGTGTCGAGTTAAATTTCTTAACGTATGTCCTCCGATAATATTTATAGGCACACAATATTTTTCCGTTGGTCGCTTAAATTGCCTAAGTAGTGTCTAGGGAAAAAAAGTAGAGTGCAAAGAGCACGAGTCAAAGACTTGGTTATAAAACGTCTAACGGTAATGAAATCGAATAAGTATGAAGTATACGGTTTGTTGTGAAGAAACGTACCCGTTACTAGTCCATCGTCGTTCCGGGCATCCTAGGTGTCGATGTTGAAGGTTCAACGGCGTGCGTTGGGGTTGATTTTCTTATTTGGGCACACATTCCTAAAATGACCCAGTTGGCCACATTCGAAGCAAGCACCCGTTCTGTGTGCGTTGGGCATCTTTCGAGCGACGGGCCCTTGGCGCCGGTGGTGAAACCTGCCACATCCTTCAAAGTGATGCTTGTGGCATTCGTTACAAAAAGGTAGTTTTCCGGCATAGCTTTTCTTGTCGTTGGAGGTAAAAGGCTTCTTGGCGGGGTTGTTGTTATTGTTGTGGTTGCTTGATTGAGAGGCTTCCCATGTTCTTTTGTTGTTACTCGGGTGGTTCTCGACCATTGGTGCCGGTGGTTCCATTTCATTCACCGTTTCTAAGGCTTGGCGGGCCATTGTTAAAGCCTCTTGTAGGTTAGTGGGTTGAGATGTCATTACCTTGTGTTGAATGCTCTTAGGGAGGCCATCCATGTAAAGTTCGACTCTTAGGGATTCGGGAGTCATGAGATTTGGACACATCGAGACTAGTTCGGTAAACCGTTGATTATAAGCTTCGTGGTCGTTTCCGACCGTTTTTAAATTCCTTAGACCCTGTTCGAGCCTTCGAGTCTCGTCGCGCGGGAAGTATTCGGTGATCATTCTTTCTCTTAATTCGGTCCAAGAGAGTGTGTGGGCTTCATCGCTTCCCACCAATTGTACATACGTGTTCCACCACGAGAGAGCAATGCCGGTGAAGGTGAGGGTGGAAAACTTGACCTTATCTTGGTCTCGACAACCGCTTGTGTTAAAAACGGTCTCCATTTGTTCAAACCATCGGGTGAGAGTAACCGGTCCTCCGGTTCCATCGAAAGTGGGAGGATTGTACTTCATGAAGTTCTTGTAGGAGCAACCCTCGATTGAATTACCGGCTCCATGATTGTTGTTGTTAGAAAAGTGATCGGCCACGGCCGTACCCACGGCGGTGGTTATCATTCGTTGAAGAGCTTGTTCTAGAGTTTCGAGAGGAGTATTGTGTTGACCTTGGTGAGCCATTGTTCCTTCATGAGACAAGAATATCGTTGGTTAGTATTTTCAACAATACTAACCGGAGTATGGAAATAGGATAGAGAGGATTTTTTTTTTTTTTTTTTTTTTTTTTTTGACACGCCTTAAATTCTTTACGTCATAATGTCGGAACGTCCATGTGAATCACCGTAATATAATCCCGGAAATTATATTACCCTGATTCTCATGTGCATTTAACATTACTTCATAAAGTCAAGGTGGCGCATCAACAAAATTTATCAACGTAAGATCAAGATCGAATACGAGTTAGATATGATAGAAGAGTTCGAGTATAAATGCACAATTAGTCAAATAATTCCTACTTCAGTCTATATGCCGGTTGTAGTCTAGATTCACCTATGTACCCTATGACTCGGGGTGGACACAAATGAACTCTAAATCCCTACAACCAAGGCTCTGATACCATCTGTAGCGACCCCGACAAATCGTCAAGTGACGGCGTCGGCTACGTGGGTCCCATTACCTGATTATAAGTCTTTAAGATAACGTTTGACCAAAATATGTCGCCTTCATTTCAAAATAAAGATTGTTTCAAAGTTTACAAGAATTGTTCAACCAAAAGTTAAGTTACAACGTTATAAGTACGATTGAAATCTAGGCGACACGGTTTAAAGTAAAGTCAAAAGACGCTCCATGTATGCATATATACTCGACATCCAATGCAAGTATCAAAATAATGAGCGGAAGCATGTATCATGTATCGTTCAAGGACCTGAGAAAAACATAGAAATCTGTCAACGAAAACGTTGGTGAAATCATAGGTTTAAGTAAGTAAGTACTAGTGAACCACAAGATTTGCATCAATGAAATAATAGTAATACATTCCAAAAGTTTGTTTCACGAGCACCCAATTATCAAAGCTTAACATTCCTTCCATTGTATACCCCATCACTTAGTGCTAGAACAAACACTGATTCTCGAAAATATATTTCATCCGTAGACGGTAGCGAACCGTCAAAGATGAGGGTTGTCAACCCATATGGCCATATAACATAAGTTCTCGCTTACACCCGGCAAGTGTAACTAATGATAATCGAATTGAGGATTTTTGTTCTAAACTCGTATGTAGAATGTTTGTTTTCCCGTTCTTGTGTTCACTTAGTTCAAAAGAATCGTTTATGTTTTCTCATCCCAATATAAATTCAAAAGAGTAAAAGTGGGACTATGATCTCACCTTGAATGCACGAGTGGTAGAGTACTTCAACAAGTAAATGTGTGCAAAGACAAAGCTAGTCTTGACCTAAACATATAGGTTGTATCAATAACGGTAAACACAAACGGTCAAAGATGTTCAATTAGTCCTATGGCTCGTTACGACTCGATTAATATAGCATGTGAATCAATTTGTCAAGTTTCATGCACGATACAAGTAGTTAAGTATGTTAGAACGATTGTATAATCGTTTGGTTATGTTTGACTAAAAGTCAAACTTGGTCAAAGTCAAAGTCAACGGGGTCGGGTCGGGTATCCGACAATTTTTCCATGATGAGAAATCATTTATGAGCAGAATGGCCAAGTTTCATGTTAATCGGAGTTACGGTTAAGCGGGAAACATTTTGTGAAAGGAAAAATAAAAACAAAAATGAGCTGGGCATATGCGCGGCGCGCAATGGGTTGCGCGGCGCGCACCCAGTGCAATTTCTGGTCAGAACTCAACCAAGAAGGCAAGCATCTGAGATTTCTGATTCTGCGCGGCGCGCGGGTAAATGCGCGGCGCGCAATACCTGGGAATCATGCAGTTTGCAGAAAAAAAATGGTCCAAGTCACGAACCAAAACTCAAATTAACATATTTTATGAACCGAAAACATTTAAAATGCATACTATATATCGTTGGAAAGGTAGTTTGACAAGGAAAACAACTAAACACGTTTCATCAAACAAAAACATCAATTTCAATAACCGATTTTCCGTCAAGTGATCATTAAGAATCCATTTTCAAAGTTTCAAGTTCATCAAATGCATTTTAAGTTTCGGGAATCCAATTCACACATGTGATATGCCGTTTTGAAGGTAATGAAGCATACATTACTACTAAACACTAACAATTTACATTTCATGGCATTCAAGCATCCAAAAATTCATGTCAAGAACTATCAAACCCTAGTCAAACATCTCAAAATCAATAATCATGTTTTTGAAGTTTTCTTAATCAACCTACACATCAAAACGAAGCTAATGATACTAGTAACACTTTTAAAACATGCACTTTAACAATCTAACAACATTTGATTATCCAAAATCAAGGATTTAGCAAGCAATTTTCATATTGAACTAGTTACACCAAAAACAACGAATCGAGCATACAAATTACATACACGACATCACAATGAGCCATAGACACTAATTAACAACTTTATAACTCAAAAATCTCAAGAACACATAAAATTAGTGATTTTAGAAAGTTACCCAAATGAGATGAAGTTGGTATCAAATTGAAGAGGATGAAGAGAGGATTCCAAATATGTATTTTGTTTTGATGTTTGCTTCTCCAATCGGATTTAGATGATGATTTTATGTTTGAGGGTTTTGAGTTCAAAAAAATGGGAAGTAGAGAGAAAGAGGAGGATGAAGGTGGGAGGTGGAGATGAAATGAATGGATGTGGTAAGTGGGTTGACTAGTTGACCTAGTCAACTAGTTTGCCCATTTGGCAATCTCGGTCCCTCGAGTTTCAAAGCGGGTGCGGGAATTAACCCAACGAATATTTTAAAAACGTTCGAGTAACGGATGACTTTATAATTAGATAACGAGAATATTATGAACGTTAGTTAACGAAAGATACAAATTTGAATAACGAAAGATATTATATATAAAAAAAAAGACGGTGTTAAAATAAATTTAACGGAAAAACGTGGGATGTTACAATATATGCATATGTAAATTATGTATTGTAGGGTACTAATCTACATCATATAATCTATTTCTTATCGAAAATCCTTCATCTGATTGTACGAGATGAATCCCTCAAGCAGTTCGAGTCCCTCAGATTTCGATAGCTATTCCGATAGTTATTCCAGCAGCTATTCCGACATGGATATTCACCTAAGCTCCGAAAGCGGTGTCACCAGAATGAATAAATCATTCAGCCATCCCCAATTCATCTGATGCATTCGTAGTCGACTTAATCAATGGAGACGCGAAGAAGGCGATCCCTTCCACCAACTGAATTCACCTCTTGACAATGAACCTGAAGCGTTTACCGGCGAACCTGTTCGAGACACCATTTTCTCTCTCATTTCCAGAGTATCTCGTCAAGATCATATACTATCTCATATTCTAAACCTCATTCATCCGCTCGTCCGAACCGACAATCATCCCTGTATAATAGAAGAAGTCAATGAGCTTCGCGCCCGAGTTGTAGCCTTGGAAAATATGGTGCAAAACATACCAGCTTCAACAACATCACCGACACCAACAGTACCATCAATAACAACACCAGTACCATCAACAATCTATGCCTCAACATCTCATTATGTACCTCGAGCATAATCATCAATCTACAAATTGTTCTACATCATTTAACTTCGTTCGACATGGCGATTACGTAATCTCTAATGTTTTAGAGATTACATATTATTGTTCTAACGGTAAATCAAATGAGTTTAATATCATATTGACTCATTAAATCCATGATTACATCTGAAGAAAATATACATGTATATATATTTTCATAAAGATTGTAATAAAAAATTCTTTCGTACAAACTGTTAATGGTGAAAATATTTTAACGGGTAGGTAATACCCGAGGAATATTTAGATTTCACATTAATAAGTTACAATGTACATTCTTCGAATCTGATTCAAAAGTCATTTACTATTCTACTTACATCCACAGATATATGAATCTGTTCACCACAGAATAACCATTTTCATTCAATTTCATATTTGGATTTTGACTTATCAGAATCCAACAAGTGGCATAATGAAGAAAACATTGGACAAAGATAAAATTTGTTAGAAGCAAACAAATTAACTATGAGAAAATTTTATTAAGAATCTACGCTAGCAAAATCCTAGCTAACTGTTAATTCCTTATTACACTTTATTATCGCAATTTATTTATCGAAGTTTATTTATCGCAATTTATATTCTCGCAATTTTATTTATCGTCAGTTAATTTCTGTTATTTATTTTACGCACTTTATTTATCATCATTTAAATATTGTTATTTACGCATTTTAAATATCGGGACACGTATACAATGTTTTGACATATCATATCGACGCATCTATATATATTATTTGGAATTACCATAGACACTCTATATGTAGTAATGCTGGAGTTAGCTATACAGGGCTGAGGTTGATTCTACAATAATATATATACTTTGAGTTGTGATTAAGTCTGAGACATGTACACGGGTCACGATACGTATTAACTAATTCGAATATTATAAATTAAACTATATATGAATTATTGGACTGTTAACTATGGACTATTGACTGTTGACTAATAACATTGGAGAATTAAAACGAATTAAAATATTGATTATAACATATGAAACTAAACAATTCTTCAAGTTTGTCACTTGATTTCATCTTAAACCTCATTTGTATCTTGACGATTACAATCTACGTTCACACCTTTCATAATTCCTGAAAACACCTCAATCGGGAGGATGAATCAACCGCACTTCATCTACGGAAGGAAAGATTTATGCATACAGTTATGCACCTGAAAACACTCGGAACCTGAGTAAACGTTTAACATGTGTCTGTGCTAGCTCCTTTGGCATTGTTATTACCGAAAATAACACTGCAACTCTTTTCAAATTAGCCAAATTCGTCACAGCTCCAGCAAGTCAACTTCGACTTTTCAGTCGGACTAGCCTTACTATAACCTTGATATATATGCGTGCTCTTTTATTGTTACCGGGGAACCTTTTATATTCCGACACATTAGTAGTAAACTTACCAGCAACTTCATTACTCATTGCTTAAGTCTCTTCGAAGAACCATTATATTTGTTCAATAAAACCTTATCATACATTCGTCTGCATCTTGTAACGAGTATTGCCATACCAATTACCGGGAATCAGCAATCAGTATTTTGAATCTCGCAACAATTCTACAACAACAGTTATAAGTATACATATAACCTTTATCTCTTAGAATTATGACCTTCCATTCTGAAATTTTGAAAAGCACCCAGTCTACGAATCAAAACTCGGAATGTTGAAAAAGCTGAATGAAGCAGTAAAAACTGTAAACGATCTTAACAGCCAGAAGTTTGATAATAAAGAATAGTATGTTGGAAAAGCTCAGAAAAGTTGGAACTGGAAAACGGATTGAGCTAACCACAAAGGAGGCCAAGGACAAATACAAGGACCAAACCCTATATTCAAAGAATCCAGATAATTCTGTATCCAATGAAATCTTTAGAGAAAACCTTGCTCTATATTCATATTAAATCTTGTGGAAAAAATTTTCTTCATCAACCTTTGATCTTAGAAATTCTGAAAATATCATCATAAATATCTTCGATATTTCTGAGGGTATTTTCATAACTCTTCTCATCCAAAATCATTTATCTCTTCGCGATATCAGTGTTACATTAGAAAGGAAACTGTTTTCGTTTCAAAAATCTGAAAAATTCGAATCAAAATATGAATGTTTTTGAAGTAATGTTGGGAACTGAAGCATGAGTTAATATAATATAATGACACTTGATCAACGTGATTATATTACAGTAAGTCATGCTGAGTTTCTAATGGAACGTGGTGATTCACAGATCATAACGTCATCATGTTCCATGTTACATAACTCTTTCATTCTGCTTAACTTCTGAACATATCAAGAAAGTATATTCTTGATAGTTCTATTCTCAATAATTCTGATAATTTGACAAATCAAATCGTGCGATTACGTTCTTTCTTGTTTAGAACATTAAGTTCATTCGAAACTCCATACTTACGAATTCTGGACCGTTACTCGCTTTACTAGAGGTCGAGAGGATAATAAAAAGGCAAAGATCTCCAAGATATAAAGGAAAATATAAAGCCCAACAGCAACGCCGAAATTACAAACAGTGGATATTAATACGAATAGCAATATAAAGACACGGTAGAATTAAGAATAGTATCATCCCAAGGTAATAGTAGAAGTAAACAAATTTTTTGGTGGAAGATTGAAAAGAAGAATGAGAGAAATGATAATTAGGAAAATATCAAGGATTAGAACGGGATTAAGCATTTTCACAATCTTTTGGAGGTATGAACTAAGAAAGAAAAGTATAGGAATCGTGAAAATAATGGAACAGAACAAGCTTAATTTATAATGAAAATATCAGACAGAGTAATCGAGGCAGATCACCGTATTTAATTATAGAGATCTTAATTTCCTTATTCGCTGAAGAATCAAATCTTTTAGATTTCGAAGATTTTCTTAAATCCCTTGAATTCCAGAATTCAACCCTGACTACGTCAAAAGCTAATACGAATCTCTATTTCTTCATTTCATTCTTTTGTGATAGCTTCACTCTTACCCTTCGAGTAATCGAATTATCTTATCTATATTACTCAACAGTAATAAAACTCTATTTATTAGCTCATATTTGTCATGAAAACATACTTATTATCTGCCATGACCATCCTAATCAAATTTCGGGACGAAATTTCTTTAACGGGTAGGTACTATGATGACCCGGAAATATCCGATCAAATTTAAACTTAATCTTTATATGATTTCGACATGATAAGCAAAGTGTGTAATAGTGAGTCATAATATTTTTTTTTTTTGAACTATTGTTATGGACTCAGTTAACCTTTGACTATTCCCGACGATTCACGAACAATTCTGTGTAATTAAATGTATATATTTATATATGTATAAATATATATATACGTATATATAAATATTTAAATATAAACAAAAAGTATATATATGATAATTTGAAATAATAAGATACAAGTTAATCAATAGAAAAAAAATATATATAATAGATTAATTAAGAAACTATAAAAATGTATATATATATATATATATATATATATATATATATATATATATATATATATATATATATATATATATATATATATATATATATATATATATATATATGAATTCTTTACGTAGGTAATATTATATATATTGTAATATATAAATATTAAAGAATCACAGAAATATATAATTGATAGATATGATATTATAAATGTTAACATATTATACGTAAATACAAATATGGAATAATTGTTATATTAATATCAATTAATAGTAATATTAATATTAATAATTGTATCATTAGTATCATTACTTAAAGTATATTTATATATATATGAAATTTGATAAATATAAGTTGTTATATTATTATTATTGTTAATAATATTATTATCATTAATAAAACTTGTATTATTGTAACTAATAATATTAATAGTACCCTTAATAACATTAATATTTTATTTAACATTATTATTAAAGTCAGTGTTAGATGTATTATTACCTTCAATAGATAATATATAGATATAAAAAGTTAATATATATAAATTGATATGATAATATTAATATTAGTATTATTGTTAGTACTATTATAATTAGTATTATTATTATTAAAAAAATTATTGTTATATATATTTAATAGTAATTATTATCAACACCATTAGTAATAATATTATTATGATTTTTATATTATAAATTTGTATTACTATAATATTAAGTGTATTATTATTATGGTTATATTTAATAATAAGATTAATTATAATTTATAAATATAGTATTATAAATAAATGAGATATACAAATACTGATATAGATACATATATATGGATATTGTTATATACAGATTATAATCAGTATTATTATCAATTATTATTATTAATACTAATAGAATTATTATTATTAATATGATTACATTAATTATAAAAAAATAAAAATAAATATAATGAACGAATTAAAGCATGGAAGCAGTTTCATATCGCAGTCGTACTGTGTAATTTTTTTGTTATTGTCTACAAAATCGAATATAATCTCTAATAACATCAAAATCTGTTATCAATCTCCTTCTCACTTTATTCATTTATTTATTTATTTTTCTGTACCTGCGAAATTGGGCAGTCGACCTCAAAACTTATTTAATTCTACCAATTCCAGTTGTAAATGAAACCAAATCGACATACAATATCAACCGTCCTTCACCATTACCCTTTACAGTCTGAATTCGATCGTAATTTTTCAAAAACATCCAAGAACTCAGGCTGACACCCTGTTCTTGCTTTATTTTTCAATTTACTTGAATTTGAAATCAATAACAAAATGTATAAATGCAGTTTAGTAATAAATCTCGTGTCTAAACTATCTGTAAAGTTTCAAGAATCAATTTAACCTATCGAGTTCAAATTTCGGAAGTCAAAGTTTTTTTTTTCAAAAGTCAAACAAATCGTTCATCGCAAAATTCGTAATCGTTTTGATATCTCCAACTGAATTGATGATTTCAATAGCTTCTATGAACGATTTACAAAATATTTCATGTTAACATCATAGAATAAGACATTCGAAATTTCATGATCAAAATTTTTTTCTCTCTTTTCCAAAACAGCGTTGGACTTCAGCATATTTTATCCATTTTTTTTATTTGTTTTTTCTTTTTCTCGTTCTCATGTAATTAAAAGGGTCTGTATAGATTATTTTTAATTTGCTTGAAAGTCATAAAAAGACGTTCGATTAATTGATTGGGATTGTTACTAGTCGACTGAGGGGAAGAAGAAGATGACACAGGATAATTAGGATAAATAAAAATGGGAGCGAATTGTATTCAGGAAAGACAGAAATAGATTAATGGTTAAGTAGGTGTTGGGTGAACGTGAGGTCACGGGTTCGAGCCCGCTCTCTGCCAATTTTTTTTTAGAAACGTCTTTAAAGGTAGTTTCCCTTATCAAATTTATTAGTATTACTCTTATTGTTATTATTATTATTATTATTATTATTATTATTATTATTATTATTATTATTATTATTATTATTATTATTATTGTTATTATTATTATTATTATTATTATTATTATTATTATTATTATTATTATTATTATTATTATTATTATTATTATTATTATTCATTGTTATTATTATGATAGTTATAATTACTCTTAATATGTAGAAGTATTATTAAGATTATCCTTAATTCAATTAAATGGTATTATCATTATTATTATTGTTTATATTATTATTAAACAAGTAGTGCTATTATTATCATTATTAATATTATCAATATGATCATTAATATGATATTTAGTATTATTATTATTAAAAGTATCATTATTATAAATCTATTATCTTCATTAAAATTAGTATTAATATTACAAAGTATCGTTAACAGAATTATCATTTAATCATTAATATTAGTACTATCTTATGATTACTGAAATTTCTACTTAAACTAGTATTATGATTAAAATTAACCTTATTATTAAAAGTAATATGTTTATTAAAACTATCATTTTTGTCTTATCATTTATATTAAAATTTTTCATTTTTAAATTAAGATTATTACTATCATTATTATTATCATTATCAGGATTATTACAAATAGATATTTTTTTTTTTACATATCACAATATTGTTATTAGTAAAACGATATTAAATAAGATATATGAATTAAGTATATTAAATTATCTATACCTATATCTATATAATACATAAATACAACTAGTGTATTATTAATAATAAATATAAATTTGCTAGATTACGATTTTATGTTTTAATAGATATAAAATTGTTATAGGTTCGTGAATCCGAGGCCAACCCTGCATTGTTCAATATAGTCATATGTATTTTTACTACAAAATACATTAGGTGAGTTTCATTTGCCTTTTTACCCTTTATATTTTTGGGCTGAGAATACATGCGAAATTTTTATAAATGTTTTACGAAGTAAACACAAGTAATTGAAACTACATTATATGGGTGAATGATCGAAGCCGAATATGCCCCTTTTGCTTGGTAACCAAAGAATTAGTAAACCGATCTACTAATTGACGCGAATCCTAAAGATAGATCTATTGGGCCTAACAAACCCCATCCAAAGTACCGGATGCTTTAGTACTTCGATGTTGTTTTTATCATGTCTGAAGGATTTTCCGGAATGATAGGGGATATTCTTATATGCATCTTGTTAATGTCGGTTACCAGGTGTTCACCATATGAATGATTTTTGTCTCTATGCATGGGACGTATATTTATGAGAACTGGAAATGAAATTCTTGTGGTCTATTAAAATGATGGAAATAATTATTTATGTTAAACTAATGAACTCACCAACCTTTTGGTTGACACTTTAAAGCATGTTTATTCTCAGGTACGAAAGAAATCTTCCGCTGTGCATTTGCTCATTTTAAAGATATTACTTAGAGTCATTCATGACATATTTCAAAAGATGTTGCATTGGAGTCGTTGAGTTCATCAAGATTATTGTTAAGTCAATTATAGTTGGATATATTAGGAAATGGTATGCATGCAGTCAACTTTCGAAGTAATGAAAGTTTGTCTTTTAAAAACGAATGCAATGTTTGTAAAATGTATCATATTGAGGTCAAGTACCTCGCGATGTAACCAAATGTAATGTATTCGTCCTTATGGATTAGGACGGGTCATGATATTTTGAAAGTCTAGCACATGAACTTAAGGATTTTAGTGATTCATTTTTAACCAAGTTTGACATTGTGGAACGTAAGTTAAAATCTTCTAGGTCCAAATCACTAGACTATTTCTTAGAATCTCAACCCAATATGTCAAAAGTTAAGATAGAACCTCAACCTAATAAATAATTTCTTTCAATAGGTTCTCAGGATGCAGGAAAGGATCTAACTCAATTAGTTAATAGACTAGAAAAGAATAACATAGATTTGTCAGTAAATTGTGAGACATATAACAAACTCTAGAAACAATTGAGAAGATGCTTAATGTTGGAAAAGTAAAATCCATTTATGAGTTTACAGACTATGTCCTTATTTCTATGGATGACTTTGTCTTAGGAATTCAAGAGTTGAACCGTTTGGTGGATCTACTTGAAAGGGAAAATGTTACTTTGTGTAGTTAATGTATTTTCTTGAAAAATATGGACTTAACTAATAATATCATTTATGCTAGACTTGACATATCTATTATTGATAGAAAATGCAAGATTCTGAAAAATGAATCCATGTTTGAATCTTCTAGAGTGTTTTCGGGACTTACACTAGTTGTGCTTAAAGTAGAAATATCATCTACATCTAAACCCAAGACAAATGTAAAACGGGCTACTTTCGAGAAGACTGAACGAGAACGTATATTTTAAAAACCCTTGATATATTAGGAGTTGTTTTTGAGTAAAACACTGAAAGACCACGATACTTCAAATTTGCAAAGCCACCGAGGAAGTCAACCTGGAAACCAATAGATCCCTAGGGTTACCCAACCTGTAAAATCTGTTTCCCCAAGCTATAGAGTTTGCTCTAGTTACAAGACCAAATGAACCGTCTTTTTCTTGAAACTACTCATGGGGAATATGGGGAGATTACGGTATATGAAGATCATTATGGCTGGTTTCTACACAAACCCAAAAAACCTTCCATCGAATTAGGGAAAATTCCACATAACAAAGCTGATATTATTTTTAAGCATAAATAGAATACGCTTTCTAAACAAATGTCAAATATGAAATGGACAACCTGTAACGACCAGACTTTTTCAACTTATATTTTTGTGCTCTATACTTTCACGAATCTGCGTATACATGCGTACTAAGCTAGTTTATGCTCTGGGATCTTTATTCATGATTAATTACTTTCGTTAATATCTTACAACGTGTTATTAAGTGCGTAATCACTTAACTTGATCCTCTAATGCTTTTACGACCGTTAGTGTCACTTATCGTTTAAAACGAGCTACGTACTTTGTACACGTTTAATTTTTTTTATCATAATTGGAATATTATGACTTCGTAATACTAATTGTTATTTTCTAATGACAATTACTTGGCTTATTGGTTGCTTAATTACGCTTAGTGTTTTACTAATGCACGCTAGTTAGTCTTAATGGACTTTTTACCTTAATGGACTTAGACCCACCCTACTCTAGTTAATGGACCATTAAATTAGCCCAACTTTAATGGATTTATGATCCATTAAGATGTAGGACAAAAACCCATTAATATGAGCCAACATACTAGTATTTTTGTTAACCATTACTACACATGTTGCATGGGATCCCAACAATAAGCACCACCTTTAGACCACCACCATGCAAAAAGCAAAAAGTTATCCCCTTATCCCCTCCCATGTCCAACGGCCTCAAGCCCCCACCACCACTATAAATATCAAGCCTATTTCTCCCATTTCACACTTGATCTCATTCTCATTTTACACACACTTGTTCTCTAATCTTCTCTCTAGTCTTTCTCAAACTAAAATTGTAAGTTTTAAATTTTCTTCTTCTTCATTTTCTTTCTTGAATCACGACATCATCATCATCATCATCAAAGGATCAAGCTTTTTAGCTTTTTGATCTTGTTACATCTTGTAGATTCAAACTTTGATTTGAAATCTTCAAGAACATGACAGATTCAAGTTTTTTAGCTTTCAATCTTCATTACTTTGTTGGATCTAAGTTTTGAAGCTTATGATCACTTTATTTTGTTAAAAGATCAAAACTTGTGTTTATGATCTTCATGTAACTTGTAGATCTAGCTTTTTTGCTTTAAGGATCTTCAAGAACATTAAAGATCCAAGCTTTCTAGCTTAGGGTTTCATTATTTTGTTTAGATCTAAGCTTTTTAAGTTTATGATCTCATTACTTTTACTAGATCTTAGCTTTCTAGCTTATGGTCTCATTAATCTTGTAAAAATCCAAGCTTTCTAGCTTAGGGTTTCTTAACACTTGAGATCTAAGTTATTATTGTAGATCTCACTTACTTGGAACCTTTTTATGATTTTTATGGTGATAAAAATCAAGTCTTCATCATCTCATGTGATGAAGATGCATAAATTTGTGTCAAAAGGACAAATGTTGAAGCTTTATTGTGTTTATACAATAAAGAGACAACTTTGATGTTCAAAACTTATAGAAAGTTAGCTTTTACTTTTATTTGTGTGTTGATGGTTAAAAATTGGTCATAATGATGCTAAAACATCAAAGAGTTGTACACTTGAGGCCTATACGCATGAAGGACGAGAACCGTAATGAACATCAAACACCAAGAAACCCACCGGAGCACTTGTTTTCTGTTTTTCAAGGTCTGATCAGACTCCTGGGACTTCTGGAAAGTTGATTTTCAGATAGTTCGACTTAAGTAGATGACTTTTCGTTTAAGACTCGCCTAAATCCGATATACGATTTGGTATTTATAGCCTTCCGAAAATCACTACGCCTTCGTAACGACGTGCTGAAATTTCTGACCTACTCGCGCTTGAACCGTCACGGTCAAACGACATCGAGTTAGGATCTGAAAATTGGACAGAGGTAAGAGGTCTCACAAACGGAGCCTCGGCCACTGGACGTGCATCATTTCAGTTTGTATAGAGGTCGTAGCAGCTATAGCTCCCTTTTTACTTTAACTATTTTTGGGACTGAGAATACATGCGCTTTATATGTTTCACATACTAGACATGAGTACTTAAACTTTATATATGTGTGGGTGACATAACGGCACAAAGATTCCCCTTAGCTCGGTAACGTTTAACTTTTGGTTTATGAACCGGTAGACGCGAATCTTAGATATGGATCCATAGGGTTAGACATCCCCACTCGGGCTAGTCGCGCTAGCATTCAACGGGTGTTTAATACTTCGTAAACATACGCACTCACCAAGTGCACTTTTAGGGGGTGATATATTACTTGGTAAGTTAGTTACCGAGTGCCCACGGATAAGCATATACATTATCATACGGATTTGAGATACTGTTTGAATACGAAATCTCGTGGTCTACATTACATTATTGTTTACAAACAAGCTATAGCTCACCAACATTCGTGTTGACATTTTAAAGCATGTATTTCTCAGGTGCTTAGACGTTTTTGCTTCCGCTGTTAGACTTGCTGTTATAGTCTTGGTGCTATAGACTTGCTGTTACAGACTCGCTGTGTTAGACCTCCGCTGCATTGTTTAGAGATGTCTAAATCATGGAACTTTTACCTTGCATTCACAACTTATGTTATTTTCAAACTATGGTTTTGTAATGATCTTTGTGTCACGTACTTATGTTAAGGCTTTCAATTCATAGAAACACGTTATCCTTGTAAAACATTTGACGTTGGTAAAGACGTCATCTTTTGTAAAACATTTGACGTTGGTAAAGAAGTTATTTTTTCATGAATGCAACACTTGTTTTTAAACATCATATAATATTATACCGTGTAATGGACCCGTTGTTGATGATCCGTACACGATGGTTTTGTACGGGGCGTCACATTTGGTATCAGAGCATTGGTTGTAGGGAATTAGGTTGCATTAGTGCGTCTTGACCGAGTCGAGTAGGATTCAGTAATAGGACTAATCTACAACTTGCTCGTTTACTTGTTTCTGCTAAACTGCTGCATGCTACTGCTTACTTTTACTGCTATATGATCTTGCTGTATGCTACTGCTTATTCTCGCTACTGCATGCTACTATCTGCTTTTTGCATGATACTCTATTTGATACTGTTATTATTGCTATGCTATGTACTGCTGTAGACGATCTAGGATGCTGTAGTTATTTTGCCTGATTACGTTCTTGCTACATGTCTGCTATTTGCTGTACCAACTTAGAGAATTTATCTTTCCTAGTTCAGATGTTTTTCTGAACCCTCTTCCCACTCGTCTAATCCTAAGGACTAGTATTGTAATCCACCTGTTACTACCGTTCCACCGTTCCAGAGATCGAAACATTACTTCATGCAATCTAGGAAGAGTACCCCTCGGACTACACGCCCACTAAAGTTGATCCTCGGAGGAGGAGATATGTGAGGATTTGTTGGAGTAACCGCACCTCGCCCCACCCCCCGAGCTCACCCTAATTAGCCATGTACAACGTATGAACATTAAAAGGTTGTTCAGTTTCCGCAAGTTGACCCTATCCTGTACGCTTTCATGAACGTCACTTATATCTTTCATCCTTCACCACTGCTCGACGATCTAACGACACTTCTGGACTTAGGTCCCTAACACTCTTAGGTATTGGAGAAGTCGGGAAGACATCTCCTTTCACAAGGTCAGAGTGTCTCCTACTGATGCTCAGCCATACCCAAAGACTTGGGAGTCGCCTCAAGACATATCGTATTACTACTTGCTACACGTACAACTCGACACAAGACCCAGATTGAATTTATAGAAAGGAACCTAACGACATTACCCGAACCCGAACATTTTGAAGAAAATTTTGGGACATTTAGGCATTTATGCATGACCTACGGAACCTACGCACCCACACCTAGAAACCGTGAGATTAATTATGTAGATTTTGTTTTGAGATAGCATAGATAAAGCACCGTTAGATGAAATTGAGTAGAACTTGAAGTGATCACGTTACATTGACCATATGGAGTGATATTGGAATGAACGTACGATTTAGTACAATATAATGATGCCAGACCAGCGTGATTATATTGAAGTAAATCATGCAGAAGTTCCAATGTTACTACGTAAGGAATATGAAGTGATTCAAAGAAAATTTTGGTAGGAACAACTTGAGTATACGCATTATGGTCTATTAGAGGTAGGGAAAGAATAACCACATAGCCCAGATACCATACAAGAAGGGCCTTAATTGCAGAATTGATAACCCGAAAATTTGTTATAGATATAGACACCCTGGACACTTAACGAAAAAGTTCTCAAATAGGAAAAACTTTGGACTTACTCGCGATAGAGCAATCATTATCTCAGCTTTGGAGACTCGCATGGATCCTGATTATAGTTAGGGTACGTTTCGTCACAACGTTTTATTGTCTCGAAGTTGTTTAATACTAGAGTGATAGAAACCTTATATCTAAGGACCCTAGTGTTATGATTAATAAGCCATTAACAACCATGAGAGTTAAGTATTCTATAGGACAAGCTAATGGTAAGCTGGCAGAGATAGAGGAATAATTTAAGGTAGTACCTTAAAATTAACAGGTGAATCATTTGGAAATGACCTCATGTCAACAAAACTTGGAAGTTTTAAAGTAATAGTTGGAAAAGATTAATTACCTACGCACAAGCAGATGTTATTTGAGAAGATTGATAGAATTTTTCACGGTAGTATAATAGGATTTGGTTGGAATGAACCTTAGGATTAACCTAACACCCATCAATTTGGGAAGCTTGATGTAAGAATTGGAATGGACTTTAGGATTAACCTAATACTCATTAAGTTAGGAAGCTTTGATGAAATAGTTGGAACGGACTTGCTTTCAAGGATGAAAACCAAGGTTATTTATAGTGAGAAGATTATTCGTATACCTCACGAGAATGGTGAGCCATTAATAGTTTACGGGAAGAGGAATAGCCCGAAGCTGAACCTTATTAGTTGCATGAAGGCACAAGAGGTCATGAGAAAAGGGCATTGCTACTTATGTTGGGAAGTGTCTGACTTGTTCCAAGGTCAAAGCCGAACATCAGAAGCCGTCTGGGTTACTTCAACAACCCGAAATCCTACAATGGAAATGGAAAGGAATAACAATGGATTTCATCACGAAACTACCGAAAACGGTAGGCGGTTATGATACTATCTGGGTTATTGCTGACCATCTCACCAAAACTGCTCACTTTCTAGCCAGGAAAGAAACCGATACAATGGACAAACTTGCACAATGATACATAAAGGAAATTGTATCCCGTCACTTCAGCGATTCAAATTCTATATTAAAGACTACCTAAGAATCTTATTAGAAACTCATTCTTACGCGACTCTAAATCCTTACTTATTTCCAGAGATTTCTTATTTGATGATAATCACACCATCATCCTTCTTACTTCGATATTATTCATACCAGTTCGAAATTTTCCAAAATCAATGGGTGGTCAATTCTCAATCCTCATACTCCCCCATTCGTATCTCACTTATAAGCAAAAGCTTCACACTTAAGCATTTTTGGTCGTAGGACTTATGCCCTACTAATAGTCATCAACCACATTTAAAATCAATAGTTTTCATTACCTCATGACATTGTTGCTCAAATATCACCCGAAATTTTCAAAAATCTTTTACTCTATCCTCACTAATCTTTTTCCAACTTGTAACCTCCGAAATATGAAAATTTTGTTTGCCAAAATTGTACACACACTATTTTACTGTGCGATCCTCTCAAAGTTTTATAAAAATAAATTTATTTTAATGTCATTCGTACAAATTTTAGAAACCGTATATGTTATATATAAAAAAGTAAATAATTACTTAATTTTTACTAGTAAATATAAAATTTTACTTTCACTTTTACAAATCAATTCTTTTATTCAAAAGATATTTTACTTAGAATAGTACATGTTGTACATAACTCTAGTTTACTAAGAACTTTGTTTCTTTTCTTACATTGTCACCTTAAACGATCTCTATAAAATTTTCGTTGCGTGTTATATAAAATTTTTCGTGTTATTCGTATCCAAGTCATCATGAAGACTTTACAACCGTCGAAATCGAGAGATTCATGTGTGTGTCTGTGATAAAGGCACTTACTGCCACGTCATGCAGAGCCTTCGGGCATCCACTAACACTTAAACCATTCAAAATTATTGCGTTACCCCAGGGATCTTATTTTCCACAACTGTTGAAGCGATGCTCTTTCTTACATAACTCTAAGTCCTGACTTATTCCAAGAGATTCTCATTTAGTGATATTAACACCATCAGTATTCCGACTTTAATATTAGTCATAACCTGTTTGGCATTATGCAAAGTCAAGAAGCGATTAACTTCTCATCATCATGCTCTATCCTTCATACCTCACTTTTTTTTAGCAACGGCTTCGCACGTGAACATTTTTGGCCCAAAGACTTATGTCCTGATAATTATCAAAACTACATTTAATTCATTAGTTTTCATTACCTAGTAACATGTCACCCGATGATTCAAGGATTTTTCACTCGATCTTTTTCAACTCGTAACCTCTGAAATACGAAAAAAACTATGTTTATCAAAATTTTTACACGGTCCTCACGAGATTTATGGACAAATGAAAGTAATAAATTTTTTTTGTCACTTATGCGATTTATAAAATCATACATGTATGTATATGATTAAGTTAATAAATTTACCTTTACTTATTTTGGCTAGTACATACTAAGTTATACCCTCAAATTATTTAAAAATCGCTCCTTTATTGAGTTATTTAACTTAAGTCGAATAGTTTTGTGCAAAATGGTACATGTTGTACATACTTCTAAATTTACTAAGAACTTCGTTCCATTTATGTTGTCACATCAAACGTTTAAAGAGTTTTCAAAACTTCCTTGGTTGATTTTATTAAAGGTTTTCGTATTAGTCTACACCATGTATGGATCACACTTCTTCTCATCCTCCGTTTAGGGATGAAGCTTACCATAAAGATCTTTGTTAAGAACTCTTGAGCCACTTTGGATGGCAGTTTTATAAAATTTGTTAGGAAGTCTTTGCGCTCATAAAATGTTCTTTTCAAGGTTAGACATGGCAAAGACGCGGTCCGATAAATCAGTTTTCTGAGGTACACTCAGTGGTCACCCCATTGTAGGAAAGGCACTAGGTGGGTTTCTACTCTCAATATTTCACGGCTAATCGCAACACCCTCGTAAACTTCATCTCTATGAATCAATATGTTGAGGTACAAAAAAATCATTTTTGAGATTCTTTTCACTTGGAGTAAATCATTCTTTATGACCAAGGGTTCACGTATCTTCTCATCCGTGCATCCCCTTAAGTATAAGGATAAATTCAGATCAACTCGCTCGTTATACGAAGAGTTCACTCTCGTTCAAAGATGACACCTTTCGTGCGATTTTCTTTCGGAAATGTAATGTAAAATACTTTAAAAATCTATGAATCTTGTTATCCTCTTAGAAGGGACTGCTTAAAACATCTATGACACAGGGGTGGTTACTCTATATATTTCTTCCTTCGTTGGTTGCGACTATATGTTATTCTAGTCGATGTTAACCCTAACTTCAGCATGTAACCGAAGGCTAACAGGTATATTATGGAACTGTGCTTTCATTTCATCCAAGGATAAGTTCACATACAGTATGTTAAACTGGGTGATATCCTTCATTGTTCGTTCAGACCGTCCTGAAGACACTATAAATAATTATGGTTTGCATTGCATATAAGTCCGATTAGTCACTTCCAGCTAAAATTTCAACTCATTTATTCAAATCAAACGTTTCTTAAATATCGGGTTCTTTATTCCTATGGTCTCCTTCCGAAATTAAAGGGTTAGTAAAATCCGTGGCTGACACTATCCAGACATCAAATCACATGGTTGTGATCACCATGTTTTCCATTCTACCTGTCATCTTTGTATTGCGATATAAGCGCTCAATGTTTTAGATGAGTTGGTAACATCCATGATGCATTTCATGCATCCAGCTTACTGAAGATGCCTGTAAGGCTAAAAACATCATCTTTCCTTTTGTGGGTATATATTCAGATGACATATTCATGTTAACAAGAAACGAAATCAATTTGTTGATCTTAAGGTCAAAAGACTTAATTAATGGCATATACCTACTTTTATACGCCCAAGTACCTTTCAAGGTAAATAGCTCACTTCTGAGCCCACGAGTCTCTCGAAACTTTGATACGCTCCTTCTTCTTCAAATTAAGTACCTTTGTTGGTCACTCCTCAAAAATTCGGGACGAAATTTTCTTTAACAGGTGGGTAATGTAACGACCCGACTTTTTCGACTTATATTTTTGTGCTCTATACTTTCACGAATCTACGTATACATGCGTACTGAGCTAGTTTATGCTCTGGGATCTTTATTCATGATTAATTATTTTCGTTAATATCTTACAACGTGTTATTAAGTGCGTAATCACTTAACTTGATCCTCGAATGCTTTTACGACCGTTAGTGTCACTTATCGTTTAAAATGAGCTACGTACTTTGTACACATTTAACTTTTGTCATAATTGGAATATTATGATTACGTAATACTAATTGTTATTTTCTAATGACAATTACTTGGTTATTGGTTGCTTAATTATGCTTAGTGTTTTACTAATGCACGCTAGTTAGTCTTAATGGACTTTTTACCTTAATGGACTTAGACCCACCCTACTCTAGTTAATGGACCATTAAATTAGCCCAACTTTAATGGATTTATGATCCATTAAGATGTAGGACAAAAACCCATTAATATGAGCCAACATACTAGCATTTTTGTTAACCATTACTACACATGTTGCATGGGATCCTAACAATAAGCACCACCTTTAGACCACCACCATGCAAAAAGCAAAAATTTGTCCCCTTGTCCCCTCCCATGTCCAACGGCCTCAAGCCCCCACCACCACTATAAATATCAAGCCTATTTCTCCGATTTTACACTTGATCTCATTCTCATTTTACACACACTTGTTCTCTAATCTTCTCTCTAGTCTTTCTCACACTAAAATTGTAAGTTTTAAATTTTCTTCTTCTTCTTTTTCTTTCTTGAATCACGACATCATCATCATCATCAAAGGATCAAACTTTTTAGCTTTTTGATCTTGTTACTTCTTGTAGATTCTGATTTAAAATCTTCAAGAACATGAAATATTTAAGCTTTTTAGCTTTGAATCTTCATTACTTTATTGGATCTAAGTTTTAAAGCTTAAGATCACTTTATTTTGTTAAAAGATCAAAACTTATGTTTATGATCTTCATGTAACGTGTAGATCTAGCTTTTTGCTTTAAGGATCTTCAAGAACATTAAAGATCCAAGCTTTCTAGGTTAGGGTTTCATTATTTTGTTTAGATCTAAGCTTTTTAAGTTTATGTTCTCATTACTTTTACTAGATCTTAGCTTTCTAGCTTATGGTCTCACTAATCTTGTAAAAATTCAAGCTTTCTAGCTTAGGGTTTCTTAACACTTGAGATCTAAGTTATTATTGTCGATCTCACTTACTTGGAACCTTTTTATGAATTTTATGGTGATAAAAATCAAGTCTTCATCATCTCATATAATGAAGATGCATAAACTTGTGTCAAAAGGACAAAGGTTGAAGCTTTATTGTGTTTATACAATAAAGAGACAACTTTGATGTTCAAAACTTATAGAAAGTTAGCTTTTACTTTTATTTGTGTGTTGATGGTTAAAAATTGGTCATAATGATGCTAAAATATCAAAGAGTTGTACACTTGAGGCTTATACGCATCAAGGATGAGAACCGTGATGAACATCAAACACCAAGAAACCCACCGGAGCACTTATTTTTTATTTTTCAGGGTCTGATCATACTCCTGGGACTTCTGGAAAGTTGATTTTTAGATATTTCAATTTGAGTAGATGACTTTTCATTTAAGACTCGCCTAAATCTGATATATGATTTGGGATTTATAGCCTTCCGAAAATCACTACGCCTTCGTAACGACGTGCTGAAATTTCTGACCTACTCGCGCTTGAACCATCGCCACGGTCAAACGACATCGAGTTAGGATCTGAAAATTGGACAGCGGTAAGAGGACTCACAAAGGGAGCCTCCACCACTAGACGCGCATCATTTCAGTTTGTATAGAGGTCGTAGCAGCTGTCCGAAGTCAGCCCTTTGTTTCGATCTCTATTCTTGTTGAAAACTTACTTTATCTTTTACGAATGATGATGATGATGATGATGATGATGATGATGATGATACTTAAACTTAATTTATTCACTTTTAAACTTTTGGGGACAATTTACTGACCTAGTAACCTTTGACTTAGGTTGAGGACCTTTCGGACCGACTTACTACTTGCATACTTTTCATATCGACTTTTACAGCATCATTCACTGTGAGTTATAGCTCTCTTTTTACTTTAACTATTTTTGGGACTGAGAATACATGCGCTTTTTATGTTTGATGTTAAAGCAGAGGGGTACGAAATAGTTATATTTTTGTTATGAAATACTATTAAATACGATACAATTTTATACAAGTTATTTATTTATTTATAGAGTGGATATACCTAAACCTTGCTACAACACTTATAGGCAGTGTACCTAATTGTACAGTAGTGTAGTTTTTAGTAAGTTCGGTTCGTTCCACATGGAGCTAGTCAAGTTTAACGCTATATTTTTAAAACTAAATTTGTATATATATATATATATATATATAAGTAATATTATTATTATAAAAGGGGGTTTTTACCGTTTAATGATCGGTTTGTCGATTTTATGTCTTAAGTCGCAGTTAAAACCTAATGTAAAATATTAAATATATAAATGACTTAATTTAAAGCGTAAAGTAAATGACGATAATAAAATTGCAATTATTTAAAGTGCGATAAATATAATGACGATAAATAAAATTGCGATAATTAAAAGTACGATAATTAGAAATGCGATAAGATATAAAATAAAGGAATTATGCTTATTTAAACTTCCGTAATCATGATGTTTGACGTGTTGATTTTAGTTTATTACCATGGGTTAATTGTCCTTTGTCCTAGATTATTGAATATGTCCATCTAGTTTTTGTCCATAACAGTCCATCAGTCATAAATATAAATATAAAGTGCGAGTGTCCTCATCAAATTATCCTTATATCTGAAGTCAAATATTCCAACTAATTGAGGATTCGAACTGTAACAAGGTCTTAATACTTTGTTTAATGAATACACCAGGTTATCGACTGCGTGTAGTCCAAGGTTTTAATACTTTGTTAACAATTACACCAATTACCCTTGAATGTAATCCACCCCTGTTTCAACGAGTCCATTGACTATTAATCCATTCCTGTGTCCGGTAAAATGAACGATAATTCGTATTTATAGATATCCCGCCCACCTTACCCGATTAAGCGTATGTGGTTATATATAGATACATCAAATTGTAACCTTTATATTAAATTAACAATTTATCATTTAGTTAATATAAAGCCCATTAATAGCCCATAGTCTAATTTCCACAAGTGTCGTTCTTTTGTCCAAACCCCAATTATGGTACAAAGCCCAATTACCCCATCTTTAATATTTAGCCCAACATCACGATTACTTCGATTTAAATAAGCATAATAATAACTTAGCTACGAGATATTAATTTAAAAAGGTTGAACATAACTTACAATGATTAATAATAGCGTAGCGTTACACGGACAGAATTTTGACTTACACACTTACAATATTCGCTAACATAACCTTATTATTATTAATCTTAAATTAAAATTAAAATTATAATATATATATATATATATATATATATATATATATATATATATATATATATATATATATATATATATATATATATCGTGAGAGAGAGATTAGAAAAAGATGTGTAAAAATTCGGCCAGAATTCGTTGTATTTAAAGAACCTCAGCTGCTACAGTACTCCATGTGACCGCATGGAGTTTGTGCTTCCTGGCCATGCGGTCGCATGGCCGCCTTTCACTGGCCAGGTACTTTTGTTTTCTTCTTGCCGACGGTTTATTAAATATATATATATATATATATATATATATATATATATATATATATATATATATATATATATATATATATATATATATATATATATATATATATATATATATATATATATATATATATATATAATTTTTTATAATTATATATATATATATTATATTATATTTATATGCATAGTTGACTTGTAATTTTAGGTTCGTTGCGTTGAGCGTTGATAGTTGGTTCAGGTCCCGGTTCTGAATTTTCGAACGTCCTTGCGTACTATTTAATATCTTGTACTTTACGTTTTGCAGCTTGTACTCTTGTAATTTTTAGACGTTTCTCATCAATAATTTGATCCACTTGGATTGTAATTTGTACTTTTTAGCTTTTTGGTCGTTTGCGTCTTCAAATCGTCGAATCTGTCTTTTGTCTTCACCTTTTATTATTTAAACGAATATCACTTGTAGATAGAACAATTGCAACTAAAAGCTTGTCTTTCTTGAAGGATAATGCTATGAAATATATGTTCGTTTTTAGCATTATCAAATATTCCCACACTTGAGCGTTGCTTGTCCTCAAGCAATATAGAACTTGAATATAACTTTACTAGAATCACTTCTTTATTCTTCACACTTTGTACATCAGTGATTTTAATACGGCTGTATGAACAATGATAGTAACGTTATGGTTTACAGTCTCACATGACTATAAAAATTTAGATCCTTTAAGAAATTGGATCTTTATGAAAACATTTGATCTTTTGAAAATTCAATCTAGCTTTTACTCTAGATTAGTTTTTCGGAATAACCCTTCACCGGTGTTTGCAAAATGTTTTTGTGGGTTTTGTGGGTTTCAGATTTGAAAATTTTAGCTCAAAACTTGCGATTTTGTGTCACCCACTTGCTAACTTTGTTTTAGGAAAGCAACACATCCAGTATACTTGCTCTGTATATTACCTTTAGGTAAACTACTGTCCAGTTGTAAAGGAAAGCGTTGAACAAGCAACTGTTGAGGCAATGTCCCGTGACATGCTTTTGATTATGGTCTATAACGTGTCGGATGCAATTACTATCCTTTGTAGGGGCAATAGTAAAGATCACCCTATAGTTTTTCGGTCTGGCACAACGTCCTGTCTTTGACCATGCTATGCAATCATCGTTCTTACGTTTGACACCCGATTTGGTTCAGGTGACCTAATGAATTCCAGGTGAATTCCTAGGATTTTATGTTCAATGGTAATGAACGCATTGAAAATAAGGTTTTCAGAAAACAAATCGGTTGGTAATTTGATCAAAATATTTTCTCGTTCAAGCTCGAGTTTAGATATCATTGAATTCCATGAGTTTGTAATTCTCAATCTTTAAAAGTCAATCTCAAGGATTGAGTAATATCAGGCTTAAAAGATGATTTTTGATCTTTAAGGATATTATCCTTTCTGGGGATCTGATTCATTAGTCTTATAAGCTAATTTTGCACGGTGCCCCCCCATTGTACGAGACAGATCCTCTCATGGTTAGGATAAGTCTGACCACTTGGCGACCCTGTTTGATGCTGAGGTCTGTGGATTTCCAGCTGATTTTCAAGAAAACTTTTCAAGATTTTTCGTAGACTCTACAACTAGTCTGGACGACAACTTCCTAACCTAAATCAAGAAGCACGTGTCTTTTTCTCAGAAGACTTTACTTCCTTTTAAATTCCATTTATATTACAATAAACTGGGTAAAACTGATTAAAATTGTTCAAAACAAAAGTATCTTCAATTATTTATACAAAAATATGTGACATATGTTCTAAATAACTTGGTAAATTTTTCCCACACTTGGCTTTTATTTTCCTTTCTCTGCCTTTTTATTTTCCTCTATTCCATTTTAAATGAATTCTAACATTTTGGGTTGTTTCTCAATTTATGTCATTTACGAGGTAACAATAATTTCGGTGTTAACGCCTAGTTTTATCATTCGTAAATATGTATAAACATGGTTTTGAGTTCATTTAGTTGAAAATTTTGAAAAATTTTACTAGAATTGGGTAGTCAGTATATAAGACTAGGGCTGTTCTTTATTACCAGAGAGCACTAGATTCTAATACAACTACTGCGTTACTAGTATTTTTAATGGTAACCAAGTGTATAAGTCAAAAATTTTAAAAATCCGAAAGAATTTAACCCCTTTCCACACTTAAGATCTTGCAATGCCCTCATTTGCAAGAAATCAGTAGCTATTTAAATTATTGAGGGTGAGTAGCGTATAAAAATGATTAAATTTTACCAAAGTTTTCAAACATATTGTCGTTTGTTTGTTGAATGATAAATGGTGCACATCATTTGTTCATTCCGTCTTGTTGTTACATCACATTTGTTTTTCGTTTTGTCGTCAAAATTAGTAGCTTTTGCTGAATTTAATACAAGTCTTTGAAAGTTCGCTGTTTTACCCTGTTGTGTACAATTGACAATATACATACATACAAATAATAACATGCATGGTAATTTGAAATGGGACTTAACATCCCACTTTCAAATTATAAATACGAAATATTAGTAACAAAATAAAAAAATGTTAAAAATTACATAAAAGTATCACAATATTATATGTTTTAAACATAAGTAAATAAAAATAATAAAAGATAAAAATCACCAACGGGAACTGTATCAATCTGGATAGGGGTTCCAGTTCATGTCGTCGGTCGGGTTCCACGGTTGGTTATAGTTGTAGTGATAGGATTGGTTGGGGTCGTAGAGAGTAAATGGTGGTCGCATATCGGGCTAGTGTGGTGGATAGTAAGCAGGTCGGGTCGGTACGTAGTTATTTGGTGTAGTGACCCGAACTTTTCCATGTTTATATATATTAATTGAGATTGATATTTACATGATTAAATGTTTCCAACATGTTAAGCAATCAAACTTGTTAAGACTTGATTAATTGAAATATGTTTCATATAGACAATTGACCACCCAAGTTGACCGGTGATTCACGAACGTTAAAACTTGTAAAAACTATACAATGACATATATATGGTTATATATATAGTTAACATGTTTTTATTATAAGTATGTATCTCATTAGGTATTTTAACAATGAGTTATATACATAAAAATGAGACTATTAATTTAAGAAACTCGAAAACGATATATATAACGATTATCGTTATAAAAACGTCTTACTAGGTACATATGAATCATATTAAGATATTGATACACTTGGTTAATTATGTTAAATGATAAGTAAATATATTATTAAGTGTATTAACAATGAAATACATATTTCGAAACGAGACATATATGTAACGATTATCATTGTAACGACATTTAACTGTATATACATCATACTAAGATATATTATATATCATAATATCATGATAATATAATAATTTAACATCTCATTTGTTATAATAAACAATGGGTTAACAACATTCAACAAGGTCGTTAACCTAAAGGTTTCAAAACAACATTTATATGTAACGACTAACGATGACTTAACGACTCAGTTAAAATGTATATACATGTAGTGTTTTAATATGTATTCATACACTTTTGAAATACTTCAAAACACTTATCAAAATACTTCTACTTAACAAAAATGCTTACAATTACATCCTCGTTCAGTTTCATCAACAATTCTACTCGTATACACCCGTATTCGTACTCGTACAATACACAGCTTTTAGATGTATGTACTATTGGTATATACACTCCAATGATCAGCTCTTAGCAGCCCATGTGAGTCACCTAACACATGTGGGAACCATCATTTGACAACTAGCATGAAATATCTCATAAAATTACAAAAATATGAGTAATCATTCATGACTTATTTACATGAAAACAAAATTACATATCCTTTATATCTAATCCATACACCAACGACCAAAAACACCTACAAACACTTTCATTCTTCAATTTTCTTCATCTAATTGATCTCTCTCAAGTTCTATCTTCAAGTTCTAAGTGTTCTTCATATATTTTACAAGTTCTAGTTACATAAAATCAAGAATACTTTCAAGTTTGCTAGCTCACTTCCAATCTTGTAAGGTGATCATCCAACCTCAAGAAATCTTTGTTTCTTACAGTAGGTTATCATTCTAATACAAGGTAATAATCATATTCAAACTTTGGTTCAATTTCTATAACTATAACAATCTTATTTGAAGTGATGATCTTACTTGAACTTGTTTTCGTGTCATGATTCTGCTTCAAGAACTTCGAGCCATCCAAGGATCCGTTGAAGCTAGATCCATTTTTCTCTTTTCCAGTAGGTTTATCCAAGGAACTTAAGGTAGTAATGATATTCATAACATCATTCGATTCATATATATAAAACTATCTTATTCGAAGGTTTAAACTTGTAATCACTAGAACATAGTTTAGTTAATTCTAAACTTGTTCGCAAACAAAAGTTAATCCTTCTAACTTGACTTTTAAAATCAACTAAACATATGTTATATATCTATATGATATGCTAACTTAATGATTTAAAACCTGGAAACACGAAAAACACCGTAAAATCGAATTTACGCCGTCGTAGTAACACCGCGGGCTGTTTTGGGTTAGTTAATTAAAAACTATGATAAACTTTGATTTAAAAGTTGTTATTCTGAGAAGATGATTTTTATTATGAACATGAAACTATATCCAAAAATTATGGTTAAACTCAAAGTGGAAGTATGTTTTCTAAAATGGTCATCTAGACGTCGTTCTTTCGACTGAAATGACTACCTTTACAAAAATGACTTGTAACTTATTTTTCCGACTAGAAACCTATACTTTTTCTGTTTAGATTCATAAAATAGAGTTCAATATGAAACCATAGCAATTTGATTCACTCAAAACGGATTTAAAATGAAGAAGTTATGGGTAAAACAAGATTGGATAATTTTTCTCATTTTAGCTACGTGAAAATTGGTAACAAATCTATTCCAACCATAACTTAATCAACTTGTATTGTATATTATGTAATCTTGAGATACCATAGACACGTATACAATGTTTCGACCTATCATGTCGAAACATCTATATATATTTCGGAACAACCATAGACACTCTATATGTGAATGTTGGAGTTAGCTATACAGGGTTGAGGTTGATTCCAAAATATATATAGTTTGAGTTGTGATCAATACTGAGATACGTATACACTGGGTCGTGGATTGATTCAAGATAATATTTATCGATTTATTTCTGTACATCTAACTGTGGACAACTAGTTGTAGGTTACTAACGAGGACAGCTGACTTAATAAACTTAAAACATCAAAATATATTAAAAGTGTTGTAAATATATTTTGAACATACTTTGATATATATGTATATATTATTATAGGTTCGTGAATCAACCAGTGGCCAAGTCTTACTTCTCGACGAAGTAAAAATCTGTGAAAGTGAGTTATAGTCCCACTTTTAAAATCTAATATTTTTGGGATGAGAATACATGCAGGTTTTATAAATGATTTACAAAATAGACACAAGTACGTGAAACTACATTCTATGGTTGAATTATCGAAATCGAATATGCCCCTTTTTATTAAGTCTGGTAATCTAAGAATTAGGGAACAGACACCCTAATTGACGCGAATCCTAAAGATAGATCTATTGGGCTTAACAAACCCCATCCAAAGTACCAGATGCTTTAGTACTTCGAAATTTATATCATATCCGAAGGGTGTCCCGGAATGATGGGGATATTCTTATATATGCATCTTGTTAATGTCGGTTACCAGGTGTTCACCATATGAATGATTTTTATCTCTATGTATGGGATGTGTATTGAAATATGAAATCTTGTGGTCTATTATTATGATTTGATATATATAGGTTAAACCTATAACTCACCAACATTTTTGTTGACGTTTTAAGCATGTTTATTCTCAGGTGATTATTAAGAGCTTCCGCTGTCGCATACTTAAATAAGGACGAGATTTGGAGTCCATGCTTGTATGATATTGTGTAAAAACTGCATTCAAGAAACTTATTTTGTTGTAACATATTTGTATTGTAAACCATTATGTAATGGTCGTGTGTAAACAGGATATTTTAGATTATCATTATTTGATAATCTACGTAAAGCTTTTTAAACCTTTATTGATGAAATAAAGGTTATGGTTTGTTTTAAAATTGAATGCAGTCTTTGAAAAACGTCTCATATAGAGGTCAAAACCTCGCAACGAAATCAATTAATATGGAACGTTTTTAATCAATAAGAACGGGACATTTCAGTTGGTATCAGAGCGTTGGTCGTAGAGAACCAGAATTTTGCATTAGTGTGTCTTATCGAGTTTGTTAGGATGCATTAGTGAGTCTGGACTTCGACCGTGTTTACTTGAAAAATGATTGCTTAACAAATTTTGTTGGAAACTATATATTTTTAACATGTGAATATTATGTGATATACTAATCTCTTAACGTGTTTGATATTATGTGATAGATGTCTACCTCTAGAACAAGTCCCATTGACTCACCTAATAATAATGAAGAGTCAAATGTAAATTGGAATGATTCGTGGACTGATTCACAAGTTCCCGAAGAGGAACCGGAAGAAGAGTCGGAACCGGAAGAAGAATCGGAACCGGAAGAAGAATCGGAACCAGATGAAGAAGTAGAAACGGTGGGGGAAATAATAAAACGGTTAAGTAAAAGAAAATCCTCAACCAACCGACCAAGGTTAATTATGGTCAATGGTGTTTCCGCCAAGGAAGCAAAATATTGGGAGGATTACAAATTCTCCGATGAATCGGATTCCGACGAGAATTCCGATGATGTTATAGAAATTACCCCAACTGAATTTAAAAAGGCAAAAGAAAATAATAAGGGAAAGGGCATAAAAATAGAGAAATCTAATTCCAACCCCGATGAACTTTATATGTATCGTCAACCCCCGAAGTCCTTAAGTTGTAACAATGACCCGGGAACCTCTAAACCACCAGGTTTTTCTAAACCAATGTGGAAAATTACGGCTCGTATTAGGGGAACATCATATATCCCTAGAAACTTGGCAAAACGAACCAAAACCGAAGAAGAAGAAACAAGCGAGTCGGAATAAGATAGTTATATTCGTGTGGTGTAATATATGTAATATAGTGTGCTTATGCTTTATGATATATGTAAAAATTGCTTGTATTAATAAGTATTTTTTTATGAATCTAACTCTTGTCTATTTTACAGTATAAAAACACAAAATGGATAGACAACCCAATATTTTAAGAGACCTACCCGGAGACATGATTGATGAAATCTTGTCTAGAGTCGGTCAGAATTCCTCGGCACAACTATTTAAGGCGAGATCAGTTTGTAAGACATTCGAAGAACGTTCCAAGAATGCCTTGGTTTATAAAAGGCTTTCGTTCGGAAGATGGGGAATATCACATTGGGAAATTCATAAGTTACGATGTGTTTACTTTGACGCATATATTTCGGGGAACCCAAATGCTATTTTACGCAACGGGTTAAGAAATTATTTTGACTCAGTATATCCGAATATAGGACTTCGTAATTTAGAAAAAGCGGCTAACATGCAACATAAAGAAGCATGTTATGCTTACGGGTTAGTAATGTTCGCTTCTCACCAAAGTGAGAACAAGAACATCGGGCTACAACTATTAAACAAAACGTTCCCACAAGTGACGGAGTCGGTAATTGGGGTAAGAAATGAGGTTTTTAGGTTATTACGAGACTGTTGGTCATTACGTAACCCTTGTCCCTTTGATGACGTTACAACACGCTGTCTTATCAACGGCCATAACGGTTATGTTCCACAAGACCAAGGATGGGAAGTAGTCCTAGTAAAACCAGAATGCATGACTTGTTTCTGGACGTATGAATTACGTGTCTTTATTGCCTTTGCTGAACGACTTGTGTACTAGCTAGAATTATCTTCACAACTATCTTGTATCAAAGTTATTGTGTGCTATATTTCATGCTTTATGTAAAATAAGCGGTATTGTAAGTTTGTAAAATATTGTATAAAAGTTTGAAAGCGAAATATTATTACAATCAGTTTTTCATATAGAATTGTAGTAGTTGAATTGTATATTAGCTACTAAGTATGAACTTAACGGGTAGGTACTACCCGAATTTAAACTTATAAAACGCTAATATGAAGAAAAAGCTTTTATAAATGAGTTCATATTATGCTACGAAATACTATTAACTACTCTTAATATTCTGTATGATTAACTTGTTCCATTTGACTATTTTGAAGGAAATGGCACCGACTACTCGACACACCGTGAATATGAATGAAGAGGAATTCCGTACTTTTCTAGCTTCAAACATAGCCGCAGTACAGGCTGCGCTACATACCAACAATAACCTTGGATCTAGCAGTACAGGAAATCGTGTAGGATGCACCTACAAAGAATTCACTGCCTGCAAACCTTTGGAATTTGATGGAACCGAAGGACCAATCGGATTGAAACGGTGGACCGAGAAGGTCGAATCGGTGTTTGCCATAAGTAAGTGTACTGAAGAGGACAAAATAAAGTACGCTACGCATACCTTCACAGGTTCTGCGTTAACATGGTGGAATACCTATCTAGAGCAAGTGCGACAAGACGATGCGTACGCACTACCGTGGTCAGCATTCAAGCACTTGATGAACGAGAAGTACCGTCCCAGAACCGAGGTCAATAAGCTCAAGACAGAACTTAGAGGGTTACGAACCCAAGGATTTGATATTACCACGTATGAAAGACGATTCACAGAATTGTGCCTATTGTGTCCGGGAGCATTCGAAGATGAGGAAGAGAAGATCGACGCGTTTGTGAAAGGATTACCAGAAAGAATCCAAGAAGATATAAGTTCACACGAGCCCGCCTCCATACAACAGGCATGTAGAATGGCTCACAAACTAGTGAACCAGATTGAAGAAAGAATTAAAGAACAGACTGCTGAAGAGGCCAATGTTAAGCAAGTCAAAAGAAAGTGGGAGGAAAACGGTGATAAGAATCACCAATACAATAACAACAGCAATTATAACAATAATCGCAACAACTATCCTAACAATCGCAACATCAATCGCAACTACAACAAACGGCCCAACAACAACAACAACAGCAACCACAACAATCATCCCAACAACAATAATAACCGCAACAACAACAACAATCAGAAGCAGCTATGCCAAAGGTGTGAAAAGTATCACTCGGGGTTCTGCACCAAATTTTGCAACAAGTGTAAAAGAAATAGTCATAGCGCGGTGAAGTGTGAGGTCTACGGACCAGGGGTTAATAGAACGAAAGGAACAAATGGTGTCGGAACGAGTAATGGTGGAGCAAGTAGTGTCGGAGCAAGTTATGCCAATGTAGTTTGTTATAAATGTGGAAAACCGGGCCACATTATTAGAAATTGCCCGAACCAGGAGAACACGAATGGACAAGGCCGCGGAAGAGTTTTCAATATTAATGCGGCAGAGGCACAGGAAGACCCGGAGCTTGTTACGGGTACGTTTCTTATTGACAATAAATCTGCTTACGTTTTATTTGATTCGGGTGCGGATAGAAGCTATATGAGTAGAGATTTTTGTGCTAAATTAAGTTGTCCATTGACGCCTTTGGATAGTAAATTTTTACTCGAATTAGCAAATGGTAAATTAATTTCAGCAGATAATACATGTCGGAATCGAGAAATTAAACTGGTTAGCGAAACATTTAAGATTGATTTGATACTAGTAGAGTTAGGGAGTTTTGATGTGATAATCGGTATGGACTGGTTGAAAGAAGTGAAAGCAGAGATCGTCTGTTACAAAAATGCAATTCGCATTATACGAGAAAAAGGAAAACCCTTAATGGTGTACGGAGAAAAGGGCAACACGAAGCTACATCTTATTAGTAATTTGAAGGCACAAAAACTAATAAGAAAAGGTTGCTATGCTGTTCTAGCACACGTCGAGAAAGTACAAACTGAAGAAAAGAGCATCAATGATGTTCCCGTCGCAAAAGAATTTCCCGATGTATTTCCGAAAGAATTACCGGGATTACCCCCACATCGATCTGTTGAATTTCAAATAGATCTTGTACCAGGAGCTACACCAATAGCTCGTGCTCCTTACAGACTCGCACCCAGCGAGATGAAAGAACTGCAAAGCCAATTACAAGAACTTTTAGAGCGTGGTTTCATTCGACCAAGCACATCACCGTGGGGAGCTCCTGTTTTGTTTGTCAAGAAGAAAGATGGTACATTCAGGTTGTGTATCGACTACCGAGAGTTGAACAAACTTACCATCAAGAACCGCTACCCACTACCGAGAATCGACGACTTATTTGATCAACTACAAGGCTTGTCTGTTTATTCAAAGATTGACTTACGTTCCGGGTATCATCAAATGCGGGTGAAAGAAGATGATATTCCAAAGACTGCTTTCAGAACACGTTACGGTCATTACGAGTTTATGGTCATGCCGTTTGGTTTAACTAATGCACCAGCTGTGTTCATGGACCTTATGAACCGAGTGTGTGGACCATACCTTGACAAGTTTGTCATTGTTTTCATTGATGACATACTTATTTACTCAAAGAATGACCAAGAACACGGTGAACATTTGAGAAAGGTGTTAGAAGTATTGAGGAAGGAAGAATTGTACGCTAAGTTTTCAAAGTGTGCATTTTGGTTGGAAGAAGTTCAATTCCTCGGTCACATAGTGAACAAAGAAGGTATTAAGGTGGATCCGGCAAAGATAGAAACTGTTGAAAAGTGGGAAACCCCGAAAACTCCGAAACACATACGCCAGTTTTTAGGACTAGCTGGTTACTACAGAAGGTTCATCCAAGACTTTTCCAGAATAGCAAAACCCTTGACTGCATTAACGCATAAAGGGAAGAAATTTGAATGGAATGATGAACAAGAGAAAGCGTTTCAGTTATTGAAGAAAAAGCTAACTACGGCACCTATATTGTCATTGCCTGAAGGGAATGATGATTTTGTGATTTATTGTGACGCATCAAAGCAAGGTCTCGGTTGTGTATTAATGCAACGAACGAAGGTGATTGCTTATGCGTCTAGACAATTGAAGATTCACGAACAAAATTATGAGGCAGCGTAGGTGGATTGAATTATTGAATGATTACGACTTTGAGATTCGTTACCACCCGGGGAAGGCAAATGTGGTAGCCGATGCCTTGAGCAGGAAGGACAGAGAACCCATTCGAGTAAAATCTATGAATATAATGATTCATAATAACCTTACTACTCAAATAAAGGAGGCGCAACAAGGGGTTTTAAAAGAGGGAAATTTAAAGGAAGAAATACCCAAAGGATCGGAGAAACATCTTAATATTCGGGAAGACGGAACCCGGTATAGGGCTGAAAGGATTTGGGTACCAAAATTTGGAGATATGAGAGAAATGGTACTTAGAGAAGCTCATAAAACCAGATATTCAATACATCCTGGAACGGGGAAGATGTACAAGGATCTCAAGAAACATTTTTGGTGGCCGGGTATGAAAGCCGATGTTGCTAAATACGTAGGAGAATGTTTGACGTGTTCTAAGGTCAAAGCTGAGCATCAGAAACCATCAGGTCTACTTCAACAACCCGAAATCCCAGAATGGAAATGGGAAAACATTACCATGGATTTCATCACTAAATTGCCAAGGACTGCAAGTGGTTTTGATACTATTTGGGTAATAGTTGATCGTCTCACCAAATCAGCACACTTCCTGCCAATAAGAGAAGATGACAAGATGGAGAAGTTAGCACGACTGTATTTGAAGGAAGTCGTCTCCAGACATGGAATACCAATCTCTATTATCTCTGATAGGGATGGCAGATTTATTTCAAGATTCTGGCAGACATTACAGCAAGCATTAGGAACTCGTCTAGACATGAGTACTGTCTATCATCCACAAACTGATGGGCAGAGCGAAAGGACGATACAAATGCTTGAATACATGCTACGAGCATGTGTTATTGATTTCGGAAATAGTTGGGATCGACATCTACAGTTAGCAGAATTTTCCTACAACAACAGCTACCATTCAAGCATTGAGATGGCGCCGTTTGAAGCACTTTATGGTAGAAAGTGTAGGTCTCCGATTTGTTGGAGTGAAGTGGGGGATAGACAGATTACGGGTCCGGAGATTATACAAGAAACTACCGAGAAGATCATCCAAATTCAACAACGGTTGAAAACCGCCCAAAGTCGACAAAAGAGCTACGCTGACTTTAAAAGAAAAGATATAGAATTTGAAATTGGAGAGATGGTCATGCTTAAATTTGCACCTTGGAAAGGCGTTGTTCGATTTGGTAAACGAGGGAAATTAAATCCAAGGTATATTGGACCATTCAAGATTATTGATCGTGTCGGACCAGTAGCTTACCGACTTGAGTTACCTCAACAACTCGCAGCTGTACATAACACTTTCCACGTCTCGAATTTGAAGAAATGTTTTGCTAAAGAAGATCTCACTATTCCGTTAGATGAAATCCAAATCAACGAAAAACTTCAATTCATCGAAGAACCCGTCGAAATAATGGATCGTGAGGTTAAAAGACTTAAGCAAAACAAGATACCAATTGTTAAGGTTCGATGGAATGCTCGTAGAGGACCCGAGTTCACCTGGGAGTGTGAAGATCAGATGAAGAAGAAATACCCGCATCTATTTCCAGAAGATTCGTCAACACCTTCAACAGCTTAAAATTTCGGGACGAAATTTATTTAACGGGTAGGTACTGTAGTGACCCGAACTTTTCCATGTTTATATATATTAATTGAGATTGATATTTACATGATTAAATGTTTCCAACATGTTAAGCAATCAAACTTGTTAAGACTTGATTAATTGAAATATGTTTCATATAGACAATTGACCACCCAAGTTGACCGGTGATTCACGAACGTTAAAACTTGTAAAAACTATACAATGACATATATATGGTTATATATATAGTTAACATGTTTTTATTATAAGTATGTATCTCATTAGGTATTTTAACAATGAGTTATATACATAAAAATGAGACTATTAATTTAAGAAACTCGAAAACGATATATATAACGATTATCGTTATAACAACGTCTTACTAGGTACATATGAATCATATTAAGATATTGATACACTTGGTTAATTATGTTAAATGATAAGTAAATATATTATTAAGTGTATTAACAATGAAATACATATTTCGAAACGAGACATATATGTAACGATTATCATTGTAACGACATTTAACTGTATATACATCATACTAAGATATATTATATATCATAATATCATGATAATATAATAATTTAACATCTCATTTGTTATAATAAACAATGGGTTAACAACATTCAACAAGGTCGTTAACCTAAAGGTTTCAAAACAACATTTATATGTAACGACTAACGATGACTTAACGACTCAGTTAAAATGTATATACATGTAGTGTTTTAATATGTATTCATACACTTTTGAAATACTTCAAAACACTTATCAAAATACTTCTACTTAACAAAAATGCTTACAATTACATCCTCGTTCAGTTTCATCAACAATTCTACTCGTATGCACCCGTATTCGTACTCGTACAATACACAGCTTTTAGATGTATGTACTATTGGTATATACACTCCAATGATCAGCTCTTAGCAGCCCATGTGAGTCACCTAACACATGTGGGAACCATCATTTGACAACTAGCATGAAATATCTCATAAAATTACAAAAATATGAGTAATCATTCATGACTTATTTACATGAAAACAAAATTACATATCCTTTATATCTAATCCATACACCAACGACCAAAAACACCTACAAACACTTTCATTCTTCAATTTTCTTCATCTAATTGATCTCTCTCAAGTTCTATCTTCAAGTTCTAAGTGTTCTTCATATATTTTACAAGTTCTAGTTACATAAAATCAAGAATACTTTCAAGTTTGCTAGCTCACTTCCAATCTTGTAAGGTGATCATCCAACCTCAAGAAATCTTTGTTTCTTACAGTAGGTTATCATTCTAATACAAGGTAATAATCATATTCAAACTTTGGTTCAATTTCTATAACTATAACAATCTTATTTGAAGTGATGATCTTACTTGAACTTGTTTTCGTGTCATGATTCTGCTTCAAGAACTTCGAGCCATCCAAGGATCCGTTGAAGCTAGATCCATTTTTCTTTTTTCCAGTAGGTTTATCCAAGGAACTTAAGGTAGTAATGATGTTCATAACATCATTCGATTCATATATATAAAACTATCTTATTCGAAGGTTTAAACTTGTAATCACTAGAACATAGTTTAGTTAATTCTAAACTTGTTCGCAAACAAAAGTTAATCCTTCTAACTTGACTTTTAAAATCAACTAAACACATGTTATATATCTATATGATATGCTAACTTAATGATTTAAAACCTGGAAACACGAAAAACACCGTAAAATCGAATTTACGCCGTCGTAGTAACACCGCGGGCTGTTTTGGGTTAGTTAATTAAAAACTATGATAAACTTTGATTTAAAAGTTGTTATTCTGAGAAGATGATTTTTATTATGAACATGAAACTATATCCAAAAATTATGGTTAAACTCAAAGTGGAAGTATGTTTTCTAAAATGGTCATCTAGACGTCGTTCTTTCGACTGAAATGACTACCTTTACAAAAATGACTTGTAACTTATTTTTCCGACTAGAAACCTATACTTTTTCTGTTTAGATTCATAAAATAGAGTTCAATATGAAACCATAGCAATTTGATTCACTCAAAATGGATTTAAAATGAAGAAGTTATGGGTAAAACAAGATTGGATAATTTTTCTCATTTTAGCTACGTGAAAATTGGTAACAAATCTATTCCAACCATAACTTAATCAACTTGTATTGTATATTATGTAATCTTGAGATACCATAGACACGTATACAATGTTTCGACCTATCATGTCGACACATCTATATATATTTCGGAACAACCATAGACACTCTATATGTGAATGTTGGAGTTAGCTATACAGGGTTGAGGTTGATTCCAAAATATATATAGTTTGAGTTGTGATCAATACTGAGATACGTATACACTGGGTCGTGGATTGATTCAAGATAATATTTATCGATTTATTTCTGTACATCTAACTGTGGACAACTAGTTGTAGGTTACTAACGAGGACAGCTGACTTAATAAACTTAAAACATCAAAATATATTAAAAGTGTTGTAAATATATTTTGAACATACTTTGATATATATGTATATATTATTATAGGTTCGTGAATCAACCAGTGGCCAAGCCTTACTTCTCGACGAAGTAAAAATCTGTGAAAGTGAGTTATAGTCCCACTTTTAAAATCTAATATTTTTGGGATGAGAATACATGCAGGTTTTATAAATGATTTACAAAATAGACACAAGTACGTGAAACTACATTCTATGGTTGAATTATCGAAATCGAATATGCCCCTTTTTATTAAGTCTGGTAATCTAAGAATTAGGGAACAGACACCCTAATTGACGCGAATCCTAAAGATAGATCTATTGGGCTTAACAAACCCCATCCAAAGTACCGGATGCTTTAGTACTTCGAAATTTATATCATATCCGAAGGGTGTCCCGGAATGATGGGGATATTCTTATATATGCATCTTGTTAATGTCGGTTACCAGGTGTTCACCATATGAATGATTTTTATCTCTATGTATGGGATGTGTATTGAAATATGAAATCTTGTGGTCTATTATTATGATTTGATATATATAGGTTAAACCTATAACTCACCAACATTTTTGTTGACGTTTTAAGCATGTTTATTCTCAGGTGATTATTAAGAGCTTCCGCTGTCGCATACTTAAATAAGGACGAGATTTGGAGTCCATGCTTGTATGATATTGTGTAAAAACTGCATTCAAGAAACTTATTTTGTTGTAACATATTTGTATTGTAAACCATTATGTAATGGTCGTGTGTAAACAGGATATTTTAGATTATCATTATTTGATAATCTACGTAAAGCTTTTTAAACCTTTATTGATGAAATAAAGGTTATGGTTTGTTTTAAAATTGAATGCAGTCTTTGAAAAACGTCTCATATAGAGGTCAAAACCTCGCAACGAAATCAATTAATATGGAACGTTTTTAATCAATAAGAACGGGACATTTCATTTGGTACCTGAGGTGATAGCTGGCTCATGATCTGATGCTGATGATAGTGCCATCTATCATGCTGTCATTGCCTGGAATGCTCGTACACATTCTCGGTGTGCCACTGCTCGTACTGACTATGTCTAGCCTCGTTTGTCATTTCTACCTCATCTATACGCTGGTAAACGTCAGTAACAGCCTCCCTAATGACATCCCTAATGTCATCCACTTCCTCCATTTCCTCATCTGAACCTCTCTCTACTTGTGGATGACGACCCTCATATGGTACTTCCTGATTGCGTCTGCTCTTTAATACCTTTGCACCTTGATAGACCCGCAATCCTAAAGTCTCATCCTGTTCCATACACACCATCATCGGACCCCCTTGATCCCTATCTACACCTAAATATTCTCCAATGAGAGTAACAAAAATACCTCCTCCTATTATTCCCCCGTCCTGTATTCCTTCCACCATTTTAGACAGATAAAAACCAACACAGTAGGGGATATTAACAAAGCTTCTAGTGTTTCGAATACACTTAAGGTAAAATAAATCGTGTAAGGTCATTTTCTCCTTGTTGTTACCTCTTTGTGTAATCGAATTAGCTAAAAATCTATGTATAATACGAAGCTCTGCTTTGTTAATATCTAAATAGGAGTGTCTTCCTCCCCGCGAAAAAAATATTATAATTTGACATACGCCTCCAGACGGCGTGCGCATCAAAATTCCTATCTACCCTCTCACCATGATAAATCAAATTTGTACAATCAGGTAGTAGTAATTCGACGGGAGTGTAAATCTGTAAAGCCCTGGCCATGTCCAGCATGGACATCATGTACATCCTACGGCCAAGTAAAAATCTAAGAAAACTCTTATCATCTACCCTATCTACATCCTTATTAAAAGTGATAGTACTCATAAGCTCAACACACCACTCTTTATATACAGGCCTACGAATGGTAAATAAACGTTCCCAATCGGGAAAAGAAGAACTGCCATACCTTTGGATTAGATGCTGCCTAACTGGGTTAGCTAGGTGGACCCTTTCCAAAGGCTCCCAATCGATTACCCTTGGTACTTCTACATTTTTCGTTAACAGTTTAAATTTGTTACTTTGGTACGTCGGGTAATCTCTCCAACTTCTATCAATCCTTAAATTGGGATGCAACTGTTCTTCATGAATTGTTGGGTGTTCTACTATATGATGAGCGGGAAATACTGCGTAGGCAATAAAAAATTGTGGGTCCGGTTCATAGTATGGTACGTGTTGATCAGGTTGTTGTTGTTCCTGTTGTTGCTCCGGTTCGTGATATTGCATCTCTGGCTGTGGTTCCGGAGCAGGTTGCCTAGATGATGATGATGATGCACCACCAGTATCGGTATATCTCTGCAAAACCCATTAAACACAAAATTTATGCATCCAAATATGCATTAGTGTTAGCAAAATAACAAATTAAAATAATTACAGTAACATGTTTAATTCATATTAAACTTATACTCATTTTCATATTTTTATCAAATATACACTTTTTCAAATAAGCATATATGAAAATGTTTACAAAGTTCATAAGCATTCAACTCAAATAACATGTCAAAATAATCATTACTAGCAATTAAACAAGTTTCAAATGGCATTTATATCAAATTAATCAAGTTCATGAATTTTAGACTTAAAACGTCTACTTTAATTCTCAAAAAACATGTTTAGGATCAAAGTTTGGATCATTTAGCTACCTAAACATGTTACACTACTTAATTTAGCAATAATTCATGACAAAAATCAGCCTTAACCTATTTATATCAAAAAGCCCAAATTGCTCAAGAACACAAACCCTAGATTTCTAAAAATTTTGAAGTTTTTGGCTTCAAATCATGTTAAATAGCATCAATCTAGGTTATACATGCATAATATACTAACAATTTAACTCTAATTATACTAGAAATTAATAAAATTAAATTAGGTAAAATTTAGCTCAAGAACACTAAAATTCAATTTTAAAGAGTTTTAGGGGTGAAATCTTTACCTTCTTTGAAAAACTTCTGAACAATTTCATGATTAAAGCGGATTATAGCAAGAAAATTGGTGAATTTTGGTGAAAAATTGGGGAAAATTGAGGGTGTTTTGGAGTGTTTCCGTATGTATGTGTGTGTGTTTGTGAAGAAGCAGAACAGGTCGACTGACTTTTGTTCCTGCCCAGATTTTTGGTCCCATGCGACCGCATGAATATTCTGTGTAAACCCCATGCGATTGCATGGGGTCTGATATAATTTTTTTTTATAAAAACCTTTAACTAATAAAACATAAATTAATAAATTTTAAATTTTTGTTTCTTTTAAGAATGAGGGCGTTTCGGATCGTTGTCCTAGTCCGTCTCTCGACAAAATTTTAAAATTTATCACTTTTTAAGCGTCGTTTTAAAAGCAAAGATTTTTGAGTTTTTTAATGTTTTTGGCATACTTTAATTCAATAAGATTAAAAATAAAGATAACAAAATTTCTCGTCCCGCCCTCGGGTAAAGCAATTTCGGTTCAACGACCTAGTCTTTAACTCACGACGAGTTTTTAAATATCAAATTTTTAACTTAATGAAATAAAGTAAATTTTTGTTTTTAAATTCACACCAAACTTAAATTTAAAATGCATAAAATTAAAAATTCATATAAATATCATTAATATTTTTATACATTAATTTTACAAACTTATATTAAAAATATTAATTTTTAAAATATTTAAAAACTTAAATATATTGATTTTAAAAATTTAATTAATAATTTAATATTTAAATATTAATTTTAAAAACAAGGTAAAAATTAAAATTAAAAATCGTTTTGGTCTTTTATCCCACTTTAATCAATCAAATATTTTCAAAAATATACGCCCCTCTTTTGGGTAAAATAATTTTGGCTATATTACCTAGTTTTACTCCTGGCGAATTTCTGAAATATTTTGGATTGATTGATTAAAGATATTGATACCTTAAGAATAAACGGTAAATTTTGCAGTGATGTAATAACTTTTTGTATGATATCAATAATTTCGGTTTCGCATACCTAATTTTATTGAATATCAATTTAATACTTTATAGCGAACGATTCAGTGTTTATTATTAAAAGGTTAAAAGCAATAAAAACAAATAAAAACTGTACATACTTACCTGTGAGAAAGAATTCTCAGAGACCTGCTTTAACCGACTCATATGAGAGTCGTGTGATTTGGTTTTCCATAGCTACATAAGCGTAACCTCGATTCTTCAATAACTTTTCTTCTAAACATATGAATGGTCCTTCTCTGCATAGAGTAACAAATTCGGTATTTGAATATGTTTAATTATTCGAACATTTACCTTCGTGTGACCATTTTCCGCATTTATGACATCTTTCAAGGTGTCGTGCTCTTCTTTTTGTTGCGGATTTTGATTTTCCTTTACCAAAATGTATCTTATGATGATCTTTCCTGAGTTCTTTCCTTACTTCGTCCATTTTTCCTCTTATGAATGATACCAGTTCACTCGGGAAGATGTTATTATTACGTTTAGTAATCATAGCGTGTAGTAGTAGACCATGGTTCAGATCAAAGGAATTCTTCATCTCGTAAATCCTAAAAGAAATAAAAATTCAGAATGGAGGGAGAAGACTAGTTCTTTAGGGTCTGCTAGGGAAAGACCATTCGAATTCCATTTTCGGAAACTACACGAAAACAGAATATCTAACTCTAATAGAAATACATATTACCCTTAAAAGATTCGAATCTTCCCACACTTAGTTAGCTGTGGTGTTGAAATTATGATTAACTTCATTGCCAACTTCCATTGGACCATGTATGTAATGTTTAACTCTGTGACCATTAACTTTAAATTCAATCCCATTTGAATTTATTAACTCTATTGTTCCGTATGGGAAAACTCTTTTGACTATGAATGGTCCAGACCATCTAGATTTCAATTTTTTCAGGAAATAGCTTGAATCGTGAATTGAAAAGAAGAACTATGTCTCCTTCTTTAAATTCTTTTGAACTTCTGATTCTTTTATCATGCCATTTCTTCGTTCTTGCTTTATAAATTAACGAATTTTCGTATGCTTCATGTCTTAATTCTTCTAATTCGTTTAGTTGACTTAACCGTAGATGTCCGGCTTCATGCAAATCAAGATTACATGTCTTCAAAGCCCAAAATGCTTTGTGCTCAATTTCTACTGGAAAATGACATGCTTTTTCCTAAACAAGTTTAAAAGATATGGTTCCAATTGGAATTTTGTAGGCTGTTCTAAAAGCCCAGAGTGCATCCTCCAATTTCATGGACCATTCCTTCGGATTTGATCCTACGGTTTTCTCTAGAATACGTTTTAATGCTCGGTTGGTATTTTCAACTTGTCCACTTGTTTGTGGATGATAAGCGGTTGAGATTTTATGAGTTACTCCATATCTTTTGAGAACTTTCTCAAGTTGATTGTTACAAAAATGAGTACCCCGATCACTTAGTAAAGCTCTCGGTGTTCCGAACTTTGCAAAAAGACGTTTTAAGAAGTTGACTACAACTCGTGCATCGTTAGTTGGGAGAGCTTGTGCTTCCACCCATTTAGATCCATAATCAATGGCAACGAGAATGTAGAGATTATTATGAGATTTTGGAAATGGACCCATAAAGTCAATACCCCAAATGTCAAATACTTCACATACTTGAATGAAGTTTTGTGGCATTTCATCACGTTGACTTATTTTTTCGGCCCTTTGACAAGCATCACAGGATTTACAAAGAAGGTGTGCGTCTTTGAAAATTGTAGGCCAATAGAATCCAGTATCGTAGACTTTTCTTGCTGTAAGTTGAGGCCCATAATGCCCTCCTGTTGGTCCTGTGTGACAGTGGTTTAAGATTTGACTAGCTTCATCCCCGAATACACATCGGCAGATTATTCCATCCGGACAACTTTTAAACAAATATGGATCTTTCCAAAAATAGTGTTTTATATCACTAAAGAATTTCTTTCGTTTTTGGTACGACAACCCTTTTTCAAGGAATCCACAAACTAAGTAGTTTGCATAGTCTGCAAACCATGGAATTTCATTATAATCTATCTTCAATAGATATTCATCAGAAAAGTTTTCTTGTATGGCCGATTCATTTAGAACTTCTAATTCGGGATTTTCAAGACGAGAAAGATGATCAGCGGCGAGATTTTCTGCTCCCTTTTTGTCTCGGATTTCAATATCGAACTCTTGTAAGAGTAATATCCAACGGATTAATCGTGGTTTGGCATCTTGTTTTGAAAACAGATATCTAAGAGTAGAATGATCAGTATAGACCACCGTTTTAGCTAGAACGAGATATGAACGAAATTTGTCAAAAGAAAAGACAATAGCAAGGAGTTCTTTTTCAGTAGTTATGTAATTCGTTTATGCTCCTTGTAACGTCTTACTAGCGTAATAAATAGGTTGAAATCGTTTTTCAATCCTTTGTCCTAAAACGGCTCCCATTGCAAAATCACTTGCATCGCACATGAGTTCAAATGGTAGATTCCAATTTGGAGTTATCATGATCGGCGCATTAGTGAGTTTTTCTTTAAGAATATTAAAAGATTTGATGCATTCATCCGAAAAGATGAATGGAACATCCTTTTCTAGGAGTTTATTCATAGGAGTGGCAATTGTAGAAAAATCTTTTATGAAACGTCGCTAAAAACCGGAATGCCCTAGAAAACTCTTAACTCCTCTAACATTGGTGGGATGTGGAAGTTTAGCAATTACATCTACTTTAGCTCTATCCACTTCAATTCCTTCCTTTGAAATTTTATGTCCAAGAACGATGCTTTCTCTAACCATGAAATGACATTTCTCCCAATTAAGAACTAGATTTGATTGTTCGCATCTAATAAGCATTCGTTCAAGATTAACTAGACATGATTCAAATGTATCACCGAAGACTGAAAAGTCATCCATGAAAAGTTCCATGCATTCTTCTATCATGTCGTGGAAAATCGCCATCATGCACCTTTGAATGGTTGCAGGGGCGTTGCAAAGTCCAAATGGCATGCGTTTGTAAGCAAAAGTACCATAAGGGCACGTGAATGTGGTTTTCTCTTGGTCCTCGGGTGCTATTGAAATTTGAAAATATCCGAAAAAACCATCAAGAAAACATTAGTAACTGTTCCCGGCCAACCTTTCCAACATTTGATCAATGAAAGGTAGGGGAAAGTGATCTTTTCTGGTGGCGTCATTTAATTTTCTATAATCAATACAAACACGCCATCCTGTTACAGTCCTAGTAGGAATAAGCTCATTTTTTCATTTGTGATGATAGTCATGCCACCCTTCTTAGGTACACATTGAACTGGGCTTACCCATGGACTATCAGAGATTGGATAAATTAAACCTGCATCGAGCAGTTTAATAATTTCTTTTTAACAACATCTTGCATATTAGGATTTAGTCTTCGTTGGCGTTGCACATACGTTTTATGACCTTCTTCCATAAGGATTTTACGTGTGCAATACGAAGAACTTATTCCTTTAATGTCAAGAATCTTCCATGCAATAGCTGGTTTATGAGCTTTTAGCACAGAAATGAGTTGAGATTTTTCATTTTCCGTAAGAGAAGATGATATTATTACAGGTAATTCAGATTCACCTTGTAAATAAGCATATTCTAAATGGTTTGGAAGTGGCTTTAATTCTAATATCGGTGGTTCTTCTATCGATGATTTATATCGATATCCGTCTTTCTCTTTTAGCATTTGAAGTTCTTTTGTTGTTGGTTCATATTCATTAGCCATGAGTGCGGGTAACATTTCAGCTTCCTCAATTGGTTCAATTCCTTCTCCTAAAGAACATTCTCCTGTTCCTTGTAATTCTGGAAATTCTTCTAACAATTCTACATGTGAATCTATAGTTTGAATGTAATAACATGTATCATCTGCAGATTGCGGTTGTTGCATGGCTCTATCTACAGAAAAGGTAATACTCTCGTCCTCTATACTTAAGGTCAGTTTCTTACCGAACACGTCTATTATTGCTTTAGCCGTGTTTAAGAATGGTCTTCCTAATATGAGAGGAACTCGAGAATCTTCTTCCATGTCCAGAATAACAAAATCTACTAAAAATACTAAAGTACCAACTTTAACTAGCATGTTTTCCATTATCCCTCTAGAATATTTAACTGATCGATCGGCTAGTTGTCTGCTTATTCTTGTTGGTTTCAATTCTCCAAGGTCTAGTTTAACGTATAGTGAATATGGCATTAAATTTATACTAGCACCTAAGTCTGCCAATGCTTCTATTGAACTAACACTACCCAGAAAACATGGAATTGTGAAACTTCCTGGATCTGAGAGTTTTTCTGGTATCTTATTCAACAACACTGCAGAACAATTAGCATTCATTGTAACAGCCGAGAGTTCTTCCATTTTCTTTCTATTTGTGATTAGATCTTTCAAGAATTTAGCATATCTAGGCATTCCTGAAATCACATCAATGAAAGGAAGATTGATATTTATTTGTTTAAACATATCCAAGAATTTGGATTGCTCGGCTTCAAGTCTTTCTTTTCTCATTTTACTCGGGTAAGGAAGTGGTGGTTGATATGGTTTAACATAAGGCTTTGCCTTAACTGTGTTATCTTCATTAACCTTTTCAACTATCGGTTCTGTTTCCTTTTCTTGCTCAGATTGTGGTTCTTGTGTAGGAATAGAGTCATCAGAAATTACAGGTGTTTCAGGTGGTTTAAGTGTAATACCACTTCTTGTGGTAATGGCTTTAGCTGTTTCATTTCGGGGGTTAGCATTTGTATCACTAGGTAGACTTCCCGATTTTCTTTCACCTATTAACCTTGCTAGGTTGCTTACTTCTTGTTCCAGATTTTGAATAGAGGCTTGTTGATTTCTAAATGCTTGAGCATTTTGTTCATTGGTTTGTTTCTGAGATGTGAAAAATTGAGTTTCAGATTCAACTAGCTTCGACATCATGTCTTCTAAATTTGGCCTTTTATCATCGGTTTGTGGTGGTTTATTTTAAAAAATAGGTCTTTGCTGGTTGTAAGTATTATTAGATACTTGTTGATTGCCAGGACCTTGTTGATTGTTATATGGAACATTTCGGTTATAATTCTGATTTTGATTGTAGATTGGTCTTGGCGGTTGATAATTATTCTGATAATTATTTCCAGGCCTTTGGTTCATGTATGAAACATTCTCTCTTTGTTCCATTGTTTGTTCAATATTGAGACAATATTTTGTCAAATGTCTGCTCACAACTAATTCGTATTGCGTGAATATCTTTAGTCATCTTTTCCATTCGTCTTTCAAAAGCATCTATCTTTGCGGACATAAAATCAAAGTCATGGCTAGAATCGGCTCTAACTGCTTTAGATGATCTAACGATGTCTTTTTCTTGGTGCCACTCATGTGAGTGGGAAGCAGTGTTATCAATAATTTTGTAAGCTTCAGTTGCGGTTTTCTTCATAATGGAACCACCAGCTACTATATCGATGTCTTTTCTTGTAGTGATGTCGCATCCTTGGTAGAATATTTGTACTATTTGATAAGTGTCTAAACCATGTTGCGGACATCCTCTTAACAACTTTCCAAATCTTGTGCACGCCTCATATAGAGTTTCATTTGGCTTTTGCGTGAATGTAACAATTTCTCCTTGAAGTCATACAGCTTTAGATGCCGGAAATAATTGTTTAAGAAATTTTTCAACTAAGACATCCCATGTATCAATCGCCCCTTCAGGTAACGATTCTAACCAATCTTTGGCTTCTCCCTTTAAAGTCCAGGGTAATAACATGAGATAGATCTGTTCATCCTCTACTTCTCTGATTTTGAATAGAGTACATATCCTATTAAATGTTCGAAGATGTTCGTTTGGATCTTCCTTCGGCGCACCACTAAATTGGCATTGATTAGTTACCATGTGTAGGATTTGTCCTTTGATTTTATAATCTGGCGCATTAATGTCTGGTTGAGTAATTGCGTGACCTTGGCCAGTGCGTTTAGCTCTCATTCGGTCTTCCATACTTAGAGGTTCCAGATTTTCCATGATTGAATTTGTTGAATCCGAATCACTAGAGGATTCTGACTTAATGATTTCTTCCTCGACAATCTCTGGATGAGTAATTTGTGGTTCAGGAGGAATGATTAGTGGTTCAGGATCTCTGAATTGTCCCTGAATATCTTCCGGATTCTCAATTGTGAGGTCGGGTTCAAAAAATGGATTATTGGAAATTTGAATTGGAGTACTTGATCGACTAGATGACGATTCTAAAGAAAAATCAACGGCGAAAATATTGGCTAGATGTCTTGATCTGGTTACAGGTGGTGAACGTATGAAAGGTGGTGAACGTTTTGCTCGGTGCATTCACTGAATTTCCTATTAGTTATAAAAATAAAAATTATATAAGTTATCAAATTAATAGACTTTTCTGATTTTGCCCACGTTTCGAATAGCCAATAGATGCAGCAGGTAGCCAGGACCCTTTAAATCAGAAGCCCACAACTCGCCACTAACAAATCCAACTATTACTACGAATCAGAAAATTTTTGATGCCTATCAATTTAACTGCTTAAAATAATTTTTCGTTTTGAAATTTTAGAGAAGAAATAGAAAATTCTATGTCCTAAAAACTAGATCGTCGAGAAATAAGAAAGAAAAAGAGCGCGTCGAAAAACGTCAAAAAATAAAAGGTCGAAAAATTAAGCGTCGAAAAATAATAAAATGCAGCGTCGAAACTTAAAAGTTTAAAAACTAAAAATTAAAACATACATCTAAAGGTATTAAAGCTTAAAAGGAATTCTATATCCAAAACGGCGATAACTTAATAAGTACTAAAATCTTAAAACGGCGTCGCAAAATTCTAAAGCACTTAAATCTTAGTCTAAAGAAAAAGTACTTAAGGGATTTTACGGCAAAGCCTAAAAATTTAGAAATAAAAATAACTACGGCAAAATACTACACTTAAAACTAATTACGAACGAAAAATATACAAATTACGAATTAAACTATAAAAATATATGATTTATAAAGAGAAACTAAAAATGATAAAATTACTAATTTTATAAAAATATTATTTTTATATTATTATCTTATAAAAGTATTAAGTTTAAAACTAATTAAAACTTAAAATACAAATTAATTAATAAAACAAAAACTAATTAATAAAAACTAATTAATTAATTAAACCCTAATTAGGGTTAATTAATAATAATAATTAATAATACTCCGTAATTAATGATGTGTAGTACCAGGTTCAGATGCGTCAGAAGCCCTCATGCGGTCGCATGAGTTTTATGCTCCTGGGCCATGCGATCGCATGGGGTGTAGATCCAGGCCAGCTGATGGGCTGCTACAGTATTAGGCCCATTTATTTTTTTTACTTTTTTTATATTTTGTATATTTAATAAAATATTTTTACAAAATAAGAAATATTATATTTTACAAAAATATCTTAAAAACTAATTTTTTTATAGCGTTTCGCTTTCGACGTTGTTGAAGTCCCCAGCAGCGATGCCAAAAATACTTGATGTTAAAGCAGAGGGGTACGAAATAGTTATATTTTTGTTACGAAATACTATTAAATACGATACAATTTTATACAAGTTATTTATTTATTTATAGAGTGGACATACCTAAACCTTGCTACAACACTTATAGGCAGTGTACCTAATCGTACAGTAGTGTAGTTTTTAGTAAGTCCGGTTCGTTCCACAGGGAGCTAGCCAAGTTTAACGCTATATTTTTAAAACTATATTTGTGTATATATATATATATATATATATATATATATATATATATATATATATATATATATATAAGTAATATTATTATTATAAAAGGGAGTTTTTACCGTTTAATGACCGGTTTGTCGATTTTATGTCTTAAGTCGCAGTTAAAACCTAATGTAAAATATTATATATATAAATGACTTAATTTAAAGCGTAAAGTAAATGACGATAATAAAATTGCAATTATTTAAAGTGCGATAAATAAAATGACGATAAATAAAATTGCGATAATTAAAAGTACGATAATTAAAAATGCGATAAGATATAAAATAAAGGAATTATGCTTATTTAAACTTCCGTAATCATGATGTTTGACGTGTTGATTTTAATTTATTACCATGGGTTAATTGTCCTTTGTCCTAGATTATTCGATATGTCCATCTGGGTTTTGTCCATAACAGTCCATCAGTCATAAATATAAAGTGCGAGTGTCCTCGTCAAATTGTCCTTATATCCGAAGTCAAATATTCCAACTAATTGGGGATTCGAACTGTAACAAGGTCTTAATACTTTGTTTAATGAATACACCAGGTTATCGACTGCGTGTAGTCCAAGGTTTTAATACTTTGTTAACAATTACACCAATTAACCTTGAATGTAATCCACCCTTGTTTCAACGAGTCCATTGACTATTAATCCATTCCCGTGTCCGGTAAAATGAACGATAATTCGTATTTATAGATATCCCGCCCACCCTACCCGATTAAGCGTATGTGGTTATATATAGATACGTCAAATTGTAACCTTTATATTAAATTAACGAGGTATCGTTTAGTTAATATAAAGCCCATTAATAGCCCATAGTCTAATTTCCACAAGTGTCGTTCTTTTGTCCAAACCCTAATTATGGTACAAAGCCTAATTACCCCGTCTTTAATATTTAGCCCAACATCACGATTACTTCGATTTAAATAAGCATAATAATAACTTAGCTACGAGACATTAATTTAAAAAGGTTGAACATAACTTACAATGATTAATAATAGCGTAGCGTTACACGGACATAATTTTGAATTACACAATTACAATATTCGCTAACATAACCTTATTATTATTAATCTTAAATTAAAATTAAAATTATAAAATATATATATATATATATATATATATATATATATATATATATATATATATATATATATATATATATATATATATATATATATATATATATATGTCGTGAGAGAGAGATTAGAAAAAGATGTGTAAAAATTCTGCCAGAATTCGTTGTATTTAAAGAACCTCGGCTGCTACAGTACTCCATACGACCGTATGGAGTTTGTGCTTCCTTGCCATGCGGTCGCATGGCCGCCTTTCACTGGTCAGGTACTTTTGTTTGCTTCTTGCCGACGGTTTATTATATATATATATATATATATATATATATATATATATATATATATATATATATATATATATATATATATATATTTATATAATTATATATATATTATATTATATTTATATGCATAGTTGACTTGTAATTTTAGGTCCGTTGCGTTGCGCGTTGATAGTTGGCTCAGGTCCCGGTTCTGGATTTTTGAACGTCCTTGCGTACTATTTAATATCTTGTACTTTGCATTTTGCGGCTTGTACTCTTGTAATTTTTAGACGTTTCTCATCAATAATTTGAACCAGTTGGATTGTACTTTGTACTTTTTAGCTTTTTGGTCGTTTGCGTCTTCAAATCGTCGAATCTGTCTTTTGTCTTCACCTTTTATTATTTAAACGAATATCACTTGTAAATAGAACAATTGCAACTAAAAGCTTGTCTTTCTTGAAGGATAATGCTATGAAATATATGTTCGTTTTTAGTATTATCAATGTTTTACATACTAGACACGAGTAATTAAACTTTATATATGTGTGGGTGACATAACGGCACAAAGATTCCCCTAAGGTCGGTAACGTTTAACTATTGGTTTATGAACCGGTAGACGCGAATCTTAGATATGGATCCATAGGGTTTGACATCCCCACTCCGGCTAGTTGCGCTTGCATTCAACGGGTGTTTAATACTTCGTAAACATACGCACACGCCAAGTGCACTTTTAGGGGGTGATACATTACTTGTTAAGTTAGTTACTGAGTGCCCACGGATAAGCATATACTTTATCATACGGATTTGAGATACTGTTTGAATACGAAATCTCTTGGTCTACATTACATTGTTGTTTACAAACAAACTATAGCTCACCAACATTCGTGTTGACATTTTAAAGCATGTATTTCTCAGGTGCTTAGACGTTGTTGCTTCCGCTGTTAGACTTGCTGTTATAGTCTTGGTGCTATAGACTTGCTGTTACAGACTCGTTGTGTTAGACTTCCGCTGCATTGTTTAGAGATGTCTCAATCATGGAACTTTTACCTTGCATTCACAACTTATGTTATTTTCGAACTATGGTTTTGTAATGACCTTTGTGTCACGTACTTATGTTAAGGCTTTCTATTCGTAGAAACACGTTATCCTTGTAAAACATTTTACGTTGGTAAAGACGTCATCTTTTGTAAAACATTTGACGTTGGTAAAGACGTTACCTTTTCACGAATGCAAAACTTGTTTTTAAACATCATATAGTATTATACCGTATAATGGACATGTTGTTGATGATCCGTACCCGATGGTTTTGTACGGGGCGTCACACAACCAAACCATATTTTTAATCAAGTTTCACTTCTTCTACAATACCAATTAAGTAATATTCTGAAGAGGTACTCAATTTAAAGCCAAGATATGTGATTATGGATTAACTGATGATTTTGATTCTCCATTGATTCCACGAATACTATTTTCGACAGATACACCGTGTACTAAATCAAGGTGGAATTACACAACATAAGTCAAATCGAAAATACCTATAAATGGTATTCAAAATCACTTTTTAAAATGATTTGATTTCACAATGGCTTGTCTATAATTCAGTGGACAACCCGGTCTTCAAAATATTTTTTTTCTTTGAGAATATAAAATCAAAAAATATGTTTTTATAGTTCTAAATTGATAAATATAATAATATTTTTTATTTTGTTTATGGTTTTTTTCTACACATAGCGATGCAAAACCCGCATGGCGGTATTGTTGAATCATCATTCATTAAGGTTTTATGAAAATTCAAGGATCAACCTTGATCAAAGAGAAAAGCTTTGAAGCCTCCCAGTACGTAACTTGTACAAAATGTCCAATCCCAACGAGGTTGACCCTGAAGTATGAAACTTGTACAAAACGTCTGATCCCGGAGAAGTTGACCCCAAAGTATGTAGCTTGTACCCAAAGTCCAGTCATATCACAGCATGTGACTAAATCTCCAAATTGGCAGGGCTTCAACTGTACTATTTTTCCTCACAAGAATTGTGAAGAGCACAACAGCCTATACCCTAAGATTATGCAAGTTATCACAAGAATTTGCTACAACTTTCATATTAGTACTAAGTCAATAAAAGTACTATGACGATTGAACAGAAAATCCTACTAATATTTGATTGTCAAATTACATGAGTAGGTCACCTGACTCTATTCGGGTGTTCAACCGAAGACGAGTGGTTGCATAGTATGGTCAGAAACTAGGCCATGTGTCAGACCAAAAACTTTAGGGCTTGATGCATTATTTTTCCTAACAAGGATAGCGTACGCCCCCGCCCACCTTACCCAAGTTATAAACATGTCACCTGGACATGGCCTTAACGCTTAAAAGATATAATCTAAAGTTATATCGATAGCTTGAGCAAAAATCCTATAACTCAAAAAGTCGCTTGAATTATATTCAAGTGTGAACAATTTTCTTGCTCGTCACTTTCACCTTCACCCGTTACGAGTGAGCTAATTAGCTTGTGTGACTGTCCAATACCAAGATCAACAATTGTTATCAAACTACCCATCACACAAAATTCCTGTATTTTTCTCATCTTGATCCTTTTATCTCGGTGTGATTTTGTTAGAGATTGATACTTTCACTGTGTCGCAATTCTGAAACCAATGATTTGCTGTTGATGACATGTTTTAATACCTTAAGTCACATGGGACTATAACCATGAACCTCCTTTCATTTGTTCATCCCATGAAAGTTTATTCATTTTACTGTAATTTCTTATATCAAGAGTGTAAAAAGTACTCATGTAATTCATTGTCATTCTTATTGTATATTCACTCCAATGTAATTGCATAGTAAGGTTACTTAGAAACATTTTGCAATTTCTTTGTAATTTGTTGAGTCGATCAATCAATGCATGATGACCATGAAAATTCAAGGTCATCATGAGTATGAGAGATAATGTAAAAGGTTTAAAGTTACAAATAAGCTATATACTTTCTCAAATGTCCCGATATCGTTTATATACCCATTTGCGTCTCACTGTAGGCTATATACTTTCAAAAAGTGTACCAATGTCAACATTTCGTTACCGGTTACCTGCTGAACCGATAAAGTTAATTATTCAACATTTTTTGCGTTTTATATGGCTACAAATAGGTCATATACTTTCAGTTTTGTCCCGATGTAGGCTATATACTTTCAGTTTTTGTTCTGATGTATCGCCGACGTGTCATGACTATTTAGAAGTCACGTCATCAATTGTTTTCATTGTAGGTAAAAAATGGTATAGTGGCTTATATTGGTACACTTTTTAAAAGTATATAACCGACAATGAGACACAAATGGGTATCTGTAATACCCCGTTTTTCATAATGCGTTGATTTGGACGTGATCCAGGTTAAGTGGGGGAGAGTCGTAAGATCCTGAATTTTATGCATCAGAAAGTGTTCTCAAAAGTGTCATGAAAAGTCTACCTATACTTATGCATTTTCAGAAATTACATCAAAATCAGAATCTGCCATCTTCAGTCCCTGAATCACGAAACTTGAAGAAAAGCTTATGGGGGGAATCTCGCAGTCGCATTATGGGACATTGCGGTCGCGAGATGAAGGATCTCGAACAGTAACTTTTTTCTATTAAAATCGCGGTCGCGATTTGGGACCTCGCGGTCGCGAGGTTGTGCGAGAAATGCCCTTTAAACTCGTTTTTAGGAGTATTTGAGGGGTGTTCTTGTCTTTTCACTTTAGGGTCGGATTGTTGGCCACAAAACTGGTTCCAAGCTTATCTTATCCTCATTTTTCATCCTTAGTCTCACCAACCAAATTTTAGAGAGAGATTAGAGTTCTAGAGTGAGAAAGCTTGCATGGGTGAGGATGGTGGTGGTTTCTTCCCAAATTGGAGTGGATCTTGGTTCTTCTTGGTGTGTCTAGCTTCTTGGCTTCATTTTGGTGCTAAGGTAAACACTAATCCGAATTGTAAGTGTTTAATTCTTGTTTGAGTTATGGTTTGAGTTAGCTAGGGTTATAAACCCCATTTCTCATGAAATTGAGGGTTTTGTTGTATTTTTAGTGTAAGTTAACCCGATTATTGTAGGTTTAGGGTTTGATGATGAATTTGGAAGTATTTTTCATGGTTTGGGTCTTAAATTACTAGGTTGTAAGTTTGTTAGTGATTTTGGTGTTCTCATGAACATGGTTGCTAGTCAAATTGGGTGCTGACTTTAATTTGGTGTCAAAATAAGTTTTGGGTCAAGTTTTGGTGAATCAAGTATGAAAATATTTGATTTAGGTGTTAATTGGTGTTTTGGAAACATAATCGCTAGTCGTTAGTGATTTTGGGCGTTTTTAGGACTTATGTCAAAATGGGTAATAATGTTTGTAGAATAATACATCAATTACCCGAAAATTTATACAAGATTCAAACACTACAAATAAGCACATACAACTAACGAGCACTTAGAACCCGGTTATTATAGCACTTTTTATGTAAGTATCCGTTTCAAGTTCGTACCAAGAGAGCGATGTAAGTCGAATAATTGAAACTATTAATTATCCTAGGGTTTGTTTGATTGGGGGGTTTTGATTGATTTTAGTAACAATTAAGACGTGCGCAAGTAAACAAAGTTAAACTTATCTATTAAGACTAGTAACAAGTAACAAGTAACAAGTAACAAGTAACAAGTAACAAGTAACAAGTAACTAAATATTGAGAACTAGATCAATTAACTAAGTAGTGTTCACTTTCGTAATCCTCTATATGGTTGGATTGCCCCGTTTTACCCAAATTTCTATCGCATTAGTTGTTGAACTATTAAATATTTAGCATTACTACCAAACCTTAATCAAATCAGACTTTGCAAACTCACATAAGCATTGCATTCTAAGATCAAGTTAAGCATGATTGGTCATTGAGATTATGCTTTGGTTGAAATTACTTAGAACCCTTCAACTATCGAAATCACTTAAGATAATCGAACACCACTATGTTGACTAAAGGCCAATTGAAAACCAACTTAAATCAAGAACACAATCACTTGAAATCCTTAATCTAGTTATCTAGATCACTATAAGTGTTGAATCATAAATTGATTCACTTCTCAAATCACTAAGAGGGCTACTCAATCTATGTAATCAAAGTAAAGCCTAAAACAAATGCATCGCAATGGATCTATAGCTAACACAATAATACTTGTTCATGTATTTCCTTCAAACAACTTCAGTCAATTAATTTAGGGCAAATCCTTGCATTAGAGATTCATTAGATATGCAAACACAATCAATTTAGCCAAGCATGGCTAAGATTACACTAATCATAAGCATTGAAAGACTGATATTGCCTCGTTTATATATATTTTTACTCGCAATATTGGTTCGTTCTTGTTGGTTTTTGGTTTAAAGATTGAGGAATCATGAAGATAATTGTTATAGTTCGAGCTTTTAGATTCTTTCGAGGTAATTTTAAGAGTTAGTATCTTTTGAGGTGATTTCGGTGGTATTTTCATGTAAAAATCTGAAGGTAAATTGAAGTATCAAGTCTAAGTTTAAGAAAGAAAAATGTTGCTGTTTTTGATGCATCTCGCGGCCGCAATTCACTTTAACGCGATCGCAATTCGTCCTAATGCGGTCGCATGAAAAATCTCGCGGTCGCATTACATTAACAGAAGTTTAGTTTTTGGAGAGGCAAATCTTGCGTCCGCAATTCAGTCTAATGCGGTCGCAATTCGACCTAATGCGGTCGCGAGTGAAGCTGACGTGGTCGCAATTTTTAGGTCAGTCAGCCAGCGAATTTTTCCCCTATAAATAGGCTTTTATTCCGATAACTTTAATCAGTTTTTGTTTTACGAATATTTTAGCTAGGGTTACGAATTTTTGAGCTTTCTAAGATATTTTGGAGCATCTAAACACCAGGATTTTAAATGTTAATCATTGGTAAACTCTTGTCTTTTATTTTAATCTTTACAATGGTTGATTATTGTTTATTCCTTTGCTTGTGTGCTTTGATTATCATTATGAGTAGCTAAAATTCCTAGTATTTACTTAGATGATTGAACCTATGTGAAGGATTGCTTGATCTTTTGTATGTTAAATTAATTGCTCTTGATCCATGATTCTTAATTACTCACACTGATTGATCCCATTGATTATTAGTCTGTTGGTTGATGTAACGAGAGTTACTAGATTAATTAATTTATCTAGGTTATTGAGAAATAAATAGATAAGTTGAATTACATACGGGAGACTGGTGTAATTAGATTAGTAATTAATCACATCAATTGAGTAGGTAATTGTGAAGCCTAAATAGGGACGCCGATTTACCCTTCAACTGAATCATAATCTTGAGTAGTTAATATTGATTGATTGTGTTCTTCAGAAGCGTATGGGAGACCAACGTGAAAAACTGACACTTTCATGATAGAATTAGTATCTAAGTGAGGGACACCATCTTATCTTGCTAATTGATTAATGAACTTAGTTAACGAGAGTTATATTTAGGGATTTAATTACATTGTTCTTAATAAAAGCAATCCGGAACCTAGGGAATTGAATCTAAGTAAATACCCCTTTATCTATTGAATTCGTATTTTCTTTCATTGTTTTAATTAGTTTTGAATCAAAACCTCATTTTATAACTAAAATCTTCAGAATAATTAATAGTTTTCAAATCCTAAACTTTGCTCCATGTGGACGAATTCGTAATCATATTACAATAAGATTAGGTGTGTTGTATGCATATCAAATACAAACAAACATCATATTGAGTTATTACAAGTATTTAATTCAAAACTAGAGAAAGAAAGGTAGAGATTACAACCTAAATATAAAGAGAAGAATATCTAGAGCTAAACTATGATGGAACTTGAGCTTGCTTCCTTCAATTCACCTTCAAACTTCAATGGATGATGAAATTAGGGTTTTGGAAGTGAAAGTCGAACTTGGAATTGCAGCTCTCTTTGAAATGACTTAATCTCTTTCCTTTTATATTGCTGAAAATTATGGGCTGAACAGCGACAGGAGCGCCGCTTTTGAATGAGGAGCGGTGCTTTTAGCTTTCTTCAGGAGCGCCGCTTTTGTGATGAATTGTGACGCTTTTCTATTAAGAGCGGCGCTTTTGGCTATAAGGAACAGCACTTTTGACTACTAGTGGAAAATGGTGCCAAAACGTATACAAGAACCTCACTTTTATGTGAGGTGCGGCGCTTTTGAACAATAGGAGCTGCGCTCTTCTATCAGGAACGACGTTTTTGGAGCTGATTTCTGCACTTGTCATTTTCTTTGCCTCTTTTGATCAAGACTTGGTCAATTTTGTACCAAATCAAGCTTTTAGCCTTGAACTGACGCTTTAGCGTAAATAAATAACTTTTGAGCCCAATGATCCTCAAAACTGAATGAAATGAGGGAGATATTGCGAGATAAAATGTGTATAATTTTAAAGCAATATCAGGTAAGTTGATTGGGTGAAAGTTGATGATGACACTAGTTTTGGTCAAATGAATGTTCAAATACTTGTGTTAAGTGTTAAATGGCATTTTTGGAAGTAATCGCTCATGAGAAGTAATTTTGAGTCAAAGTGATGTTTTAATATAAGTCAAATGTGGTCAAGTGCAACATGGTTCAATATTGCACGTGTGTGGTTTTGGTGTAAATGACGGTTTGAAATGATCACTACCTAAGAAGTAATCTAGTGTCGGGACCTAAGTTGGTCTAGTTAGTGTAAAGTACAAATCGAGCTAACTTGTACTTATTAGTGTGGGTTTGAATTACCACTCGAAGTGGTAATTGGGTTGAGCTCATTAGGAGATAAATGGGCAGGTCAAACGAGCAAGGTGAGATCCCTCGACTAAGGGTGTGAGTGTCGGGTTCTCTTTTAGAGAATTGTTATTTATGTGCATATTGTGCCTATGTGTGATATAGGTGGTTGCTTGCTCAGATATGAGGATGGAGATCATGTTATACTTGACTTGTGCGGGCGTTCCAAGGTGAGTGGAATAATTATATGTGTATGTATATAATGTATTTATTTGTGTGCTATGGTATGAACCACGGAGCCGGTAGTGCCATAGCATGTGTGAGTTTGCTATCATGTGAACCACGGAGCCGGTAGCATCATGGTACATATGTTGTAGTGTGAACCACGGAGCCGGTAGCACTATGGCATGAATTGTTAAGGTGTGAACCACATATCCGGTAACGCCTTAGCGTGAGTATGACTCAAGTTATGATGTGAACCACGGAGCCGGTAGCATCATGACAAATGCGTACTGTAGTGACCCGAACTTTTCCATGTTTATATATATTAAATGAAATTGTTATTTACATGATTAAGTGTTTCCAACATGTTAAGCAATCAAACTTGTTAAGACTTGATTAAGTGAAATAGATTTCATATAGACAATTGACCACCCAAGTTGACCGATGATTCACGAACGTTAAAACTTGTAAAAACTATATGATGTTATATATATGGATATATATATATAGTCAACATGGTATTATGATAAGTAAACATATCATTAAGTATATTAACAATGAACTACATATGTAAAAACAAGACTACTAACTTAAGGATTTCGAAACGAGGCATATATGTACGATTATCGTTGTAACAACATTTAATTGTATATATATCATATTAAGATATATTAATACATCATAATATCATGATAATGTAATAATTTAACATCTCATTTGATATAATAAACAATGGGTTAACAACACTTAACAGGATCGTTAACCTAAAGGCTTCAAAACAACATTTACATGTAACGACTAACGATGACTTAACGACTCAGTTAAAATGTATATACATGTAGTGTTTTAATATGTATTCATACACTTTTGAAAGACTTCAAGACACTTATAAAAATACTTCTATTTAACAAAAATGCTTACAATTACATCCTCGTTCAGTTTCATCAACAATTCTACTCGTATGCACCGTATTCGTAGTCGTACAATACACAGCTTTTAGATGTATGTACTATTAGTATATACACTCTAATGATCAGCTCTTAGCAGCCCATTTGAGTCACCTAACACAAGTGGGAACCATCATTTGGCAACTAGCTTGAAATATCTCATAAAATTACAAAAATATTAGTAATCATTCATGACTTATTTACATGTAAATAAAATTACACATCCTTTATATCTAATCCATATACCAACGACCAAAAACACCTACAAACACTTTCATTCTTCAATTTTCTTCATCAAATTGATCTCTCTAAAGTTCTATCTTCAAGTTCTAAGTGTTCTTCATAAATTCTATAAGTTCTAGTTTCATAAAATCAAGAATACTTTCAAGTTTGCTAGCTTACTTCCAATCTTGTAAAGTGATCATCCAACATCAAGAAATCTTTATTATTTACAGTAAGATATCTTTCTAATACAAGGTAATACTCGTATTCAAACTTTGGTTCAATTTCTATAACTATAACAATCTTATTTCGAGTGGAAATCTTACTTGAACTTGTTTTCGTGTCATGATTCTGCTTCAAGAACTTTCAAGCCATCCAAGGATCCTTTGAAGCTAGATCTATTTTTTACATTTCTAGTAGGTTTATCCACAAAACCTGAGGTAGTAATGATGTTCATAACATCATTCGATTCATATATATAAAACTACCTTATTCGAAGGTTTAAACTTGAAATCACTAGAACATAGTTTAGTTAATTCTAAACTTGTTCGCAAACAAAAGTTAATCCTTCTAAATTGACTTTTAAAATAAACTATACACATGTTCTATATCTATATGATATGCTAACTTAATGATTTAAAACCTGAAAACACGAAAAACACCGTAAAACTGGATATACGCCGTCGTAGTAACACCGCGGGCTGTTTTGGGTTAGTTAATTAAAAACTATGATAAACTTTGATTTAAAAGTTGTTCTTCTGGGAAAATGATTTTTCTTATGAAAATGAAACTATATTCAAAAATCATGATTAAACTCAAAGTGGAAGTACGTTTTCCAAAATGGTCATCTAGACGTCGTTCTTTCGACTGAAATGACTATCTCTTACAAAAATGACTTGTAACTTATATTTCTGACTATAAACCTATACTTTTTTCTGTTTAGATTCATAAAATAGAGTTCAATATGAAACCATAGCAATTTTATTCACTCAAAACGGATTTAAAACGAAGAAGTTATGGATAAAACAAGATTGGATATTTTTTGATTGTTGTAGCTACGGGAAATATTGTAACAAATCTATATTAATCATATCCTAGCTAACTTATATTGTATTATACAGGTATTCTAATATATTATGTAATCTTGGGATACCATAGACACGTATGCAAATGTTTTGACATATCATATCGACCCATATATATATATTATTTGGAACAACCATAGACACTCTATATGCAGTAATGTTGAAGTTAGCTATACAGGGTTGAGGTTGATTCCAAAAATATATATACTTTGAGTTGTGATCTAGCCTGAGACGTGTATACACTGGGTCGTGGATTGGGTCAAGATAATATATATCAATTTATTTCTGTACATCTAACTATGGACAACTAGTTGTAGGTTACTAACGAGGACAGCTGACTTAATAAACTTAAAACATTAAAAATGTTGTAAATATATTTTGAACATATTTTGATATATATGTACATATTTGTTATAGGTTCGTGAATGGACCAGTGGCCAAGTCTTACTTCCCGACGAAGTAAAAATCTGTGAAAGTGAGTTATAGTCCCACTTTTAAAATCTAATATTTTGGGATGAGAATACATGCAATTTTATAAATGTTTTACGAAATAGACACAAGTAAATGAAACTACATTATATGGGTGAATGATCGAAGCTGAATATGCTCCTTTTTAGCTTGGTAGCCTAAGAATTTGGGAACAGACCCCCAAATTGACGCGAATCCTAAAGATAGATCTATCGGGCCCAACAAGCCCCATTCTGGAATTTGGAATGCTTTAGTACTTCGATTTTATCATGTCTGATGGGTGTCCCGGAATGATGGGGATATTCTATATGCATTTTGTCAGTTTCGGTTACCAGGTGTTCACCATATGAATGATTTTTATCTCTATGTATGGGATGTATATTGAAATATGAAATCTTGTGGTCTATTACTATGATTTGATAATATATAGGTTAAACCTATAACTCACCAACATTTTTGCTGACGTTTTAAGCATGTTTATTCTCAGGTGATTATTAAGAGCTTCCGCTGTTGCATACTAAAATAAGGACAAGATTTGGAGTCCATGCTTGTATGATATTATGTAAAAACTGCATTCAAGAAACTTATTTTTGATGTAATATATTCTTATTGTAAACCATTATGTAATGGTCGTGTGTAAACGGTATATCTTAGATTATCATTATTTGATAATCTACGTAATGCTTTTTAAAACTTTATCGATAAAATAAAGGTTATGGTTGTTTTAAAAATGAATGCAGTCTTTGAAAAACGTCTCATATCGAGGTCAAAAGCTCGTGACGAAATCAATTAATATGGAACGTTTATAATCAATATAAACGGGACATTTCACGTACGGTGTGAACCACGAAGCTGGTAGCACGATGACGCGAGTATGGTTAACCATATGGTGTGTGTGTGTGTGTGTGTGGATTACTTGAGCATTAATTATATTATATGCCATGGATTATGCTAGCTTGTGATGTATTGAGGAATTAGCTTGTACTTTGAGATTGTATGCTAATGAATTGCGAGCTCGTATGCGGTATTTGTGTAAGTGTTTGCAAGTAAGTAGATTATATATGTATATGTATAATTATTGCATTCACTAAGCTTTATGCTTACCCCTCTCGTTGTTTACCTTTTTATAGGTATCGTTGATGCGGAGTTACCTAGTTGCTAGACTAGGGTTGATAGATGTTGCTTAAGCTTGGAGGATTAGCTTTTGGATATTTGGACGCGGATTGGGGATTTGATAGTCCCCGGGATTATGCTCTTGGTATCGGGATGGGTTATTGAGTCTTAACCTGGTTTGTAGTGTAAATGGGTCGTAATTACCCACTTGTTGTGTAACGGGTCAAAAGTTGTCGAATTGTACGTTTCGGATTTAGTCACATGTTAAACATGTGTTTTGTTGTATATTGGGCACGTTAAAACTATCGTTAAACGGATCTTGCATTATGATGTTTTTAACTTTATCTAACTTATAAAAAAAGTAGTGCTTCGTTTTCGGTAAACGGATTTGGGTTGTCACAGTATATGGGCAACATCGGTACACGAGAGAAAGTATATAGCCTATTTGTAACTTTAAGCCAATGTAAAATGGTTGATTGAAGAGGAGATAAATATATCCAACAACAAATTACAAGACATCAATAAAAGGTCTACTACTCAACGCTTCTGTTGCGCTAAGTCAAACTACGGAGACTACAAAGTACTTAATTGAAAATTGAGTGATGTCCACTACTCATTGCTTCTACACCGCAAAATTAATCTAGATAATAGTTCTTTGATCTATAGTGAATAAAGATCTATTCATGATACTTCAACGGTCGAGAAGGAGAATTATGATATCGACTTATCAAGTTTAACCCTCTCAGTTCCATTACTCAATTCGAGAATCGTAAAGCTTCAACCAAAGTTGATGTGTAGATTAAATGTCTAAATAAATTCATAGTGAAGATCTTATCAAATCCGCAAAATTCAAATGAAAACAATTGACCAAGAGCTTCAGAGTCTTCCATGATCAGAGCTACACGAAGGTCAAGTTTGAAAAATGAAGAAAATATCACAACTCACATCTTACATGGAGATTGAAAATATCACAACTCACATCCTATATGATTAAAGATGCGAGTTGGCAGGATGAGGTTAATGTGTTGCATAAGACACAACTTGGTAGGATGAGGCTGATGTGCTACATAAGACACAACTTGGTAGGATGAGGCTGATGTGCTACATAAGACACAACTCACATCTAAGGGGATATTGATAGGATAAAATCCTATTTATTTAAGGAACGAGTTTTTATCATTATATTTACTTAAATTAGTGATTAAGCCCAAAATGTAAATGGGATCGGTATGTGGTATAAAAAGCAAGCCCTTCGCCTAGAGATCAATCATTCACCAAAACCCTAGCCTCATTGTTAGTCACGTTTGTGTGTTTGTGTTCATCTCAATCCCCTAAAAGTTCAAGAAAGTTGTGGAAGTAATCCAATCTTTGTATTTTTTTTTTTTGAAAAGCAAAAAGAATATTATTAATATTACTCGAATTATAGTATTACAAGTCCCTATATGCTACTATACATTGCTATAGACAATCGAAACAGTCGGAAAAGTGGAATGAGATAAAACTAAATTGGAGAATCTGGAGTGACGTATACTAGCTAACACTATGAGGGAACGAACTTGAGTATTCAAGCGGGGGAAGAGGGCGCAACCGTGCCGATCAAGCGGCGACAAATTTGACACACAACCAACCCATTTAATCTACCCCACATAGGCTAACTAGAATAACGAACACTACCTGATTAAAACTATCTACATTTTAACCGACACCCGTGCGAGATGAGGGAGATGATACATAGAATGACGGGTTGAGAAGCCATTGGTGCCACTCGATTGGTATTTTTTTTTTTTGAACGGTTTGAAATCCAACTAAAACTTTGGGTTTGTATTTCAGAAATTATTGCTGCGGGATTCCATATTTTTCCGGAAAAGATCTTCAGGTTTCTGTGTTTCCATATAATGTAACACGTGATCCATTTAGTAGCTTGCCAAAGGGACGAACCGGTTGAGTTATATGTGAAGCCTTGATCGGTGATGGTGGCTTCGTTGATGTTAGATATAAATGCGCTGTTTTGATTCCACCAGTCGAGAATTTGTGACCAAATTGGAGACACTTTTTGACAATTTACCAATGTATGTTCAGTGGTTTCGATATGATGCTCGCATAAGGGACATAAGATCGTATCGAGGTCAATTCCTTTTTTATCAAGTTCACTTCTAACAGGGATTTTTTGCTGGGTCACCCTCCATAGGAAGATGAAGACCTTTTGTGGAACGTATTTGTTGCGAGTTATTGACAGGTTTCTTGAATTTGCACCAAATTTCAGAGTATTGATCAGATTTGACATTGTTGATGTAGTGAAGATTCCGGATGCGTCGAGGGAGAATTTCCATGAGTCAGGGCAATCTGAAATATTTACAGAAGTTATAAGATTATTAAGTTCCGTGAGTTCATCCAATGCGCGGCCACTAGGAGGTCTGGACCAGTCCCAGTTTCCAGTCGAAGTGGAATTACTACGCAGTATTCTTTCAGCTACGGTTGCTTCTTTTTGGGATTCCAACATGAATAATCTATGGAATGATGTTTTTAAGTTCTCAGTTCCGATCCATATATCATTCCAAAAACTAATTGAAGTGCCATTCCCGATGCGCTTTGAAATTGAGGAAGTGAAGGATGTGCCTACGTTGTCCGCAGTTTTTCCGGCTTTGATAATTTCTTTCCAAATGGTTCGACCTGAAATGTTCCTGCACAAGATGTTAGTATCCAACCCCCCCCCCCCCCCCCCGGCCCATAAATGCTTTTGATTATTTTTACCCATAATGCGTTGTTTTCATTTTTAAAGCGCCACCACCACTTACAAAGTAGTGATATGTTTTTAGCAAAAAGGGATCCCACGTTTAAGCCCCCGCATTCGTAAGGTAAGATTATTTGGTCCCATTTAATCCAATTAATTTTATTATCATTTGAAGAACCTCCCCAGAAAAATTTCCGCCTTTTAGATTCGAGAACCTTAAGGATAGCGGATGGTGCGTGGAATAAGGAGAAGTAGTATAAAGGGATACTACTTAGAATAGATTTGATTATCGTAAGACGGCCTCCGAATGAAATGGATTTGGCAGCCCAATCCGTTAGTCTTTTATCGAATTTTTCAACGATTGGTTGCCAAGACGAAGAGTGTGAAGTGGGGACTCTGATAGGGAGTCCGAGGTAAGTAAAAGGGGTAGATCCAGCAGAGCAGTTAATGTACTGAGCCATTTGCTCGGTTTCGATCAAAGAGGTACCGATACCGTAGAGCTTGCTTTTGCGGAAATTAACTTTGAGCCCCGAAATATTTTCAAAGCACTTAAGGAGTTTGGAGATGTGTTTTGCGTTTCGTTTAGACCACTCACCGAAGAAGATTGTATCGTCTGCATACTGAAGGTGTGTGATAGTGAGATTATCATGTCCGATTTTTAACCCTTGCAAATGACCATTGGCTAATGCTCTTTTGACAAGTATGTTAAGACCTTCAGCAACAATGATGAATAGGAACGGCGATATGGGATCACCTTGTCGGATTCCCCTTTCGGGAGAGAATTCTTTGGTGGGAGACCCGTTAATTAAGACCGATATAGACGATGAGGAAAGACATGCCCGGATGAAACCAATCCATTTTAAACCAAAACCCATAGATTGCATGGTTTTAAATAGAAAGTCCCATTCAATGCAATCGAATGCTTTTTCAAAATCAACTTTAAAGATTAGGCCTTTTTGTTTTTTACGTTTTAATTCATCTATTATTTCGTTTGCAATTAGGACACTATCAAGGATGTTGCGGCCTTTGAGGAAAGCAGTTTGTTCAGATCCTATGACTTTATGGATGACCTTTGCAAGGCGATTGGAGAGTATTTTGGTGAGGATTTTATAATAGCTACCTATTAGACATATTGGTCGATATTCATTTAGTTCAATTGGATTAGATTTTTTCGGAATTAAGGTGAAGAAGGAAGCATTACAACCTCTGGAGATTTCCGCGTTTGTCCAGAACCAATCTAAACAATTAATTAGGTCGTTTTTTATCAGTTCCCAATGTTTTTTGAAGAATTTCATGTTGAAGCCATCCGGGCCGGGAGCTTTGGAACTATCACAGTTACCTATGGCTTCCCATATTTCTGTTTCATTAAATTTAGCTTCTAATAGTTGATTGTCTAAAGAGGTGATGTAATCGAGATGTGGTACATTGTCGAAGGGGCATTCGTCACGAAGATGTTTGGAAAGGAAGACATTTTTAAAGTAAGAATATGCTTCTTGTTTTATTAGATTAGGATCTTCAGACCATGTTCCATTGATTGACAGGCCGTGGATGTTGTTTTTACTTGTTCTTTTTTTAATATAATTGTGAAAATATTTTGAATTTTCATCACCTTCAAGCGCCCATTTGATTCTGGATTTTTGTTTAAGCATGTTTATTTTCTTTTTTTCTTTGACAGTTTGCTGCATTTTTTCATCGATCCATTTTTGTTTTTCCGATTCAGATAATGGTCTGGTTTCGGCAGTTTGTTCCCAATTATTACATTCAGATATATGATCTCGGATTTGTGAGTCAATGTTATCAAGTTGAATACTATGTTTTTTGAGCTCCATTTTTACGTTTTTTAATTTATTACGGAAGATGCAGTCTGGCCTATTACCAGTAGTCGGAATCGACCAGGCTCTTTCAATGACAATGTCGGCATCTTTAAGGTCGAGCCATGTGTCAAAAACACGTATTGGTTTAGGGCCTGAATCGAGGAGGTTATTTCTTAGAATGATAGGACAGTGATCGGAAAGATCACGATCAAGAGTTTTGGAGGATGTATTGGGCCAGATGGTGAAAATGCCATCAGAGACAAGGAATCGGTCAAGTTTACTGAATTTCATTGTTTTCTCACATATCCTTGTGAATCTTTTTCCACCTAATGGAAGATCAATTAATCCGGAGTTATTTATGAAATTATTAAAATTATCTGCCCAATGTTGATTGCAATCTGTATTCATGCGTTCTATTTTGTTTCTTACTTCATTAAAGTCACCAAAGACAATGTGTGGAATGTTAAGAAAGTTAATGAGAGATGAGAGTTCGTTCCAGAGTCTTAGTTTTTTTGAGGAAGAATGAGGACCATATACATTAATGAAAGCAATTTCAGAATCATGCCCTGCCCATGTTCCGCGTATTGCTAAGAAGAATTCGCCCTCAATCGCATAATTGAACGAAAAGATATTAGTATCCCAAATAGTTAAGATACCACCGGAAGCACCAACCGAGTCCTTTTGGACGAATTTAAAATCAGAATTACCCCAGAAAGATTCAATGGTGTTATCACCTGTTTGTCCGCATTTGGTTTCTTGTAGACCTAAAATCGTTGGTTTTTCTTTATTGCAGATACGTTTTAGCCAACTTATTTTACCCGTTTGTCCAATACCCCGAATATTTAAAGAAATTGTACACATGAGAAAAAGACTTACAAATATCGATGTGAAGGAGGATGGATTCATTGGAGGTTGCGTCGAATCCCGATGCATTTCCCGAATTCAAACGTGTCTAAACTTTTGCTGGAGGTGGAGCCTGATTTATTATTCTTTTTGTTACGCGTCGTGTCTATGTGAGCTCCCTTCGAGTAGCCGGATGTGTTACTTCCACCATTAGACGAGGATTTATTACGTTTAGCTAGATGTGAAATTCTGAGTTTTTGCCCACTTCTTGCTAGGTGTTTCATATAAAGCATATTGGATCTAGGTCGTTTTATGTCCGGTTTTTGTAGGGTGTTTTTTGGGTTAGGAATAGGCTTGGCAGTGGTATTGGATAATTTCCTCTTTTTTGATATTGCAATATCCGGAAATAGTAGAGGTTCAAGGTTAAAAGGGTCGGAATTTGTTTGTTGCGTGGCGTTTGGGGCGGGCATAAAGGTTAAAGGTGATTTGGTATGAGAGTTTAAGGGTGAGTCATGAGTGGGGTCGGTTGGATTTTGAGTAGTGTGGGGGTCAGCTAAGTGCTCAGTATGTTCGAGTGTGTCACTATTGAGTGAGTTTACTGTTTCATTTATATCATTCTGTATGGAATCATTGGGTATATCGTTACCCGTAATATCCTTAGAGGGTATTGGGCTAGTAACCGAGACAGCGTGTACTTGGGCTTCATGAATTTTTGAGTCCATGGTAGTTGGGCTGATGCAGACTGTTTCGGGGGTATCAGGTACTTGGGCTTCAGGAATTTTTGAGTCCATGTTAGTTGGGCTGAAGCAGGCTGTTTCGGGGGTATCTGGTAATTTTGTTGTTTTGGGGCTGGTGTCGGCTATATCAGATATAGGGGTATGGGTAACAGAAGGTGTAGGCTTTGTGGTGTTTAGTTTCGATGGGTTTGAGGAGGTGGTGTAAGGTATATTGGAGTTGAAATCAGGGATGGGTGGTGGTTCGTTTGAGTCATTATCGGTTGGAGGTTGAGGTGGCTGGCGAGATTGGTTATGAGCTATGTTTTCAAAATGAAGGGTATTCATACGTTTTGAGGAGTTGGTAGATGTTTGATTAGCCGGAGAACTATCACTTTGTGGGTGCGTGAATCCAATATTTTTGGCGTAGGTGTTCTTTTCATCAATTCCTTCAACCCGGTTTTCGCAATCTAAATGTGACTCTTCGTCTGAGATATGTCCATCCGAGAGGCTATCGGCTTCCCAATTTGACGAGTCATCAATCTCACCGTATGGATTAAACATAGAAAAGTTTTGAACCTCAATGATATATGCTTTAGTCTGATTAATGTCACCGGGATTGATAATAGCTTGTCCATTTATCGGTGAGAAGTTGTTCGTTTTGACAATTACCGAACCGTGAGATAAATCTTGATTGTTCTCATTTGTTATTGAGCAATTAAACGTTTCAATTACTTCACCCCAATTTTTGGCAATGTCAATGAAGGTGGATTCTAGCCAACAAGTAATGGGAACCCCAAATATGTTAATATAAGCGAGTCTACCGGAGGATTTATATATTTCAGGGTCCCATGGATTAATATCCTCTAGCCAATTCCATAGTGGGTGATCCGAGTTGTTAATCAAATCAAGGGCCGGGTTGGATTCCTCAAATATAAGCATTAGATCATGCCCGCCTAGATATTTGATAGTAAACCCACTAAGGATTTCACTTTCACATATCTCGCTAAAATATTCCAAGTATTCAAGGTCTTTGACCTTTGCAATTACCGCTTGACCAAGTATTTGAATAAGTTCATCATTAGAGTTTACCTTAATCGAAGGGATGCTTTCGTTCGAGGCCGGCTTGTTGAGGATCACATCTTTGAATTTTCTGTCATCCACATGAGAAGTAAAGGCTGACTTGACATTGTTTCTTGTACCAGAATTCGATTTGTTGGGATGTGCATCAGGTTTCTTTCTTTCAGAATCATGAGCCAAGTAAACTTTGAGAAGATTATCACCTGCAACTATAAGACTAAGCCTTCTTGCGAGAGATTCTTTGTGATATGGAGGGACATCTAAGAACCGAACAAAACCAAACTTTCTTCCATTTTTCAGTGTCTTCTTAGGTATATAGACTTCATGAATATTACCATATCTTTTGAATATGTCCCAGAAGTCTATGGAGCACCAATTGTCAGGAAAGTTATGGAAGAGGTAAGAAGTTATTCTTGACTTATCAATTGGGATCGGGTTTGGGTTTGTATTAGATTTAACCGAATCAGAGCTAGGGTTCCCGAACCGTTTGACAAGATTAATGGCAGATTCACGATATTTAAAATTGTTATAGATTTGATTATAAGATGAATTCAACTTTGACGAAAACTGAGAGGTTTTTGTTTTAGGGTTCGCCTGCTGAGATGGGTATCGACTAGGGTTTGGGTTGTTAGGAGGAGAATGCTTGCTATGATCAACTTTAACCCAAACACCTTCATTGATAGGCTTATAATTGATGTGATGATTACCAGTAGTGAAGGCAGAGTTTGGACGGTTTATGTTAACACGAGATTTAGGAGTTAGGGGTGAAACCGGTATGTGAGACATGGTGAATAAGAATCAAATGGAAATATTACGAAAAACAGAAACAAAGAGCTTGAAAACAGATCGATTACCAGATTAACAAATTAGGGTTGCCGTAGAGAAGATGAACAGTTGAGAGAGGAGAGAGCGTCATTATGTTCAACCTAACATTGACTAATTATAATAAATAAATAAATTATGTGCACAATCCAATCTTTGTATTGATTCCATCAAAATTCCCTTGTAATCACATTTCAGATTTAATATAAATATTTATTTGATTTACTAGATCTGATTGTGTGTTTATATCCATATATTCATCACCATCCTAAACCTGACTATTTCATTCGAATCAAAACCATAAACATCGAAATCGAAGCTAGCTATTTGCACCACAACCTATTATTTGAATTACACATGCTGCTAAAAGGTCATTGACATATCAGTTGCGAATCTCTCCAGATAAGATGTTGTGAGTTCGAGTCTAAGAGTTAACATTTGTAAATATCAGTGAATAAATTCGTGTATGGTGTGTGATTTATTTTCATGCATGTTCTTATGGAACTGTACTAAATAAAACATAAATTAAAGTACGAAATCTCATTACAGATGTACTACTAAATCGTATCAATAATCATATCCATAACTCTTTAGATTTTGTTTTAGTTTCTTGAGCCTTTCCGCCTATTGCTTGTATCTTCGTTTAATTCTTGTCTCTCCAAGAAAAGAACCCGTTACACATTATTCGTTTTTTCGTTGAAAAAATAAATCATATCCATAACGAATTATTCCTCATCAATAATTGTACTTTATTTTCACCCGTTTCTTTATCTCGAATTAGCCATTTTACATACAATCAGTCGAGTAGTTAACGGACTATGCATGTAGTGCATGTACGCGCATTTGACTTTTCAATGAACCAAAATGTGTAGACTAGAAATTAAAGGAATGTAGGCTAGCACGGGTGCCATTAGGGTGAGCCCGAAATGTGCCCACTCCCCCTCGCGTGGCCCGTGTTTCATCTTCAAAATGGTTCCTCTTAGAGTAAACACACAAGTCCTATTATTTTCGGTTAATATCTAAATATGGGCATATTTTCTCTTTTGTCATTTTGTATTTGGACTTACATATAAATAATACATAATCAAATAAAAACAAACGTTGTTTCAAAGATATTTATGTATTCCAATGATCAAAATAATGATATGAAGTTATTGCTATAAACATGTGCAATATTATTTTTCTTCTTTTGTAATTACAAAAAATGTTAATTACCTGAATATACAACGTCGTTTCAATTTTTTCACATTTTTTTCCTATGTAATTTTTGTATATTATATTTCCGCGTTGTATTTTCAAATATTTGTTCAAATTTAACTACGGAGTATTATTATGTAACCCAAAAATCTAATTATTTTATAAGTAAGAACTTTCATCTCGATCCTTCGCTAGTTCCTTGATTTATCAGGATGCCTAACGACTTTGAATGTCGAATCAATATATTGGGTCATTCTGTAAATGTCTTAGTATGCTTATTAATCAAATAATAATGTATGTTTAATGTTTAAATGGGGACAATAGTTAAAACTAGATCCGAAACGGCCCGCGCAATGCTGCGGGACCTTCCAAATTGAATATTCATATTTAACGTATCATATTACATTTATAAAATTAAAAACACGTTGTGACGGATGTGTTTGGATACACATGAATAGTACCTAATATATCTAATGGCATGCACTTTTTAACACCAGAAAAATCATTTAATTTGGGTTGTTTATTATATATGCATGTAAGTATATGTATGAAAGATATACCGAAATATTTAGCGATTTTTAAAAAACGTCTGTTATGCGTGTTTGGTTGCAATTTTGTTCGTAAAATTATTTCGAGTTGAACGGTGGTGTTAAAAAAATTTAACGTGTGGCGAACGGGAATATATGGTCCATTAAAAATTTGAGTGGAGTGTTTAATGTTTTCTAATAAAATAATAATTTTACATTTTTGTACCCCTAAGAAGTTAATAAATTTAACATTGTGTGAGGGGCAATTATGTAACTTTATTGCACCACTTTATGTTTTTTGTAATTAACACTACAAATTGATGTACTGAAATTTGAATAATTTTTTTTTTTGAACTAATTGCTTGTATATATAAAAAACAAAATAAACTATATACTATCACGCCAATCAAAAAACTGAAGTGTTTTTATAGGGGGATGATTCTCACACACACTTTTTTGATCCACACTCACTAATTGAGCATTATTAGAAGAGTAAAAGGTTAAAATAGGTGTGTGAGGATCAAAAAAGTGTGTGTGAGAATCATCCCCCGTTTTTATAACGTCAAAAAATTTATTAATTTGTATTCTATATTTATAGTATACTCCTTCGTATTATATTTACCAAAAAAAAAAAAAAAAAAATTACAAAATACTGGCGATCCCTTCCTTACGTGACTTGCCAGTTACCACGAATGAACTTCTGCACAACGACCGACAAACCAATGACATATGTGAAAACATTGATCGACTGATAAACTTAGTCAAAGTCTAACGGTAGTTGGAATGAGACTGAAGTGAGACCAGAATACTTATCAAATATACTAACAAGACTTCTTCGAAAAGTCATTTGATGGTGCTAAAAAACTCACTTTGAAAGAAGAAATGATTAAGTTTGGAGAACTAATGCAAAATATGGCCGACGAGATCATTCCTTCCAACACCACCAAACCATGAGAATCGCCTCATGGAACACCCGAGGCCTCGGGAATAGGTCAAGAGGCCGGATGGCGGGTTCTTTTGTCAATCACTTTCAAATCTAATTTCTAGCTATTCAAGAAACCATGGTTAAGGAGGTGGCACAACCTATTCTAAATGAAATTTGGAAATATTACACTTTAGTTTTGATGTTGTTCAAGTCATGGCCAAAGGTAGATCAGAGGATTGGTTTCAATTTGGAGGGAAGATTTCTTCTCTCTTATCAATTGTTGGAAAAATAGATATTGGATTGCAACGGTATTGAGGTACATTCTTTCAAATCAATTAATTCTTATTATTAACGTATACGCTCCTCACCTTGAATCGAGCAAAAAATTGGTGTGGAATCAATTGGTTAATATGGCTTGCAATTGGTCGGGCCCAATTTGTTTCCTAGGCGATTTTAATTCAGTTTGTAACTCCGAAGAACGTTTTCGAGAAGTTATTGATTGGAACTGTATAAATAGTTTTAATGAATTCATCTCTAAAGCTTCTTTGTTTGATCAAATTTTGACAAACGAAGAATTCACTTCAGAAGGTCCTTTAGGGAAAATGTCGCACATCGATAGAATGTTAGTTAATGCGGCTTGGCTCGATTCTTGGTTGGGGTCTGTTTTGATTGCGGGTAAACCTGAACAGTCTGATCATAAACCAATTGAATGGGGGAAAATCCTTGTTTCATGGGGCCCGAAGCCATTTCGGTTCAATAACGGGTGGATGTCAAAGCCTGGTTTTCTTAACATGTGTTATGCTAAATGGGCCTCAGATTCTGTCAATGGGTGGGATGCTTTTGTGATAGTCAAAAAACTTCGTTTACTAAAAGTTGATCTTAAGGTTTTGAGAACACAACAAAAGTCGCAATATAAATTGGAGCTTCAATTTTGCGAAGGCGGAATTAAAAGGTTAAAATCGGTGTACAAAACTCGTCTATTAACTGTAGAAGAATTGGGCGAGTTAGCTGCTGTCAAAAAATCCAAAAAGAGAATTATGATTCAAGTTGAAACGAAACGCAGGTTACAGTCAAGGTTTCAATGGTTACGACTTGGGGATAAAAACACAAGATTCTTCCATCTTGTGTCGAAAATAAAGTATCAATCTTCTTATGTTGCAGGTTTACATAGTAACAATGCTTGGGAAGATAATCCTTCGGTTATTAAAGAACACGCTATTGTGTATTTCAAAAACATGTTCTGCAGATCGAATTCTTGTATGCCTGCACAGTCTGTTTTGGATTGGGCCTCCCTCAATATTCCACAAGTTTCGGCCCACCATAAGGCACTTCTAGAAGAACCATTCTCAGTTATAGAAATTGAAAGGGTTATTAAAGGATCCGATGGTAACAAAACACCTGCACCGGACGGGTTTACATTGCGGTTCTTTCAAAAAGGGTGGTTTTGGCTCGAAGATGATGTTATGGAGATGCTTTCACAATTTTATGATACTCCTCCTTTTCCAAAAGGCTTCAACTCGTCGTTTATCGTCTTGATTCCAAAAAACAATTCAGCTAGAAGTATTGAGAACTTAAGGCCTATAAGTCTCACTAATGCGTCCTACAAGATTATAGCTAAAACTTTAGCTAATCGGTTAAAGATGGTTATTCCCGCTATTATTAATGAGACTCAAAATGGTTTTTCCCATCACGGTTGTTAATGGATGGTGTTATGGTTGTTAACGAGGTTGTACATTTTGCCAAGAAAAAGAAAAAGCCAATCCTCCTTTAAAAAATTGAATTTTCCAAGGCTTACGATTGTGTTTCTCACGAGTTCTTACTCCATGTTCTTATAGCAATGGGATTTGGTTCAAAGTTTATTTCACGGATCAAAACTTGTATTTCTAATATCAACTTTACGGTCCTCTTGAACGGGTCCCCTTCCAGAGAAGGTACTATAAAATGCGGGTTAAGGCAAGGAGACCGCTTTTCTTCTTTTTTGTTCATTATTGTTGCGGAAATATTGAGCAAGCTACTCGCAAAAGAATTGAATAGTGGTTCGTTAATTGGTTGACAATTTAATCACGAATTGAGCATCAATCACTCTCAATTCGCGGATGACACTATAATATTTGCTAAACCTTCTTTCCAAGAATTAAATCAGATCAAAAGTATTATGCACTTGTTCTTTCAATCTTCGGGACTCCAAATGAATGCAGTTAAAACAACGTTGTATGGTATTCACGTCTCAAGGGAAGATATGAATTCTTAATCGGCTATTTTCAATTGTAAAGTAGGCGTATTTCCTATGGAATACCTTGGCATTCCGATTAGTATTTCTAGAGATCGTTCAAAGATGTGGGATCCAGTTGTAAATAAATTCAAAAGAAAGCTTCGGGATGGAAGGGTCGTTGCCTCTCCTTCGGTGGCCGATTAGTTATGGTAAAAGCGGTTATTTCCAATTTACCTCTTCACTACATGTCAATGTACAAAGTTCCTATCTCCATCATTAAACAATTAGAAAGATATCAAAGGAATTTCCTTTGAGGGTGATTGTTTGAAAAAAGAAAACGTGTCTTGTCAAGTGGGAATCAGTATGTGTACCTATCGAAATGGGTGGGTTAGGCATTACTTCGCTTCGAATCAAAAACCTAGCTATGTTAACTAAATGGTGGGCTAAAATGAACTCAAATAAACAATAACTTTGATGACCCGGAATTTTCCGACCAAATTATACTTATGAGATTAATATTTACATAAATTAAACCATACCGACCTGATAAGCAATCCAAATTGTTGAGACTTGTGTTTTTGAAAAGAGTTTTACACAACGTTTGACCGTCCAATATGACCGATGATATCACGAACTATATAACATACGATAATTATACGTTTGTGTATATATATGTATTTATATATATTTAACATGATCTAAGGATGGTTTAACATCTCATTGTTTACTAATGACAATGAGTTATAAGTATATTTTGAAACTACTAACTTAAGTTTTCAAAACGATAACTATACGTAACATTCTTTGATATATATACTTATAATCTATAATGCTTATACATGTATCGTATATATAATGTATTTAATCACTTTTTAAGGACTTAAATACATAAAACAATATAAGTATATTCACAAAAGATAGCTATATTTGAATTCTCGTTCCGTTTCCTCAAGATTTCTATACGTATATCTAGGGTATATGTACCCGTATCATACCCAGCTTCTATACGTATTTACTATTGGTATATACACATCAAATCAACATCCTAATCAACATTATTACTGCCCTAGATATGAGGTAACTAGAATTTGTCAAGTAGTATGAATTATTAGTAAGAAAACAAAATTAGGAATCCTTTTCTTTCTTTATAAACTAAAAACGTTTTTATAAATGAACACCATTTCTTCACTCCATTTTCTCATACCTACACCCTCATTTCTCTCTCAAAATACTCCTAACTTCATACTTGATCATCTCCAAGCATTTTCCCTATCATTTAGCTTCAATTACAAGCCTTAAACAACATAAGAAAACTCTTTCAAGAACATATCAAAATAACCACCCATTTGAAGAAGTTTACTTCCAACCTTTTGATCTAACTCCACCACTCTTTGATTTCAAGATTATTTCTTATCTTTTGCAGTAACTTTGTCCAAGTAACTTGAGGTAGTAACCTTGTTCATAATCTTATTCAATTCATATTCATATAGCTATCTTATTTTGTGGTATAAAATTTTAACAACAAGAACATAGTTTGAATGATTTCAAACTTGTTCGCAAACTAAATAGATCCTTCTAACGTGACTTTTAAAACACTTCAAGACCTGTAATATATCATAATGATATTCCCTAACAAGATATAACTTGGTTTTACAAAGAACATCTTAAAAACTGAATCTACGTCGTCGGAGTGCAACCGGGGGCTGTTTTGGGTTGGATAATTAAAAACCATCTTGAACTTTGAATTGGAAGTTCATGTTCTGGAAAAATGATATTTCTTATGAATATGTTAACACATAAAAATTTCATGGTTTAACTCAAAGTGTAAGTATTTTTAGAAAAATGATCATTAAATGTTGTTTTTATGATGGAAAATGATCACTTTCATAAGTTTCACCAAAGTTTGACCTATAACCTATGATTTCGAATACAAACTAAGGTATTTTCAGTTCATATTCTTAAAATTTTACTCGATCCAAGGAAGTGGCAAGTTGAACCAACAAAAACGGAGTTGTAATGAAGAAACTACGACTAAAACAAGATTGGGTATCCGAAGCTAGTTTAGCTACGAAAATATTTGGAGAAAAAGTAAATTAATCATATCTTTTCTAATTAATATGATATTTTATATATAATTACTTATGATTTGATTTTATATATTTCAGGACCACCCGTAAACAACACGAGAAGATTAACCATAAGACCTCATGATTGTACGCAACACGTCATTTGACAACACGGTACTTTACGTACGCAACACGTCATTTGACAACATGGTACCATGGGTCGAGATTAATTCTGATCAATACGAATACGATGGGGTCTTTATTTATTTTATTTAAGCAACTAATTGTGGACCACTAACATCGGACTGCTAACTACGGACTAAGAAAATATTAAAAGTATTAAAAGTATATATATATGTAACGATTACTTAAAAAGAAAATATGTTGATATATTATATATATGGTTAGGTTCGTGATATCTATAAGAGACCAAGTCGAATTAAATACCTTCAAGGCAAAAGTGAGTTTCATTTGCTCCCTTTTTAATTGTTTTTGCAATATATATTTTTGGGCTGAGAATACATGCGCTGCTTTTATAAATGTTTACGAAATAGACACAAGTACTTAAAAATATATTCTACGTTGAGTTGTACCACTGGCATATTTCCCTGTAGCTTGGTAACTACTATTTACATGTGGTATTGTAAACGCGAATCCTGTTGATAGATCTATCGGGCCTGACAACCCCAACCGGACTGGACGACCAGTATTCAACGGTTGCACAGTACTTCGTTTCGGTGACTACACTTGGTACGGTGTAGTGAGATTTCATAATAAAGGGAATATGCGACGTTGATTAAATGTTAAGTATGGTTACCAAGTGCTCAACCACTTAGAATGCTTTACATACACTTGCGAGTGTATTATGTTTATGATTATGAAATCTTGTGGTCTATTAACATATTGAAATAATTGTTATGATAAACCTATGAACTCACCAACCTTTTGGTTGACACTTTAAAGCATGTTTATTCTCAGGTACGAATTAAGTCTTCCGCTGTGCATTTGCTCAATATAAGGACATTACTTGGAGCCGATCATCGCAATGGGATCAAATGTTGATGACTTCGTCTAGGTGGATTAGGACGGGTCCTTTCAGTTGGTATCAGAGAGGTGGTCGTAGCGAACCAGGTCTTGCATTAGTGTGTCTAAATAGTAGTTGTTAGGATGCATTAATGAGTCTGGACTTCGACCGTGTCTACATGTCAAAAGTTTTGCTTATCATTTCTAGTCGGAAATCATCTGCTTATAATCCTTAGGAAATTACCTGCTTATCATTCATAAGTCTAGACACGTTTTACTGCATTTACTGCATTGATAGTGTATAGACGAATTCTTATCTTAGCATATCTGTTATTGCGAACTTTGACTGATATCTTTTCAAAGATTCTCCGTAATTTACGGAATTTTGGTATTATATATACATATGTAAATTATGTATTGAAGAGTACCAAATCTAACTCCTATAATCTATTCCATACCAAAAATTCATTTTCCCCATTATACAAGATGGATTCCGCATCTAGTTCGAATTCTTCAGATTCCGACAGTTATGCCGATATGGATTTCCATTCGGGCTCCGAAAGCAGCGTCACCGGAATGGATCAACGAATTTCCCATCATCTATTCTGGATGAATTGGGGATGGGTTTGTAATATACTAAATCACTGGAGACAAGAAGAAGGTGATCCATTCCATCCACCAAATTGCCCTCTTGGCGATGAACCTGAAGCACTTACCGGCGAACCTATTCGAAACACCATTTTCTCTCTCATTTCTAGAGTATCTCGTCATGATTATATACTATCCCATATTACAAATCTTGTTCATTCGCTCTCTCCAACCGCCAATCATCCCGGTGTACTAGCAGAAGTTAACGAACTTCGCGCTCGCGTGACGGCTTTGGAGAACATGGTGCGAAGGTTGCAAACACCAGCAGCAGCACCAGCAGCATAATCAGCACCACCATCAATAACATCAACAATACCATCATCACCACTAACAAACAACATCCGCATCACACGTCTCGACATCATAATCTGTCCCACAAACATCAACATCATACGCACCATAGATACCAAGGAGTACTAACAATAATGAACGATGAAGTATTGATCCATAACTTCATTGATATTCTGCGAAGAATATGTGGTTTCAAAAAGTTTTAGAGATTTCTTATTCTAGCTCAAACCGAAAAGCAAATGAGATTAATATCATATTAACTCATTAAATTCATGATTTCATCTGAAGAAAATATATATGTATATATGTTTTCATAAAGATTGTAATTAAAAGTTATTTTGTACAAAATATTAATGGTGAAATTTTTTTTTTAACGGGTAGGTAATACCCGAGGAATAATTAGATTTCATCTTAATAAGTTACATTGTACATTCGTCGAAGCTGATTCAACAGTCATTTACTATCCTACTTACAACCACCGATATACGTATTCGTTCACCGCAGAATAACCATTTTCATTCAATTTCATATTTGGATTTTGACTTCCCAGAATCCAACAAGTGGCATATGAAGAAAACATATGACAAAATAAAATCTGTTAGAAACAAACAAATTAACTATGAAAATTTTTGTTAAGAATCCACGCTAACTGTTCCAGCTAACTGTTCCTAGCTAACTGATTACATTTTATTTATCGCAGTTTATTTATCGCAATTTAATTATCGCACTTTTATTTATCGTCATTTAATTTCTGTAATTATTTTACGCACTTTAAATATCGGGACACGTATACAATGTTTTGACATATCATATCGACGCATCTATATATATTATTTGGAATCACCATAGACACTCTATATGCAGTAATGATCGAGTTCTCTATACAGGGTTGAGGTTGATTTTACAATAATATATATAGTTTGAGTTGTGATCGAGTCTGAGAGGTATACGGGTCACGACACGTATTAATTAATTCGTATATTATATATTAAACTATATATGAATTATTGGACTGTTACTGTGGACTATCGACTGTGGACTAATGACATTGGACAATTAAAATGAATTAAAATATTGATTATAACATATGAAACTAAACATTTCTTCAAGATTGCCACTTGATTTCATCTTAAACCTCATTGTATCTCGACGATTACAATCAGCGTTCAAATCTATCATGATTCTTAAAAATACCTCAATCGAGAGGATAAACCAACCGCACTTCATCTACGGAATAAAGATTGATGCATATAGTTATGCACCTGAAAAAAAACCCTCGGAAACTGAGTAAACATTTGACACGTATCTGTTCTAGTTCCTTTGACCTTGTTATTACCGAAGATCGTTTTGCAATCCCTTTCCAAAGTAGCTAATTTTGTCACAGTTCCAGCAAGTCAACTCTGACTTTTCATTCGAAACAACTTTATTATAACCGCGATATATATGCGTACTCTTTATTGTTACTGGGGAACCTTTTATATTCCACAATATTGCCATCAACGATTAATCATTCTAAAAACACAATTCTCCTGAAACTACCTCGGTTTGATAACCGATGACCCAGATCAGTTAACTTTGAAAATGCTGACGAAGCAGCATGTTGTAGATGATCTTAATGGCCAAAAGTTTGATGATAAAGAAAGGAGTGTTAGGAACGCTCGATAGAAAATTTAGTACCGATAAGCGGATTATGTGAAACTATGAAGAAAGCCGTGGACAAATCACAAAGAATAAGTTTGCCTTCAAAGAATCCAAATGATTCTGTGCCTGCTGAAATCGTTAGCAAACATCTTATTTCTCATTCTAAACCTTCACAGACAAATCTTCTTCATCATCCATTGATATTAGAAATTCTAAGATATTCTCGTATGTTCTATTATAAATATCCTCCATATTTCTGGCGATATTTTCACAACTATTCTTATCTGAGATCAATTATCTCTCCGTAATATCTGCAACATAAAAGAAACTGTGTTAGTTTCTAAATTCTGAAACCTTCGAGTTTAAAATATGAATATTTTGAAGTAGTGTTGGGAACTGAAGCATGGATTAGTATAATATAATGACACTTGATCAACATCATTATATTACAGTAAGTCATGCTGAGTTTCTAATAAAGCATGATGATTCACAGTACCGTCATCATGTGCCATTTACACGACTCTTACATTCTATCTAATCTCTAAACATATCAAGAGAATATTTTTCTGGATGACTCGGTCTTCTCCAGGGTATTCTGGTAATTTAACAAATCAAAATCATTCTATTACCATTTTCTTCTTAGAGCATTAGCTATGTTCATTCTGAATTTCATATCTACGAATTCCGGACCATTACTCGCTTGACTCGAAGTCGGGAAGAGAAAATGAAAGCATAAAGCTCCGAAAAATAATGAAGAATATAAACTTCGATAATAACCCCGAAATTACAAACTGTGTATATCGATGCAGATAGCAATATAGAGACACGAGAGAATTAGAAACACTATAAACACAAGAGTATAGTAGAAGTAAATAGATTCTTCTGGTGGTAGATGAAAAAGAAGAATGACAGATATAAAAGTTAGGAGTATATCAAGAATCAGGACTGGATGGAGCATATTGATGAATGCTTTAAAGTAAGAATCAAGGGAGAAAGAATAGAAGGTGTGAGTCGTGGAAAATAAGGAAACGAAGGGGTGAATTTATAGTGAAATATCCGACAGAGCAATCGAAATAGATTATTGCATATAATCAAAGAAGATCCTGATTTCCTTAATCACCAAAGAACCAAATCTTATTACGTAAGATTCTCTTTAAATCACTTAAATCTTGGAAATCAATCATAACTACGTCATCGGTTAAGATGAATATATTTTACTCATCTCACTCTTTTACGATAGTCTCATTTATATTCTTCACATAATCGAATCGTTTTATCTACATTACTCAATGATGATAAAACTCCATTATCACCTTATATTTGTCATGAAAACCTTCTTATTGTTATCCATAACAACCTCTATCAAATTTCGGGGACGAAATTTCTTTAGCGGGTAGGTACTGTAATTGTAACGACCCGGAAATTTCCGACCAAATTTAAACCCTAAACTCTATATGGTTCTGACACGATAAGCAAAAACCCTAAAGTTGAGTCTAGAAAGTTTGAAATTGTTATTCGGATGATTAGTTACCCTTTGACCATCTATTTGTCCGACGATTCACGAACATCATAACCTGTATTAATTATATACTTATGTATATATACGGATATATATGGATTATATCTATCTTGAATATATGATAATTAAGTATCTCATTAAATATATTAACAATGGATTATATACATAAAATTGGACTACTAACTTAAGGACTTCGAAACGATATATATATATATATATATATATATATATATATATATATATATATATATATATATATATATATATAAAGCTTAACGACGTTATAACTTCTAAGTTAAAATAAATATATATGTATTGTATTAAGATGTATTTACTATTGGAATATACTAGTAGGAAAACATCATTTTCAACCTTTTATCATGGAAAATGACATATTTGTCATTATATATGATTCATGAAACATCTTTATATATTTTATACCCGTATTATACTCGTACTATACACAGCTTCTAGAAGTATTTACTATTGGTATATACCAATAGAAATCTTCAATTATTGGTGTAATATGTCATTCATGACATAATATATTTTAACTTATCTTAGATATTTTCACTAAAAACCAAATTTTCAAGCCTATAAATAAGCACCATTTTTAACTCATTTTTACACATTCATTTTCCAAATTTTACTTTCAATTTTCACACACACTTGCAAGAACTCTCTCAAATTTATTTTACTACTTCTTTCCAGCAACTTTACATTTTAAACTTAAGGTAAAAACTCTACTTCAACTCTTGTTCAATTCATATGTTTATAGTTATCTATATAAGAATTTATAAACTAGAACATAGTTTGAATGATTTCAAACTTATTCGCAAACTAAATAGATCCTTCTAACTTAACTTTTAAAACACTTCAAGACCTGTAATATATCATAATGATATGCTAACTTAACAAGATACAACTTGTTTTTACAAAGAACACCTTAAAACTGAATCTACGGCGTCGGAGTGTAACCGGGGGCTGTTTTGGGTTGGATAATTAAAAACCATCTTGAACTTTGATTTAGAAGTTCATGTTCTGGAAAAATGATATTTCTTATGAATATGTTAACACATAAAAATTTCATGGTTTAATTCAAAGTATAAGTATTTTTAGAAAAATGACCATTAAATGTTGTTTTTATGACAAAAATGATTACTTTCATAAGATTCACCTAGAGTATGGACTATAACCTGTGATCACGAATATAAACCATGGTATTTACAGTTCATATTCTTAAATTTTGACTCGATCCAAGGAGATGGCAAGTTAAATCAACAAAAACGGAGTTGTAACGAAGAAACTACGACTAAAATAAGATCGGGTGTCCAAAGCTTGTTTAACAACGAAAATAATTGGAGAAAAATTAAATAAATCATATCTTTCCTAATTAATATGATATTTCATATATATTTACTCATGATTTAATTTTATATATTTCAGGACCACCCGTAAACAACACGAGAAGATTAATCATAAGACCTCATGAACGTACGCAACACGTCATTTGACAACACCGGTACTTTATGTACGCAATACGTCATTTGACAACACGGTACCATGGGTCAAGATTAATCTCGACCAATACATATACGATGGGGGTTTTATTTATTTCATTGGGGGTTTATTAAACAACTAAATATGAACCATTAAAATTCAATTACTAACATCGGACTGCTAACTACGGACTAAGGAATTATTAAAAGTATTAAAAGTATTATAAGTATATATATGTGACGATTGTTTAAAAAGAAAAGGTATTGATATATTATATATGGATAGGTTCGTGATATCAATCGGAGACCAAGTCGAAATTACATATCTTCAAGACAAAAGTGAGTATATAGTCCCACTTTTAAACTCTAAATATTTCGGGATGAGAATACATGTATTTTATGTTTTACGCTATGGACACAAGTAACTGAAAAATATATTCTACGTTGAGTTGTACCACTGGCATACTTCCCTGTAGCTTGGTAACTAATATTTACAGCGGTGTTGTAAACGCGAATCCTGTTGATAGATCTATCGGGCCTGACAACCCCAACCGGACTGGAAGACCAGTATTCAACGGTTGCACAGTACTTCGTTTCGTGACTACACCTTGGTACGGTGTAGTAAGATTTCATAATAAAGGGAATATGCGACGTGATTAAATGTTAAGTATGGTTACCAAGTGCTCAACCACTTAGAATATTTTTATTAAAATGTTTATATACGAAATCTTGTGTTCCATTGTTATAACGCTGCTAGCATCAAACCTATATATCTCACCAACTTTATGTTGACGTTTTAAAGCATGTTATTCTCAGGTATGAATTAAGTCTTCCGCTGTGCATTAGCTCATGTTAAGGATACTACTTGGGACCTTTTTAAGCCATGATACAAAGACGTTGCATTCGAGTCATTGGAGTTCAATAGAGAATATAAATAAGTAAATGACAGATTAGGTCATTTGGATATTATGAAATGTTAGACGAAAATGTCAAATATTGATGTAATGATAGTTTGCCTTTTAAGAATAAATGCAACGTTTGTAAAATGTATCATATAGAGGTCAAGTACCTCGCAATGTTATCATATGTTATTGTATTCGTCCCTATGGATTGGGTCGGGTCGTCTCATGTGGTATCAGAGCGTTGGTCTTAGCGAACCAGGCCTTGCATTAGTGTGTCTAACTGGTAGTTGTTAGGATGCATTAGTGAGTCTGGACTTTGACCGTGTCTACATGTCAAAAGTTTTGCTTATCATATCTAGTCGAAAATCATCTGCTTATCATCCTTAAGAATTGCCTGCTTAGTATTCTTAAGTCTAGACACGTCTTACTGCATTTGGTGCATCGATAGTGTATAGACAAAATTCGTATCCTAGCGTATCTGTTGCTATAGACATTGCCTGACGAATTTCAAAGATTCTCCGTAATTCACGGGATTTTGAGTATTATAAATACATATGTAAATTATGTATTGAAGAATACCAAACCCAACTCCTATAATCTATTCCAAACCAAAAATTCATTTCCCCGACTGTACAAGATGAACTCCGCGTCTAGTTCGAATTCCTCCGACTCCGACAGCTACGCTGATATGGATTTCCATTCGGGCTCCGAAGGCAGCGTCACTGGAATGGATCAACCAATTTCTCATCATCTATTCTGGATGAATTGGGGATGGGTTCGTAGTATACTAAATTATTGGAGACAAGAAGAAGGTGATCCCTTTCACCCACCGAATTGCCCCATTGGCGACGAACCTGAAGCACTTACCGGCGAACCTGTTCGAGAAACCATTTTCTCTCTCATTTCTCGAGTATCTCGTCACGATTATATCCTATCCCATATTTCGGATCTTGTTCATTCGCTCACTCCAACCGCCAATCATCCTAGTGTACTAGCAGAAATTAACGAACTTCGCGCTCGTGTGACGGCTTTGGAGAACACGGTGCGAAGGTTACAAACACCAGCAGCAGCAGCAGCAGCATAACCAGTACCGTTAACAACATCAACCTCGCAATCTTCAGTACCAGTAGCATCATTGACGTCAACGACATCATCAGCATCAACACCAACCGTATCATTACCACCACCAACAATCACATCCGCACCACGTACCTCAACATCATCATCTGAACTTCGAATATGATCTTTGTTCTACATATCATTCTACACCGATTACCTCTTCTTTACGTATCGTTCTTCGTTCGACATGACGATTATGTAATCTCTAATGTTTTGGAGATTATGTAATCTAGTAATAACGATAAATCAAATGAGTTGAATATTTTATTGACTCATTAAATTCATAGTTACCTCCGAAGAAAATATATATGCAAATATATTTTCATAAAGATTGTAATTAAAAATTTCATTCGTACAAACTGTTAATGATGAAAATATTTTAACGGGTGGGTAGTACCCAAGGAATATTTAGAATTCACATTAACAAGTTACACTGCACATTCTTCGAATCTGATTCAACGATCATTTATTATCCTACTTACAATTACCGATATACGTATCCGTTCACCCCAGATTAACCATTTCCATTTAAATTTCATATTTGGATTTTTACCTATCCGAATCCAACAAGTGGCATAATGAAGAAACATTGGCAAAATAAAAATTGTTAGAAACAGATGAATTAATTAATTGAAATTGTGATAGGATTACACGCTAACTGTTCCGGCTAACTGTTCCCAGCTAACTGATTAATATTTAATTTATCGCAATTTACATTCTTGCAATTTTAATTTCTGTACTTTACATACCGTCGGGACACATGTACAACAACACGTCGGATTAATTCTGAGACAACACGTTGTATAATGGGTCATGATATATATTTATTTATTTTACACATTTTAAATAACGGGACACGTATACAAGGTTTCGACTTATCATATTGATCCATCTATATATATATTTCGGAACAACCATAGACACTCTATATGTGAAGGTGGGAGTTGGCTATACAGGGTCCGAGTTGATTCCAAAATATATATATACTTTGAGTTGTGATCGACACCGAGACCAGTACACGGGTCACGATACGTATTAAGTAATTCGAATATTATATATTTAGTTCATATATGAATTTATTGAACCATTGGACAATCGGACTATTGGACTGCTAACTTTAGACAATTAAAAATGAGTTAAAATGATGATTATTACATATGAAACTAAACAATCCTTCAAGTTTGCCACTTGATTCTATTTTAAACCTCATTTGTATCTTGACGATTACAATTCGCATTCACAACTTTTCATGATTCTTGAAAACATCTCGATCGAGAAGTTCAACCAGCCGCACCTCGTCTACGGAATAAAGATTTATGCATACAGTTATGCACCTAAAAATTTTTGAACTCGAAGTTATAGTTAAAACGTATCCGCATCGAATTCCTTATCATCCATTAGCAAAAACAATCACGCGATTCCTTTTCAATTAACTAATTTTGTCACAGCTCCACTTCGATATCTCAGTAAGACTACTCTTATTACAATCTCGATATATATATGTACGTTGTTCTTTCGCCATCGTTACCGGAGAACCTTTTATATTCCATCATATTACCATCAGCGTTTAATCATCTAAAAATACAATTCTCCTTAAACCATCTTGGTTTGATAACCAATGACCCAGATCCGATAACTTTGAAAATACTGACGAAGCAGCATGTTGTAGAAGGTCTTAATGACCAAATGTTGATGATAAAAGAAGGAAGTGTTAGGAACGCTCGATAGAAAATTGGTACTGAAAACCGGATTGAACAAACCATGAAGGAGACTCTGAACAAGTTACAAGGACTAAACTTGTACATAAAGAATTATGACGATTCTGTAGCAAACACCTCGCTTCTGAATCTAAACCCTTACGGGTCAATCTTCATCATCATCCTTCGACATTAGAAATTCCAAGATATTATCATATCTTTCATTATAAATATCCTCAATATTTCTGAAGATATTTTCACCACTATCCTTATCTGAAATCATTTATCTCTCTGTAATATCTGCGTTACAATATAAAGGAAACTGTGTTAGTTTCTAAATCCTTCAAGTTTAAATTAGGAATGTTCTGAAGCAGTGTTGGGAACTGATGCATGAACTAGTATAATATAATGAAACTTGATCAACTTCATTATATTACAGTAAGTCATGTTAAGTTTCTAATGGAATATGATGATTCACAGTACCGTCATCATGTGCCATGTTACACGACTTTAACATTCTATCCAATTCCGAAACATATTAAGAACAAATCATCTTGATAGTTCTATTTTCCTGGATATTCTGGTAATTTGACAAATCAAAATCGTGCCATTACCATTCCTTTCTTAGAGCATTAGCTATGTTCATTCCGAATTTTATACCTACGAATTTCGAACTATTGATCGCTTGACTCAAGGACGGGAAGAAGAAACGAAGGGACAAAGTCCCAAAATAGAAATTGGGGTATAGATTACAGCAAATAGGAGAGAGTATTAACTATGGATGACAATGATTATGGAAAACAGAAGCAGGAGCATCGAAATATAAGGAAAGATATCAAACCCAATAACCACCCAGAAACTACAAACCGTGTGTATCAATACGTATGGCGACGTAAAGACACGGGAGAATTAGAAACATTATAATTCCAAGAAAATCATAAAAGTGAATAGATTCTTCTAGCGATAGATGAAAGAGAAGAATGAAAGATATGAAAGTTAGAAGTATAACAAAAATCAGAACGGGATGAAGCATTTTAAAGGATACCTTAAGGTATGAATTAGAGGAGGAAGAGTAAGAGATGTGAGGTATGGAAGTAAGAAAGGGAAGGAGGTGGATTTATAGTGAAATATCCGACAAAGAAATCGAAACAGATTATCGCATTAAATCAAAGGAGATCCTGTTTTCTAAATCATCGAAGAACCAAATCTTATTACATAAGATTTTCTTTAAATCCCTTAAATCCCGGAAATCAATTCTAAACCACGTCATCAGTTAAAACGATATCATATTACTCATTCCACTCTCTTTTATGATAGCTTCGCTCGTACGCTTCACATGATCGAAATATTTTATCTATATCTATCAATAAAGATAAAACTTCATTATCACCTCATAATTGTCATGAAAACATTCCTATTGTTATTTATGACAACCTCTACCAAATTTCGAGGACGAAATTTCTTTAACGGGTGGGTACTGTAACGACCCGGAAATTTCCGACCAAATTTAAACCCTAAACTCTATATGGTTCTGACACGATAAGCAAAAACCCTAAAGTTGAGTCTAGAAAGTTTGAAATTGTTATTCGGATGATTAGTTACCCTTTGACCATCTATTTGTCCGACGATTCACGAACATCATAACCTGTATTAATTATATACTTATGTATATATACGGATATATATGGATTATATCTATCTTGAATATATGATAATTAAGTATCTCATTAAATATATTAACAATGGATTATATACATAAAATTGGACTACTAACTTAAGGACTTCGAAACGATATATATATATATATATATATATATATATATATATATATATATATATATATATATAAAGCTTAACGACGTTATAACTTCTAAGTTAAAATAAATATATATGTATTGTATTAAGATGTATTTACTATTGGAATATACTAGTAGGAAAACATCATTTTCAACCTTTTATCATGGAAAATGACATATTTGTCATTATATATGATTCATGAAACATCTTTATATATTTTATACCCGTATTATACTCGTACTATACACAGCTTCTAGAAGTATTTACTATTGGTATATACCAATAGAAATCTTCAATTATTGGTGTAATATGTCATTCATGACATAATATATTTTAACTTATCTTAGATATTTTCACTAAAAACCAAATTTTCAAGCCTATAAATAAGCACCATTTTTAACTCATTTTTACACATTCATTTTCCAAATTTTACTTTCAATTTTCACACACACTTGCAAGAACTCTCTCAAATTTATTTTACTACTTCTTTCCAGCAACTTTACATTTTAAACTTAAGGTAAAAACTCTACTTCAACTCTTGTTCAATTCATATGTTTATAGTTATCTATATAAGAATTTATAAACTAGAACATAGTTTGAATGATTTCAAACTTATTCGCAAACTAAATAGATCCTTCTAACTTAACTTTTAAAACACTTCAAGACCTGTAATATATCATAATGATATGCTAACTTAACAAGATACAACTTGTTTTTACAAAGAACACCTTAAAACTGAATCTACGGCGTCGGAGTGTAACCGGGGGCTGTTTTGGGTTGGATAATTAAAAACCATCTTGAACTTTGATTTAGAAGTTCATGTTCTGGAAAAATGATATTTCTTATGAATATGTTAACACATAAAAATTTCATGGTTTAATTCAAAGTATAAGTATTTTTAGAAAAATGACCATTAAATGTTGTTTTTATGACAAAAATGATTACTTTCATAAGATTCACCTAGAGTATGGACTATAACCTGTGATCACGAATATAAACCATGGTATTTACAGTTCATATTCTTAAATTTTGACTCGATCCAAGGAGATGGCAAGTTAAATCAACAAAAACGGAGTTGTAACGAAGAAACTACGACTAAAATAAGATCGGGTGTCCAAAGCTTGTTTAACAACGAAAATAATTGGAGAAAAATTAAATAAATCATATCTTTCCTAATTAATATGATATTTCATATATATTTACTCATGATTTAATTTTATATATTTCAGGACCACCCGTAAACAACACGAGAAGATTAATCATAAGACCTCATGAACGTACGCAACACGTCATTTGACAACACCGGTACTTTATGTACGCAATACGTCATTTGACAACACGGTACCATGGGTCAAGATTAATCTCGACCAATACATATACGATGGGGGTTTTATTTATTTCATTGGGGGTTTATTAAACAACTAAATATGAACCATTAAAATTCAATTACTAACATCGGACTGCTAACTACGGACTAAGGAATTATTAAAAGTATTAAAAGTATTATAAGTATATATATGTGACGATTGTTTAAAAAGAAAAGGTATTGATATATTATATATGGATAGGTTCGTGATATCAATCGGAGACCAAGTCGAAATTACATATCTTCAAGACAAAAGTGAGTATATAGTCCCACTTTTAAACTCTAAATATTTCGGGATGAGAATACATGTATTTTATGTTTTACGCTATGGACACAAGTAACTGAAAAATATATTCTACGTTGAGTTGTACCACTGGCATACTTCCCTGTAGCTTGGTAACTAATATTTACAGCGGTGTTGTAAACGCGAATCCTGTTGATAGATCTATCGGGCCTGACAACCCCAACCGGACTGGAAGACCAGTATTCAACGGTTGCACAGTACTTCGTTTCGTGACTACACCTTGGTACGGTGTAGTAAGATTTCATAATAAAGGGAATATGCGACGTGATTAAATGTTAAGTATGGTTACCAAGTGCTCAACCACTTAGAATATTTTTATTAAAATGTTTATATACGAAATCTTGTGTTCCATTGTTATAACGCTGCTAGCATCAAACCTATATATCTCACCAACTTTATGTTGACGTTTTAAAGCATGTTATTCTCAGGTATGAATTAAGTCTTCCGCTGTGCATTAGCTCATGTTAAGGATACTACTTGGGACCTTTTTAAGCCATGATACAAAGACGTTGCATTCGAGTCATTGGAGTTCAATAGAGAATATAAATAAGTAAATGACAGATTAGGTCATTTGGATATTATGAAATGTTAGACGAAAATGTCAAATATTGATGTAATGATAGTTTGCCTTTTAAGAATAAATGCAACGTTTGTAAAATGTATCATATAGAGGTCAAGTACCTCGCAATGTTATCATATGTTATTGTATTCGTCCCTATGGATTGGGTCGGGTCGTCTCAGTAATGACCCAGAATTTTCCGACCAAATTATACTTATGAGATTAATATTTACATAAATTAAACCATACCAACCTGATAAGCAATCCAAATTGTTGAGACTTGTGTTTTTGAAAAGAGTTTTACACAACGTTTGACCGTCCAATATGACCGATGATATCACGAACTATATAACATACGATAATTATATGTTTGTGTATATATATGTATTTATATATATTTAAAATGATCTAAGGATGGTTTAACATCTCATTGTTTACTAATGACAATGAGTTATAAGTATATTTTGAAACTACTAACTTAAGTTTTCAAAACGATAACTATACGTAACATTCTTTGATATATATACTTATAATCTATAATGCTTATACATGTATCGTATATATAATGTATTTAATCACTTTTTAAGGACTTAAATACATAAAACAATATAAGTATATTCACAAAAGATAGCTATATTTGAATTCTCGTTCCGTTTCCTCAAGATTTCTATACGTATATCTAGGGTATATGTACCCGTATCATACCCAGCTTCTATACGTATTTACTATTGGTATATACACATCAAATCAACATCCTAATCAACATTATTACTGCCCTAGGTATGAGGTAACTAGAATTTGTCAAGTAGTATGAATTATTAGTAAGAAAACAAAATTAGGAATCCTTTTCTTTCTTTATAAACTAAAAACGTTTTTATAAATGAACACCATTTCTTCACTCCATTTTCTCATACCTACACCCTCATTTCTCTCTCAAAATACTCCTAACTTCATACTTGATCATCTCCAAGCATTTTCCCCATCATTTAGCTTCAATTACAAGCCTTAAACACCATAAGAAAACTCTTTCAAGAACATATCAAAATAACCACCCATTTGAAGAAGTTTACTTCCAACCTTTTGATCTAACTCCACCACTCTTTGATTCCAAGATTATTTCTTATCTTTTGCAGTAACTTTGTCCAAGTAACTTGAGGTAGTAACCTTGTTCATAATCTTATTCAATTCATATTCATATAGCTATCTTATTTTGTGGTATAAAATTTTAACAACAAGAACATAGTTTGAATGATTTCAAACTTGTTCGCAAACTAAATAGATCCTTCTAACTTGACTTTTAAAATACTTCAAGACCTGTAATATATCATAATGATATGCCCTAACAAGATATAACTTGGTTTTACAAAGAACATCTTAAAAACTGAATCTACGTCGTCGGAGTGCAACCGGGGGCTGTTTTGGGTTGGATAATTAAAAACCATCTTGAACTTTGAATTGGAAGTTCATGTTCTGGAAAAATGATATTTCTTATGAATATGTTAACACATAAAAATTTCATGGTTTAACTCAAAGTGTAAGTATTTTTAGAACAATGATCATTAAATGTTGTTTTTATGATGGAAATGATCACTTTCATAAGTTTCACCAAAGTTTAACCTATAACCTATGATTTCGAATACAAACTAAGGTATTTTCAGTTCATATTCTTAAAATTTGACTCGATCCAAGGAAGTGGTAAGTTGAACCAACAAAAACGGAGTTGTAATGAAGAAACTACGACTAAAACAAGATTGGGTATCCGAAGCTAGTTTAGCTACGAAAATATTTGGAGAAAAAGTAAATTAATCATATATTTTCTAATTAATATGATATTTTATATATAATTACTTATGATTTGATTTTATATATTTCAGGACCACCCGTAAACAACACGAGAAGATTAACCATAAGACCTCATGATTGTACGCAACACGTCATTTGACAACACGGTACTTTATGTACGCAACACGTCATTTGACAACATGGTACCATGGGTCGAGATTAATTCTGATCAATACGAATACGATGGGGTCTTTATTTATTTTATTTAAGCAACTAATTGTGGACCACTAACATCGGACTGCTAACTACGGACTAAGAAAATATTAAAAGTATTAAAAGTATATATATATGTAACGATTACTTAAAAAGAAAATATGTTGATATATTATATATATGGTTAGGTTCGTGATATCTATCGGAGACCAAGTCGAAAAAAATATCTTCAAGGCAAAAGTGAGTTTCATTTGCTCCCTTTTTAATTGTTTTTGCAATATATATTTTTGGGCTGAGAATACAAGCGCTGCTTTTATAAATATTTACGAAATAGACACAAGTACTTAAAAATATATTCTACGTTGAGTTGTACCACTGGCATATTTCCCTGTAGCTTGGAAACTACTATTTACATGTGGTATTGTAAACACGAATCCTGTTGATAGATCTATCGGGCCTGACAACCCCAACCGAACTGGACGACCAGTATTCAACGGTTGCACAGTACTTCGTTTCGGTGACTACACTTGGTACGGTGTAGTGAGATTTCATAATAAAGGGAATATGCGACGTTGATTAAATGTTAAGTATGGTTACCAAGTGCTCAACCACTTAGAATGCTTTACATACACTTGCGAGTGTATTATGTTTATGATTATGAAATCTTGTGGTCTATTAACATATTGAAATGATTGTTATGATAAACCTATAAACTCACCAACCTTTTGGTTGACACTTTAAAGCATGTTTATTCTCAGGTACGAATTAAGTCTTCCGCTGTGCATTTGCTCAATATAAGGACATTACTTGGAGCCGATCATCGCAATGGGACCAAATGTTGATGACTTCGTCTAGGTGGATTAGGACGGGTCCTTTCATCAATAGTTGTCTCTTCTTTTGGTCCCTCGTTTTGGGACAAGCTTATGAATAATGTTTCCTCTCTTCATTCATCTCAACTTTCTCCCATTTAGAAAGAGATCATTAATCTTCAAAAGATTGACTCACTAGAAGGTATTGTTGATGAAACAACCCAACCCGTATGCAACCCGATAATTTTTTTTTAAAATAATAACCATTAACGCCCGATTAAACGGTTACATAACGTAAACCGTTCCATACAACCCATTTAAACAATATAACAAATTTAATGTTTACAAAGGGGCACGAAGGCCCTTAATCAAATGTAAAGTAAGTTCGACCCATTAACATGATAGTTTTAATCCAAACAACACCCGAGCATGGTTTGGGGCTAAACTACCCAAAACACTAGGTCGACTTCCAAAAGCTTCAACAAGCATCCAATAAGGGAAATCTAGTGCCCAACAACTCCTTTCCCTTTCTCCACACCTGCATCTAAAAAGTAAACAACGAGAGGGGTAAACTAACGCTTAGTGAATGCAATAATTATACATATACATATATAATCTACTTACTTGCAATCACTTACACAATACCGCATACAAGCTAGCAATTCAACAACCATGCAAACATTATGCACAAAATAGATACCCGCAATTCACAATAAGCTAGCATTGCCGATAGCATATAGTTCACAATTTGATACGCTAATACAAAAACGCACACAACCATGGTTAACCAAACGTACATGGGAATGGTACTCGTGAAAGTCCATCGGAGTTCACAACATCCATTAGTGTACTTAACACCGCGTATCACTAACCCTCGCGTAGTGTCTTAACACCACGACTAACCCACCCTTCACAACAATGTGGTGTCTTAACACTGCGACTAAACCACATGTCCTTAATTCCGGAGTGGTGTCTTAACACTGCGACTAACCCACTCGTCACGTAAAATGTGATGTCTTAACACCGCGACTAGCCTACATTCAACACCACACAAATAAATACATTATATACATACACATATAATTATTCCACTCACCTTATCACGTCAGTGGTGATTAAACACTTCCGAAAGCTTCAAGCGAAGTACCAACACTATCAAATCGTAGCTAAGAACGAGGAGAACAAATTTCCTTCTTGCTCCAAAGATCGAATAACAAATCTTCACCTTCAAATCTCACTTTGAATCTAAGTGGGTTTTATGTTTTGAGAGAAAATAGAGAAAGAAAAGAGAAAAGAAATCAAGAAAAAGAGATAAGTGGCTGGGATTTGAGCCACAATCTGATCCACACGCGAAAAGACAAAAATACCCTTGAACCACCCCTTTTAAAAACTGAAAATCGGATCAGGCTGGCAGTGATGTCGCGGCGCCGCAATACGCCCTCGCGGTGCGGCGTTCAACGTGTTTTCCGAGCTGTTAAAAATGGTTCCTGATCTTGATTCGTGTACAATGCCACGGCGCGACAAATAGGGCATTTTGTCCAATTTTTCGATTAACTAAGCCCAATACTCGTAGTATGACTCGTACCCTTCATACACGCTTCGCATATACACATAGACTTCACCACTAGGTCTCACTCGACTTAAAACCTTCATAAACCATGCATAAACTTATACACGTATACATTCTCATATATATATATATATATATATATATATATATATATATATATATATATATATATATATATATATATATATATATATATATATATATATATTTCGTGTATTTCAACTAGATAATTAAATCATTTAATCACATAAACGACCAAGTATAAATGTTCTTAAGATTAAATACGTACCTCAGCCATGTATGAAGAAAAACGGGATGTTACAACTCTCCCCCACTTGAATCGGAGCACGTCCTCGCAATCCAAGCCGCATGACAAGCCGGGAGATAAACCAAAACGAACTCTTCGGATTCCCACGTAAACTCGGAACCCTTTCGATGTCGCCATTGGACCTTAAAAGTCCTCACCTCTTTGTTACGCAATAAATTAACTTTTTCATCAAGAATAGCCATCTGTTCTTCAACATACTCTAGCTTGTTATTCAAGGTAATCTCCTCTAACGGCACCCAAGTCGAGTCATTCGCAAGACACTTACGGAGATGGGAAATGTTGTCAAAGCTAAGGGGTATAAAATACTATTAAATTTTAGCAGGAAATACTATTAAATACGATACAATTTTACACAAGATATTTATTTATTTATAGAATGGATATACTTAAACCTTGCTACAACACTTATAGGCAGTGTACCTAATCGTACAGTAGTGTAGTTTTTAGTAAGTCCGGTTCGTTCCACAGGGAATCTTTTTTAAACAAAGCTCAACGCTATATTGGTTTACTTTTATAAAAGTACAAATATATATATATAAATAATATTATTATTATAAATGGGGGTTTTTACCGTTTAATGACCGGTTTGTCGATTTTAAAACTTTAGTCGCAGTTAAAACCAAATAAATACAAGACTTTAAATTAAAGCATAAAGTAAATAACGATAATGAAATTGCGAATAATAAAAGTGCGATAAAATAAACTTGCGATAATTAAAAAGTACAATAATTAAAAGTGCAATTAAATACAATAACAATAAAAATGCGATAATTAGAAGTGCAATTAAATATAAAATAAAGGAAATTAAATATGAAATAAAAGAATTATGCTTATTTAAACTTCCGTAATCATGATGTTTGACGTGTTGATTTTAGTTTTATGCCCATGGGTTAATTGTCCTTTGTCCTGGATTATTTAATATGTTCGTCTGGTTTTTGTCCATAACAGTCCATCAGTCATAAATATAAAGTGCGAGTGTCCTCGTCAAATTATCCTTATACCCGAAGTTAAATATTCCAACTAATTGGGGATTCGAATTGTAACAAGGTTTTAATACTTTGTTTAATGAATACACCAGGTTATCGACTGCGTGTAAACCAAGGTTTTACTACTTTGTTAACAATTACACCAATTACCCTTGAATGTAATTCACCCCTGTTTCAACAAGTCTATTAACTATTAATCCAGTTCCGTATCCGGTAAAATGAATAATTATTGGTATTTATAGATATCCCGCCCACCGTACCCAGTCAAGCGTATGTGGTTATATATAAATACGTCGAATTATAAGTTTGTATATTAAATTAACAAGGTATTGTTTAGTAAATATAAAACCCATTAATAGCCCATAGTCCAATTTCCACAAGTGCCATTCTTTTGTCCAAACCCCAATTATGGTACAAAGCCCAATTACCCAATTTTAGTAATTAGCCCAACATCATGATTACTTCGGATTAAATAAGCATAATAATAACTTAGCTACGAGATATTAAATTAAAAAGGTTGAACATAACTTACAATGATTAAAAATAGCGTAGCGTTACACGGACAGAATTTCGACTTACACCCTTACAACATTCGCTAACATACCCTTATTATTAGAATTATAATTAAAATTAAAATATAAATATAAATATATATATATATATTTTACGTATAGATAGAGAGATGGATGGATATATTATGATTTTTGCGATCAGAATTCGTTTGCTTTTATAGGGATTTTCGACTTTTGGGGCTCCGCGACTCGCGGCCAATTTTGCCTTCAAACTCCGCGAGTCGCGGAGTTTACTTTTACAGCTCACCCATGTTTGGAGTCTTTCTTGCCGACGATTTATTTTATATATATAATATATATAATTAATATAATTAATTATATATTATATTATATTTATATACATAGTTAACTTGTAATTTTTAGTCCGTTGCGTCGAGCGTTAAGAGTTGACTCTGGTCCCGGTTCCGGATTTTCGAACGTCCTTGCGTACAATTTAATATCTTGTACTTTGCGTTTTGAATCTTGTACTCTTGTAATTTCGAGACGTTTCTTATCAATAATTGGAACCTTTTTTTATTGTCTTTTGTACTTTTGAGCTTTTTGGTCGTTTGCGTCTTCAATTCGTCGAATCTGTCTTTTGTCTTCACCTTTTATTATTTAAACGAATCTCACTTGTAAATAGAACAATTGCAACTAAAAGTTTGTCTTTCTTGAGGAATAATGCTATGAAATATATGTTCATTTTTAGCATTATCAAATATTCCCACACTTGAGCGTTGCTTGTCCTCAAGCAATATCGTCTTGCAATACTAGAATCACTTCTTTATTCTTCACACTTTGTACATCAGTGATTTCTACACGGCGGTATAAACAATGGTAGTAACGATATGGTTTACAGTCCCACATGACTATAAAAATTTAGATCCATTAAGGAAATTGGATCTTTATGAAAACATTTGATCTTTTGAAAATTAAATCTAGTTTTTACCCTAGATAAGTTTTCCGGAATAACCCTTTACCGGTGTTTGCAAAATATTTTTGTGGGTTTGGTGGGTTTCAGATTTGAAAATTTTAGCTCAAAACTTATGGTTTTGTGTCACCCACTTGCTAACCTTGTATTTGGAAAGCAACACGTCCAGTTTACTTGTCCCGTATATTACCTTTCAGTAAACTACCGTCCAGTTGTAAAGGAAAGCGTTGAACAAGCAACTGTTAAGGCAATGTCCCCTGACATGCTTTTAATTATGGTCTATAACGTTTTGGACGCAATTACTATCCTTGGTAGGAGCAATAGTAAAGCTCACCCTTATAATTTTTCGGTCTGGCACAAGGTCCTGTCTTTGACCACTATGCAACCACCGTTCTTACGGTTGACACCCGATTTGGTTCAGGTGACCTAATGAATTCCAGGTGAATTCCTAGGATTTTACGTTCAATGGTAATGAACGCATTGAAAATAGGGTTTTCAGAAAACAAATCGGTTTGTAATTTTGATCAAAATATTTTCTCGTTTAAGCTCGAGTTTAGATATCATTGAATTCCATGAGTTTGAATTCTCAATCTTTAAGGTCAATCTCTAGGATTGAGTAATATCAGTCTTAAAAGCTGATTTTTAATCTTTAAGGAGATTATCCTTTCTGGGGATCTGATTCATTAGTCTTATCCAGCTAATTTGCATGGTGCCCCCCCATTTTACGAGATAAATCCTTCTCATGGTTAGGATAAATCTGACCACTTGGCGACCCTGTTTAATGCTGAGGTCCATGGATTTCCTGCTGATTTTAGTGATGACTTTTCTCGATTTTTCGTCAACCTACAGCTGGTCTGGACGACAACTTCATGACCTAAATCAAGAAGCGCGTGTCTTTTTCGGAAGACTTTACTTCCTTTTAATGATGGAATTGATTCATCGTGTAGATCCATCTTTTCTTTTCTTTCATCGGGTAAAACAGTTTAGTTTAGTCCAAAGCAAAAGTATTTTCAGTTATTTGTTACAGATATATGTGACATATGTTTAAGATAACTTGGTAAATTTTCCCTCACTTGGCTTTTATTTTCCTTTTTATCGTCCTCTATTCCATTTTAAATGAATTTTAACATTTTGGTTTGTTTCTCAATTTATGTCCTTTTTGAGGTAACAATAATTTCGGTGTTAAAACCTAGTTTTATCGTTCATAAATATGTATAAACATGATTTTGAGTTCATTTAATTGAAAATTTTGAAAAATTTTACTAGAATTGGGTAGTCAGTATATAAGACTAGGGCTGTTCTTTATTATCAGAGAGCACTAGATTCTAATACAACTACTGCTTTACTAGTATTTTTAATGGTAACCAAGTGTATAAAGTAAAAAAAAATTTTAAAATCCGAAAGAATTTAACCCCTTCCCACACTTAAGATCTTGCAATGCCCTCATTTGCAAGAAATCAGTAATAATTTAAATTATTGAGGTTGATTTGTGTGAAAATGATTAAATTTTTACCAAAGTTTCCAAATATATTGGCGTTTGTTTGCTGAATGATAAATGGTGCACATCATTTGCTCATTCCGTCTTGTTGTTATTTCACATATATTTTGCATCTTGTCGTCAAAATTAGTTGCTTTTGCTGAACTTAATGCCAGTCTTTGAAAATGCGTTGTTTTACCCTGTTGTGTACATAAGATAAACTGCAAACATGTATACATATTTTTGAAGTTTGGTATATTACCCCACATTCAAAAATTATTAAAATCTAAGAATAAAAGTTAGACAATTATAAAAACTATTACAATATTAACAAAATTATTAAACGTATCAATCATTACAAATTACAAAATAAAAAAAATATAATAAGTAAACTAGGGATGATATTGATACCAATAGGGGTTCCAGGCATAACCATAGGTGCTATAGAATGCTTCAGCAGGGTTATACGTAGGATATGGTGGTTGCATCTCTATAGACCAGGGAGGGAAGATGGGTTTTGGTGTAGGAATATAGTTTCGACCTATATGTTGGCAATGAGCTATGATTTGGTTCTGATGAACTTGCCAATCTTCAAATGCTCTCTGTCTAGCATTTTCGTACTCCTGAGAAGCTATAAACCTTTGCATTTCTTGCATCTCATTCCCCCCTCCTACATTACCTTGCTGTTGGTTTCTCTCAACCTGTGGATGTCTACCATGGTATGGTACTGCGGCGTTATTTCGCCTCTTCAAAACTTTCGCACCATGGTATACATTTAAACCTATAGTATCTCGGGGTTCTGGTTCTTCCACTAATAATCCCCCCCGACTTATATCCACACCGAGATATTCACCAATCAAAGTAATAAAAATACCACCTCCTATTATGCTATGCGGTCTCATCCCTCGAACCATAGCTGATAAATAATAACCCACACAATACGGTATACTTACAGCGCTTTGTGGGTCTCGAATACATATATAGTAAAACAAATCCTGTTCATTTACTTTTTCCTTGTTCTTCCCCCTTTGTGTAATCGAATTAGCTAAAAACCTATGAATTACTCTTAATTCAGCTCTATCTATGTCCAAATAAGAGTAATTTCCCCCTTTGAAACGGTTATGGCTTGTCATTTGACTCCACACACCGTGTGTATCAAAATTTTCATCTATCTTTCTACCGTTTAGTATCAACCCTCTACAATCGGCAGATGCTAACTCCTCGGGCGTATATATACGTAAAGCCTGAGCCATGTCTAGTAAAGACATGTGGCGCATCGAACCGCCTAACAAAAATCTAATAAAAGAACGATCGGTTAAACTAGCTACCCGATCATTCAACTCTATACTACATAACAATTCTTCACACCATACTTTATATACAGGTCTACGCATGGTGAATAGACGTACCCAGTCATTAAAAGTAGAATTACCATACCTCTGTACAAGTAATTCCCTAATTGGCCCGGCCAATTCTACAGCTTCTAAGGGTCCCCATTCTATGACCCTAGGTACCTCAACAACCTTAGAATGAAGAGTATGCAAACCCCTTTGATATTTTGGATAATCTATCCAAAGTCTGTCAAATCTCAGGTTCGAGTGCAACTCTTCCAAGTGCATATCAGAAAAGGTCATGACTGGATGCGGTATATCCTGCTTGTAGTAGTTATCCACCTCCTGTTGTTCCGCATTCTCAGCAGGAGCATTGCGAGCTTGGGATGAAGATTCACCCCTTTCAGTCTGCAAAACACATCAAACACAATTTTTGTGCATCCAAATATGCATTAGTGTCAGCAAAATCATCAATCAAAATAATTACAATGACATGATCAATTTATATCAAACTTAAGCTCATTTTCACATTTTTATCAAATCTACACTTTTTCAAATAAGCATATACGAAAATGTTCGTCAAGTTCATAAGCATTCAACTCAAATAACATGTCAAAATAATCATTACTAGCAATTAAACAAGTTTCAAATGGCATTATCTTTCAAAAATCAAGTTCATGAATTTTAGACTTGAAAAAGTCCACTTTAATTCTCAAAATCATGTTTAGGCTCAAAGTTTGGATCATTTAACTACCTAGACATGTTACACTACTTAATTTAGCAACAATTCATGACAAAAATTGGCCATAACCTGTTTATATCAAAAAGCCCCAAATTTGCTCAAGAACACAAACCCTAGATTACTCAAATTTTGAAGTTTACGGCTTCTAATCATGTTAAATAGCATCAATCTAGGTTATACAAGCATAATACATAAACAATTTAAGCATAATTACACTAAAAAGCATCAAAATCAAATTTGGAAAAAAATAGCTCAAGAACACTAATTTCGGATTAAATGGTGTTTAGGTGCAGAAATTTACCGTTTTTCTTGAGTAATTCCTTGATAGCATCCTTCTCAACATGATTTTAGTAAAAAATTTGGTGATTAACGGTTAAAAATTGTGATTTTGGGGTGTATTTTTCGGGTTTTTCGCGCAGGTTTTTCGGCAGTTTTGTGTTTTGTGGTGTGGGGAATGAACTGATCTGTTTTTTTACGTTTTATTTTTTTCTGGGTCTTGGTCCCTCCGCGAGTCGCGGCATTTAAGCCTTCAAACTCCGCGAGTCGCGGAGTTTGCTATTTTTTTTTTTTTTTATAATCATTAACTTATAAAACAATTAAGTACTTAATTTTAAAATTTTATTTCCCTTGTTATTTAGGACGAGGTCGTTTCGGATCGATGTCCTAGTCCGTCCCTCGACAAAATTTTAAAATTTGTCTTTTTGTAGCGATTGTTTTAAAAGCTAAGATTTTTGGGTTTTTTTTTTCCAATGTTTTTGGCATATTTTAATTCAATAAGATTAAAAATAATGATAATAAAAGTTCTCGTCCCTCCCTCGGGTAAAGCAATTTCGGTTCAAAGACCTAGTCTTCAACTTACGACGAATTTTAAAAATCATATTTTTAACTTAATGAGATAAAGTAAATTTTTGTTTTTAAATTCACACAATTTAAATATAAAATTCAAAATTAATATTAAAAATTCACACCAAACTTAAAATTTAAAATGCATAAAATTAAAAATTCATATTTTAAAAATAAAAAATTCACACCAATCTTAATTTAAAAATTTTTTAAATATTTACAATTTTAAATATATTGTTTTTACAAAGTTTACAATATTAATTTAAGATTTAAATATTAATTTTAAAAACATGGTAAAAATAAAATTAAAAATCTTTTTGGCTTTTTATCCCACTTTAATCAATCAAATATTATCAAAAATATGCGCCCCTCTTTTCGGTAAAGTAATTTCGGTTCCAAGACCTAATTTAACTCATGATGAATTTTTGAAATATTTTGGGTTGATTGTTTAAAGATATTTATACCTTAAGAATAAACGTTAAATTTCGCAGTGATGTAATAAATTTTTGAATGATATCAATAATTTCGGTCGCTGATAATGCTAAAAACGAACATATATTTCATAGCATTATTCCTCAAGAAAGACAAGCTTTTAGTTGCAATTGTTCTATTTACAAGTGATATTCGTTTAAATAATAAAAGGTGAAGACAAAAGACAGATTCGACGAATTGAAGACGCAAACGACCAAAAAGCTCAAAAGAACAAAAGACAATCAAAAAGGTTCCAATTATTGATAAGAAACGTCTCAAAATCACAAGAGTACAAGATTCAAAACGCAAAGTACAAGATATTAAATTGTACGCGAGGACGTTCGAAAATCCGGAACCGGGACCAGAGTCAATTCTTAACGCTCGACGCAACGGACTAAAAATTACAAGTTAACTATATATATAAATATAATATAATATATAATTAATTATATTAATTATATATATATTATATATATATATTTAAAACCGTCGGCAGCAGGAAACTCCAAGGGTGTAAACTGTAAATACCTCTCCGCGACTCGCGGAGTTTTAAGGGTATTTTGCCGCGAGTCGCGGAGCCCCAAAATTCACTTCTGGCTATAAAGCCAACCGAATTCTGATCGAATTTTACATCTTATTTTCTCAATCTCTCTCAATATATACGTAATATATTTATATTTATAATTTATATTTTAATTTTAATTATAATTCTAATAATAAGGTTATGTTAGCGAATGTTGTAAGGGTGTAAGTCGAAATTCTGTCCGTGTAACGCTACGCTATTTTTAATCATTGTAAGTTATGTTCAACCTTTTTACATTAATGTCTCGTAGCTAAGTTATTATTATGCTTGTTTAAAACGAAGTAATCATGATGTTGGGCTAATTACTAAAATTGGGTAATTGAGCTTTGTACCATAATTGGGGTTTGGACAAAAGAACGACACTTGTGGAAACTAGACTATGGGCTATTAATGGGCTTTATATTTGTTTAACTAAATGAAAGTTTGTTAATGTTAATATAAAGATTTACAATTGGGCGTCCCTATAAATTACCATATACACTCGATCGGACACGATGGGCGGGGTATTTATATGTACGAATAATCGTTCATTTAACCGGACACGGGAATGGATTAATAGCCACTAGAATAATTAAAACAGGGGTGAAATTACATTCAAGGGTAATTGGTGTAATTGTTAACAAAGTAGTAAAACCTTGGTTTACACGCAGTCGATAACCTGGTGTATTCATTAAACAAAGTATTAAAACCTTGTTACAATTCGAATCCCCAATTAGTTGGAATATTTATCTTCGGGTATAATAATAATTTGACAAGGACACTTGCAATTTATATTTATGACTGATGGACTGTTATGGACAAAAACCAGACGGACATATTGAATAATCCAGGACAAAGGACAATTAACCCATGGGCATAAAACTAAAATCAACACGTCAAACATCATGATTACGGAAGTTTAAATAAGCATAATTCTTTTATTTTATATTTAATTTCCTTTATTTTATATTTAATTGCACTTCTAATTATCGCACTTTTATTTATTGTTATTTTATTTAATCGCACTTTTAATTATCGTACTTTTAATTATCGCAATTTAATTTTATCGCACTTTTATTATTCGCAATTTCATTATCGTTATTTACTTTACGCTTTAATTTAAGTCTTGTATTTTATATTTTACATTAGGTTTTAACTGCGACTAAAGTTTTAAAATCGACAAACCGGTCATTAAACGGTAAAAACCCCCTTTATAATAATAATATTACTTATATATATATATTTGTATTTTTATAAAAGTAAACTAATATAGCGTTGAGCTTTGTTTAAAGATTTCCCTGTGGAACGAACCGGACTTACTAAAAACTACACTACTGTACGATTAGGTACACTGCCTATAAGTGTTGTAGCAAGGTTTAAGTATATCCATTCTATAAATAAATAAATATCTTGTGTAAAATTGTATCGTATTTAATAGTATTTCCTGCTAAAATTATAAACTATTTTATATACACCTCGTTCGACATCAAGTATTTTTGGCGCCGCTGCCGGGGAATTATCTTAAAAGCCGGAAGCGCAACGCTAATATATAAAAAAAAAAAAAAAAGATTTTTATCTACTTTTATTAAAAGTCGTTTTTGTAAAATTACGTTTTAAATATTCAAAAATATAAAAAGAAAAACAAAAATATAAGTATTTTTAGGATTTTGTTAAATATTTAAGTTTTATAAGTTTCTTTATTTTTATTTTAGTTTATAAAAATATAAGTTTTAATTTTAATATCTTTATTTAATTAAAAAAACAGAAAACAAAATAAAAAAAAAAAAAAATTAAAGAAAAACGCGTAAAAAGTAAAAGCTGTCAACTGAATTCCTGAACCCCGCGACTCGCGGGGTTTTCCTCTTTATTTGCCGCGACTCGCGGAGGCCTTCTGACACACGGACAAAAACCCTAATCACGGGTTATTTTTAATTATTATTATTATTAAAACCTAATTATTATTATTATTATTATTAGTTTTAAGTTTTATTTTTATTTATGTATTTAGTTTAAATAAGTTTTTATTAAATTGTAAAATTAGTAGTTTTATTAAAATAATATAAAAATAATATTTTTATAAAAATTGAACTTTTTACAACTTTTTATATATTTTTATATTTTGTACCTTTTTAATCGTTGTAGCGTAATATTTATATTTTTAGCTCATATTTAATTTTAAACTTAGTTTTTGCTATAGTTATTTTTACTCCTAGATTTTTAGGCTTTGCTGTAGAATTCCTTAAGTGCTTTTTCTTTAGACTAAGATTTAGGTGCTTTAGAATTTTGCGACGCCTTTTTAAGTTTTAGTTTCTTTTTAAGTTATTTCCATTTGGGATTTAGTTTTTCCTGTAAGCTTTAATATTTTTAGACCTTTTACTATGTATCAATTATCATTCCAATTAGTAATTTCAATTTGCGATTATAATTTTAAGTTAGTTATAGTAATAAGGTTAAATTAGTTAAGTATTTTTAAGTTTTTATAAGTTTCTTTTATTTTTCCGTCACCTTTTATTTTTCAACCATTTTTTTTTCGACATTTTTCGACGCGCACTCTTTTTCTCTCTTATTTCTCGCTATTCTAGTTTTAGGACTTAGAATTTTTTCTACTTCTTATCTAAATTTCTTAAAATTACGAAAATTTATTTTGAGTGGTTAAATTGATAGACATCAAAATTTTCTGGTTCGTAGTAATAGTTGGATTTGTACGTGGACCGGGTTATTGGAGCCAAACAGTCCTCAATTATATTGAGACCAAACGAATCCTGCCCCTCTGCTGCATCTTTTGGCTATTCGAAACGTGGGCAAAATCAGAAAAGTCTATTGATTGGATAACTTATTATAATTTTTCTTTCCTTTTTAAAACTAATAGGATATTCAGTGAATGCACCGAGCAAGACGTTCACCACCTTTTGTACGTTCACCACCTGTAACTCGATCAAGACATCGTTTAACAAATATAACCGCCGTTGATTTTTCTTTAGAATCGTCATCCAGTCGACCAAGTACTTCAGTTCAAATTTCCGATAATCCAGTTTTTGAAACAAACCTAACAATTGAGAATCCAGAAAATATTCAGGAACGGTTTGTAGATCCTGAACCATTAAACTTTCCTCCGGAACCACCAATCATTCAAACAGAGATTGTTGAGGAACGAACTATTAAATCAGAACCATCTAGTGATACCGAGTCAACAAATTCAATTATGGAGAATCTGGAACCTTTAAGTATGGAAGACCGAATGAGAGCTAAACGCACTGGCCAAGGTCACGCAATTACTCATCCAGACATTAATGCGCCAGATTATGAAATCAAAGGACAAATTCTACACATGGTGACTAATCAATGCCAATTTAGTGGTGCACCGAAGGAAGATCCAAATGAACATCTACGTACCTTTAATAGGATCTGCACACTATTTAAAATCCGAGAAGTGGAGGATGAACAGATATATCTCATGTTATTTCCCTGGACTTTAAAGGGAGAAGCCAAAGATTGGTTGGAATCGTTACCTGAAGGGGCGATCGATACATGAGACGTTTTAATTGATAAATTTCTTAAACAATTTTTTCCTGCATCTAAAGCAGTAAGACTTCAAGCAGAAATTGTTACGTTCACACAGAAGCCAAATGAAACTCTATATGAGGCGTGGACAAGATATGGAAAGTTGTTAAGAGGATGTCCGCAACATGGTTTAGACACCTGTCAAATAGTACAAATATTTTACCGAGGATGCGACATCACTACAAGAAAAGACATAGATATAGCAGCTGGTGGTTCTATTATGAAGAAAACCGAAACTGATGCTTACAAAATTATTGATAACACTGCTTCCCACTCACATGAGTGGCACCAAGAAAAAGATATCATTAGATCATCTAAAGCAGCTAGAGCCGATTCTAGCCATGACTTAGATTCCATTTCCGCAAAGATAGATGCTTTCGAGAGACGAATGGAAAAGATGACTAAAGATATTCATGCTATACGAATTAGTTGTGAGCAGTGTGGAGGACCACATTTGACAAAAGATTGTCTAAGTATTGAATTAACAATGGAACAAAGAGAGAATATTTCATACATAAACCAAAGGCCTGGAAATAATTATCAGAATAATTATCAACCGCCAAGACCGATTTACAATCAAAACCAGAATTATAACCGAAATATTCCATACAACAACCAACAAGGTCCTAGCAATCAACAAGTATCCAATAATACTTACAATCAGCAAAGACCGAATTTTCAAAACAAACCACCACAACAAACCGATGATAAAAAGCCGAATTTAGAAGATATGATGACGAAGCTAGTTGAAACTCAAACGCAGTTTTTCACATCTCAAAAACAAACAAATGAACAAAATGCTCAAGCATTTAGAAATCAACAAGCTTCTATTCAAAATCTGGAACAAGAAGTGAGCAACCTAGCAAGGTTAATAGGTGAAAGAAAACCGGGAAGTCTACCAAGTGATACAAACGCTAACCCCCGGAATGAAACAGCTAAAGCTATTACCACAAGAAGTGGTACAACACTTAAAACACCTGAAATACCTGTAACTTCTGATGAAACTATTCCTACTCCACAAGAACCACAACCTGATCAAGATAAGGAAAAAGAACCGGTAGTTGAAAAGGTTAATGAAGATAACACAGCTAAGGATAAACCTTATGTTAAACCATACCAACCACCACTTCCTTATCCGAGTAAAATGAAGAAAGAAAAACTTGAAGCCGAGCAATCCAAATTCTTGGACATGTTTAAACAGATAAATGTAAATCTTCCTTTCATTGATGTGATTTCAGGAATGCCTAGATATGCTAAATTCTTGAAAGATCTGATCACGAATAGAAAGAAAATGGAAGAACTCTCGGCTGTTACTATGAATGCTAATTGTTCAGCAGTGCTGTTGAATAAGATACCAGAAAAACTATCTGATCCAGGAAGTTTCACAATTCCATGTTTTCTGGGTAGTCTTAGTTCAATAGAAGCATTGGCTGATTTAGGTGCTAGTATAAATCTAATGCCGTATTCACTATACGCTAAACTAGACCTTGGAGAATTGAAACCAACAAGAATAAGCATACAACTAGCCGATAGATCAATAAAATATCCTAGAGGGATAATGGAGAACATGCTAGTTAAAGTTGGTACTTTAGTATTTCCAGTAGATTTTGTTGTTTTGGACATGGAAGAAGATTCTCAAGTTCCTCTCATATTAGGAAGACCATTCTTAAACACGGCTAAAGCAATGATAGACGTGTTCGGTAAGAAACTGACCCTAAGTATAGAGGATGAGAGTGTTACCTTTTCAGTTGATAGAGCAATGCAACAACCACAATCTGCAGATGATACATGTTATTATATTAAAACTATAGATGCACATGCAGAATTATTAGAAGAATTTCCAGAATTACAAGGAACAGGAGAATGTTCTTTAGGAGAAGGAAATGAACCAATTGATGAAGCTGAAATGTTAGCTACACTTATAGCTAATGGATATGAACCAACAACAGAAGAAATTCAAATGCTAAAAGAAGAAGACAGATATCGATATAAATCATCGATAGAAGAACCTCCGAAATTAGAGTTAAAGCCACTTCCAAACCATTTGGAATACGCTTATTTACATGGTGAATCTGAATTACCTGTAATAATATCGTCTTCTCTTACTGAAAATGAGAAATCACAGCTCATTTCTGTGTTGAAAGCTCATAAACCAGCCATTGCATGGAAGATTCATGATATTAAAGGAATAAGTCCTTCGTATTGCACACATAAAATTCTTATGGAAGAAGGTCATAAAACGTATGTGCAACGTCAACGAAGACTAAATCCTAATATGCAAGATGTAGTTAAGAAAGAGATTATTAAACTGCTAGATGCAGGTTTGATATATCCAATTTCTGATAGTCCATGGGTAAGCCCAGTTCAATGCGTGCCTAAGAAGGGTGGCATGACTGTTATCACAAATGAGAAAAATGAGCTTATTCCTACTAGGACTATAACAGGATGGCGTGTATGTATTGATTATAGAAAATTAAATGACGCCACCAGAAAAGATCACTTTCCCTTACCTTTCATAGATCAAATGTTGGAAAGATTAGCCGGAAATAGTTACTATTGTTTTCTAGATGGATTTTTCGGATATTTTCAAATTCCAATAGCACCCGAAGACCAAGAGAAAACCACATTCACGTGCCCTTATGGTACTTTTGCTTACAAACGCATGCCATTTGGACTTTGTAACGCCCCTGCAACCTTTCAAAGGTGTATGATGGCGATTTTTCACGACATGATAGAAGAATGTATGGAAGTATTCATGGATGACTTTTCAGTCTTCGGTGATACATTTAAATCATGTCTAGTTAATCTGGAACGAATGCTAATTAGATGCGAAAAATCAAATCTAGTGCTTAATTGGGAGAAATGCCATTTTATGGTTAAAGAAGGCATCGTTCTTGGACATAAAATTTCAAAAGAAGGAATTGAAGTGGATAGAGCTAAAGTAGATGTAATTGCTAAACTTCCACATCCCACAAATGTTAGAGGAGTTAGGAGTTTTCTAGGGCATGCCGGTTTTTACCGACGTTTCATAAAAGATTTTTCTAAAATTGCCACTCCTATGAATAAACTCCTAGAAAAGGATGCGCCATTCATCTTTTCAGATGAATGTATCAAATCTTTTAATATTCTTAAAGAAAAACTCACTAATGCACCGATCATGATAACACCAAATTGGAATCTACCATTTGAACTAATGTGCGATGCAAGTGATTTTGCAATGGGAGCCGTTTTAGGACAAAGGATTGAAAAACGATTTCAACCTATATATTATGCTAGTAAGACATTACAAGGAGCACAAACGAACTATACAACTACTGAAAAAGAACTCCTTGCTATTGTCTTTGCTTTTGACAAATTTCGATCATATCTCGTTCTAGCAAAAACGGTGGTCTATACCGACCATTCTGCTCTTAGATACCTATTTTCAAAACAAGATGCTAAACCAAGATTAATCCGATGGATCTTACTCTTACAAGAGTTTGATATTGAAATCCGAGATAAAAGAGGAGCAGAAAATCTCGCCGCTGATCATCTTTCTCGTCTTGAAAATCCCGAATTAGAAGTTCTGAATGAATCGGCCATACAAGACAACTTTCCTGATGAATATCTATTGAAGATAGATTATAAAGAAATCCCATGGTTTGCAGACTATGCAAACTACTTAGTTTGTGGATTCCTTGAAAAAGGATTATCGTACCAAAGACGAAAGAAATTCTTCAGTGATATAAAACACTATTTCTGGGAAGATCCACATCTGTTTAAAAGTTGTCCCGATGGAATAATACGCCGATGTGTATTTGGAGATGAAGCTAGTAAAATTTTAAACCATTGTCACACAGGACCAACAGGAGGGCATTATGGGCCTCAACTAACAGCAAGAAAAGTTTATGAAGCTGGATTCTATTGGCCTACAATTTACAAAGACGCACACCTTCTTTGCAAATCCTGTGATGCATGTCAAAGGGCCGGAAAAATAAGTCAACGTGATGAAATGCCACAAAATGTCATCCAAGTATGTGAAGTATTTGACATTTGGGGTATTGACTTTATGGGTCCATTTCCAAAATCTCATAATAATCTATATATACTCGTAGCCATTGATTATGTATCTAAATGGGCGGAAGCACAAGCTCTCCCAACTAACGATGCACGAGTTGTAGTAAACTTTTTAAAACGTCTTTTTGCAAGGTTTGGAACACCGAAAGCTTTAATAAGTGATCGGGGTACTCATTTTTGTAATAATCAACTTGAGAAAGTTCTTAAAAGATATGGAGTAACTCATAAAATCTCCACCGCATATCATCCACAAACAAGTGGACAAGTTGAAAATACCAACCGAGCTTTAAAACGTATTCTAGAGAAAACCGTAGGATCAAATCCGAAGGAATGGTCCATTAAATTGGAGGATGCACTCTGGGCTTTTAGAACAGCCTACAAAACTCCAATTGGAACCACACCTTTTAGACTTGTTTATGGAAAAGCATGTCATCTTCCAGTAGAAATTGAACACAAAGCATTTTGGGCTTTGAAGACATGTAATCTTGATTTACATGAAGCCGGACGTCTACGATTAAGTCAACTAAACGAATTAGAAGAATTAAGACATGAAGCATACGAGAATTCGTTAATCTATAAAGAAAGAACGAAGAAATGGCATGATAAAAGAATCAGAAGTTCAAAAGAATTTAAAGAAGGAGACAGAGTTCTTCTTTTCAATTCACGATTCAAGCTATTTCCTGGAAAATTGAAATCAAGATGGTCTGGACCATTCATAGTCAAAAGAGTTTTCCCATACGGAACGATAGAATTAATAAATTCAAATGGGATTGAATTTAAAGTTAATGGTCACAGAGTTAAACATTACATACAGGGTCCGATGGAAGTCGACAACGAAGTTAATCACAATTTCAATACCACAGCTAACTTAGTATGGGGAGAATCAAGTCTTTAAAGGATAATATATATTTCTGTTAGAGTTAGATTGTCTGTTTTCGTGTAGTTCTCGAAAATGGAACACGTATGGTCTTTCCCTAGCAGACCCTAAAGAACTAGTCTTCTCCCCCCATTCTGAATTTTTATTTTTTTTAGGTTTTTACAAAATGAAGACTGCCTGTGAACTAAACCATGGTCTAATGCTACACGCTTTGATCACTAAACGTAATAATGACATACTCCCGAGTGAAATAGTATCAGTAATCAGAGAAAGAATGGACGGAGTTAGAAAAGGATCCAGATGCGAAGATAATAAGTTACAATTTGGTAAAGGAAAATCAAAATCCGCAGCGAAAAGAAGAGCACGACACCTAGAAAAATGTCACAAATGCGGAAAATGGTCACATGGAGGTAAATGTTCAAATAATCAAACCTATTCAAATACCGAATTTGTTACTTTATGCAGAGAAGGACCGTTCATGTGTTTAGAAGAAAAGACAATGAATGCTCGAGGTTACGCCTATGCAGCCATGGAAGACCAATTAAACCGACTATCTTATGAATATAATAGATCATATAACTAAGAAATCTATTTCACAGGTATGTCTGTACAGTTTTTATTTTTATTTTTATTTTTAACCTTTTGATAATAAACGCTAATTTGTTCGCTAAAAAGTATTAAATTGGTATTAAATAAAATTAGGTTTGGCGACCGAAATTATTGATATCATTCAAAAATTTATTACATCACTGCGAAATTTAACGTTTATTCTTAAGGTATAAATATCTTTAAACAATCAACCCAAAATATTTCAAAAATTCGTCATGAGTTAAATTAGGTCTTGGAACCGAAATTACTTTACCGAAAAGAGGGGCGCATATTTTTGATAATATTTGATTGATAAAAGTGGGATAAAAAGACAAAAAGATTTTTAATTTATTTTTACCATGTTTTTAAAATTAATATTTAAACCTTAATTTAATATTGTAAACTTTATAAAAACAATATATTTAAAATTGTAAATATTTAAAAAATTAATATAAGTTTGGTATGAATTTATAATATGAATTTTTAAATTAAGTTTGGTGTGAATTTTTAATTTTTAAAATATGAAATTTTAATTTTATGCATTTCAAATTTTAAGTTTGGTATGAATTTTTAATTTTTAATATTAATTATGAATTTTATATTTATGTTGTGTGAATTTAAAAAACAAAAATTTACTTTATCTCATTAAGTTAAAAATATGATTTTTAAAATTCGTCGTAAGTTGAAGACTAGGTCTTTGAACCGAAATTGCTTTACCCGAGGGAGGGACGAGAACTTTTATTATCATTATTTTTAATCTTATTGATTTAAAGTATGCCAAAAACATTGAAAAAACCCAAAAATCTTAGCTTTTAAAACAATCGCTACAAAAAGACAAATTTTAAAATTTTGTCGAGGGACGGACTAGGACATCGATCCGAAACGACCTCGTCCTAAATAACAAGGGAAACAAAATTTTAAAATTAATTTCTTAATTGTTTTATAAGTTTAAAAAAAAAAAAAAAAAAAAAAAAAAAAAAAAAGGGTAAACTCCGCGACTCGCGGAGTTTTAAGTGAAAACCTCCGCGACTCGCGGAGGGACAAAAATACAGAAAAAAAAAAATAAAAGGAACGAGCTGGAACAGAATAACACACACACACATACTGCACTTCGAAAAAACCCGAGAAAACCCACGAAAATCATCCCAAAAACTCGATTTTTCACCGTTAATCTTCAAATTTTTCACTACAATCATGTTGAGGAGGATCTTATCTAAGAATTACTCAAGAAAACAGGTACAATTACACCCCAAATCACCTTTAAATCCGAATTTTAGTGTGTTCTTGAGCATATTTTCATAATTTGAATTTTGTTAATTTTTAGTGTAATTAGTGTTAAATTGTTAGTATATTATGCATGTATAACCTAGATTGATGCTTGTTAACATCATTTGAAGCCAAAAACTTCAAAATCTTTAGAATCTAGGGTTTGTGTTCTTGAGCAAATTTGGGGCTTTTTGATATAAACAGGTTATGGCCGATTTTTGTCGTGAATTGTTGCTAAATTGAGTAGTATAACATGTCTAGGTAGTTAAATGATCCAAACTTTGAGCCTAAACATGATTTTGAGAATTAAAGTGGACTTTTTCAAGTCTAAAATTCATGAACTTGATTTTTTAAAGATAATGCCATTTGAGACTTGTTTATTTGCTAGTAATGATCATTTTGACATGTTATTTGAGTTGAATGCTTATGAACTTGGCAAAAATTTTCGTATATGCTTATTTGAAAAAGTGTAGATTTGATAAAAATGTGAAAATAAGCTTAAGTTTGATATAAATTGATAATGTCATTGTAATTATTTTGATTGATGATTTTGCTGACACTAATGCATATTTGGATGCACAAAATTTATGTTTGATGTGTTTTGCAGAATGAAAGGGGTGAATCTTCATCCCAAGCCCGCCATGCTCCTGCTGAGAACTTGGAACAACAGGAGGTAGATAACTACTACAAGCAGGATGTACCTCATCCAGTCATGACCTTTTCAGATATGCACTTGGAACAGTTGCACCCAAACCTGCGATTTGACAGACTTTGGATAGATTATCCAAAATATCAACGGGGTTTGCATACTCTTCATTCTAAGGTTGTTGAGGTACCGAGGGTCATAGAATGGGGACCCTTAGAAGCTGTAGAATTGGCCGGGCCAATTAGGGAATTACTGGTACAGAGGTATGGTAATTCTTCTTTTAATGACTGGATATGTTTATTCACCATACGCAGACCTGTATATAAAGTATGGTGTGAAGAGTTGTTATGTAGTATAGAGTTGAATGATCGGGTAGCTAGTTTAACCGATCGTTCTTTTATTAGATTTTTGTTAGGCGGTTCGATGCGCCACATGTCTTTACTGGACATGGCTCAGGCTTTACGTATATATACGCCTGAGGAGTTAGCGTCTGCCGATTGTAGAGGATTGATACTAAACGGTAGGAAAATAGATGAGAATTTTGATACACACGGTGTGTGGAGTCAAATGACAAGCCATCACCGTTTCAAAGGGGGAAACTACTCTTATTTGGATATAGATAGAGCCGAATTAAGAGTAATACATAGGTTTTTAGCTAATTCGATTACACAAAGGGGTAAAAACAAAGAAAAGGTAAATGAACAAGATTTGTTTTACCATATGTGTATTCGAGACCCACACAGCGCTGTAAGTATACCATATTGTGTGGGTTATTATTTATCAGCTATGGTTCGAGGGATGCGTCCACATAGCATAATAGGAGGTGGTATTTTTATTACTTTGATTGGTGAATATCTCGGTGTGGATATAAGTCGGGGGGGATTATTAGTAGAAGAGCCGGAACCCCGCGACACTATAGGTTTAAATGTATACCATGGTGCGAAAGTGTTGAAGCGGCGAAATAACGCCGCAGTACGATACAATGGTAGACATCCACAGGTAGAGAGAAACCAGGAACAAGGTAATGTAGGAGGGGGGCAAGAAATTCATAGGTTTATAGCTTCTCAGGAATACGAAAATGCTAGACAGAGAGCATTTGAAGATTGGCAAGTTCATCAGAACCAGATCATAGCGCATTGCCAACACATAGGTAGAAACTATATTCCTACACCGAAACCCGTCTTCCCTCCTTGGTCGATAGAGATGCAGCCACCATATCCTACGTATGACCCTGCCGAAGCATTCTATAGCACTTATGGTTATGCGTGGAACCCCTATTGGTACCAATATCATCCTTAGTTTTATTATTATTTTTTTTTATTTTATAATTTGTAATTATTGATACATTTAATATTTTTGTTAATATTGTAATCATTTTTATAATTATCTAACTTTTATTCTTAGATTTTAATAATTTTTGAATGTGGGGTAATAAACCAAACTTCAAAAATATGTATATATGTTTGCAGTTTATCTTATGTACACAACAGGGTAAAACAACGCATTTTCAAAGACTGGCATTAAGTTCAGCAAAAGCAAGTAATTTTGACGACAAGATGCAAAATATATGTGAAATAACAACAAGACGGAATGAACAAATGACGTGCACCATTTATCATTCAGCAAACAAACGCCAATATATTTGGAAACTTTGGTAAAAATTTAATCATTTTCACACAAATCACCCTCAATAATTTAAATTGTTACTGATTTCTTGCAAATGAGGGCATTGCAAGATCTTAAGTGTGGGAAGGGGTTAAATTCTTTCGGATTTTAAAATTTTTATATTAAACACTTGGTTACCATTAAAAATACTAGTAAAGCAGTAGTTGTATTAGAATCTAGTGCTCTCTGATAAAAAAGAACAGCCCTAGTCTTATATACTGACTACCCAATTCTAGTAAAATTTTTCAAAATTTTCAATTAAATGAATTAAAATCATGTTTATACACATTTATGAACGATAAAACTAGGTTTTAACACCGAAATTATTGTTACCTCGGAAAGGACATAAATTGAGAAACAAACTAAAATGTTAAAATTCATTTAAAATGGAATAGAGGACGATAAAAAGAAAAATAAAAAGCCAAGTGTGGGAAAATTTACCAAATTATTTTAAACATATGTCACATATATCTGTAACAAATAACTGAAAATACTTTTGCTTTGGACTAAACTAAACTGTTTTACCCGATGAAAGAAAAGAAGAGATGGATCTACACGATGAATCAATTCCATCATTAAAAGGAAGTAAAGTCTTCCGAAAAAGACACGCGCTTCTTGATTTAGGTCATGAAGTTGTCGTTCAGACCAGCTGTAGGTTGACGAAAAATCTAGAAAAGTCATCACTAAAATCAGCAGGAAATCCACGGACCTCAGCATTAAACAGGGTCGCCAAGTGGTCAGATTTATCCTAACCATGAGAAGGATTTATCTCGTACAATGGGGGGGCACCATGCAAATTAGCTGGATAAGACTAATGAATCAGATCCCCAGAAAGGATAATCTCCTTAAAGATTAAAAATCAGCTTTTAAGACTGATATTACTCAATCCTAGAGATTGACCTTAAAGATTGAGAATTACAAACTCATGGAATTCAATGATATCTAAACTCGAGCTTAAACGAGAAAATATTTTGATCAAAATTATAAACCGATTTGTTTTCTGAAAACCCTATTTTCAATGCGTTCATTACCATTGAACGTAAAATCCTAGGAATTCACCTGGAATTCATTAGGTCACCTGAACCAAATCGGGTGTCAACCGTAAGAACGGTGGTTGCATAACATGGTCAAAGACAGAACCTTGTGCCAGACCGAAAAATCATAGGATGAGCTTTACTATTGCTCCTACCAAGGATAGTAATTGCGTCCGACACGTTATAGACCATAATCAAAAGCATGTCACGGGACATTGCCTTAAACAGTTGCTTGTTCAACGCTTTCCTTTACAACCGGACGGTAGTTTGCCGAAAGGTAATATACGGAACAAGTAAACTGGACGTGTTGCTTTCCAAATACAAGGTTAGCAAGTGGGTGACACAAAACCGCAAGTTTTGAGCTAAAATTTTCAAATCTGAAACCCACAAAACCCACAAAAATATTTTGCAAACACCGGTAAAGGGTTATCCCGAAAAACTTATCTAGGGTAAAAACTAGATTTCAAAAGATCAAATGTTTTCATAAAGATCCAATTTCCTTAATGGATCTAAATTTTTATAGTCATGTGGGACTGTAAACCATATCGTTACTACCATTGTTTATACCGCCATATAGAAATCACTGATGTACAAAGTGTGAAGAATAAAGAAGTGATTCTAGTATTTCAAGACAATATTGCTTGAGGACAAGCAACGCTCAAGTGTGGGAATATTTGATAATGCTAAAAACGAACATATATTTCATAGCATTATTCCTCAAGAAAGACAAGCTTTTAGTTGCAATTGTTCTATTTACAAGTGATATTCGTTTAAATAATAAAAGGTGAAGACAAAAGACAGATTCGACGAATTGAAGACGCAAACGACCAAAAAGCTCAAAAGAACAAAAGACAATCAAAAAGGTTCCAATTATTGATAAGAAACGTCTCAAAATCACAAGAGTACAAGATTCAAAACGCAAAGTACAAGATATTAAATTGTACGCGAGGACGTTCGAAAATCCGGAACCGGGACCAGAGTCAATTCTTAACGCTCGACGCAACGGACTAAAAATTACAAGTTAACTATATATATAAATATAATATAATATATAATTAATTATATTAATTATATATATATTATATATATATATTTAAAACCGTCGGCAGCAGGAAACTCCAAGGGTGTAAACTGTAAATACCTCTCCGCGACTCGCGGAGTTTTAAGGGTATTTTGCCGCGAGTCGCGGAGCCCCAAAATTCACTTCTGGCTATAAAGCCAACCGAATTCTGATCGAATTTTACATCTTATTTTCTCAATCTCTCTCAATATATACGTAATATATTTATATTTATAATTTATATTTTAATTTTAATTATAATTCTAATAATAAGGTTATGTTAGCGAATGTTGTAAGGGTGTAAGTCGAAATTCTGTCCGTGTAACGCTACGCTATTTTTAATCATTGTAAGTTATGTTCAACCTTTTTACATTAATGTCTCGTAGCTAAGTTATTATTATGCTTGTTTAAAACGAAGTAATCATGATGTTGGGCTAATTACTAAAATTGGGTAATTGAGCTTTGTACCATAATTGGGGTTTGGACAAAAGAACGACACTTGTGGAAACTAGACTATGGGCTATTAATGGGCTTTATATTTGTTTAACTAAATGAAAGTTTGTTAATGTTAATATAAAGATTTACAATTGGGCGTCCCTATAAATTACCATATACACTCGATCGGACACGATGGGCGGGGTATTTATATGTACGAATAATCGTTCATTTAACCGGACACGGGAATGGATTAATAGCCACTAGAATAATTAAAACAGGGGTGAAATTACATTCAAGGGTAATTGGTGTAATTGTTAACAAAGTAGTAAAACCTTGGTTTACACGCAGTCGATAACCTGGTGTATTCATTAAACAAAGTATTAAAACCTTGTTACAATTCGAATCCCCAATTAGTTGGAATATTTATCTTCGGGTATAATAATAATTTGACAAGGACACTTGCAATTTATATTTATGACTGATGGACTGTTATGGACAAAAACCAGACGGACATATTGAATAATCCAGGACAAAGGACAATTAACCCATGGGCATAAAACTAAAATCAACACGTCAAACATCATGATTACGGAAGTTTAAATAAGCATAATTCTTTTATTTTATATTTAATTTCCTTTATTTTATATTTAATTGCACTTCTAATTATCGCACTTTTATTTATTGTTATTTTATTTAATCGCACTTTTAATTATCGTACTTTTAATTATCGCAATTTAATTTTATCGCACTTTTATTATTCGCAATTTCATTATCGTTATTTACTTTACGCTTTAATTTAAGTCTTGTATTTTATATTTTACATTAGGTTTTAACTGCGACTAAAGTTTTAAAATCGACAAACCGGTCATTAAACGGTAAAAACCCCCTTTATAATAATAATATTACTTATATATATATATTTGTATTTTTATAAAAGTAAACTAATATAGCGTTGAGCTTTGTTTAAAGATTTCCCTGTGGAACGAACCGGACTTACTAAAAACTACACTACTGTACGATTAGGTACACTGCCTATAAGTGTTGTAGCAAGGTTTAAGTATATCCATTCTATAAATAAATAAATATCTTGTGTAAAATTGTATCGTATTTAATAGTATTTCCTGCTAAAATTATAAACTATTTTATATACACCTCGTTCGACATCAGTCGCCAAACCTAGTTTTATTCAATACCAATTTAATACTTTTTAGCGAACAAATTAGCGTTTATTATCAAAAGGTTAAAAATAAAATAAAATAAAAACTGTACAGACATACCTGTGAAATAGATTTCTTAGTTATATGATCTATCCCATTCATAAGATAGTCGGTTTAATTGGTTTTCCATAGCTACATAGGCGTAACCTCGAGCATTCAGTGTCTTTTCTTCTAAACATATGAACGGTCCGTCTCTGCATAAAGTAACAAATTCGGTATTTGAATAGGTTTGATTATTTGAACATTTACCTCCATGTGACCATTTTCCGCATTTGTGACATCGTTCTAGGTGTCGTGCTCTTCTTTTTGCTGCGGATTTTGATTTTCCTTTACCAAATTGTAACTTATTATCTTCGCATCTGGATTCTTTTCTAACTCCGTCCATTCTTTCTCTGATTACTGATACTAGTTCACTCGGTAGTATGTCATTATTACGTTTAGTGATCAAAGCGTGTAGCATTAGACCATGGTTTAGTTCACAGGCAGTCTTCATTTTGTAAAAACCTAAAAAAATAAAAATTCAGAATGGGGGGAGAAGACTAGTTCTTTAGGGTCTGCTAGGGAAAGACCATTCGGGTTCCATTTTCGAGAACTACACGAAAACAGACAATCTAACTCTAACAGAAATACATATTATCCTTTAAAGACATGATTCTCCCCACACTTAGTTAGCTGTGGTGTCGAAATTGTGATTAACTTCGTTGTCGACTTCCATCGGACCATGTATGTAATGTTTAACTCTGTGACCATTAACTTTAAATTCAATCCCATTTGAATTTATTAATTCTATCGTTCCGTATGGGAAAACTCTTTTGACTATGAATGGTCCAGACCATCTTGATTTCAATTTTCCAGGAAATAGCTTGAATCGTGAATTGAAAAGAAGAACTCTGTCTCCTTCTTTAAATTCTTTTGAACTTCTGATTCTTTTATCATGCCATTTCTTCGTTCTTTCTTTATAGATTAACGAATTTTCGTATGCTTCATGTCTTAATTCTTCTAATTCGTTTAGTTGACTTAGTTGTAAACGTCCGACTTCATGTATATCAAGATTACATGTCTTCAAAGCCTAAAATGCTTTGTGTTCAATTTCTACTAGAAGATGACATGCTTTTCCATAAACAAGTCTAAAAGGTGTGGTTCCAATTGGAGTTTTGTAGGCTGTTCTAAAAGCCCAGAGTGCATCCTCCAATTTAATGGACCATTCCTTCGGATTTGATCCTACGGTTTTCTCTAGAATACGTTTTAAGGCTCGGTTGGTATTTTCAACTTGTCCACTTGTTTGTGGATGATATGCGGTGGAGATTTTATGAGTTACTCCATATCTTTTAAGAACTTTCTCAAGTTGATTATTACAGAAATGAGTACCCCGATCACTTATTAAAGCTTTCGGTGTTCCAAACCTTGCAAAAAGATATTTTAAAAAATTGACTACAACTCGTGCATCGTTAGTTGGGAGAGCTTGTGCTTCCGCCCATTTAGATACATAATCAATGGCTACGAGTATATATAGATTATTATGAGATTTTGGAAATGGACCCATAAAGTCAATACCCCAAATGTCAAATACTTCACATACTTGGATGACATTTTGTGGCATTTCATCACGTTGACTTATTTTTCCGGCCCTTTGACATGCATCACAGGATTTGCAAAGAAGGTGTGCGTCTTTATAAATTGTAGGCCAATAGAATCCAGCATCATAAACTTTTCTTGCTGTTAGTTGAGGCCCATAATGCCCTCCTGTTGGTCCTGTGTGACAATGGTTTAATATTTTACTAGCTTCATCTCCAAATACACATCGGCGTATTATTCCATCGGGACAACTTTTAAACAGATGTGGATCTTCCCAGAAATAGTGTTTTATATCACTGAAGAATTTCTTTCGTCTTTGGTACGATAATCCTTTTTCAAGGAATCCACATACTAAGTAGTTTTCATAGTCTGCAAACCATGGGATTTCTTTATAATCTATCTTCAATAGATATTCATCAGGAAAGTTGTCTTGTATGGCCGATTCATTTAGAACTTCTAATTCGGGATTTTCTAGACGAGAAAGATTATCAGCGGCGAGATTTTCTGCTCCTCTTTTATCTCAGATTTCAATATCAAACTCTTGTAAGAGTAAGATCCAACGGATTAATCTTGGTTTAGCATCTTGTTTTGAAAATAAGTATCTAAGAGCAGAATGGTCGGTATAGACCACCGTTTTTGCTAGAACGAGATATGATCGAAATTTGTCAAAAGCAAAGACAATAGCAAGGAGTTCTTTTTCAGTAGTTGTATAGTTTGTTTGTGCTCCTTGTAACATCTTACTAGCATAATATATAGGTTGAAATCGTTTTTCAATCCTTTGTCCTAAAACGGCTCCCATTGCAAAATTACTTGCATCGCACATTAGTTCAAATGGTAGATTCCAATTTGGTGTTATCATGATCGGCGCATTAGTGAGTTTCTCTTTAAGAATATTAAAAGATTTGATACACTCATCTGAAAAGATGAATGGAGCATCCTTTTCTAGGAGTTTATTCATAGGAGTGGCAATTTTAGAAAAATCTTTTATGAAACGTCAGTAAAAACCGGCATGCCCTAGAAAACTCCAAACTCCTCTAACATTGGTGGGATGTGGAAGTTTAGCAATTACATCTACTTTAGCTCTATCCACTTCAATTCCTTCTTTTGAAATTTTATGTCCAAGAACGATGCCTTCTTTAACCATGAAATGGCATTTCTCCCAATTAAGTACTAGATTTGATTGTTCGCATCTAATAAGCATTCGTTCAAGATTAACTAGACATGATTCAAATGTATCACCGAAGACTGAAAAGTCATCCATGAAAACTTCCATGCATTCTTCTATCATGTCGTGAAAAATCGCCATCATACACCTTTGAAAGGTTGCAGGGGCGTTGCAAAGTCCAAATGGCATGCGTTTGTAAGCAAAAGTACCATAAGGGCACGTGAATGTGGTTTTCTCTTGATCTTCGGGTGCTATTGGAATTTGAAAATATCCGGAAAATCCATCTAGAAAACAATAGTAACTATTTCCGGCTAATCTTTCCAACATTTGATCAATGAAAGGTAAGGGAAAGTGATCTTTTCTGGTGGCGTCATTTAATTTTCTATAATCAATACACACACGCCATCCTGTTACAGTCCTAGTAGGAATAAGCTCATTTTTCTCATTTGTAATGACAGTCATGCCACCCTTCTTAGGCACGCATTGAACTGGGCTTACCCATGGACTATCAGAGATTGGATAAATTAGACCTGCGTCTAGCAGTTTAATAATCTCTTTCTTAACTACATCTTGCATATTAGGATTTAGTCTTCATTGGCGTTGCACATACGTTTTATGACCTTCTTCCATAAGGATTTTATGTGTGCAATACGAAGGACTTATTCCTTTAATATCATGAATCTTCCATGCAATGGCTGGTTTATGAGCTTTCAACACAGAAATGAGTTGTGATTTCTCATTTTCAGTAAGAGAAGATGATATTATTACAGGTAATTCAGATTCACCATGTAAATAAGCGTATTCCAAATGGTTTGGAAGTGGCTTTAACTCTAATTTCGGAGGTTCTTCTATCGATGATTTATATCGATATCTGTCTTCTTCTTTTAGCATTTGAATTTCTTCTGTTGTTGGTTCATATCCATTAGCTATAAGTGTAGCTAACATTTCAGCTTCATCAATTGGTTCATTACCTTCTCCTAAAGAACATTCTCCTGTTCCTTGTAATTCTGGAAATTCTTCTAATAATTCTGCATGTGCATCTATAGTTTGAATATAATAACATGTATCATCTGCAGATTGTGGTTGTTGCATTGCTCTATCAATTGAAAAGGTAACACTCTCATCCTATATACTTAGGGTCAGTTTCTTACCGAACACGTCTATCATTGCTTTAGCCGTGTTTAAGAATGGTCTTCCTAATATGAGAGGAACTTGAGAATCTTCTTCCATGTCCAGAACAACAAAATCTACTGGAAATACTAAAGTACCAACTTTAAGTAGCATGTTCTCCATTATCCCTCTAGGATATTTTATTGATCTATCGGCTAGTTGTATGCTTATTCTGGTTGGTTTCAATTCTCCAAGGTCTAGTTTAGCGTATAGTGAATACGGCATTAGATTTATACTAGCACCTAAGTCTGCCAATGCTTCTATTGAACTAAGACTACCCAGAAAACATGGAATTGTGAAACTTCCTGGATCAGATAGTTTTTCTGGTATCTTATTCAACAGCACTGCTGAACAATTAGCATTCATAGTAACAGCCGAGAGTTCTTCCATTTTCTTTCTATTTGAGATTAGATCTTTCAAGAATTTAGCATATCTAGGCATTCCTGAAATCACATCAATGAAAGGAAGATTTACATTTATCTGTTTAAACATATCCAAGAATTTGGATTGCCCGGCTTCAAGTTTCTCTTTCTTCATTTTACTCGGGTAAGGAAGTGGTGGTTGGTATGGTTTAACATAAGGTTTATCCTTAACTGTGTTATCTTCATTAACCTTTTCAACTACCGGTTCTTTTTCCTTATCTTGATCCGGTTGTGGTTCTTGTGGAGTAGGAATAGCTTCATCAGAAGTTACAGGTATTTCCGGTGGTTTAAGTGTTGTACCACTTCTTGTGGTAATAGCTTTAGCTGTTTCATTCTGGGGGTTAGCATTTGTATCACTAGGTAGACTTCCCGGTTTTCTTTCACCTATTAACCTTGCTAGGTTACTTACTTCTTGTTCCAGATTTTGAATAGAAGCTTGTTGATTTCTAAATGCTTGAGCATTTTGTTCATTTGTTTGTTTCTGAGATGTGAAAAACTGCGTTTGAGTTTCAACTAGCTTTGTCATCATATCTTCTAAATTCGGCTTTTTATCATCAGTTTGTTGTGGTGGTTTGTTTTGAAAATTAGGTCTTTGCTGATTGTAAGTATTATTGGATACTTGTTGATTGCTAGGACCTTGTTGGTTGTTGTATGAAATATTTCTGTTATAATTCTGGTTTTGATTGTAAATCGGTCTTGGCGGTTGATAATTATTCTGATAATTATTTCCAGGCCTTTGGTTTATGTATGAAATATTCTCTCTTTGTTCCATTGTTAATTCAATACTGAGACAATCTTTTGTCAAATGTGGTCCTCCACACTGCTCACAACTAATTCGTATTGAGTGAATGTCTTTAGTCATCTTTTCCATTCGTCTTTCCACAGCATCTATCTTTGCGGAAATGGAATCTAAGTCATGGCTAGAATCGGCTCTAGCTGCTTTAGATGATCTAACGATATCTTTTTCTTGGTGCCACTCATGTGAGTGGGAAGCAGTGTTATCAATAATTTTGTAAGCATCAGTTTCGGTTTTCTTCATAATAGAACCACCAGCTGCTATATCTATGTCTTTTCTTGTAGTGATGTCGCATCCTTGGTAGAATATTTGTACTATTTGACAGGTGTCTAAACCATGTTGCGGACATCCTCTTAACAACTTTCCATATCTAGTCCATGCCTCATATAGAGTTTCATTCGGTTTCTGTGTAAACGTAACAATTTCTGCTTGAAGTCTTACGGCTTTAGATGCAGGAAAGAATTGTTTAAGAAATTTGTCAACTAAAACATCCCATGTATCGATCGCCCCTTCAGGTAACGATTCCAACCAATCTTTGGCTTCTCCCTTTAAAGTCCAGGGAAATAACATGAGATATATCTGTTCATCCTCCACTTCTCGGATTTTAAATAGTGTGCAGATCCTATTAAAGGTACGTAAATGTTCATTTGGATCTTCCTTCGGCGCACCACTAAATTGGCATTGATTAGTCACCATGTGTAGAATTTGTCCTTTGATTTCATAATCTGGCGCATTAATGTCTGGATGAGTAATTGCGTGACCTTGGCCAGTGCATTTAGCTCTCATTCGGTCTTCCATACTTAAAGGTTCCAGATTCTCCATAATTGAATTTGTTGAATCGGAATCACTAGAGGATTCTGATTTAATGGTTCGTTCCTCAACAATCTCTGTTTGAATGATTGGTGGTTCCGGAGGAAAGTTTAATGGTTCAGGATCTACAAACCGTTCCTGAATATTCTCCGGATTCTCAATTGTGAGGTCGGGTTCAAAAAATGGATTATCGGAAATTTGAACTGAAGTACTTGGTCGACTGGATGACGATTCTAAAGAAAAATCAACGGCGGTTATATTTGCTAAATGTCTTGATCTAGTTACAGGTGGTGAACGTACAAAAGGTGGTGAACGTCTTGCTCGGTGCATTCACTGAATATCCTATTAGTTTTTTTTTTTTAAAAGGAAAAAAAAATTATAATAAGTTATCCAATCAATAGACTTTTCTGATTTTGCCCACGTTTCGAATAGCCAAAAGATGCAGCAGAGGGGCAGGATTCGTTTGATCTCAATATAATTGAGGACTGTTTGGCTCCAATAACCCGGTCCACGTACAAATCCAACTATTACTACGAACCAGAAAATTTTGATGTCTATCAATTTAACCACTTAAAATAAATTTTCGTAATTTTAAGAAAATTAGATAAGAAGTAGAATAAAAATCTATGTCCTAAAAACTAGAATAGCGAGAAATAAGAAAGAAAAAGAGTTCGTCGGAAAAAGGTTGAAAAAGAAAAATGGTTGAAAAATAAAAGGTGACGGAAAAATAAAAGAAACTTATAAAACTTAAAAACACTTGACTAACCTAACCTTATTACTACAACTAACTTAAAATTATAATCGCAAATTGAGATTACTAATTGGAATGATAATTGATACATAGGTAAAAGGTGTCTAAAAATATTAAAGCTTACAGGAAAACTAAATCCCAAATGAAAATAACTTAAAAAGAAACTAAAACTTAAAAAGGCGTCGCAAAATTCTAAAGTACCTAAATCTTAGTCTAAGAAAAAGCACTTAAGGAATTCTACGGCAAAGCCTAAAAATCTAGAAGTAAAAATAACTATGGCAAAAACTAAGTTTAAAATTAAATATGAGCTAAAAATACAAAAGTTACGCTAAAACGATTAAAAAGGGACAAAATATAAAAATATAAAAAAAGTTGTAAAAATTACAATTTTTATAAAAATATTATTTTTATATTATTTATTTTATTAAACTATTAATTTTACAATTTAATTAAACTTAATAAACTAAAATATAAATTAAATAAAACTTAAATTAAAATAAAACTAATTATAATAATAATAATAATTAGGGTTAATAATAATTATAATTAATAATAATCCGTAATAAATGCAGTTTAGGGTTTCTGTCGGTGTCATAGAAACTCCGCGAGTCGCGGTTCTCAAAGCTGCAAACCCCGCGAGTCGCGGGGTTCCAGTTTTCAACTCTGGAACAGGAAATTTACGCGTTTTTTTTTAATTTTCTGTTTTAATATAAATAAAAGATATTTAAATAAAACTTATATTTTTATAAAATAAAATAAAAATAAAGAAACTTATAAAACTTTTAACAAACTCTTAAAAATATATAAATTTTTGTTTTTCTTTTTATATTTTTGAATATTTAAAACGTATTTTTATAAAAGCGTATTTTTTTATATTAGCAAACTAAAAATAAATTTTTTTTTCTTCTTTTTATTAGCGTTGCGCTTTCGGCGTTTAAGTTCCCCGGCAGCGGCGCCAAAAATACTTGTTGTCAAAGCTAAGGGGTATAAAATACTATTAAATTTTAGCAGGAAATACTATTAAATACGATACAATTTTACACAAGATATTTATTTATTTATAGAATGGATATACTTAAACCTTGCTACAACACTTATAGGCAGTGTACCTAATCGTACAGTAGTGTAGTTTTTAGTAAGTCCGGTTCGTTCCACAGGGAATCTTTTTTAAACAAAGCTCAACGCTATATTGGTTTACTTTTATAAAAGTACAAATATATATATATATAAATAATATTATTATTATAAAGGGGGGTTTTTACCGTTTAATGACCGGTTTGTCGATTTTAAAACTTTAGTCGCAGTTAAAACCAAATAAATACAAGACTTTAAATTAAAGCATAAAGTAAATAACGATAATGAAATTGCGAATAATAAAATTGCGATAAAATAAACTTGCGATAATTAAAAAGTACAATAATTAAAAGTGCAATTAAATACAATAACAATAAAAATGCGATAATTAGAAGTGCAATTAAATATAAAATAAAGGAAATTAAATATGAAATAAAAGAATTATGCTTATTTAAACTTCCATAATCATGATGTTTGACGTGTTGATTTTAGTTTTATGCCCATGGGTTAATTGTCCTTTGTCCTGGATTATTTAATATGTCCGTCTGGTTTTTGTCCATAACAGTCCATCAGTCATAAATATAAAGTGCGAGTGTCCTCGTCAAATTATCCTTATACCCGAAGTTAAATATTCCAACTAATTGGGGATTCGAATTGTAACAAGGTTTTAATACTTTGTTTAATGAATACACCAGGTTATCGACTGCGTGTAAACCAAGGTTTTACTACTTTGTTAACAATTACACCAATTACCCTTGAATGTAATTCACCCCTGTTTCAACAAGTCTATTAACTATTAATCCAGTTCCGTATCCGGTAAAATGAATAATTATTGGTATTTATAGATATCCCGCCCACCGTACCCAGTCAAGCATATGTGGTTATATATAAATACGTCGAATTATAAGTTTGTATATTAAATTAACAAGGTATTGTTTAGTTAATATAAAACCCATTAATAGCCCATAGTCCAATTTCCACAAGTGTCGTTCTTTTGTCCAAACCCCAATTATGGTACAAAGCCCAATTACCCAATTTTAGTAATTAGCCCAACATCATGATTACTTTTGATTAAATAAGCATAATAATAACTTAGCTACGAGATATTAAATTAAAAAGGTTGAACATAACTTACAATGATTAAAAATAGCGTAGTGTTACACGGACAGAATTTCGACTTACACCCTTACAACATTCGCTAACATACCCTTATTATTAGAATTATAATTAAAATTAAAATATAAATTATAAATATATATATATATATATATATATATATATATATATATATATATATATATATATTTTACGTATAGATAGAGAGATGGATGGATATATTATGATTTTTGCGATCAGAATTCGTTTGCTTTTATAGGGATTTTCGACTTTTGGGGCTCCGCGACTCGCGGCCAATTTTGCCTTCAAACTTCGCGAGTCGCGGAGTTTACTTTTACAGCTCACCCATGTTTGGAGTCTTTCTTGCCGACGATTTATTTTATATATATATATATATATATATATATATATATATATAATTAATATAATTAATTATATATTATATTATATTTTTATACATAGTTAACTTGTAATTTTTAGTCCGTTGCGTCGAGCGTTAAGAGTTGACTCTGGTCCCGGTTCCGGATTTTCGAACGTCCTTGCGTACAATTTAATATCTTGTACTTTGCGTTTTGAATCTTGTACTCTTGTAATTTCGAGACGTTTCTTATCAATAATTGGAACCTTTTTTTATTGTCTTTTGTACTTTTGAGCTTTTTGGTCGTTTGCGTCTTCAATTCGTCGAATCTGTCTTTTGTCTTCACCTTTTATTATTTAAACGAATCTCACTTGTAAATAGAACAATTGCAACTAAAAGTTTGTCTTTCTTGAGGAATAATGCTATGAAATATATGTTCGTTTTTAGTATTATCAGGAAACATAAAATGTGTTATGGATTCCCGCAAGTTCTTCGGGTAACTCTAGTCTATAAGCAACCTCACCAACATGAGCCAAAACCTTGAAAGGACCAATAAACCGAGGAGCTAACTTCCCTCATTTTCGAAACCGAATAACGCCCTTCCATGGCGAAACTTTAAGCATCACCATGTCACCTTCTTGAAACTCAATCGGTCGCCTTCCTTTATCGGCATAAGACTTTTTTCTATCTTGCGCCGCTTTCAAACGAGCCCGAATCATTTCGATTTTACCATTTGTCTCTAATACCAAGTCGGTGCTCCCGACTTCCCTTTGACCCACTTCACCCCAACAAATCGGGGTTCGATACCTTCTACCATATAATATCTCATATGGTGGCATTCCAATACAAGTGTGGAAACTATTATTGTACGAGAATTCCACCAATGGTAAATGTTCGTCCCAACTTCCACCAAAATCTATTATACATGCTCTCAACATATCTTCAAACGTTTGATTGGTACGCTCGGTTTGACCATCCGTTTGAGGATGATATGTCGTACTTATATTCAATCTCGTACCCATATCTTCATGAAACCTTTACCAAAATTGAGAAGTAAAACGCGTGTCCCGATCCGAAACGATAGACGCGGGAACGCCATGTCTCGATATCACCTCTATAATGAACAATTTCGCAAGTGCCTTCGACGTAATTGCTTCTTTAATAGGAAGAAACAAAGCACTTTTCGCCAATCTATCAACAATCACCCAAATAGTATCAAATTGAGTTCTTTCCGTTTTTGGTAACTTGGTAATAAAGTCCATGGTAATATGCTCCCACTTCCACATCGGGATTTCTAGCTGTTGCAACTTACCGTACGGCTTTTGGTGTTCGGGTTTAACTTGCAAACACGTGACGCATTGTTCAACATACTTAACAACATCACATTTCATGCCCGGCCACCAATATTCTTTTCTTAAATCAAGGTACTTCTTCGTTGCACCCGGATGAATGGAATACTTTGACTTATGTGCTTCATCAAGTAGCACCTGTCGGAAATCTCCCATTCTAGGCACCCACACCCTTCCTTGAAAGGACAACAAACCATGCGGGCCTAAGGTAATGGACTCCGTTTGCCCCACGATTCGTTCTTCATGCTTGTTGTTGACAAAACCTTCAATTTGAATTTCACCAAGCTTTACAAGAAAATCATTAGTAATAATCATGCGTAACGATCCTACTCGTATTACCGGATGTTGACTCTTTCGACTCAACGCATCCGCGACCACGTTCGCCTTACTCGGATGGTAAAGTATCTCACAATCATAATCCTTTACCACATCCATCCATCTACGTTGACGATAATTCAAATCTCGTTGATCGAAAAGATGTTTCAAACTCTTATGATCTGAATAAATCGTACACTTGACACCATACAAGTAATGGCGCCAAATTTTCAACACATGTACCACCGCCGCCAATTCAAGATCATGAGTCGGGTACTTCCTTTCGTGTTCCTTTAATTGTCGAGAGGCGTAAGCGATGACCTTACCTCTTTGCAGTAGAACACACCCTAGCCTATTTAAAGAAGCATCACAATAAACCGTCATATCTTCAATTCCCTCCAGTAATACCAACACCGGAGCTTGACACAACTTTTCCTTCAACAATTGGAAAGCAATCTCTCGCTCATTTTCCCAATTAAACTTCACGTTCTTCCTTGTCAACTTCGTCAACGGAGAGGCGATTTTAGAAAAGTCTTGGATAAACCGACGATAATAACCGGCCAATCCGAGAAAACTTCGGATTTTCGTAGGCGTAGTGAAATGTCCCGTTCTTATTGATTAAAAACGTTCCATATTAATTGATTTCGTTGCGAGGTTTTGACCTCTATATGAGACGTTTTTCAAAGACTGCATTCATTTTAAAACAAACCATAACCTTTATTTCATCAATAAAGGTTTAAAAAGCTTTACGTAGATTATCAAATAATGATAATCTAAAATATCCTGTTTATACACGACCATTACATAATGGTTTACAATACAAATATGTTACAACAAAATAAGTTTCTTGAATGCAGTTTTTACACAATATCATACAAGCATGGACTCCAAATCTCGTCCTTATTTAAGTATGCGACAGCGGAAGCTCTTAATAATCACCTGAGAATAAACATGCTTAAAACGTCAACAAAAATGTTGGTGAGTTATAGGTTTAACCTATATATATCAAATCATAATAATAGACCACAAGATTTCATATTTCAATACACATCCCATACATAGAGATAAAAATCATTCATATGGTGAACACCTGGTAACCGACATTAACAAGATGCATATATAAGAATATCCCCATCATTCCTGGACACCCTTCGGATATGATATAAATTTCGAAGTACTAAAGCATCCGGTACTTTGGATGGGGTTTGTTAGGCCCAATAGATCTATCTTTAGGATTCGCGTCAATTAGGGTGTCTGTTCCCTAATTCTTAGATTACCAGACTTAATAAAAAGGGGCATATTCGATTTCGATAATTCAACCATAGAATGTAGTTTCACGTACTTGTGTCTATTATGTAAATCATTTATAAAACCTGCATGTATTCTCATCCCAAAAATATTAGATTTTAAAAGTGGGACTATAACTCACTTTCACAGATTTTTACTTCGTCGAGAAGTAAGACTTGGCCACTGTTGATTCACGAACCTATAACAATATATACATATATATTAAAGTATGTTCAAAATATATTTACAACACTTTTAATATATTTTGATGTTTTAAGTTTATTAAGTCAGCTGTCCTCGTTAGTAACCTACAACTAGTTGTCCACAGTTAGATGTACAGAAATAAATCGATAAATATTATCTTGAATCAATTCACGACCCAGTGTATACGTATCTCAGTATTGATCACAACTCAAACTATATATATTTTGGAATCAACCTCAACCCTGTATAGCTAACTCCAACATTCACATATAGAGTGTCTATGGTTGTTCCGAAATATATATAGATGTGTCGACATGATAGGTCGAAAAATTGTATACGTGTCTATGGTATCTCAAGATTACATAATATACAATACAAGTTGATTAAGTTATGGTTGGAATAGATTTGTTACCAATTTTCACGTAGCTAAAATGAGAAAAATTATCCAATCTTGTTTTACCCATAACTTCTTCATTTTAAATCCGTTTTGAGTGAATCAAATTGCTATGGTTTCATATTGAACTCTATTTTATGAATCTAAATAGAAAAAGTATAGGTTTATAGTCGGAAAAATAAGTTACAAGTCGTTTTTGTAAAGGTAGTCATTTCAGTCGAAAGAACGACGTCTAGATGACCATTTTAGAAAACATACTTCCACTTTGAGATTAACCATAATTTTTGGATATAGTTTCATGTTCATAATAAAAATCATTTTCTCAGAATAACAACTTTTAAATTAAAGTTTATCATAGTTTTTAATTAACTAACCCAAAACAGCCAGCGGTGTTACTACGACGGCGTAAATCCGGTTTTACGGTGTCTTTCGTGTTTCCAGGTTTTAAATCATTAAGTTAGCATATCATATAGATATAGAACATGTGTGTAGTTAATTTTAAAAGTCAAGTTAGAAGGATTAACTTTTGTTTGCGAACAAGTTTAGAATTAACTAAACTATGTTCTAGTGATTACGAGTTTAAACCTTCGAATAAGATAGTTTTATATATATGAATCGAATGATGTTATGAACATCATTACTACCTCAAGTTTAGTAGGTAAACCTACTGGAAGTGACAAGAAATGATCTAGCTTCAAAGGATCTTGGATGGCTTGAAAGTTCTTGAAGTAGGATCATGACACAAAAACAAGTTCAAGTAAGATTTTTACTCGAATTAAGATAGTTTATAGTTATAGAAATTGAATCAAAGTTTGAATATGAATATTACCTTGAATAAGAAAGATAACCTACTGTATATAACAAAGGTTTCTTGATCTTAGATGATTACTTGGAATGGATTAGAAAGCTTGGAAGTAAATTATTAAACTTGAAGGGATTTTTGAAGTGTTCTTGAAGTGTTCTTCCTATGATGATTATAGCTTGATTCTTGAAGTGATTTTTGATGAAGATGATGATTAACTACTGAAAAAATACGTTCATAGTAGTGTGTGTGTGTTGAGAGAGAATTAGAAAGAGAATTGGAAGTGAAATGGAGTGAATGATGAGTGGTAATTGGTGAGTGGTGAGTGGGGTTAAAAGGAGTTCTAGTTAGTTGACTAGCTCATGGTAGAAGTTAAAATTGATTAGTCATACATGACATAATCAAGAGTGGAATCCCATGCTAGTTCCTATTGGTATATACCCATAGTAAGTACGTTTTGAAGCTGTGTATAATACGGGTAAGAATACGACTAGAATTCTTGATGAAAGAAAAGAATGGGAAAGTAACTGTAACCATTTTCATTAAGTATGAGTGTTTTGATATATGTCTTGAAGTCTTCCAAAAGTATTTTAATACATCTAAATACACTACATGTATATACATTTTAACTGAGTCATTAAGTCATCGTTAGTCGTTACATGTAAGTGTTGTTTTGAAACCTTTAAGTTAACGATCTCAATTAATATTGTTAACCCATTGTTTATTATATCTAATGAGATGTTAAATTATTATATTATCATGATATTATGATATATTAATATATCTTAATATGATATATATACATTTAAATGTCGTTACAACGATAATCGTTACATATATGTCTCGTTTCGAAATCCTTAAGTTAGTAGTCTTGTTTATATGTATATAACTCATTGTTAATATACTTATGGAGATACTTACTTATCATAATCTCATGTTAACCATATGTATATCCATATATATATATCGTCATGTCGTTTTTACAAGTTTTAACGTTCGTGAATCGCCGGTCAACTTGGGTGGTCAATTGTCTATATGAAACATATTTCAATTAATCAAGTCTTAACAAGTTTGATTGCTTAACATGTTGGAAACATTTAATCATGTAAATATCAATCTCAATTAATATATATAAACATGGAAAAGTTCGGGTCACTACAGTACCTACCCGTTAAATAAATTTCGTCCCGAAATTTTAAGCTGTTGAAGGTGTTGACGAATCTTCTGGAAATAGATGCGGGTATTTCTTCTTCATCTGATCTTTACACTCCCAGGTGAACTCGGGTCCTCTACGAGCATTCCATCGAACCTTAACAATTGGTATCTTGTTTTGCTTGAGTCTTTTAACCTCACGATCCATTATTTCGACGGGTTCTTTGATGAATTGGAGTTTTTCGTTGATTTGGATTTCATCTAACGGAATAGTGAGATCTTCTTTAGCAAAACATTTCTTCAAATTCGAGACGTGGAAAGTGTTATGTACAGCCGCGAGTTGTTGAGCTAACTCAAGTCGGTAAGCTACTGGTCCGACACGATCAATAATCTTGAATGGTCCAATATACCTTGGATTTAATTTCCCTCGTTTACCAAATCGAACAACGCCTTTCCAAGGTGCAACTTTAAGCATGACCATCTCTCCAATTTCAAATTCTATATCTTTTCTTTTAATGTCAGCGTAGCTCTTTTGTCGACTTTGGGCGGTTTTCAACCGTTGTTGAATTTGGATGATCTTCTCGGTAGTTTCTTGTATAATCTCCGGACCCGTAATCTGTCTATCCCCCACTTCACTCCAACAAATCGGAGACCTACACTTTCTACCATAAAGTGCTTCAAACGGCGCCATCTCAATGCTTGAATGGTAGCTGTTGTTGTAGGAAAAATTCTGCTAACGGTAGATGTCGATCCCAACTGTTTCCGAAATCAATAACACATGCTCGTAGCATGTCTTCAAGCGTTTGTATCGTCCTTTTGCTCTGCCCATCAGTTTGTGGATGATAGGCAGTACTCATGTCTAGACGAGTTCCTAATGCTTGCTGTAATGTCTGCCAGAATCTTGAAATAAATCTGCCATCCCTATTAGAGATAATAGAGATTGGTATTCCATGTCTGGAGATGACTTCCTTCAAATACAGTCGTGCTAACTTCTCCATCTTGTCATCTTCTCTTATTGGCAGGAAGTGTGCTGATTTGGTGAGACGATCAACTATTACCCAAATAGTATCAAAACCACTTGCAGTCCTTGGCAATTTAGTGATGAAATCCATGGTAATATTTTCCCATTTCCATTCTGGGATTTCGGGTTGTTGAAGTAGACCTGATGGTTTCTGATGCTCAGCTTTGACCTTAGAACACGTCAAATATTCTCCTACGTATTTAGCAACATCGGCTTTCATAACCGGCCACCAAAAATGTTTCTTGAGATCCTTGTACATCTTCCCCGTTCCAGGATGTATTGAGTATCTGGTTTTATGAGCTTCTCTAAGTACCATTTCTCTCATATCTCCAAATTTTGGTACCCAAATCCTTTCAGCCCTATACCGGGTTCGTCTTCCCGAATATTAAGATGCTTCTCCGATCCTTTGGGTATTTCATCCTTTAAATTTCCCTCTTTTAAAACTCCTTGTTGCGCCTCCTTTATTTGAGTAGTAAGGTTATTATGAATCATTATATTCATAGATTTTACTCGAATGGGTTGTCTGTCCTTCCTGCTCAAGGCATCGGCTACCATATTTGCCTTCCCCGGGTGGTAACGAATCTCAAAGTCGTAATCATTCAATAATTCAATCCACCTACGCTGCCTCATATTCAGTTGTTTCTGATTAAATATGTGTTGAAGACTTTTGTGGTCGGTATATATAATACTTTTGACCCCATATAAGTAGTGCCTCCAAGTCTTTAATGCAAAAACAACCGCGCCTAATTCCAAATCATGCGTCGTATAATTTTGTTCGTGAATCTTCAATTGTCTAGACGCATAAGCAATCACCTTCATTCGTTGCATTAATACACAACCGAGACCTTGCTTTGATGCGTCACAATAAATCACAAAATCATCATTCCCTTCAGGCAATGACAATATAGGTGCCGTAGTTAGCTTTTTCTTCAATAACTGAAACGCTTTCTCTTGTTCATCATTTCATTCAAATTTATTCCCTTTATGCGTTAATGCAGTCAAGGGTTTTGCTATTCTGGAAAAGTCTTGGATGAACCTTCTGTAGTAACCAGCTAGTCCTAAAAACTGACGTATGTGTTTCGGAGTTTTCGGGGTTTCCCACTTTTCAACAGTTTCTATCTTTGCCGGATCCACCTTAATACCTTCTTTGTTCACTATGTGACCGAGGAATTGAACTTCTTCCAACCAAAATGCACACTTTGAAAACTTAGCATACAATTCTTCCTTCCTCAATACTTCTAACACCTTTCTCAAATGTTCACCGTGTTCTTGGTCATTCTTTGAGTAAATAAGTATGTCATCAATGAAAACAATGACAAACTTGTCAAGGTATGGTCCACACACTCGGTTCATAAGGTCCATGAACACAGCTGGTGCATTAGTTAAACCAAATGGCATGACCATAAACTCGTAATGACCGTAACGTGTTCTGAAAGCAGTCTTTGGAATATCATCTTCTTTCACCCGCATTTGATGATACCCGGAACGTAAGTCAATCTTTGAATAAATAGACGAGCCTTGTAGTTGATCAAATAAGTCGTCGATTCTCGGTAGTGGGTAGCGGTTCTTGATGGTAAGTTTGTTCAACTCTCGGTAGTCGATACACAACCTGAATGTACCATCTTTCTTCTTGACAAACAAAACAGGAGCTCCCCACGGTGATGTGCTTGTTCGAATGAAACCACGCTCTAAAAGTTCTTGTAATTGGCTTTGCAGTTCTTTCATCTCGCTGGGTGCGAGTCTGTAAGGAGCACGAGCTATTGGTGCAGCTCCTGGTACAAGATCTATTTGAAATTCAACGGATCGATGTGGGGGTAATCCCGGTAATTCTTTCGGAAATACATCGGGAAATTCTTTTGCGACGGGAACATCATTGATGCTCTTTTCTTCAGTTTGTACTTTCTCGACGTGTGCTAGAACAGCATAGCAACCTTTTCTTATTAGTTTTTGTGCCTTCAAATTACTAATAAGATGTAGCTTCGTGTTGCCCTTTTCTCCGTACACCATTAAGGGTTTTCCTTTTTCTCGTATAATGCGAATTGCATTTTTTGTAACAAACGATCTCTGCTTTCACTTCTTTCAACCAGTCCATACCGATTATCACATCAAAACTCCCTAACTCTACTGGTATCAAGTCAATCTTAAATGTTTCGCTAACCAGTTTAATTTCTCGATTCCGACATATATTATCTGCTGAAATTAATTTACCATTTGCTAATTCGAGTAAAAATTTACTATCCAAAGGCGTCAATGGACAACTTAATTTAGCACAAAAATCTCTACTCATATAGCTTCTATCCGCACCTGAATCAAATAAAACGTAAGCAGATTTATTGTCAATAAGAAACGTACCCGTAACAAGCTCCGGGTCTTCCTGTGCCTCTGCCGCATTAATATTGAAAACTCTTCCGCGGCCTTGTCCATTCGTGTTCTCCTGGTTCGGGCAATTTCTAATAATGTGGCCCGGTTTTCCACATTTATAACAAACTACATTGGCATAACTTGCTCTGACACTACTTGCTCCGCCATTACTCGTTTCGACACCATTTGTTCCTTTTGTTCTATTAACCCCTGGTCCGTAGACCTCACACTTCGCCGCGCTATGACCATTTCTTTTACACTTGTTGCAAAATTTGGTGCAGAACCCCGAGTGATACTTTTCACACCTTTGGCATAGCTGCTTCTGATTGTTGTTGTTGTTGCGGTTATTATTGTTGTTGGGATGATTGTTGTAGTTGCTGTTGTTGTTGTTGTTGTTGTTGGGCCGTTTGTTGTAGTTGCGATTGATGTTGCGAGTGTTGGGATAATTGTTGCGATTATTGTTGTAATTGCTGTTGTTGTTGTATTGGTGATTCTTATCACCGTTTTCATCCCACTTTCTTTTGACTTGCTTCACATTGGCCTCTTTAGCAGTCTGTTCTTTAATTCTTTCTTCAATCTGGTTCACTAGTTTGTGAGCCATTCTACATGCCTGTTGTATGGAGGCGGGCTCGTGTGAACTTATATCTTCTTGGATTCTTTCCGGTAATCCTTTCACAAACTCGTCGATCTTCTCTTCCTCATCTTCGAATGCTCCCGGACACAATAGGCACAATTCTGTGAATCGTCTTTCGTACGTGGTAATATCAAATCCTTGGGTTCGTAACCCTCTAAGTTCTGTCTTGAGCTTATTGACCTCGGTTCTGGGACGGTACTTCTCGTTCATCAAGTGCTTGAATGCTGACCACGGTAGTGCGTACGCATCGTCTTGTCCCACTTGCTCTAGATAGGTATTCCACCATGTTAACGCAGAACCTTTGAAGGTATGCGTAGCGTACTTCACTTTGTCCTCTTCAGTACACTTACTTATGGCAAACACCGATTCGACCTTCTCGGTCCACCGTTTCAATCCGATCGGTCCTTCGGTTCCATCAAATTCCAAAGGTTTGCAGGCAGTGAATTCTTTGTAGGTGCATCCTACACGATTTCCTGTACTGCTAGATCCAAGGTTATTGTTGGTATGTAGCGCAGCCTGTACTGCGGCTATGTTTGAAGCTAGAAAAGTACGGAATTCCTCTTCATTCATATTCACGGTGTGTCGAGTAGTCGGTGCCATTTCCTTCAAAATAGTCAAATGGAACAAGTTAATCATACAGAATATTAAGAGTAGTTAATAGTATTTTGTAGCATAATATGAACTCATTTATAAAAGCTTTTTCTTCATATTAGCGTTTTATAAGTTTAAATTCGGGTAGTACCTACCCGTTAAGTTCATACTTAGTAGCTAATATACAATTCAACTACTACAATTCTATATGAAAAACTGATTATAATAATATTTCGCGTTCAAACTTTTACACAATATTTTACAAACTTACAATACCGCTTATTTTACATATAGCATGAAATATAGTACAAAATAAATTTGATACAAGATGGTTGTGAAGATAATTCTAGCTAGTACACAAGTCGTTCAGCAAAGGCAATAAAGACACGTAATTCATACGTCCAGAAACAAGTCATGCATTCTGGTTTTACTAGGATTACTTCCCATCCTTGGTCTTGTGGAACATAACCGTTATGGCCATTGATAAGACAACGTGTTGTAACGTCGTCAAAGGGACGAGGGTTACGTAATGTCTAACAGTCCCGTAACAATCTAAAAACCTCATTTCTTACCCTAATTACCGACTCCGTCACTTGTGGGAACGTTTTGTTTAATAGTTGTAGCCCGATGTTCTTGTTCTCACTTTGGTGAGAAGCGAACATTACTAATCCGTAAGCATAACATGCTTCTTTATGTTGCATGTTAGCCGCTTTTTCTAAATCACGAAGTCCAATATTCGGATATATTGAGTCAAAATAATTTCTTAACCCATTGCGTAAAATAGCATTTGGGTTCCCCGCAATATATGCGTCAAAGTAAACACATCGTAACTTATGGATTTCCCAATGTGATATCCCCCATCTTTCGAACGAAAGCCTTTTATAAACCAAGGCATTCTTGGAACGTTCTTCGAATGTCTTACAAACTGATCTCGCCTTAAATAGTTGTGCCGAAGAATTCTGACCGACTCTAGACAAGACTTCATCAATCATGTCTCCGGGTAGGTCTCTTAAAATATTGGGTTGTCTATCCATTTTGTGTTTTTATACTGTAAAATAGACAAGAGTTAGATTCATAAAAAAATACTTATTAATACAAGCAATTTTTACATATATCATAAAGCATAAGCACACTATATTACATATATTACATATATTACACCACACGAATACAACTATCTTATTCCGACTCGCTTGTTTCTTCTTCTTCGGTTTTGGTTCGTTTTTCCAAGTTTCTAGGGATATATGATGTTCCCCTAATACGAGCCGTCGTTTTCCACATTGGTTTAGAAAAACCTGGTGGTTTAGAGGTTCCCGGGTCATTGTTACAACTTAAGGACTTCGGGGGTTGACGATACATATAAAGTTCATCGGGGTTGGAATTAGATTTCTCTATTTTTATGCCCTTTCCCTTATTATTTTCTTTTGCCTTTTTAAATTCAGTTGGGGTAATTTCTATAACATCATCGGAATTCTCGTCAGAATCCGATTCATCGGAGAATTGGTAATCCTCCCAATATTTTGCTTCCTTAGCAGAAACACCATTGACCATAATTAACCTTGGTCGGTTGGTTGATGATTTTCTTTTACTTAACCGTTTTATTATTTCCCCCACCGGTTCTATTTCTTCATCCGGTTCCGATTCTTCTTCCGGTTCCGATTCTTCTTCTGGTTCCGACTCTTCTTCCGGTTCCTCTTCGGGAACTTGTGAATCAGTCCACGAATCATTCCAATTTACATTTGACTCTTCATTATTATTAGGTGAGTCAATGAGACTTGTTCTAGAGGTAGACATCTATCACATAATATCAAACGCGTTAAGAGATTAATATATCACATAATATTCACATGTTAAAAATATATAGTTTCCAACAAAATTTGTTAAACAATCATTTTTCAAGTAAACACGGTCGAAGTCCAGACTCACTAATGCATCCTAACAAACTCGATAAGACACACTAATGTAAAATTCTGGTTCTCTAAGACCAACGCTCTGATACCAACTGAAATGTCCCGTTCTTATTGATTAAAAACGTTCCATATTAATTGATTTCGTTGCGAGGTTTTGACCTCTATATGAGACGTTTTTCAAAGACTGCATTCATTTTAAAACAAACCATAACCTTTATTTCATCAATAAAGGTTTAAAAAGCTTTACGTAGATTATCAAATAATGATAATCTAAAATATCCTGTTTACACACGACCATTACATAATGGTTTACAATACAAATATGTTACAATAAAATAAGTTTCTTGAATGCAGTTTTTACACAATATCATACAAGCATGGACTCCAAATCTCGTCCTTATTTAAGTATGCGACAGCGGAAGCTCTTAATAATCACCTGAGAATAAACATGCTTAAAACGTCAACAAAAATATTGGTGAGTTATAGGTTTAACCTATATATATCAAATCATAATAATAGACCACAAGATTTCATATTTCAATACACATCCCATACATAGAGATAAAAATCATTCATATGGTGAACACCTGGTAACCGACATTAACAAGATGCATATATAAGAATATCCCCATCATTCCGGGACACCCTTCGGATATGATATAAATTTCGAAGTACTAAAGCATCCGGTACTTTGGATGAGGTTTGTTAGGCCCAATAGATCTATCTTTAGGATTCGCGTCAATTAGGGTGTCTGTTCCCTAATTCTTAGATTACCAGACTTAATAAAAAGGGGCATATTCGATTTCGATAATTCAACCATAGAATGTAGTTTCACGTACTTGTGTCTATTTTGTAAATCATTTATAAAACCTGCATGTATTCTCATCCCAAAAATATTAGATTTTAAAAGTGGGACTATAACTCACTTTCACAGATTTTTACTTCGTCGAGAAGTAAGACTTGGCCACTGTTGATTCACGAACCTATAACAATATATACATATATATTAAAGTATGTTCAAAATATATTTACAACACTTTTAATATATTTTGATGTTTTAAGTTTATTAAGTCAGCTGTCCTCGTTAGTAACCTACAACTAGTTGTCCACAGTTAGATGTACAGAAATAAATCGATAAATATTATCTTGAATCAATCCACGACCTAGTGTATACGTATCTCAGTATTGATCACAACTCAAACTATATATATTTTGGAATCAACCTCAACCCTGTATAGCTAACTCCAACATTCACATATAGAGTGTCTATGGTTGTTCCGAAATATATATAGATGTGTTGACATGATAGGTCGAAACATTGTATACGTGTCTATGGTATCTCAAGATTACATAATATACAATACAAGTTGATTAAGTTATGGTTGGAATAGATTTGTTACCAATTTTCACGTAGCTAAAATGAGAAAAATTATCCAATCTTGTTTTACCCATAACTTCTTCATTTTAAATCCGTTTTGAGTGAATCAAATTGCTATGGTTTCATATTGAACTCTATTTTATGAATCTAAACAGAAAAAGTATAGGTTTATAGTCGGAAAAATAAGTTACAAATCGTTTTTGTAAAGGTAGTCATTTCAGTCGAAAGAACGACGTCTAGATGACCATTTTAGAAAACATACTTCCACTTTGAGTTTAACCATAATTTTTGGATATAGTTTCATGTTCATAATAAAAATCATTTTCTCAGAATAACAACTTTTAAATTAAATTTTATCATAGTTTTTAATTAACTAACCCAAAACAGCCCGCGGTGTTACTACGACGGCGTAAATCCGGTTTTACGGTGTCTTTCGTGTTTCCAGGTTTTAAATCATTAAGTTAGCATATCATATAGATATAGAACATGTGTGTAGTTAATTTTAAAAGTCAAGTTAGAAGGATTAACTTTTGTTTGCGAACAAGTTTAGAATTAACTAAACTATGTTCTAGTGATTACGAGTTTAAACCTTCGAATAAGATAGTTTTATATATATGAATCGAATGATGTTATGAACATCATTACAACCTCAAGTTTAGTAGGTAAACCTACTGGAAGTGACAAGAAATGATCTAGCTTCAAAGGATCTTGGATGGCTTGAAAGTTCTTGAAGTAGGATCATGACACAAAAACAAGTTCAAGTAAGATTTTTACTCGAATTAAGATAGTTTATAGTTATAGAAATTGAATCAAAGTTTGAATATGAATATTACATTGAATAAGAAAGATAACCTACTATATATAACAAAGGTTTCTTGATCTTAGATGATTACTTGGAATGGATTAGAAAGCTTGGAAGTAAATTAGTAAACTTGAAGGGATTTTTGAAGTGTTCTTGAAGTGTTCTTCCTATGATGATTATAGCTTGATTCTTGAAGTGATTTTTGATGAAGATGATGATTAACTACTGGAAAAATACGTTCATAGTAGTGTGTGTGTGTTGAGAGAGAATTAGAAAGAGAATTGAAAGTGAAATGGAGTGAATGATGAGTGGTAATTGGTGAGTGGTGAGTGGGGTTAAAAGGAGTTCTAGTTAGTTGACTAGCTCATGGTAGAAGTTAAAATTGATTAGTCATACATGATATAATCAAGAGTGGAATCCCATGCTAGTTCCTATTGTATATACCCATAGTAAGTACGTTTTGAAGCTGTGTATAATACGGGTAAGAATACGACTAGAATTCTTGATGAAAGAAAAGAATGGGAAAGTAACTGTAACCATTTTCGTTAAGTATGAGTGTTTTGATATATGTCTTGAAGTCTTCCAAAAGTATTTTAATACATCTAAATACACTACATGTATATACATTTTAACTGAGTCGTTAAGTCATCGTTAGTCGTTACATGTAAGTGTTGTTTTGAAACCTTTAAGTTAACGATCTCAATTAATGTTGTTAACCCATTATTTATTATATCTAATGAGATGTTAAATTATTATATTATCATGATATTATGATATATTAATATATCTTAATATGATATATATACATTTAAATGTCGTTACAACGATAATTGTTACATATATGTCTCGTTTCGAAATCCTTAAGTTAGTAGTCTTGTTTATATGTATATAACTCATTGTTAATATACTTATGGAGATACTTACTTATCATAATCTCATGTTAACCATATGTATATCCATATATATATCGTCATGTCGTTTTTACAAGTTTTAACGTTCGTGAATCGCCGGTCAACTTGGGTGGTCAATTGTTTATATGAAACATATTTCAATTAATCAAGTCTTAACAAGTTTGATTGCTTAACATGTTGGAAACATTTAATCATGTAAATATCAATCTCAATTAATATATATAAACATGGAAAAGTTCGGGTCACTACACGTAGTCGGTTGTTCCCAACTCTTCACCGTCTCTATCTTCCCCGGATCTACTTGAATACCTTCTTTATTCACAATATGGCCAAGGAATTGCAATTACTTTAGCCAAAATTCACATTTGGAAAGTTTGGCATACAAATTCTCCTTCCGCAACGTCTTCAACACTTCGTGCAAATGGCGTTCATGTTCTTTCATACTCTTAGAATAGACAAGCATGTCGTCAATGAACACAATTACCGTCTTATCCAACATAGGTTGGCACACTCGGTTCATAAGATCCATGAATGTCGCCTGTGCATTCGTAAGACCAAAAGGCATAACTACAAATTCATAATGCCCGTAACGCGTTCGAAAATCCGTTTTCTCAATATCTTCCTCACGGACCCGCATTTGGTGATAGCCGGACCGTAAGTCAATTTTAGAAAAATACGTCGCACCTTGGATTTGGTCAAAAAAATCGTCAATCCGAGGCAATGGATAACGATTCTTGATCGTCACCTTGTTCAACTCCCGATAATCGATGCACATCCGCATACTACCATCTTTCTTTTTCACAAATAAAACCAGAGCACCCCATGGCGAAGCACTCGGTCGAATAAAATCCTTTTCAAGTAACTCTTGGGTTTGATTTAACAACTCTTGCATTTCCGTCGGTGCTAAATGATAAGGAGTTTTAGCAATGGGAGTAGCCCACGGAACCAACTCAATGCGAAATTCAACTTGCCTTTCCGTCGGAACACCCGGTAATTCATCCAAAAAAACGTCTTCGAATTCATTAACCACCGGAATTTCACGAATGGATAGTGGCTTTTCACGAGTATCAACTACATGGGCAAGAAAAGCCATGCCACCCGTGCATAAGTGCATAACGGCACAAGTCTTTTTCGTCTCTCACCATGAATACTTAACTCTCCCCCACTTGGGGTTTTCACACGGATAGACTTTTCATGGCATGCGATATCGGTTCTATAACGATCGAGCCAATCCATACCAATGAAAATATCAAACTCGCCCAAAGTCATAGGGATAAGATCGATTTTGAACGTTTCGGTACCAAACACAACATCACAATCATTACAAACATCAACTCCTAGCACCGTCTTACCATCTGCTATTTCGACTTCTACCGGATGACTTAACTTAGCTAGTGGTTTATTAAGCTTAGACACAAATCGTGGTGACACAAATGACAAATTAGCACTGCTATCAAATAGTATCCTTGATTAGAGTTAACCATGAAAGTACCTGAGACGACTTCATTGGATTGCTTGGCCTCATCATTGGTCATCAAATAATTTCGCCCCCGAGCCGTACCCGCCGCTTTCTTCAACTTCTTAACATGATCACCCAGCAACTCGGGACACTCCGGTTTTCGATGTCCTTCATTACCACAATTAAAACAAGTGAGCTTGGTTGTAGATGATGGTTTCGGGCAATCACGAGCCATATGCCCATTTTGTCCACAATTGTGACAAGAATAAGGAAAAACTTCGGAAGCACCTTTCTTCACACTACCAACACTCTCAGTTGCACCTTTACTCTTCTTGTTCGAATGACTAGTAGCTTCAAACTTCCTTTTGCCAAAAGCAAAACCACTTTTTCTCAAGACGAGCGACTCAAAACCTTTGGCCATATCGAACAACTCATTAAAACTTTTCACCACGTTTTCACTAATCTTCTCTTGATAGCTATCTTTCAAGGTTCGATAACAATCCTCCTTCTACATACGATCATTACCGACATACTCCGGGAAAAATTGGGCATTTGCCAAGAAAGTGGACTCAAGAGTGTTCAAGTCCATCGACCCTTGCCTCAAAGTACGCAATTCATCTTTAAGCCTTGTAAGATCGGCCGAAGTTCGGTACTCTTTGAAAAATTCCAACTTGAATTCATCCCATGTGAATTCCATACATTGCTCTTCACCATAAAGTTGGATTTTTGAGTCCCACCATAATTTAGCATCACCCCTTAACATGCTACAACCATACCTCGTCTTCTTATTGAGAGGGCATTCACAAGTACGAAAAGCCCCCTCCATATCGGAGATCCAACGGGCACTCTTAAGTGGGTCCCGTTCATCCTTAAAAGTGGGAGGTTGAGCATCCTTGAAATTTTTGTAGAAAAAGACTCGTCTTCCCACATTATCTTCGTGAAGGACAACTTTTACTTGCTCCTTGACTAGATTGACCACTTGCTTGTCAATCGAATCTAAGAACATCTTCTTAACATCCTCCAAAAAGGCCGCGTGACGCCTTTGTATAATGGCCTCAACTTTGGCCGTGAATTCGGAGTCCTCGCTCGGGCCTCCATTTTCGGTATCATGACCGTTTCTCATCTTCATTCTATAAAACGAAACAAATTAGACAATGAAACGATAATACATGAGACATATATACCACACCGCGCTATCTTGCTCAATAATCATCCTACATCGCTTGTTTGACACGGTTTGAACCCGTAACAATGGTAGCCAGTCATTGTTACGCGAGCACGTCGTATTAACTTGCTAGTACAACGTCTATCTCGCTTGATGATTGCAAACACAACACAAAACAATTAGCGCAAGGTTAGCTTACATAAACCTAGGCACTAACCAATCCCGGTCCGACCCGTCTCCTACAAGTCCCGCATAAAACGCAAACACAATAAAGTCTAAGTCTAGGCACCTATCTCAAGTTGCCTAAATCCCTTAGACCATGCTCTGATACCACTTGAAACAACCCAACCCGTATGCAAGCCCATAATTTTTTTTTAATAATAACCATTAACGCCCGATTAAACGGTTACTTAACGTAAACCGTTCCATACAACCCATTTAAACAATATATAAAATTTAATGTTTACAAAGAGGCACGAATACCCTTAATTAAATGTAAAGTAATTTCGACCCATTAACATGATAGTTTTAATCCAAACAACACCCGATCATGGTTTGGGGCTAAACTACCCAAAACACTAGGTCGACTTCCAAAAGCTTCAACAAGCATCCAACAAGGGAAATCTAGTGCCCAACAACCCCTTTCCCTTTCTCCGCACCTGCATCTAAAAAGTAAACAACGAGAGGAGTAAGCTAACGCTTAGTGAATGCAATAATTATATATATACATATATAATCTACTTACTTGCAATCACTTACACAATACCGCATACAAGCTAGCAAATCAACAACCATGCAAACATTATGCACAAACGAGATACCCGCAATTCAAATTAAGTTAGCATTGCCGATAGCATATAGTTCACAATTTGATATGCTAATACAAAAACGCACACAATCATGGATAACCAAACGTACAAGGGAATGGTACTCGTGAAAGTCCATCGGAGTTCACAACATCCATTAGTGTACTTAACACCGCGTATCACTAACCCCTGGGTAGTGCCTTAACACCGCGACTAACCCACCCTTCACAACAATGTGGTGTCTTAACACCGCAACTAACCCACATGTCCTTAATTCCGGAGTGGTGTCTTAACACCGCGACTAACCCACTCGTCACGTAAAATGTGATGTCTTAACACCGCGACTAGCCCACATTCAACACCACATAAATAAATACATTATATACATACACATATAATTATTCCACTCACCTTATCACGACGGTGGTTATTAAACACTTCCGAAAGCTTCAAGCAAAGTACCAACACTATCAAATCGTAGCTAAGAACGAGGAGAACAAATTTCCTTTTTGCTCCAAAGATCGAATCATAAATCTTCACCTTCAAATCTCACTTTGAATCTAAGTGGGTTTTATTTTGAGAGAAAATAGAGAAAGAAAAGAGAAAAGAAATCAAGAAAAAGAGATAAGTGGCTGGGATTTGAGCCACAATTTGATCCACACGAGAAAAGATAAAAATACCCTTGAACCACCCCTTTTAAAAACTGAAAATTGGATCAGGTTGGCAGTGATGTCGCGGCGCGGCAATACGCCTTCGCGGTGCGGCGTTCAACGTGTTTTCCGAGGTGTTAAAAATGGTTCCTGATCTTGATTCGCGTACAATGCCGCGGCGCGACCCCACTGGTCCATGGCGCGACAAATAGGGTATTTTATCCAATTTTTCGATTAACTAAGCCCAAGACTCATAGTATGACTCGTACCCTTCATACACGCTTCGCATATACACATAAACTTCACCACTAGGTTTCACTCGAATTAAAACCTTCATAAATCATGCATATACTTATACACATATACATTCTCATGTGTGCATATATATATATATATATATATATATATATATATATATATATATATATATATATATATATATATATATATATATATATATATATATATTATATCTAATTATTTCGTGTATTTCAACTAGATAATTAAATCATTTAATCATATAAACGACCAAGTATAAACGTTCTTAAGATCAAATACATACCTCAGCCATATATGAAGAAAAACGGGATGTTACAGTTGATCCGATGGAAACTTCGCAATGGTGAACAAATATCCTTTTGGCACGACTCGTGGGTTGATAATCGTATTCTTAAGGATGAGTTTCCTTCCCTTTATCTTATTTGTTTTGATTAATTTGTTTGTGTTAAACAATTTCGTTACCCAGATGCTAGTCATACATCTCAGGTAGGGTGGGATTTGAAGCTATGTCTTCCCTTACCTTTGTACGATCATGACAAAGCAATTGCTCTTCAAGGTCTGCTCGAAAATTTTCGCATAAATGAACAGCTCCACTTTAGTGTGGTGGAGGCGATTCGAACTGTTATACGCTTAGGCAAAATTGTTATTCCCAATTGGCCGGTGGTAGTTTGGAACAATAAAGTCCAGTCCAAGATTTTTTTATTCCTTGCAATCAAAAAAAGTATTTCCGTTCGAGATGTCCTAGCTCGAAGACATATTTACCGACTTCTCAATCAACCTTATGCATTTGGTGTCTAAATGAAGTTGAATCCATTGACCACTTGTTGATACATTGCTCTTGGACTTCTAAAATTTGGTCCGAATTGTTTCAATGGTGGGACATTAGATGAGTTGTCCCGGCTACAATTTTGGATTTTTCGTTCGATTGGTATTATGGAATGGGCATTAATGACAAGAAATTTTGGAGAATGATCGGACCAGCTACATTGTGGGCTATATGTATTGCCAGAAACGACTATATTTTCAATGGTAATTTTACTTGCCGGTCGGTGATCGTAAGGAATATCAAGCTTAAGGTTTTTTTATGGGCGACGAATCTCAATTTATGCCATAGTCTCCAAGCTTATGTGTGAGAATTCAACCCATTTTTGTTGCTGCAGTAGGCTAGAAGTGTTTCCACTTTTATTCTGTTCCATGTCTTATTCTGTATGGCATGTATGCCTCTTTCACTTTTTGGGCTTGTTGGCCTCTTTCACTCTTTATTTCTTTGTTGTAAGAACCTTCATTGCTTTAATGAAGGGTTTATTTATTCTATATATAAAATTTCTTCGCCTTTTATATATATATACTAGATATACTAGATTTATGAGCCCGTGCGTTGCACGGGGACTCATCCGCAAACATTATTGGTTTTTAAACTTATATATGCAATAATGATATCATACAAAAAGTGTCAAAAGCACTATTGTGGGTGAATTAGTAAATTATGTATTTGTACACAACATACATCATTAATACTTTGATTAATTTTGTTCATACATATATTGATTACACAACATAATGCTATGAATTATTGTAAACATGATTTTTTGTTAAGTACACAATGAATTGTAAAGCCTTGTATTAGAATAACATAATCAAATGAATAGAATAAACATAGAACTTACCACTATCCATGGACTGATAAATCATTAGATGAAATGTTTTCGAATGTGGTACTCTTACCAAGCATAAGAGAGGTTGTATTTGGTAGAGTGTGTTGCTAATAGTTAGGTTTTTCGCTGATAGAATTTGAGATTTAATAAGCAAACGTAAGACGCTCTTTGTACCTAAAAGTAGCTCGGAAAATATTGCAACTGAACTTGCTGTCACCAAGATCTCAATAGAAATGGGATACGCCTGTGAAGCAGCAACACAAAAAATAAAAATAAAATATAAACCGACCGAAGGAGCAATTCATGTATTAAAAACATAAGCAGATCTATATTTAGCTGTTGTACCATATTCTCTGAGATTAGAAACTCACATAACCTAAACACGCAAATTTCTTAAAATAATAAATCTAGCTAAACATACTTTTTTTGGGATCATTAATCATTAATCATTAATCATTAATAGTTATGATATTAGAACTCCAATAATAGGAAATACAAAAATAATTAGGCATCATCTGATAGCAATGTGTGTGATCATGAAGTATAGATCACTGTTTAACATAATCTTCTAGATATGGATCATCAAAACAAATGTACAGAGAACAAAACAACCAAATATATTATTCACACTCTATATGTATAAACATTGACTTAGTCCCGACCAGTTAGCAACTGTATATATATTGTTACAAAGTAACTTCATAAATCTGGAGACAATGGCATGGCAAATATTTCAATGGTAAACCAATTTATATATAAAGTGTGAAACATAAGAATCAGCCATATCAAACTACTACACACATAAGTTAAACCGTAACCAACCCATAAGAATCAGCCTTATTTTATTATCAATTTTGAAAAAGTTCTCAAAAAATGTTGATAACAATGACAACACAAACCATATATATCAAGAATGTGATTGATAAAATGAAATACCTTAAGGACCTGGATCATGAATCATGAGAAGCTTAAAGTCTTAACCTTTAGCCAGGAAACCATTAAAAAGGAGCAGCCCGCTTGTTTTTTGCCGACTCGTGTTTAATATAATTTGCTTTTGAAAAAAAAAAGAGCAGCCTTATAAGCTTTTAATAAGTTGTATCGTTCCTGTAAGAAAGTAAATAATATAAATTGACATCAAATGTAAGTTAGTAAAATTGTTGCATAGCTCGCTACTAAGTTTGCTGCCCTCATCAAAAAAATATAGAAAAATTAGTAATAAGAAAAGAATTGAATGTACCCTGATAAATCACTTGTTTTTTTACAGATAAAAAAGAGCATCATCATTTGACATGTTCAAATTAAGAATGAGTCGTAGCAAACTATAAATTAACCATTTCTAAGATAAAGATCTACTTATCTGTATATAGTGGATTCATTCCACACTCAAAGTAATCTTTTTTAAATCTCCATATCACCCACATTAAAAAAACCTCTATTATTAGCATCTCGTTTTGCATAAAATCAACATGTAGTGTGATTTTCTTTTTATCGTTGGTAATATATACTTACGTGTTGATTGAGGCATGGAATTCGGACTGGGTTTAGGTAGCTGTGGATTGCTGGAGTTCCGATGAGCCTTGGCTTGCCTGCATAAAATATTAGATCACTTCAACAATAATATCAAATGCCATAATGACACTCTTTAAAAACAACTGTAATAACATTAAAATCGAAAGTCAAATATACGATTAGCTGAGAGATCGTAGGAAGTAACAAACAAATTGAATAACGTATCGAATGGCAATGGCAAATTACATCTTTAGTCAAAACATATATCTAATATTTGAATGTATAAAGAATTTAAAGTGGTTGAAAAAGTTGATATTCATTGTTTCTTACCGGTATCATTTTTGACGGAAGTGTTTCAGCCAGCATTACCAGCCTGTCTGGACCCGTGTGTAAAAAAACACATTCCAGACACGAACCAGCCCGTGTGAGCTGCCCAATTTGCAACCTCCAATAATAACCTTATGCAGAAAACTTGCTTACATGTACCTAACATCCTATAGTTTGTGGAACTATATCTTCAACCCTTCTAAGACCATCTTCAAGAGCTGATCTCGCCTTCTCAAATTTCAATACAACCAAGTCCCCCATGATAGCCTGCAAAATGTTAAAAATAGTCAGATACACATAAACAAATACACACGTTACTTGAGCATCAAAATGTTAAATCTTACGGAACAGAGTAAATTTTGCTACATTCAGCACAATGTTGAAGAACCATCTTTGCTTTCTCTAATGCTATATGCAACGAACATAATGCTTGAATCCCTGAAGTGCTACGTGGAAGAGCATTTTCTAGATCCGGAAAAAACGCTCAAGACTTTGACATAAGTCAGAGCGAGCGTTTTGCACATTTCTCCATGTAACTACAATAAAAACACAATGTTAGTCTTATGCCTTACAGGAAAAAAAAGTAACAAATATGTAGTCAGACTAAAAATTGAAGGCAAAAAGTTCTTGTGACCTAACACAAAACCATCCTCTGACCCTTTACCCAATATGACCATATTGCCATCTCCAGCATAAACGAAAGAAATCTTCAGGTTGTTAAACTACTATTCAGAAATTTAATATGCAACTATTATTCCTTGCTCAAATGAATGGAAGTTGGTAGTAGATTTCACGAATCCACTATAAGATCAAATGGCAGATAAGTACTACGTAGAGGTGGCAATTCCGACCCATAAGATATGTCGCTGAGTTTATTTGGCTCATGTTTTATCTCCTACGTGTCAAGCATTTGGAACTGAATAAAAAAGTATTTGTGAATAAAATTTTGCCCCATCTAACCCATTGTATGGCATCACTAAGTTGTCCTAAAATCTTGCCATGTGGCCCACAACTAACATTACGTATTTTGCTAACTCTGATGTACCTCTTTGTTCCTACAGATTTATCTAGACACTTAACAAACACATCTAAACAGTATGCTGATAACTATTTGATGAGACCCTTTGTATCAACTTAGCAAAGAAATCAAAAATCTCCTCGTGAAACGGTAACAAATAAACATAAATTTAAAAATACTACAAACTAAGATTTACTGATGTAGTTTTAAAAAATATGAATGAAGTATATATAAGATAACTCGGGTAGGTTGAGCACATACTCTACATTTGCGGATCAGTCTCCATATTTAAGTTAACGAACCAAGAAACCTTTAATCTTATTAGTTAGTACCCAGTTAAGTATGATTATGATCGTGAATATTATTGAGCGTACACCAAACACATACCTCTCATTGTCCTTTGAAGGAATCTCTAAAATAGCTGGAAGTGGTTTGTTGTAGCTATCGACTAAGACCTGTATCATATTAGCTAAAAAAAAAAATTTTTTTTTCATCATATTAAAAATTTGATCTTACCAGATAGCATGGGATATTCGATAAACTTACCTGATTATCAGATGCATTGTGGTTCCATACGCTCAATATATCCTCATTAAAGTGAATGCTTAACACAATGCCACATATATTATCATTGTAATCAAGTTGATCACCAACCAAAGCTAAAACCTAGCACAAGTAGATAGTTGACAATCAGGGTTTAAATCTAAGAATAAGTTTGGCAAATGCAAGTTAATGGATAATAAAATCAATCACATTTGTCTGTAGATCATGTCCAACATAAATATACCAATTTGTTATGAAGTATAAGATGTCATGAAACCATACAATAAATGGAGATGCTATAGATCGTCTTTTTATTATGTTGATCAACTTGTGAGTTGTGTCACTTTCTGCAAAGACGAAATACATAAATCCTAGCAAGGCTTCTCGAAATACATGAAGAAGAAAATAAACTTCTTACCTGAGAAGAAAAGGCAAAATAACCTCCACGGATAGCACGATGAACAGTTGAGTCGTTAGCACTGTACATAATCATTTGCTAAGATGAAGGACAAGAATTAACCTGAGCAGCTTTATAAGCAGACAGATTATTCTTAGCAGCTTCTTTCCTTCAAGTGTTGTATCAAAAAGCATGAAATTTGGTTTCCTTTTACAATTATCTGAAGTCACTAAATCCTGATGATTTGCAGCACATGAAGCCATAAAATAAATGCACTCAACACACTAAGGTTGCAGTGAAAACACATTTATTACTCTTGCCCAGCAGCCTGATTTTGTACAGGGCAGTTCCAACTACTTTTAAACATAATATGACAGTGACCCAGTTAGACAAATGCAAACATAATTTTACTTGTATCATATAGAGCTTTAGACAACAACTCAGAATACTCTTCTTATGAATGCAGGTATTTTGTTATTCTCTTCATGCTCAAACTTAAATGAAACTATGGGCAAAGATTTTAATCTACACATTGACATTAACAAAAAGTGACCGAAAGTATCAAAATCATTGCAATGAAAGAAAGATGGTCACTTTACATGGGACTATAGCCGAATACGTATTTGTCATTTCTTCAAACACCTCATACGCATAAAAGAAGAGGCACATTAAGCTCCTAAATCCAACTTGTCTTAATTGCAACTTGTCTTAAAGAAACATAGTTGGTATCATAACCGGAAAACTGGCATCCATCATTAGTTCATTACCATCTCTGTTTTGCCTCTTCAGCCATCTTAGTAAACACTATATATATAAGCAAAAAACAATAAAGCAACTTATCCCAGTAATAATATATTGTACGAAAATCTTTAGACATTTTATCATCAAAAACAATACATATAACAATCAGTACAAAGCAAATAATATTAAACCGAAACAGAAAAAAAAGCACATAAATAAAATAATCAAAGAAAACATAACCTATAGGAAGATATTCAGTATAAATTTGAAAGAAACCTACACCGATCCTTTGTGATATACTGAGTCCTGGAGAACCCTGATTGAACAATTGTTATATGTTGAATCGATTTAGTCTGATTGAATCGATCTGTTTCATCGATATGTTGAATCGATCTGTTAATTCTGATTGAATCGATTTGTTCGTAACCGATTGGATGATGAATGAAGGATTTGTTCGCAGCGTCGATTTATGTTTGAGGATGAATACAATGTTCAAGTAAATAAGATTTACTTTACCGAATGAATGATTTGGCGATGATTTTGATAACCCTAATTCAGCATCTCTAGTAAGAAAACCCTAAATCGCGATGGAGAACTAATGAAGTAATCATCAACATCCATATTGTTTTTGAAATCTGTGGAAGATGAGATATCACCATAATTTTTTGAAAAAATATCAAAGGAGGCGGTTTTGATAAAAATGAGTAAATATGCCTGTAAATTTAGGGACACGCGTCAGTTGTATGATTTTTCTGAATTTTTTAATTCTAAACTCTGACAAAAAGTTATTGTGTGAGAATGAATAAGGGTGTGACACGTGGCAGTTATATATATATATATATATATATATATATATATATATATATATATATATATATATATATATATATATATATATATATATATATACTAGGAGTAATTGAATGCAATTGATGTGCACACATATTCAATCAAATCAATCATTAATGCCCCTAACGAATATATAAACTATTGGCTTTATTAATCGAGTCAACAACAAGCGTCGTTTAGAATCTAAATTGAACTCTAGGCAGATTTAAAACCCATGAAAATTTGATTCTACTATTTTCATGACGTCTTATCTCACATCTTTTTTAATAACCTAATTATTGGTCGGATGTCCATTCGGAAACAATCTCTTTATCCATAGAACATTGAGAATAGGGACTTACTTTATACTTAGGGTGTTTCACTATGGGTGAAGAAATGACTTCTCTTTGTTCTAGGATAGGAGAAATATTGTCTACATTTTACTTTCTGCATATTCCACTTTTGTAGGATTGAGTTTTGTTGTTATATAAATTATTTACCGTATAATTTATTTAGTCCATTATAATTTTTATATCATCTAGAGGATAAGTTGGTTTTTATCCGAAATTCTCTCTAACCATATCAAATCAGAATATACATCTAATGAGCAGTTAAAAACTAAAATTAAAACTGAATGAGATTCTTAAAAACAACAACAAAACTCAAACTCACATAAGTGGGCTATGGGGGAGCGATGATGTAGACAATTCTTCCTCTATCCTAAAATAAAGAGAAGTCATTTCTCTATTCAGAGTGAAACACCCCAATAATAGAGAAAGTCCTTCCTATGAATGTTCTATGGATAGAGAGATCGCTTCTGAATGGACATCCGATCAATAAGTAGGTTAAAAAAAACAATAAAAAAAATGTGAGACGCCAAGAAAATTGTAGAATCAAATTTTCATGGGCTTTAAACCTGCATGAAGTTTAATTTAGACTCTAAGCGACAGTTAAGTCGCTAATAATGAATGAGATTCTTAAGTGGACTATTTTTTTAAAAAACAAATCGATAATATTTATACTTAAAAATAAAGTACACCGGGAAGCTTAAGGCATGGGGCAAATACAACCCAAAAACATGCAAAAAGAAGACACGTAAAAATAGGGCAATACAGACACAGAAAGCTTACAAATCAAAGCCAAAAATCACGAAAACATAACATGAATTGAGCTCGACAACTCAACCCATATCGAAACTATACAATTTAGACACTCGGTTTTTTTAAGCCACACATGCCACTCGATCTTTTTTTTCTTTACCTCTTCTTGAGATCCACTCAAGAGAACACACTTAAATTTCGTTGATGGCGACAGGAATGTTCCAACTTTTATCTTGAAAAAACTTAGTGTTACGATTCTTCCAAAGCAAATTACCACAAATTCTAAAAAACCATATGTGACACGGGCATTGATATTAATAGTATCATGTACAATATGAACATTATTTTATAAAAAAAAATTCAAAATTGGGCATTGTTAGGTAAATAGTGATGGTGTTTTCACAATAAAAACCAAGTCCTATGGTTCTGTGTTATAAAAAGTATATATGAGTTGGAAGGTGGGTTGAAAATTACACATCTGCACGCATGAAGCAAAAGAATACCCCCTGGAATAACATCAAATAAAACTGGGCAGAAAACTAGATTCTCTTGGAGTTAATATTTTAAGAACTTTCAAAAAAGATATTGGGGATGGATCATTAACGCGATTTTGAGAGCAGTGTTGGCTTGAAAATACTAAACTCTTGGACAGGTTCAATAGACCTTTTCGGATTAAAATTGTGAAATCTGCTCGTGTAAGTGAAAGAGTTCGCTGGACAGAGCATTGAATGGAGTTTACTTGGAGTTAGTCTCACAAGTAAACTGGGCTGTAAGTTACAACTGCTGACAAAAGAAATATCCAACATGACGAGGAGCAACAGAAGGCAAGACACGTGGATTTGGAACTTGGCATCTAATGACGTGTTGGTTGAATGTTGGTTAATGGACTAATCGATAAAGTTAAGTATGATGCTTAACCAAACTATATGTTTTGATGATGACACTTACATATGCACAAGTGATGATCGACATCTTAACATAAAACACGCAAGTTCAGTAATCCATACTTGATCTTGCAAATGACCATATCAAACAAAACTTAGAATGAAAATAAACATCTTAAGATTACACGATCAAAGTACGGTCGACCGTATACCTGACCGTAGAAGCCCAGACAGAATATGCAACGCATTTTTGTGAAAACAAGTTGCACGGTCGCCACCACGGTCAACCGCAGTACGACCGCAGAATTCACTGTCACCATTTTTGATCAAATTTAGTTTGACAATGTCGTGCCGCAATCTCGGATCCCGGGATAAGTCACGACTTAACCTGTCCCAGATAACAATGGCTGACTTCTAAGGTGCAACGTTTTCAAAAGATACATTCATTTAACACTTCAAAAGACAAAATTCCAAGTTTACAAGACAAGTACTAAAGTATTTCTACCCACATTACATGATAAGTAAGTATTAGTTGCAAAAGAAACATAAATGTATCAAGTTTTTCACAAAAGCAAAAGACGTCGTTCAATCCTATGACACGACCATGCTTGATTTAAGATGCGATGCAGAAGCGTAAGCTAAGTACCTGAGATAAAACATGCTAAAACGTCAACACGAATGTTGGTCAGTGTATAGGTTTAAGTAATAAACAAATAACTGGACCACATGATTTAACAGTTGTTCAAAAACAGTAAAAAGTTTTATGCAAGTGAGCACTCAGTAATCAAGCTTAACGTATCAAACAAGTACCCTATGTATATAACTATTGAAATGTCCCGTTCATATTGATTATAAACGTTCCATATTAATTGATTTCGTTGCGAGGTTTTGACCTCTATATGAGACGTTTTTCAAAGACTGCATTCATTTTTAAAACAACCATAACCTTTATTTTATCAATAAAGGTTTCAAAAGCATTACGTAGATTATCAAATAATGATAATCTAAAATATACTGTTTACACACGACCATTACATAATGGTTTACAATAGAAATATATTACATCGACATATGTTTCTTGAATGCAGTTTTTATATAATATCATACAAACATGGACTCCAAATCTTGTCCTTATTTTAGTATGCAACAGCGGAAGCTCTTAATATTCACCTGAGAATAAACATGCTTTAAAAGTCAATAAAAATGTTGGTGAGTTATAGGTTTAACCTATATATATCAAATCGTAACAATAGACCACAAGATTTCATATTTCAATATACATCCCATACATAGAGATAAAAATCATTCATATGGTGAACACCTGGTAACCGACATTAACAAGATGCATATATAAGAATATCCCCATCATTCCGGGACACCCTTCGGATATGATATAAATTTCGAAGTACTAAAGCATCCGGTACTTTGGATGGGGTTTGTTAGGCCCAATAGATCTATCTTTAGGATTCGCGTCAATTAGGGTGTCTGTTTCCTAATTCTTAGATTACCAGACTTAATAAAAGGGGCATATTCGATTTCGATAATTCAACCATAGAATGTAGTTTCACGTACTTGTGTCTATTTTGTAAATCATTTATAAAACCTGCATGTATTCTCATCCCAAAAATATTAGATTTTAAAAGTGGGACTATAACTCACTTTCACAGATTTTTACTTCGTCGGGAAGTAAGACTTGGCCACTGGTCGATTCACGAACCTATAACAAATATGTACATATATATCAAAGTATATTCAAAATATATTTACAACACTTTTAATACATTTTGATGTTTTAAGTTTATTAAGTCAGCTGTCCTCGTTAGTAACCTACAACTAGTTGTCCAACGTTAGATGTACAGAAAAAAATTGATATATATTATCTTGAATCAATCCACGACCCAGTGTATACACGTCTCAGGCTGATCACAACTCAAAGTATATATATATTTGGAATCAACCTCAACCCTGTATAGCTAACTCCCACATTACTGCATATAGAGTGTCTATGGTTGTTCCAAATAATATATACACATGGGTCGATATGATATGTCAAAACATTTGCATACGTGTCTATGGTATCCCAAGATTACATAATATATTAGAATACATGTATAATACAATATAAGTTAGCTAGGATATGATTAATATAGATTTGTTACCGATTTTCACGTTCCTACAACAAGAAAAATTATCCAATCTTGTTTTACCCATAACTTCTTCATTTTAAATCCGTTTTTGAGTGAATCAAATTGCTATGGTTTCATATTGAACTCTATTTTATGAATCTAAACAGAAAAAGTATAGGTTTATAGTCAGAAATATAAGTTACAAGTCGTTTTTGTAAAGGTAGTCATTTTAGTCGAAAGAACGACGTCTAGATGACCATTTCAGAAAACATACTTCCACTTTGAGTTTAACCATGATTTTTGGATATAGTTTCATGTTCATAAGAAAAATCATTTTCCCAGAAGAACAACTTTTAAATCAAAGTTTATCATAGTTTTTAATTAACTAACCCAAAACAGCCCGCGGTGTTACTACGACGGCGTAAATCCGGTTTTACGGTGTTTTTCGTGTTTCTAGGTTTTAAATCATTAAGTTAGCATATTATATAGATATAGAACATGTGTTTAGTTGATTTTAAAAGTCAAGTTAGAAGGATTAACTTTTGTTTGTTTAGAATTAACTAAACTATGTTCTAGTGATTACAAGTTTAAACCTTCGAATAAGATAGCTTTATATGTATGAATCGAATGATGTTATGAACATCATTACTACCTTAAGTTTTCTGGATAAAGCTACTGGAAATGAGAAAAATGGATCTAGCTTCAAAGGATCCTTGGATGGCTTGAAAGTTCTTGAAGCAGAATCATGACACGAAAACAGTTCAAGTAAGATTTTCACTCGAAATAAGATTGTTATAGTTATAGAAATTGAATCAAAGTTTAAATATGAGTATTACCTTGTATTAGAAAGATATCTTACTGTAAATAAGAAAGATTTCTTGAGGTTGAATGATCACTCTACAAGATTGGAAGTAAGCTAGCAAACTTGGAAGTATTCTTGATTTTATGAAACTAGAACTTGTAGAATTTATGAAGAACACTTAGAACTTGAAGATAGAACTTGAGAGAGATCAATTAGATGAAGAAAATTGAAGAATGAAAGTGTTTTTAGGTGTTTTTGGTCGTTGGTCTATGGATTAGATATAAAGGATATGTAATTTTGTTTTCATGTAAATAAGTCATGAATGATTACTCATATTTTTGTAATTTTATGAGATATTTCATGCTAGTTGCCAAATGATGGTTCCCACATGTGTTAGGTGACTCACATGGGCTGCTAAGAGCTGATCATTGGAGTGTATATACCAATAGTACATACATCTAAAAGCTGTGTATTGTACGAGTACGAATACAGGTGCATACGAGTAGAATTGTTGATGAAACTGAACGAGGATGTAATTGTAAGCATTTTTGTTAAGTAGAATTATTTTGATAAGTGTCTTGAAGTCTTTAAAAAGTGTATGAATACATATTAAAACACTACATGTATATACATTTTAACTGAGTCGATTAAGTCATCGTTAGTCGTTACATGTAAGTGTTGTTTTGAAACCTTTAGGTTAACGATCTTGTTAAATGTTGTTAACCCAATGTTTATAATATCAAATGAGATTTTAAATTATTATATTATCATGATATTATGATGTACGAATATTTCTTAATATGATATATATACATTAATTGTCGTTACAACGATAATCGTTGCATATATGTCTCGTTTCAAAATCATTAAGTTAGTAGTCTTGTTTTTACATATGTAGTTCATTATTAATATACTTAATGATATTTTTACTTATCATAATATCATGTTAACTATATATATAACCATATATGTGTCATCATATAGTTTTTACAAGTTTTAACGTTCGTGAATCACCTGTCAACTTGGGTGGTCAATTGTCTATATGAAACCTATTTCAATTAATCAAGTCTTAACAAGTTTGATTGCTTAATATGTTGGAAACACTTAATCATGTAAATAACAATTTCATTTAATATATATATAAACATGGAAAAGTTCGGGTCACTACAACTATGCACCTAATCATGTGCACAAACTCGAAGTACTAAACACCCGTTAAACGTTGGCGCGACCAACGCTAGTGGAGTTGTCAAACTCGATAGATCTATCATTAGGATTCGCGCTTACCAAACCGGTAATTAACCATTACTGAGCTAAGGGATTTGTGATTATCAACTCATGCATAAAATAAGTTTAGTACACTTGTGTCCAGTATGTAAAACAAAACAAGCATGTTATCTCACCCCCAATGTTTGAAAACAGTAAAAACGGGGCTATGAAACTCACCTTGAAAGTTATCAAGTAACAAAGCGTGTGCTAGCAACTAAGCAAGTGGTATGAATGCAAAGGATTCCGTGTGCGTCCTAAGGCATAAAAGGACGGTCAAAGTCTATACATTACTGTTCAAATAAAGTCAAGTGGTAAACGTATCATCGTTATGCTTGTAATCATGTTTAAGTGTGATTTGTAAATAAGTAGTAAATCTCTAACGTTCGATAGTGGACTGATTTGGAAGTTAGTTTTGTTTTGGTCATAATTCACAAAATATAAAGATTTAGAAAATCATTCGAATTCTAGAACGTATCTTATTGAGTTTACTTTCCAACGCATATAGTCACACCCACTCAAGTCACCCAAATATGTACCTCTTGCTGTAGTGGTCAGCTTGTGTGACGGTTGGACAACTAAATTTGCTCGGTACATAATCTACAAACGAAAAACTTAAATTGAGTAATTCCAAAGCCAAGATTTGTCTAACATCTGGAATTAATTCATATCCAAAGCTCATGAATCAAAGATTCATCAATTATTCCAGAATGCAAAATCTTTGCAAGTATAAATTGTAAAACTAAAATTCAAACAACAAAACATAACGATTGTCTTTTCAGAGAGTTTATCTCGCTAGTCTCATGTCTTTATGTAAATTAGAAACCTCTGAGAATTAGTTTAATTAGTTGACATTAAAAGTCATTTGAACAGTAATCTCATACTAGGCTTGTATGTCATGTTTTATTGGCGACGAAAAATCGAATGTTTTCAGCACAACAAAACCCGATACATTGACTAAACTATTTTTGTTAAATATACTTAAACACAAAATCTTGGTAAATATATTTGTTCCATAGCTCTCACATATATAAAATAACACCGATAAACTTTGAAAATAACCAAATGATGACTTTATGGTCATCTAAACACGAAATGTATCATTCATCTATTTCAAAACTGATTTCAGCAATTTATGTCATGATTGTCTTTAATATATTGGGCATATCTCTCACCTCCCTTCACCTTTTCGGGTGAATCAAGTTGGAGATTTTAGGTCATTGAGATATCTATCCAATACAAACGCATATTAGAAAAAGAAAACTTTCACAAAAATGTTAACAACATAATGTTCATATGTTGGTCAGAAATTCCAACAGATTTGACATGCAAAATGTTTAATGCAACTTGAAGCACTTTTACTCATGATCTAGACATGTATCATACATGGATGGAAAGCCATTGAGTAGTAATTCAACTAAATGAAAATCTTTAAACTAAAACACAAATATTTTAAGTCGTTATAGCAGACCCAAGTTGTAAATTTTTAGGAGAAAAATTCAGCAAACAACAAGTATTGTGTTTTATGAACAAATCCTTAAGATTACAAGAATAATATGTATAATACTTAAATGGATGTTTAAATTAGTTAAGATAAGTATACTTACAGCCTAAAAGTGTAGAAAGTTCAAAGGTTTGAAAGGCTTTTTATTGAAATGCAACAAGAGAGACTTGTAGTAGATGTAATCTTGATGCAAGTTCTAACAATAGATGATGAAGATAGATGGTGGTAATGGACGATTTTTGGGATGGAAATGGAAGTGTTCTTGAGTCTTGGAAGCTAGAGAGAAGATTTATGTTGTGTGTGTGCTTAGTGATATAAAAAATGAAAGTAATTAGAAGCTAAATGGGTCTTAAGAAGTCAAAGAGGTGTGTTTGGTGGTGATGTGTGTGTATGTGTGTGGACGTTCATATGGGAGGGAGTATGCATTTTATTTATTTTTATATTAAATAAGGTTGTAGCCCTTCAAAATATGAACGTCTGGGCTTTCGAATCACCTTATTTCGAGTCCGTATGATCGAGATATGCTAAAAATAGCGAAACTGGAATTTCTAAGCTAGGTACGAAACATATGACATAAACATAGAAATGCTTCATAATCACATACTTAAAGTGTTATAATGTATTGAAAAAGTTAATACATTACATCGAACGTGTTTATTACAAGAAGGGTTTTTAGCGGACTGTCACAGTACCTACCCGTTAAATTAAATTTCGTCCCGAAATTTTTAGGTAGCGTCAACTGTTGTCGTGGTTTCGGAGAATAAATGAGGATACTTCCGTTTCATGTGATCCTCACGTTCCCACGTGAATTCTGAACCTCGTCGCGTATTCCAACGAACTTTAATAATAGGTATTCGGCTTTGCCTCAATTTCTTGACCTCACGGTCTATCATTTCGATGGGTTCTTCAACGAAATGTAATTTATCATCAATTTGTAATTCCTCAAAAGGAATGATAAGACTTTCATCTGCCAAACACTTTTTCAGGTTGGATATGTGAAAAACATCGTGAATTTCACTAAGTTCATGTGGCAATCTTAAACGAAACGCAACCGGACCAATTCTTTCAGTTATCTCGAAAGGTCCAATATATCTCGGGCTCAAATTCCCACGTTTACCAAATCTAATCACATCCTTCCAGGGTGACACTTTCAACATAACCTTATCGCCAACTTGAAATTCTAAGGACTTTCTTCGGATATCGGCATAACTCTTTTGGCGGCTTTAAGCAGTTTTCAACCTATCCCGAATATGAACAATCTTCTCCGTAGTCCCATGAATGATTTCTGGGCCGGTTAATTGTCCATCTCCCACTTCATTCTAACAAACAGGAGATCTACATTTTATTCCGTATAATGTGTAACACCCTGATTTTTTTAACACAACGAAAGTATTTACATAATTACCAAAACAACCTTAGTTAATATTTACAAACCATAGTTAACAAATCAACTTAGTTAACATTCCAAAAGCAACGATGTTATGTAAAACAGTACAAAGAGAAAACATCAGAGTTTAGCTCATAGTCAAACATGTCTTCTAACCCATCCGCAACACCCTTCCTAACCAGCAGTACCTAAACCTGCAAGGGGTGGAAATGTGGGGGAATTAGCACAACAGCTAAGTGAATGGATACTATCTAACAGACCAAGCATAAGCAACTGAACATGCAACGGTCACAACTATGCTAACGTCCTGAACTAGCATATAACAACAACTGACAATATGATGATCAGCGGCTTGTACGAGTACACGACTTAGATGATCAGGCTACAGTCTACCGATAGTCCGCTTTACTGACTCCACTGCATAACCATCCAGACGCAACACATGCGTCCTTCTATGCTATACTGAACAATCAGTAACATAATGACCCGACCAGGCTACCACAGTCGACCTTACATCAACCCTACCTTACCACCTTAGTGGGTTCCCAACCTCGCCACCTCGATTGGTGTCCAACTAACAAGGTGAGCACATAATATCACAGATAATCAGTCATGCAATCGTCTTAACTAGCATGGCAATATCTAACTACACATGGTATTCATACAGGGCATAAACATAATAATAAAGTGTCTGAACAAGTAGCGTGTCAGCTACTTAATACTCTATCCGGAGATAGACCTACTTGTAGTGACCCTAAATTTTCCATGATTATATATTAAATGAAAACTATATTTGCATGATTAAATGTTTCCAACATGTTAAGCAATCAAACTTGTTAAGACTTGATTAATTGAAATGAGTTTATGTGGACAATTGACCACCCCGCTTGCCTGATGATTCACGAACGTCATAACGTGTGATAATTATATAATCGTTTTATTTTTTTATGATGTAAGTTTTTATTATATTTATATATATATATATATATATATATATATAAAAGAAGAAATACAATTAAATCAAAGATGTACAACTAAAACACTATTTACTACAGTAAAATACTATTCATTACAGTAAAATACTATTCGCTACAGTAAAATACGATTCGCTACAGTAAAATACTATTCGCTACAGTAAAAATACTATTTTGCTACAGTAAAATACTATTTACTACAGTGCACTATTTACTCGTATTCAATCCGTATTCGTACTCGTACAATACACAACTTCTAAATGTATATACTATTGGTATATACACTTCAATGATCAGCTCTTAATAGCCTTAATGAGTCACCTAAACAAGTGGGAACCATCATTTGGGAACTAGCATGAAATATCTAACAAAAATACAAACTAATGGAACCTTATATTCAAGGGTAGGATCATGTTTTTCTTCACCAACCATAACACTTTCATTTTTCAACTTTCATGCATCAAAATTATCTCTCTCAAGTTCTTTCTTGGTGTTCTAAGTGTTCTTCATCATCTTCAACAAAATCTAGGTTAATCTAGTTCATAAATCCTAACTTAGATCAACTTTCAAAACAACTACTCAAGTAAACTTCAAGAACACTTTCAAGTTTGCAAGTCTACTTTCAAGCTTTCTAATCCATATACAAATAGGCTAAACCTATAACTCACCAACATTTTTGTTGACGTTTTAGGCATGTTTATTCTCAGGTGATTATTAAGAGCTTCTGCTGTTGCATGCTAAATTAAGGACAAGATTTGGAGTCAGCATGCTTGTATGATAAGGTTTAAAGAAAAACTGCATTCGGAAAATAAATTGTTGTAATATATTATGGTAACCCATTATGTAATGGTCGTATGTAAACGTTGTACTTTAGATTACCATTATTTGGTAATCTACGCTATGTCTTTTAAACCTTTATCGATAAAGTAAAGGTTATGGTTGTTTTAAAAATCGAATGCAGTTTTTGTAAAACGTCTCATATAGAGGTCAAAACCTCGCAACGAAACCAATTACTATGAAACGTTTATAATCGATATGAACGGGACATTTCAGTTGGTATCTGAGCGTTGGTCTTAGAGAACCAGAAATTTGCATTAGTGTATCTTATCGAGTTCGTTAGGATGCATTAGTGAGTCTGGACTTCGACCGTGTTTACTTGAAAAACGATTGCTTAACATTTTTTGTTGGAAACTATATATTGTTAACATGTAAATATTATGTGATATATTAATCTCTTAACGTTTTTAATATTGTGTGATAGATGTCTACCTCTAGTACAAATCCCATCGACTCACCCAATAATAATGAAGAGTCGAACATATATTGGGAAGATTCACAAATTCCCGAAGAGGAACCGGAAGAGGAGGAACCGGAAGAAGAGGAACCGGAAGAGGAGGAACCGGAAGAAGAGGAACTGGAAGAAGAGATTCCGGAGGGGGAAATATTAGGAACCACAGAAAAACAGATAAATAAAAGAAAATCCCCAACCAATGGACCAAAGTTAAAAATGGTCAATGGTGTTTCCGCCAAGGAAGCAAAATATTGGAAAAATTACCAGTTTTCTGATGAATCGGATCCCGATGAGGATTCCAATGATGTTATTGAAATTACCTCTACCCAATTTGAAAAAGCAAAGAAAACAATAAGGGAAAAGGCATCAAAATAGAAAAACCCGAGCCCAAAACCGATGAACTTTATGTTAACATGAAGTACCCTGATGGGGTGTACCGTAAACACCCGTATTTCTTAAACTTTCACTATAACCCGGGAACATCTAAGCCACCAGGTTTTTCTAGACCATTTGAGAAAAGAATGGCTCGTATTAGGGGAGTACCATATATCCCTAGGAAATTAGAGAAATGAACCAAGTCCGAAGAGGAAGAAATGAGTGAGTTGGAATAAAGAGTTGTAATCATGTTGTGTAATATATGTATTGTAAGTTTATAAAATATTGTATAAAAGTTTGAATGCAAAATATTAATGTAATCAGTTTTTCATATAGAATTGTAGTAGTTGAATTGTATGTTAGCTACTAAGTATGAACATAACGGGTAGGTACTACCCGAATGAAAAATTATAAAACGCTAATATGAAGAAAAAGCTTTTATAAATAAGTTCATATTATTCTATGAAATACTATTGACTACTCTTAAAAATTCTATGTGATTAACTCAATTATTTTGGCTATTTTTGAAGGAAATGGCACCAACGACTCGTCAGAACTTGAACATGAGCGAGGAAGACTTCCGTGCTTTCCTTGCAGCAAACATAGCCGCAGTACATGCTGCAATGCAAAACAACAACAATAACTCAGGGTCTAGCAGTGGAGTTAACTCCACAGGAAACCGTGTAGGATGCTCCTACAAGGCTTTCACTGCCTGTAAACCTCTGGAATTCGATGGAACTGAAGGACTAGTCGGACTAAAACGATGGACCGAGAAGGTCGAATCTGTGTTTGCTATAAGCAAATGTGCTGAAGAAGAAAAGGTAAAGTACGCCACACATACCTTCACAGGTACCGCGTTAACATGGTGGAACACCTATCTCGAACAAGTGGGACAAGATGATGCTTACGCACTACCGTGGTCAGCATTCAAACACTTGATGATTGAGCAGTACCGTCCCAGAAATGAAGTCAATAAGCTCAAGACAGAGCTTAGGGAATTACAAACACAAGGATTCGATATTACCACGAACGAAAGACGATTCACCGAGTTGTGTTTATTGTATCCAAGAGTGTTCGAAGATGAAGAAGAGCAGATCGATGCGTTTGTAAAGGGGTTACCAGAGAGAATTCAGGAGGATGTGAGTGCGAGTGCGCCCAACTCAATGCAAAAGGCAAGCCGAATGGCTCACAAACTTATAAACCAGATCGAGGGAAGGATTAAAGAGCAGGCGGCCGAGGAGGCCAAAATGAAACAAGTCAAGAGAAAGTGGGAAGAAAATAATGACAAGGGTCACCAAAACAATAACAGTAACTACCGCTTCAACAATCAACACAACAATCACAATTTAAATCGCACCATTTTTCGCAACAACAATCGCAATCCCAACAACAACAACTACAACAAACGTCCCAACAACAACAACTACAACAATCGTTCCAACAATAATAACAACCGCAACAACAACAATAATCAGAAACAGCCATGCCAAAGGTGTGAAGAGTACCACCAGAATGAGTTCTGCACGACATTTTGCACCAAGTGTAAAAGAACTGGCCATGGTGCGAGAAAGTGTGAGGTCTACGGCCCAATGAATAACAGAAATAAAAGAACAGATAATGTCGGAACAAGCAATGCCGCCTTTGTTTGTTATGGATGTGGAAAACCGGGCCACATTAGGAGTAATTGCCCGAGCCTAGGGAAAAATAATGGGCAAGGTCATGGAAGAGTTTTCAATATTAATGCGGCAGAAGTGCAGGAAGACCTGGAGCTTGTTACGGGTACGTTTCTCATTGACATTAAATCTGCTTATGTTTTATTTGATTCGGGTGCGGATAGAAGCTATATGAGTAGAGATTTTTGTGCTAAATTAAATTGTCCATTGATGCCTTTGGATAGTAAATTTTTACTCGAATTAGCAAACGGTAAATTAATTTCAACAGATAATATATGTCGGAATCGGGAAATTAAACTGGTTAGCGAAACGTTTAAGGTTGATTTGATACCAGTAGAGTTAGGGAGTTTTGATGTGATAATCGGCATGGACTGGTTGAAAGAGGTGAAATCAGAGATCGTTTGTTACAAAATTGCGATTCGCATTATGCGCGAAAAAGGAAAGCCCTTAATGGTGTACGGAGAAAAGAGCAACGCGAAGCTAAATCTTATTAGTAATTTGAAGGCACAAAAGCTAATAAGAAAAGGTTGCTATGCCATTCTAGCACACATCGATGAAGTCAAACCCGAAGAAAAGAATATCAATGATGTTCCCGTCGCAAAAGAATTCCCCGATGTATTTTTGAAAGAATTACCGGGACTACCTCCACACCGATCCGTTGAATTTCAAATAGATCTCGTACCAGGAGCTGAACCAATAGCTCGTACTTCATACAAACTCGCGCCCAGTGAAATAAAGGAACTCCAGAGTCAATTACAAGAACTTTTTTAGCGTGGTTTCATACGACCAAGTACATCACCATGGGGAGCTCCTGTTTTGTTTGTCCAAAAGAAGGATGGTACATTCATGTTGTGTATCGACTACCGTGAGTTGAACAAACTTACCATCAAGAACCGTTACCCACTACCAAGAATCGACGACTTATTTGATCAACTACAAGGCTTGTCAGTTTATTCGAAGATCGATTTACGTTCCGGGTATCATCAAATGCGGGTGAAGGAGGATGATATTCCAAAGACTGCTTTCAGGACGCGTTACGGTCATTATGAGTTTATGGTTATGCCGTTTGGGTTGACTAATGCACCAGTTGTGTTCATGGACCTTATGAACCGAGTGTGTGGACCATACCTTGACAAGTTTGTCATTGTTTTCATCGATGACATAATCATTTACTCAAAGAATGATCAAGAGCACGAAGAACATTTGAGAAAAGTACTAGAGTTTCTGAGGAAAGAAAAACTGTACGCTAAATTTTCAAAGTGTGCATTTTGGTTGGAAGAAGTTCAATTCCTCGGTCACATAGTAAACAAAGAGGGTATTCAGGTGGATCCGGCAAAGATTGAAACCGTTGAAAAGTGAGAAATCCCAAAACTCCGAAGCATATACGCCAATTTTTAGGACTCTCTGGTTACTACAGAAGGTTCTTCCAAGATTTTTCCAATATAGCAAAACCCTTGACTACATTAACGCATAAAGGGAAGAAATTTGAATGGAAAGATAAACAGGAGAAAGCGTTTCAATTGTTGAAGAAAAAGTTAACTACGGCACCTATATTGTCATTGCCTGAAGGGAATGATGATTTTGTGATATATTGTGACGCCTCAAAGCAAGGTCTCGGTTGCGTATTAATGCAACGAACGAAGGTAATTGCTTATGCGTCCAGACAATTGAAGATTCATGAGCAAAATTATACGACTCACGATTTGGAATTGGGCGTTGTTGTTTTTGCATTAAAGACTTGGAGGCACTACTTATATGGGGTCAAAAGTATTATATATACCGACCACAAATGTCTCCAACATATATTTAGTCAGAAACAACTGGACATGAGGCAGCGTAGGTGGATTGAATTGTTAAATAATTACGATTTTGAGATTCGTTACCACCCGGGAAAGGCGAATGTGGTAGCCGATGCTTTGAGTAGAAAAGACAGAGAACCTATGCGGGTGAAAGCTATGAATATAGTTATTCGTACTAACCTTACTACTCAAATAAAGGAGGCGCAACAGGGAGTTTTAAAAGAGGGAAATTTGAAGAATGAAATACCCAAAGGATCGGAAAAACATCTTAATATTCGGGAAGACGGGACCCGGTATAGGGCTGAAAGAATTTGGGTACCAAAATTTGGAGAGGTGAGAGAAATGGTATTTAAGGAAGCACATAAAACCAGATATTCGATACATCCTGGAGCAGGGAAGATGTACAAAGATCTCAAGAAACACTTTTGGTGGCTGGGTATGAAAGCCAATATTGCTAAATACGTAGGAGAATGTTTGACGTGTTCTAAGGTCAAAGCTGAACATTAGAAACCATCAGGTCTACTTCAATAACCTGAAATCCCGGAATGGAAATGGGAAAACATTACCATGGATTTCATTACTAAATTGCCAAGGACTGCAAGTGGTTATGATACAATCTGGGTAATAGTTGATCTTCTTACCAAGTCAGCACAGTTTCTACCAATGCGAGAAGATGATAAGACGGAAAAGTTAGCACGACTATACTTGAAGGAAGTCATCTCCAGACACGAAATACCAGTCTCTATTATCTCTGATAGGGATAGCAGATTTGTTTCAAGGTTTTGGCAGACGTTACAACAAGCATTGGGCACTCGTCTAGACATGAGTACTGCCTATCATCCACAAACTAATGAGCAGAGTGAAAGGACGATACAGACATTTGAAGACATGCTACGAGCATGTGTTATTGATTTTGGAAACAGTTAGGATCGACACCTACCGTTAGCAGAATTTTCCTACAATAACAGTTACCACTCGAGTATTGAGATGGCACCGTTTGAGGCACTTTATGGTAGAAAGTGCAGGTCTCCGATTTGTTGGAGAGTGGTGGGGGATTAACAAATTACGGGTCCAGAGATAATCCAAGAAACTACCCAGAAAATCATTCAAATTCAACAACGGTTGAAAACCGTCCAAAGTCGACAAAAGAGCTACGCAGACATTAAAAGAAAAGATGTAGAATTTGAAATTGGAGAGATGGTCATGCTTAAGGTTTCACCTTGGAAAGGCGTTGTTCGATTTGGTAAACGGGAGAAACTAAATCCAAGGTACATTGGGCCATTCAAGATTATTGATCGTGTCGGACCAGTAGCTTACCGACTTGAGTTACCTCAACAACTCGACGGCGTACATATTACTTTCCACGTCTCGAATTTGAAGAAATGCTTTGCTAAAGAAGATCTCAGCATTCCATTAGCTGAGATTACAATTAACGATAAACTACAATTCATTGAAGAACCCGTCAAAATAATGGATCGTGAGGTTAAAAGACTTAAGCAAAACAAGATACCAATTGTTAAGGTTTGATGGAATGCTCGTAGAGGACCCGAGTTCACCTGGGAGCGTGAAGATCAGATGAAGCTGAAATACCCGCACCTATTTCCAGAAGATGCGTCAATACCTTCAATTGCTTAAAATTTCGGGACGAAATTTATTTAACGGGTAGGTACTGTAGTGACCCTAAATTTTCCATGATTATATATTAAATGAAAACTATATTTGCATGATTAAATGTTTCCAACATGTTAAGCAATCAAACTTGTTAATACTTGATTAATTGAAATGAGTTTATGTGGACAATTGACCACCACGTTTGCCTGATGATTCACGAACGTCATAACTTGTGATAATTATATAATCGTTTTATTTTTTTATGATGTAAGTTTTTATTTTATATATATATAAGAAGAAATACAATTAAATCAAAGATGTACAACTAAAACACTATTAGCTACAGTAAAACACTATTTGCTACAGTAAAACACTATTTGCTACAGTAAATTTTCGCTTTGCTACAGTAAAATACTATTCGCTACAGTAAAAAACTATTCGCTACAGTAAAAATCTATTCGCTACAGTAAAAACTATATGCTACAGTAAAAACTATTTACTACATTAACGCTATTTACTCGTATTCAATCCGTATTCGTAATCGTACAATACACAACTTCTAAATGTATATACTATTGGTATATACACTTCAATGATCAGCTCTTAGCAGCCTTAATGAGTCACCTAAATATGTGGGAACCATCATTTGGTAACTAGCATGAAATATCTAACAAAAATACAAACTAATGGAACCTTATATTCAAGGGTAGGATCACGTTTTTTCTTCACCAACCATAACACGTTCATTTTTCAACTTTCATGCATCAAACTTATCTCTCTCAAGTTATTTCTTGGTGTTTTAAGTGTTCTTCATCATCTTCAACAAAATCTAGCTTAATCTAGTTCATAAATCCTAACTTAGATCAACTTTCAAAACAACTACTCAAGTAAACTTCAAGAACACTTTCAAGTTTGCAATTCTACTTTCAAGCTTTCTAATCCATTCTAAGTAATCATCTAAGATCAAGAAACCTCTGTTATTTACAGTAGGTTATCATTCTAATTCAAGGTAATACTCATATTCTAATTTTGATTCAATTTCTATAACTATAACAATCTTAATCCGAGTAGGAATCTTACTTGAATTTGTTTTCGTGTCATGATTCTACTTCAAGAACTTTCAAGCCATCCAAGATCTTTTGAAGCTAAATCACTTCCAGTAGGTTTACCTACTAAACTTGAGGTACTAATGATATTCATAACATCATTCGATTCATATATATATATATATATATATATATATATATATATATATATATATATATATATATATATATATATATATATATATATATATATATATATATATATATATATAACTATCTTATTCGAAGATTTAAACTTGTAATAACTAGAACATAGTTTAGTTAATTCTAAAGTTGTTCGCAAACAAAGTTAATCCTTCTAACTTGACCTTTAAAATCAACTAAACACATGTTCTATATCTATATGATATACTAACTTTATGATTTAAAACCTGGAAACACGAAGAACACTGTAAAATCGGACATACGCCGTCGTAGTAAAACCGGGGGCTATTTTGGGTTAGATAATTAAAAACTATGATAAACTTTGATTTAAAAGTTGTCCTTCTGGGAAAATGATTTTCTTATGAACATGAAACTATATCCAAAATCATGGTTAAACTCAAAGTGGAAGTATGTTTTTCAAAATGGTCATCAAGACGTCGTTCTTTCGACTGAAATGACTACCTCTTACAAAAATGACTTGTAACCTATATTTTTGACTATAAACTTATACTTTTTCTGTTTAGTTTCATTAGTTTCAGTTCATTATGAAACCATAGCAACTTGAATCACTCAAAACGGATTTAAAACGAAGAAGTTATGGGTAAAACAAAATTGGATATTTTTGCTTGTTGTAGCTACGTGAAATTTGTAACAAATCTATTCTAACCATAACTTAACTAACTTATATTGTATTATACATGTACTCTAACATATTATGTAACCTTGACAGACCATAGACACGTATACAATGTTTTGACATATCATATCGACCCATCTATATATATTATTTGGAACAACCATAGACACTCTATTTGCAGTAATGCTTGAGTTAGCTATACAGGGTTGAGGTTGATTCCAAAATAATATATATACTTTGAGTTGCGATCGAGTCTGAGACTTGTAGACGCTGGGTCGTGGATTGATTCGAGATAATATATATTGATTTATTTCTGCACATCTAACTATGGACAACTAGTTGCAGATTACTAACGTTGGACCGCTAATTTAATAAACTTAAATCATTAAAACGTAATAAAAAATGTTGTGAATATATTTCGATCATACTTTGATATATATGTATATATTTGTTATAGATTCGTGAATCGATCCGTGGCCAAGTCTTAAATTCCGATGAAATAAAAATCTGTGAAAGTGAGTTATAGTCCCACTTTTAAAATCTAATATTTTTGGGATGAGAATACATGCCGTTTTATAAATGTTTTACAAAATAGACACAAGTACGTGAAACTACATTTTATGGTTGAATGATCGAAATCGAATATGCCCCTTTTAGCTTGGTAGCCTAAGAATTAGGGAACTGGCCCCTAATTGATGCGAATCCTAAAGGTAGATCTACGGGAACTAACAACCCTCATTCTGGAATTTGGAATGCTTTAGTACTTCGAATTTATCTTGTTCGATGAGTGTCCTGGAATGATGGGGATATTCTATATGCATCTTGTTAATGTCAGTTACCAGGTGTTCACCATATGAATAATTTTTATCTCTATGCAGTTTGTGAAATGCCTGATATGAGATGGATGTTTATGAAAAGTGAAATATTGTGGTCTATTATTTCAAATTGATATACAAATAGGCTAAACCTATAACTCACCAAAATTTTTGTTGACGTTTTAAGCCTGTTTATTCTCAGGTGATTATTAAGATCTTCCGCTATTGCATGCTAAATTAAGGACAAGATTTGGAGTCAGCATGCTTGTATGATAATGTTTAAAGAAAAACTGCATTCGGAAAATAAATTTTTGTAATATATTATCGTAACCCATTATGTAATGGTAGTATGTAAACGTTGTACTTTAGATTACCATTATTTGGTAATCTACGCTATGTCTTTTAAACCTTTATCGATAAAGTAAAGGTTATGGTTGTTTTAAAAATCGAATGCAGTCTTTGAAAAACGTCTCATATAGAGGTCAAAACCTCGCAACGAAACCAATTAATATGATACGTTTATAATCGATATGAACGGGACATTTCACCACTCACCGAATACCAGCAACTAGCTCAGATAATCTATCACTGAGCGGCTTCCTTATCCTTATCACCTGAACATAAGGCAAATCAAGTTAGTTTCTGTCTGTTAACATAAAATAGCACAGTACAACAAATCAGTAACAAAAAGTGTCACTAAAAGTCCACCTAACACACTGCATCCGTACGGTTGCACATGCACCCGTACGGTTACACCCTGTACCCGTGCGGTTGCAAGCTGCAACCGTACGGTTGTGTTTATCGAGCAGCAGCAGAAATGACGGGTTTTCGAACCAAAATCGCTCAATCTCATTTACAGACATGTTTTTGACCCAAAATCCACACACAACATGTTAGGAAAACATTTAGGGACTTAAACCCTCTAGTTTTATACACTAATAACACCAGTTTGGCTAAATTTGACTCAAAATCCTCTTTTGACAAAACCTAACTAAAAAACACAGAACTCTAACAATTTGGAACTAAAAATAACAAATTGTTACAGTGAAAGAAAAACAAAATCAGTAGGAACAAGCTTTGTAACACAATTTCAAATTCAAAAGATAAGATTGAGGATTAGGGTTTCAAATGGTGAGAATTTTAGGTACGGGATAAATTTAGAAGTTTCAAGAAAGAATGAGAGAAAGGCTGGTCACAAGCTTATATATTTAAGATAAATACAATACCCCATCACACACGGGTATTTACCAGTTATCTAAAATCTTTCGTACTTAATTTGACTGCCCTAACGGAGTCCAAATTAAATAAACGAACCTGTTCTATGACCCTTGTCACAAACTGGTCATAACCAAATAATAAAATAACACTGAACATGCAATTAATAAAAGCATAATTAACCACACAATTATGCGTAAGGGTAAAAAGGTCATCTTACATCTAGTCCCGATCTGAGGATGTTACATAATGCTTCAAATGGTGCAGCTTTAATACTCGTATGATAACTGTTTTTATACAAGAATTCTGCCAATGGTAAATATCTATCACAACCGTTCCCAAAATCAATAATGCATGCATGAAGCGTGTCCTCTAAAGTCTGGATGGTCCTTTCACTTCGACCATCAGTTTGTGAATGATAGGCGGTACTCATATCTAATCGAGTCCCTAACGCCTCTTGTAGAGATGTCCAAAATCTTGATGTAAACCTGCTATCACGGTCGGAGATAATAGAGACGGGTACTCCATGTCTTGACACAACTTCCTTCAAATATAATTGTGCTAATCTTTTTATTTTGTCAGATTCCTTAATGGGTAAAAAGTGCGCTGACTTAGTAAGACGGTCAACTATTGTAACATCCTCAGATCGGGCATAGATGTAAGATGACTTTCTTGCCCTTAGGCATAATTTTGTGGCTAATTATGCTTTTATTTTAGTTGAATATTTTATGTTATTTTATTATTTGGTTAAGACCAGTTTGTGACAAGGGTCACAGAACAGGTTCGTTTATTTAATTTGGACTCCGTTAGGGCAGTCAAATTAATTGTGAAAGTTATCAGATAACTGGTAAATAACCGTGTGTGATGGGGTATGGGATTTTAACCACGATTAAGTGTTTTGTGCTGCATTCTTTTTCTCATTTCTCTATCTCTCTAGAAATTTCCCTAATATACACCCGTACTCATTTCTTCTTTAATCTCTAACCCTAGATTCTCAATTGGTGTTCTAAAGCTCAAATCTTTTGTATCAGCTTGTTCCTTATAGCTTACTTAAGCTTTTAAGGTAAGAATCAAAGGGTGTCAAGCTTTAATCTTTTAGAAAATGAGATTTTTGTGTTAGGTTTTGTTAAAGTGGGTTTTAGTGTCAAATTGGTTGATTTTGATGTTGTTTGTGTTAAAATCTTGTGGGTTTATGCTTAGTGATGTTTAGTATACTTGATTTGGTCAGTTTTGAGGTAAGAAAAGAGCTCTAGAACAAGAAATGGTGAATTTTGGGTTAAACCCGTAGATGTGTTCATCTTCTCCATCAGATGAACACACTCGGCCGAGTGTCTCCTGACACTCGACCGACTGTGTAGACGATCAACCGGTTGAGTGACACACTCGACTGAGTGTGTCTGAGTTCTGACCAGATGATTTAATTTAGTCAGTCGACCATGTGAGATGACACTCGACCGAGTGTGTGGACACAGTCAACTGACTGTGTGACTCAGTCGACCGTGCGTCTTTATGGGCAGAATATTTTACCAAGTGTTGATGTCTAGCCATTTGATGTGTGCGAGGTGTACTAGGAAATAGTATTATTTTTTTTACAAGGAAATACTATTAAATACGATACAATTTTACACAAGATATTTATTTATTTATAGAATGGATATACCTAAACCTTGCTACAACACTTATAGGCAGTGTACCTAATCGTACAGTAGTGTAGTTTTTAGTAAGTCCGGTTCGTTCCACAGGGATCTTTTAAACAAGCTTAACGCTATATTTTTAGCTTATAATTGTAAAAATATAAAAATATCTATAAGTAGTATTATTATTATAAAAGGGGGTTTTTACCGTTTAATGACCGGTTTGTCAATTTTTAAAACTTTAATCGCAGTTAAAACCTAATGTAAAATATTAAAAATTAATATAACTTAATTTAAAACGTAAAGTAAATAACGATAATAAAATAATGATAAATAAAAGTGCGATAATTAAAAGAGTACGAAAATTAAAAGTGCAATTAAATACAAAGACAATAAATAAAAGTGCGATAATTAAAATTGCAATTAAATATGAAATAAAAGAATTATGCTTATTTAAACTTCCATAATCATGATGTTCGACGTGTTGATTTTTAGTTTATTCCCATGGGTTAATTGTCCTTTGTCCTGGATTATTCGATATGTCCATACGGATTTGTCCATAATAGTCCATCAGTCATAATCATAAAGTGCGAAAGTCTTCGTCAAATTATTCTTATTCCCGAAGTTAAATATTCCAACTAATTGGGGATTCGAATTGTAACAAGGTCTTAATACTTTGTTTAATGAATACACCAGGTTATCGACTGCGTGTAAACCAAGGCTATACTACTTTGTTAACAATTACACCAATTACCCTTGAATGTAATCCACCTCTGTTTCAACAAGTCTATTAACTATTAATCCAATCCCGTGTCCGGTAAAATGAACAATTATTGGTATTTATAGATATCCCGCCCACCGTGCCCAGTCAAGCGTATGTAGTTATATATAAACACGTCAAATTATAAGTCTATATATTAAATCAACGAGGTATCATTTAGTTAATATAAAACCCATTAATAGCCCATAGTCTAATTTCTACAAGTGTCGTTCTTTTATCCAAACCTCAATTATGGTCCAAAGTTCAATTACCCAATTTTAGTATTTAGCCCAACATCACGATTACTTCGGCATTAAATAAGCATAATAATAACTTAGTTACGAGACATTAATTTAAAAATAACATTAACCATAACTTACAGTGATTAAAAATAGCGTAGCGTTACACGGACAGAATTTCGACTTACACCCTTACAACATTCGCTAACATACCCTTATTATTAGAATTAAAATTAAAATTAAAATTAAAATTAAAATTAAAATTATAATATATATATATAATATATATATATATATATATATATATATATATATATATATATATATATATATATATATATATTATACGTGATAGATAGAGAGATAGGATGGATATATATTTTAAAACTGAGCCAAAACACGTGAATTTATAGCATGTGGCCTGGATTTCAGGGCCATGCGATCGCATGGAAAATATGCCTACAAGCCATGCGATCGCATGGTGGTAGGTATCAGCTCACACTCCTTTGTTTTCTTGTTTGCCGACGTTTATAATATATAATATAATATATAAATAATTTATATAATTATTTAAATATTATATTATATTCTTGTGCATAGTTGACTCATAATTTTTAGTCCGTTGCGTCGAGCGTTGAGAGTTGACTTTGGTCCCGGTTCCGGATTTTTGAACGTCCTTGCGTATAATTTAATATCTTGTACTTTGCGTTTCGCATTTTGTACTCTTGTAATTTTGAGACGTTTCTTATCAATAATTTGAACCATTTTGATTATACTTTGTACTTTTGAGCTTTTTGATCGTTTGCGTCTTCAATTCGTCGAATCTGTCTTTTGTCTTCACCTTTTATTACTTAAACGAATATCACTTGTAAATAGAACAATTGCAACTAAAAGCTTGTCTTTCTTGAGGGATAATGCTATGAAATATATGTTCGTTTTTAGCATTATCAAATATTCCCACACTTGAGCGTTGCTTGTCCTCAAGCAATATAGTCTTGAAATAAAAATACTAGAATCACTTATTTATTCTTCACACTTTGTACATCAGTGATTTTTATACGGCGGTATGAACAATGGTAGTAACGATGTGGTTTACAGTCCCACATGACTATGAAAATTTAGATCCATTAAGGAAATTGGATCTTTATGAAAACATTTGATCTTTTGAAAATACAATCTAGTTTTTACCCTAGATAAGTTTTCCGAAATAACCCTTTACCGGTGTTTTGCAAATTGTTTTTGTGGGTTTAGTGGGTTTCAGATTTGAAAATTTTAGCTCAAAACTTATGGTTTTGTGTCACCCACTTGCTAACCTTGTATTTGGAAAGCAACACGTCCAGTATACTTGCTCCGTATATTACCTTTCGGTAAACTACCGTCCGGTTGTAAAGGAAAGCGTTGAACAAGCAACTGTTAAGGCAATGTCCCGTGACATGCAGATGATTATGGTCAAAAACATTTCAGATGCAATTACTATCCTTTGTAGGAGCAATAGTAAAGATCACCCTATAATTTTTCGGTCTGGCACAAGGTCCTGTCTTCGACCATGCTATGCAACCACCGTTCTTACGGTTGACACCCGATTTGGTTCAGGTGACCTAATGAATTCCGGTGAATTCTTAGGATTTTACGTTCAACGGTAATGAACGCATTGAAAATGGGTTTTCAGAAAACAAATCGGTTTTAATTTTGATCAAAATATTTTCTCGTTCAAGCTCGAGTTTAGATATCATCGAATTCCATGAGTTTGTAATTCTCAATCTTTAAAGTCAATCTCAAGGATTGAGTAATATCAGGCTTAAAAGCTGATTTTTGATCTTTAAGGAGATTATCTTTTTCTGGGGGTCTGATTCATTAGTCTTATCAAGCTAATTTGCACGGCGCGCTCTCCATTTTACGAGACAGATCCTCTCATGGTTAGGATAAGTCTAACCTGTAACGACCCGCCAAAATCGCTATTGACGAAGTACGTTATTCACCGGTTTCATTGCGAGGTATTGACCTCTATATGATACGTTTTGTAAACATTGCATTCTTTTGAAAAGGCACACCATAAATGAATATCTAAATCCAAGGTTTTCGACATCTGATGATTTCTACATATAGACACTCACCGTAAATAATAGTTTACAATAATACATCCGTTGACAATGCAGTCAAAATAAGATACATGGTGATGATTTTGTGAATGCAAAGTTTTCTCTAATAAAGCATGTATGACTCCATGCACATAGCTTGTATAACGTATAAGCAAACAGCGGAAGACTTCTAGGGACCTGAGAATAAACATGCTTAAAAGTGTCAACACAAAGGTTGGTGAGTTCATAGTTTTAATATTGCGCATAATCTGTATATAAAGGTGGACCACAAGATTTCAGTTGTTTCATCCAAAACATTTATCAAAATATTCTACGAAATTGAGCACCCTGGTAACTAAACTTAACGTATATATAATAAGTACCCCTGTTTTAACATACATGCAACCAACATGTACAATACACGCAATCTAACGTGTACTAAACTCAAATAGCATATGTCTGTTTTATAGTTCAGGCTAGGGTCTCTATACCTGGAACAGACGGGGATGTCAAGCCCTATGGATCCATATACAACTATTCGCGCCCACCAGTTCTTATAACTGGCAGTTACTAGTTACCAAAGCTAGGGGATTTTCGGTTCAAACTCGGTGTAGAATTTAGTATGTACTTGTATCCATTGCGTTTAAAATAAGGTGCATGTATTCTCAGCCCAAAAATATAGATTGCAAAAGCAATTAAAAAGGGAGCAAATGAAACTCACCTGACAACTTCAGAAATAAATCACAGAGATGTGACCGAATATCGGAATGCAAGTAACCGTAGACCTCAACCTAGAGAACATATGTTGGTCAATAAGTGTCTAATAAGCTAGGTCGGTCCATAGGGTTCGTATAGTCCTATTGCTCAAGTCCGACTCATAAATTTAGCAAAAATTAGCAAAAGTCAACAAAAGTCAACAAAAGTCAAAGTAAGTCAAATGTAAGTCAATCGCAAGTCAAACACAGTCAACACAAGTACACAATATCATAATATTAGTCAAGTTGGTCAAATAGTCAAACATAGGTCAAACTTACGTAATTCATTTTCATATATAAAAAAATATATTATTTACATATATGTATTTTTAGGTATTTTGCAGCTGATTTCGTGTCCCACCAATTTCGATATAGTACCTTTGGTCGTGACCATTGGAACGTATATCATCCCACCTTTCTATAGCTAGTTTATTTGATAAAAACGGAGTTACGGTTGAAAAGTTACAGCCTTGCGAAAACAGCCTCTTGAAACATAAAAAGCTGATAAAACTTGCTGTTAAGAGTTCAAAATCAGCAACGACTGCCCATTTTCACGCTTGTTTTAAACCCGTTTATCCTCAACAAAATCATACATATAATATACCGTTTTAAAGCTTGTCGTAAAGAATTTCAATACCAAATGATAGTTTTTATCTAAACTTAACCGATTTCAACTTACGAGCCCTTAAAGTAGGCCCGAGAGTCATTTTGACACTTTTGTTAAAATACTAAAAATTTTCCATTGACACCTCAAATTCTGAACCATAATACTTGAGCATGTAAAAATCATGTCACAAGTCCAAAATGATATTTTAGACGTGTTAGATACCTTTGTTTCTCAAAATTTCGTATATGGATCAAAGTAGGCGCGTATGACCCAAATGGGTCATAAATACCCATTTTGACCAAAACATGGAAAAACTCATTTTTAAAACATTACAATCTTCAAACTTACTTAAATTAATATATCGGATGTGTCCACGGTGCCCGTTACCCATTTTGACACTTTTTGGCTTAAACGGGTCAAATGTCCAAACCGGCGATTTAAATTACATGGTTTATATATATACAAAATTACTACTTTAGAACACTCCACACTATATGAAATAGTTAATATAAGTGTATTAAGTTCATACAAAAAGTCTCAAGTCTCAAGTATTGGTTATTATTTTTATAACCCGAAACATTTGCAAAAATACAAGTTTAAAAAGGTAGTTACAGCATCAACTTCTGTGAATTTTAGAAAAATCATCGCAACTCCAAATCAGTCACCGCCAATTGGAGATGCGGCGTTTTTAAGTGAAGAATGTACAGAAAAATTCCCATAACCTGGTTCGACCCAGATCAGACCCAGTTGCAGAAAACGTTAACAGTGGTTCGTGCAGTTTTCAGAATTCAAACAGCATTTTTATTAAAATGTACCAAACTTTGAACGAGCGTAAAAGTCTAAAGAAAATTCGAATCGACCCAATTCTTGAGTCTAGTATCAGTCTTTTTTCAAGTCCAACAACCCTATGAACTCATATTAGCAGCTACAAGTCATTAACCTTGTCAAAAACGTTCATAAACAACATATAAAAACATAACTTAAATCGTTCATAACTTAACTTCTATAAATAAAAAACATATGATATCTAAACGAAAAGTTAATAATTTTTCAAGCTCATTTCAAATATCATCATGCCATGATCAGATTATAAACTCAACTTTTCCAAAATCTCAGTTTCAAATACGAAATTTTTAACCCGAAATCAATTAATCATAACTTTTGATCTAGAAATCGAAATCACATGATATCTTAATGAAAAGTTAATAATTTTTCAAGAGGAATACATTTATGCACATACCATAAACTGAAAATATCATGTTCATATCAGTAGCATACCATTCAAATTCGTGATCATTCATAAAATGAGTTAAAACTTCGATTAAGCATAACATGAGCATACGGTAACGAAAATTCGAAATTCCAAAGCCCAAACTTATTAGTTTTTCAAGAGGATTCTGATTATCTCATAATATTATACATTTAACAAGTTCAAGTTTCTGACCTCACACAAAACAAATTCGTGATTAATCAAAAAGTCATCAATCGATCAAATTAACGAATAATATCATGCATACATACAAGGACTTGAGCACTAGACACTATATCTACCCTAGAATGTAACAAAAACATGAAAACCCAAAAATTAGAGTTTTTAAAACTTACTCTAATCAAGAAATTGTTGGGATGGATGTGTAGAGCTCTTCGAGAGGAATCCGAATATGTAAACGATATTATGATCAAGTGATTTCTTGAAGGTGTTCTTGAGGAAAGAAGATCGATGATGATGATGAATAGTGGATGGGTGTTCTTTGAGAAAATTGTGTACGTGTGTGTGTTAGATGAAATGAATGATTGAATCAGAAATAATATAGATAAGATAGAGTCACGGTTTTAAGTTAGGTAAACACGGGTATTAGTGTGTAGTCACGGGTTTAATAGTAAGAAAATATAGATATAATATATTGTCAAGGGTGATAATTAAGTTTTTATCCATTAGTTAAAATCCAATGTATCCTATCTTAATATGATTCAATAATTGGTAAATTTTATATTTATAAAAAAAATACATCTATATATATATTGTTCGAAACCTTTTATATTTAATTCAAATCAATTATTAAGAATATATTTAAATATCGTTTTTATATTTAAATTATATAATAAAGTAATTATAATGTTTATAGATCATGTGTTACGTAATTTATGGGAGTAGTTGGAAAGTGAGTCACGAATTTTGTATCTATTATCTAATATATAATAATAATAATAATAATAATAATAATAATAATAATAATAATAATAATAATAAACAGAATTATTAGTTTGAATTATTAGTGTATATAACTATGCACATATATGTAGAAACGTTTGTATAATATGCGTATAAATATTTGTTGAATACCAATAAAAATATAAGTATTGACATCCTACTTAATTAAAATGATTTTTAAAACTCAATTGTTATATAACATAATTATTAAAATTAATAATCATACGTTTTGTTGTCTTAAAATATATTTTTCTCGTTTTCACTAACCGTAGTGTTTTTAAAAAAACATATAACCAATATTAATAATAGTATATTAAAAAAAATTACATACAAAATTGTAAATTTTAATTAACAGTTGTTAAGTTTTTAACGAAAAGTTAACGTAAAAAGTCGGGTTATTACATTACCTACCCCTTAAAGAAAATTTCGTCTCAAAATTTTGGTTGGTGAGATTACACGACGTTTAGGAAACAAGTGAGGATAGAAATGTTCGTCTTGACGTAGAAAGATCGAGCATCTTGTAGTTAAGTATGGAATTTGGGTAAAACGAGATCATGTTCCTTTGATGACGAATACCTTTGAATAAATTGCTCGGAGTGCAAGTATGATATGACAAGGATTGGAAGGGAATTAAGTGTGACCTTAGATGATGTCACATATAGAGTCTTAGTATATTCAGATGTCAGCAGAGAAAATAAAGGAATCATGTAACATGGTACATGGTGAAGGTAAGGTTGATCATGTTTTACCCCCATCACGTTCCATTAGAACTTCCGCATGACTTACCATAATATAACCACGTTGATCGGGCGTCACTATATTACACTAACTCATGCTTCTATTCCAACACTACTCCAAAATATTTATGGATATGAAACAAGTGTCGTTTTCCAGAATTAATAAATCAAAATAATTTCAAAAAGAGGTGTACTAAAAATAGTACAGGAATATAATAGTTATTATAATTAAAATATTGAAAGGGAACGTCGTAAGAATGTCTTTGAAACTACCGAGAATCTTCGTGAGCTGGAAAAGACTTCTTCCGATTCACAATTCGAGATGTCCGGAATTTCTTAATCGAAGCACATAAACACATAATATAACACAAATGATATCTATAAAAATATATAAGTAATAACTCACGTAGGAATGTCTGGAATTTCGAAAGTCCTGAATGACGCTTCCTGGTTTTTCAATAACCGGGGTTTTGAAAATGAACTCGCTTGAGCAGGAGAAGGTTTGTAACCAAAAGGAGAAATACTTTCTCACCGATAGTAATAATAATATTATATTAATATCAGAATATGCACATAATCACATATAAGTGTAACGACACAGTTGTAGACTAGGCCACTAATGTATCTAAACAGTCCAGGTCAGACACACTAATGCAGCTAATTCCCTACAACCAACACTCTGATACCACCTGTAACGACCCGCCAAAATTGCTATTGACGCAGTACGTTATTCACCGGTTTCATTGCGAGGTATTGACCTCTATATGATACGTTTTGTAAACATTGCATTCTTTTGAAAAGGCACACCATAAATGAATATCTAAATCCAAGATTTTCGACATCTGATGATTTCTACATATAGACACTCACCGTAAATAATAGTTTACAATAATACATCCGTTGACAATGCAGTCAAAATAAGATACATGGTAATGATTTTGTGAATGCAAAGTTTTCTCTAATAAAGCATGTATGACTCCATGCACATAGCTTGTATAACGTATAAGCAAACAGCGGAAGACTTCTAGGGACCTGAGAATAAACATGCTTAAAAGTGTCAACACAAAGGTTGGTGAGTTCATAGTTTTAATATTGCGCATAATCTGTATATAAAGGTGGACCACAAGATTTCAGTTGTTTCATCCAAAACGTTTATCAAAATATTCTACGAAATTAGCACCCTGGTAACTAAACTTAACGTATATATAATAAGTACCCCTGTTTTAACATACATGCAACCAACATGTACAATACACGCAATCTAACGTGTACTAAACTCAAATAGCATACGTCTATTTTATAGTTCAGGCTAGGGTCTCTATACCTGGAACAGACGGGGATGTCAAGCCCTATGGATCCATATACAACTATTCGCGCCCACCAGTTCTTATAACTGGCAGTTACTAGTTACCAAAGCTAGGGGATTTTTGATTCAAACTCGGTGTAGAATTTAGTATGTACTTGTATCCATTGCGTTTAAAATAAGGTGCATGTATTCTCAGCTCAAAAATATAGATTGCAAAAGCAATTAAAAAGGGAGCAAATGAAACTCACCTGACAACTTCAGAAATAAATTACAGAGATGTGACCGAATATCAGAATGCAAGTAACTGTAGACCTCAACCTAGAGAACATATGTTGGTCAATAAGTGTCTAATAAGCTAGGTTGGTCCATAGGGTTCGTATAGTCCTATTGCTCAAGTCCGACTCATAAATTTAGCAAATATTAGCAAAAGTCAACAAAAGTCAACAAAAATCAAAGTAAGTCAAATGTAAGTCAATCGCAAGTCAAACACAGTCAACATAAGTCAACAATCTCATAATATTAGTCAAGTTGGTCAAATAGTCAAACATAGGTCAAACTTACGTAATTCATTTTCATATATAAAAAAATATATTATTTACATATATGTATTTTTAGGTATTTTGCAGCTGATTTCGTGTCCCACCAATTTCGATATAGTACCTTTGGTCGTGATCATTAGAACGTATATCATCCCACCTTTCTATAGCTAGTTTATTTGACAAAAACGGAGTTACGGTTGAAAAGTTACAGCCTTGCGAAAACAGTCTCTTGAAACATAAAAAGCTGATAAAACTTGCTGTTAAGAGTTCAAAATCAGCAACGACTGCCCATTTTTACACTTGTTTTAAACCCATTTATCCTCAACAAAATCATACATATAATATACCGTTTTAAAGCTTGCCGCAAAGACTTTCAATACCAAATGATAGTTTTTATCTAAACTTAACCGATTTCAACTTACAAGCCCTCAAAATAGGCCCGAGAGTCATTTTGACACTTTTGTTAAAATACTAAAAATTTTCCATTGACACCTCAAATTCTAAACCATAATACTTGAGCATGTAAAAATCATGTCACAAGTCCAAAATGATATTTTAGACGTGTTAGATACCTTTGTTTCTCAAAATTTCGTATATGGATCAAAGTAGGCGTCGTATGACCCAAATGGGTCATAAATACCCATTTTGACCAAAACATGGAAAAACTCATTTTTAAAACATTACAATCTTCAAACTTACTTAAATTAATATATCGAACGTGTCCACGGTGCCCGTTACCCATTTTGACACTTTTTGGCTTAAACGGGTCAAATGTCCAAACCGGCGATTTAAATTACATGGTTTATATATATACAAAATTACCACTTTAGAACACTCCACACTATATGAAATAGTTAATATAAGTGTATTAAGTTCATACAAAAAGTCTCAAGTCTCAAGTATTGGTCATTATTTTTATAACCCGAAACATTTGCAAAAATACAAGTTTAAAAAGGTAGTTACAGCATCAACTTCTGTGAATTTTAGAAAAATCATCGCAACTCCAAATCAGTCACCGCCAATTGGAGATGCGGCGTTTTTAAGTGAAGAATCTACAGAAAAATTCCCATAACCTGGTTCGACTCAGATCAGACCCAGTTGCAGAAAACGATAACAGTGGTTCGTGCAGTTTTCAGAATTCAAACAGCATTTTTATTAAAATGTACCAAACTTTGAACGAGCGTAAAAGTCTAAAGAAAATTCGAATCGACCCAATTCTTGAGTCTAGTATCAGTCGTTTTTCAAGTCCAACAACCCTATGAACTCATATTAGCAGCTACAAGTCATTAACCTTGTCAAAAACGTTCATAAACAACATATAAAAACATAACTTAAATCGTTCATAACTTAACTTCTATAAATAAAAAACATATGATATCTGAACGAAAAGTTAATAATTTTTCAAGCTCATTTCAAATATCATCATGCCATGATCAGATTATAAACTCAACTTTTCCAGAATCTCAGTTTCAAATACGAAATTTTTAACCCGAAATCAATTAATCATAACTTTTGATCTAGAAATCGAAATCACATGATATCTTAAGGAAAAGTTAATAATTTTTCAAGAGGAATACATTTATGCACATACCATAAACTGAAAATATCATGTTCATATCAGTAACATACCATTCAAATTCGTGATCATTCATAAAACGAGTTAAAACTTCGATTAAGCATAACATGAGCATACGGTAACGAAAATTCGAAATTCCAAAGCCCAAACTTATTAGTTTTTCAAGAGGATTCTGATTATCTCATAATATTATACATTTAACAAGTTCAAGTTTCTGACCTCACATAAAACAAATTCGTGATTAATCAAAAAGTCATCAATCGATCAAATTAACGAATAATATCATGCATACATACAAGGACTTGAGCACTAGACACTATATCTACCCTAGAATGTAACAAAAACATGAAAACCCAAAAATTAGAGTTTTTAAAACTTACTCTAATCAAGAAATTGTTGGGATGGATGTGTAGAGCTCTTCGAGAGGAATCCGAATATGTAAACGATATTATGATCAAGTGATTTCTTGAAGGTGTTCTTGAGGAAAGAAGATCGATGATGATGATGAATAGTGGATGGGTGTTCTTTGAGAAAATTGTGTACGTGTGTGTGTTAGATGAAATGAATGATTGAATCAGAAATAATATATATAAGATAGAGTCACGGTTTTAAGTTAGGTAAACACGGGTATTAGTGTGTAGTCACGGGTTTAATAGTAAGAAAATATAGATATAATATATTGTCAAGGGTGATAATTAAGTTTTTATCCGTTAGTTAAAATCCAATGTATCCTATCTTAATATGATTCAATAATTGGTAAATTTTATATTTATAAAAAAAATACATCTATATATATATTGTTCGAAACCTTTTATATTTAATTCAAATCAATTATTAAGAATATATTTAAATATCGTTTTTATATTTAAATTATATAATAAAGTAATTATAATGTTTATAAATCATGTGTTACGTTATTTATGGGAGTAGTTGGCAAGTGAGTCACGAATTTTGTATCTGTTATCTAATATATAATAATAATAATAATAATAATAATAATAATAAACAGAATTATTAGTTTGAATTATTAGTGTATATAACTATGCACATACATGTAGAAACGTTTGTATAATATGCGTATAAATACTTGTTGAATACTAATAAAAATATAAGTATTGACATCCTACTTAATTAAAATGATTTTTAAAACTCAATTGTTATATAACATAATTATTAAAATTAATAATCATACGTTTTGTTGTCTTAAAATATATTTTTCTCGTTTTCACTAACCGTAGTGTTTTTAAAAAAACATATAACCAATATTAATAATAGTATATTAAAAAAAATTACATACAAAATTGTAAATTTTAATTAACAGTTGTTAAGTTTTTAACGAAAAGTTAACGTAAAAAGTCGGGTTATTACATAACCACTTGGCGACCCTGTTTGATGCTGAGGTTCGTGGATTTCCTGCTGATTTTAGAGATGACTTTTCTAGATTTTTCATCAACCTACAGCTGGTCTGGACGACAACTTCCTGACCTAAATCAAGAAGCGCGTGTCTTTTTCAGAAGACTGTACTTCCTTTTAATGATGGAATTGATTCATCGTGTAGATCCATCTATTCTTTCAAAGGTATTACAATAAATCGGGTAAAACTGATTAGTTTAGTCCAAAGCAAAAGTACCTGCAATAATCTGTACCAAATATGTGATATGTGTTTTAAAGAAATTGGTAAATTCTTCCCACACTTAGCTTTTATTTATTTTTTTCTTTGCCTTTTTATTCTCCTCAATTCCATATTAAATGAATTCTAATGTTTTGGGTTGTTTCTCCATTTATGTTCTCTCCGAGGTAACAATAATTTCGGTATTAACACCTAGTTTTATCGTTCATAAATATGTATAAACATGATTTTGAATTCATTTAGTTGAAAATTTTTCAAATTTTCACAAAATTTGGCAATTAAACTAAGTGTAAACCCGAGAGAATTTATAACCCTTCCCCACACTTGAGATCATGCAATGCCCTCATTTGCATGAAATCTTACTATAATTATAAATTCATGAGGGTGATTAGTATAGAAAAGTGATTAAAAATACCGAGTTTGCAAACATACTATTTTATATTACATTTGATATTTTACGTCTTGTCGTCAAAATTAGTAGCTTTTGCTGAACTTTAATGTCAGTCTTTGAAAGTGCGCTGTTTTACCCTGTTTTGTACATAAGATAAACTACAAACATATATATAATATATATTTATTTATTTTTTATATAAAACCTTTATTTATTAAAACAATTTAAATGAATAATTTTTAACATTTTGTTTCCTTTTACTTTAGGTAGTTTCAGTATGTTTACCTAGTCCGTCCCTCGACAAAATTTAAAATTTGTCGTTTTTAAAGCGATTGTTTTAAAAGCAAAGATTTTTGGGTTTTTTAATTTTTTTTTTATACTTTAGATCAATAATATTAAAAATAATGATAACAAAATTTTTCTCCCCGCCCTCGGGTAAAGCAATTTCGGTTCCATGACCTATTCTTCAACTTACGATGAATTTTAGAAATCATTTTTTAAACTTAATGAAATAAAGTAATTTTTTTTTTTAAATTCACACAAAACTTAAATTTAAAAAGAATATTAATTTCAAACAAAACCTACAAAACAAAAATTCAGAATGGGGGGAGAAAACTAGTTCTTTAGTGTCTGCTAGTGGAAAAGACCAATCGGATTCCATTCTCGGAACTACACGAGAACAGAACAACTAACTCTAAACAGCGTTTTCTTTTTAGAACATTTGAATCTCCCCATACTTAGGTAGATGTGGTGTCGAAATTGTGATTAACTTCATCGTCAATTTCTCTTGGACCATAATCAACTTGCATATCTGTGACTTTTGCTTTAAGCCATTGGTCGGATTCCCGTGTAATATCCACAAATTCAACTAGTTTCGCCTTTTCTTTAGGCGATAGATTCAATACTAACCGGTTACATAACTTAAAGTTCCCCTTGGTTCTAGCATCGCGAATCCGTTTAAAAAGTTTCTTCATTGAACTATTAATAATGGGGTCATTTAATTTCATATCAACAACGGGGTTCTTTGTTATCAGGTTATCATTAGGTGTTACTTCATCTTCCCCACACTTAGGCATTTTATTATTATTAAGCACTACCGTTGGAGTTGGTAAAACAACATGGTTCTTACCAATCATTTTTGCTGATTCAACGGTTTTGGTTGGTGGAGATTTAGACTTTCGAATCATCAAGGTGATCGATTTCTCATCATTACTAAGTGTCATTCTACCCTTTCTTACATCAAATAACGCCCCGGTGGATGCTAAGAATGGTCGACCTAAAATTAGAGGAATGTTTGGGTCCTCTTCTATGTCAATGACAATGAATTTGACTAGAAAGGTTAAATTACCTACTTGAACGGGTAGGTTGTCAGCAATTCCAACTGGGTGCTTAATGGTTTGAGCAAGGAGTCGAACACTCATATCCGTTGGAGTTAACTTACCTACTCCTAATCTCCTATATAATGAAAGAGGCATAACACTCACACTCGCACCTAAATCTGCTAGTGCATCATACATGACACAATCGCTAAGTAGACAAGGAACAATAAATTCACTCGGATCACCTACCCTAGGTGGAGGTTTTGGTGGAACTGTCTTCACCGGGTTTATTTTTACGGTTTTTTGTTTCTTGCACTTTCTTATTCTTCTTCTTCTTCTTCTTCTTCTTCTTCTTTCCAGAGGTATCACAAACTTTATTACCTATTACTTGCTCATACTCAACTCCTTTTATTGGAAACGGGATGGGTGGTTTGTATGGTGCCACCACTGGCTTTACATACTCAGGTGGTGGTAGTGGTGTAACTTCATCATTGTTACTCACATCTAAAACCTTCCCATCTTCTGATGCTGGTTTTTCAGAATTTGTTGACACCATGTTAACATTCTCATTCTGAGGATTTACTTCAGTATTACTTGGTAGCTTTCCTTGTTCCCTTTCACTCATCAATCTAGCAAGAGTGCCTACTTGTTTTTCTAGATTCAAAATGGAAGCTTGTTGAGTTCTAAATGACTGATCAAACCTCTCATTCGTTTGGGTTTGTGTTTCAATAAATTGTGTTTGAGATTCAACTAGCTTAAATACCACTTCTTTCAGATTTGACTTTTTCTCTTTGGTTTGTTGTGGTGGTTTATACAAGATGGGTCTTTGTTGATTGAAAGTGTTGTTTTGAGTTGGTTGGTTATTCGGACCTTGTTGGTTATACGAGTTATTGTTAGGTCCATTTAGATTGTAAAGAATGTTTTGATTTCGATTGAAGTTTAGCCTTGGTGGTTGATAATTATTTTGATAATTATTTTTCGGCCTTTGGTTCATGTAGGAAACATTCTCACGTTGTTCCATCGTTTGCTCAATGTTACAATCTTTCCTTAAGTGTGGTCCACTGCATTGCTCACAACTGATTCGTATTGCGTGAATATCTTTATTCATCTTTTCCATTCGTCTCTTGAAAGCATCTATTTTTGCGGAAACAGAATCAAAGTTATGACTAGAATCGACTCTAGCCGCTTTAGATGAATGAAAAATGTCTTTTTCCTGATGCCACTCATGAGAGTGGGATGCTGTGTTATCAATGATCTTGTGAGATTCGGTTGCAGTTTTCTTCATAATGGAACCACCAGCTGCTGTGTCGATGTCTTTTCGTGTGGCGATGTCTACGCCCTTATAAAAGATTTGTACTATTTGAAAAGTATCTAAACCGTATTGAGGACATCCTCTCAACATCCTTCCGAATCTTGTTCATGCCTCATATAACGTTTCATTTGGCTTTTGCACGAACGTGGCAATTTCTCCTTGAAGTCTCACGGATTTAGATGTCGGAAAGAATCTTTGAAGAAATTTCTCAACTAAAACATCCCATGTGTCAATCGTTCCTTCAGGTAACGATTCTAACCAATCTTTGGCTTCTCCCTTTAAAGTCCAGGGAAATAATATGAGGTATATCTGTTCATCCTCCACTTCTCTTGTTTTAAATAAAGTGCAGATCCTATTAAATGTACGAAGATGTTCATTTGGATCTTCCTTCGGCGCACCACTAAATTGGCATTGATTAGTTACCATGTGTAGGATTTGTCCTTTGATTTCATAATCTGGCGCATTAATGTCAGGTTGAGTAATTGCGTGACCTTGGCCCGTGCGTATGGCTCTCATTCGGTCTTCCATACTTAGAGGTTACAGATTCTCCATAATTAAATTTGTTGAATCTGAATCACTAGAGGATTCTGATTTAATGGTTGGTTCCTCGACAATCTCTGTTTGAATGATTGGTGGTTCCGGAGGAAAGATTAATGGTGTAGGATCTCTGAATTGTCCCTGAAGATCCTCCGGATTCTCAATTGTGAGGTCGGGTTCAAAAAATGGATTATCGGAAATTTGAATTGGAGTACTTGTTCGACTAGGTGATGATTCTAAAGAAAAATCAATGGCGACAATATTGGCTAGATGTCTTGATCGAGTTACAGGTGGTGAACGTATGAAAGGTGGTGAACATTTTGCTCGGTGCATTCACTGAATATCCTATTAGTTATAAAAGATAAAAATTATATAAGTTATCAAATTAATAGACTTTTCTGCTTTTGCCCACGTTTCGAATAGCCAATAGATGCAGCAGGGAGCCAGAACCCTTTAAATCGGAAGCTCACAACTCAGCCACTAACAAATCCAACTATTACTACGAAACAGAAAATTTGGATGTCTATCAATTCAACCACTTAAAATAATTTTTCGTCAAAATTTAAAGAAATTTTAGATAAGAAATAGAAAAAATCTAAGTCCTAAAAACTAGAGTGGCGAAAAATAAAAAAATAAAAAGAGCGCGTCGAAAAACATCGAAAAAATAAAAGGTCGAAAAATAATAGGCGTCTAAAAATAAAAATAAGAAAGTAGAGCGTCGAAACTTAAAAAGGAACTAAAAACTAAGAATTAAACGTTGCGTCTAGAAATATTAAAGCTTAAAAGAAAAACTATATCCCAAATGGCAATAACTTAAAAAGGTACTAAAATATAAAAAAGGCGTCGCAAAATTCTAAAGCACCTAAATTTTAGTCTAAAGAAAAAGCACTTAAGAGATTTTACGGCAAAGCCTAAAAATCTAGAAATAAAAATAACTATGGCAAAAACTATGTCTTAAAACTAAATACGAGCGAAAAATACAAAAATTACGCTAAAACGAATAAAAAGAAACAAAATATAAAAATAAACTTAAAGTAGTAAAAAGTACAATTTTTATAAAAATATTATTTTTATATTATTTATTTTATAAAACTATTAATTTTATAATTTATTAAAACTAATTAAACTAAATAAAACAAATTAATTAAAACTAATACTAAATAATTAAATAATCTAAACCTAATTAGGGTTATAATAATAATAATTAAAATATACTCCGTAATTAATGCTGAATTAGGTCAACTGTGGCGTGTCAGGTACATTCATGCGATCGCATGAATTTTTGCCTTCGGGCTCATGCGATCGCATGAGCTAGGGTTTTGTGCCAGAGTTGGGCTGCTACAGTACCAGACTTCGTGGTTTTTAAATTTTTTTTTTTCAGTTTTCTGTTTTAAATATATATAATATTTATATAACTTAAATAAAAATTTAATTTTAAAAACTAAAATAAAAATAAAGAAACTTTATAATTTTATATATATATAACAAACTATTAAAAATATATAAATATTTTGTTTTTCTTTTCTTTTTATATTTTCGTATATTTAAAATGTATTTTTACAAAAGCGTATTTTTATAAAAGTAAACTAAAAATTAATAAAAATCTTTTTTTTATATATATAACGTTGCGCTTCCGGTGTTTAAGCAAGTAGTTCCCCGACAGCGGCGCCAAAAATACTTGATGTGTGCGAGGTGTACTAGGAAATAGTATTATTTTTTACAAGGAAATACTATTAAATACGATACAATTTTACACAAGATATTTATTTATTTATAGAATGGATATACCTAAACCTTGCTACAACACTTATAGGCAGTGTGTAGTGACCCGAACTTTTCCATGTTTATATATATATTAAATGAAATTGTTATTTACATGATTAAGTGTTTCCAACATGTTAAACAATCAAACTTGTTAAGACTTGATTAATTGAAATAGGTTTCATATAGACAATTGACCACCCAAGATGACCGGTGATTCACGAACGTTAAAACTTGTAAAAACTATACGATGACATATATATGGTTATATATATAGTTAACATGATTTTATTATAAGTATGTATCTCATTAGGTATTTTAACAATGAGTTATATACATAAAAATGAGACTATTAATTTAAGAAACTCGAAAACGATATATATAACGATTATCGTTATAACAACGTCTTACTAGGTACATATGAATCATATTAAGATATTGATACACTTGGTTAATTATGTTAAATGATAAGTAAATATATTATTAAGTGTATTAACAATGAAATACATATGTAAAAAATAAGACTACTAACTTAATGATTTCGAAACGAGACATATATGTAACGATTATCGTTGTAACAACATTTAACTGTATATATATCATACTAAGATATATTATATATCATAATATCATGATAATATAACAATTTAACATCTCATTTGTTATAATAAACAATGGGTTAACAACATTCAACAAGATCGTTAACCTATAGGTTTCAAAACAACATTTACATGTAACGACTAACGATGACTTAACGACTCAGTTAAAATGTATATACATGTAGTGTTTTAATATGTATTCATACACTTTTGAAATACTTCAAGACACTTATCAAAATACTTCTACTTAACAAAAATGCTTACAATTACATCCTAGTTCAGTTTCAACAACAATTCTACTCGTATGCACCCGTATTCGTACTCGTACAATACACAGCTTTTAGATGTATGTACTATTGGTATATACACTCCAATTGTAACGTCCTCCCAATAGGGTCTGGAAGAAACGTTACTAATATCAAATAAACCAACATATTATAATACGAGAACAATACTAAATGAGAAAATTTAACTTTATTGAGTACGCAGCGGAAAATGAAATGTCGTTACAATAATGGAAATAACGATAAAGTAATTGTTCATATGCAGAAGTAATAAATGCGATATCTCTTGATCCTAAGTCCAAGTAGCATCACATAAGTAGTAGATAAGAAAGCTTGAATCAAACAGCACCTGAGACAAAACATGCTAAAGTGTCAACCAAAAAGGTTGAGTGAAGTTCATAGGTTTAACAAAAGTAGTTATCGTTGTTTTTAGACCACAAGATTTAGTTGTAAAGTTGATCTCCCGCAGGATCAAAAAGTAGATCTCGCAGATCCAAAAGTTATGCCAGTGCGTGATATTTAGACTAAACGTTCAAGTTTGCCCCATGACAAGTTGTGTCTGTCCTTGTCGGTTTAAATTTCATTATCAAGTAATACAAAGACTGAGTCAAATGTATCGGGGACGTTACTCCCGATAGGCCTACCCCCAATAAATAAGCATGCCGCAGCACTTAAAAATATCACTGTAGGGACTTAGTCGGACGTAGCCGGGTATAGCATAGTTTTAGCAGTTGGTACTTGTGTCTAAATTGTAAATAGTAAAAGCAGCATGTGTCTCACCCCAAATAAGTTAAATAAGTTTGCTAGCAATAAAGAGTGGGGCTATGAATTCACCTTAGTAAGTAGAGAGAGTTATTCCTCGGAATAGAGAGTTGAATGAGTGAGCAGGAAAGTCAACCTATTGACATTTAAGAGTAGTTAAGTGTTTTGCCCATGTTTAAGTTTAAGTATGTGTTTAAGTATAGTATGTTTTACTAAGTTTCTATTCCTAGTAAGTTACTATTTTTATAAAGTTTCTATTTTTAGAAAGTTTCTTATTTTACTAAGTTTCTATGACTAGAGAGTTTCTACTTTTATGAGTGTTTCCATTTTAGGATACTTGCCGTATTAGATAAGCTTCCAATCACCCCTTTCCCTTCGAATGGCTAATTTAGATCTAGGGGCTTGAGCCATAGGACCCTTTAAATCGGAAATCCAAACCCTCTGCCTAGAATCTCGTAGAAACCATTCGTCAAGAAAGTTCGAAGATCTATACATCTCTAATACATATCCCAAAATATTTTTGTGCTACAATATAATTAGTAGGTTATAGGTGCTAGTAATAGTAATAGTGTATACATGTTAAGTACTAGTATAAGTAGTATTAGGGTTTCATTAACTAGGGTTAGTTAATTAAAGTAGTAATTAATAACTAGGGTTTAGTAATTAATGTCCTAGGGTTTCATAAATGCTTAGAGTTTAATTAATTAGGGTTTAAGAATTATAGTTTAGGTGTAATTAGGGTTTAAGGTTTTAATATGTATACGTATATATATGTGTATATATATATATATAAAAATATTTTTTTTTACATGTATATATGTATATATAAATCTAGGTGTGTTTATGTATATACTTATGAATAACAAGTTTATAATATGAATATGAATTATCAAAGTTCAAAGTTTATGTAAATAGTTTAGGGTTTATGTTATACCTTTGAAGATTCAAGATAATTAACAAAGAAAAGATGAACACGATGAAGATGGAAGATCAAAGCCTTGAAAATCTTGAAGAACTCCTTGAAGATTCTTGAAGAACATGAAGAACAAGCTTGAAGATCCGAATACCACAAGAGAGGGAGAGGGAGAGATTGTTTTTGAGAGAGGATTTTGGTGTGATTTGTGAATGAGAAACTAGGTGTTTATATAGTGCAAGTATTAGAGTGTTAGTCAACATAAGGATGTTCTAATTAATGATTTTATTTTGTTTTATAATTTTTAGTCAACAATAGGTGGTACTAGTTTATAATTAGTCAACATAAGGATGTACTAGTTTACACTTTATTTTTAGTCAACATAAGGATGTAAGATTTTTTAGTCTCATTATTATTACTATTATTATTATTATTATTATTTTTACATTTACTACATGATAAGTATTATTTTCTTTTTACTAATTCATGACTTGTATATATTTAGTTCCCAATTGTTTTATTATTTATATAAATGTCACTTTTTATTTATTACTTATAGGTTATTAGTTATAATATTACATAAATGCATAAATTTTAATTAGCAGTGAGTGTCGACTAACAGTTTATTATTTTCATCTTTTATTAACTTGTCAATTTTTGTACAAAGTTAATTAATATGTTTTCTAACTCTTAACACTTAACAATTGTTGATTAAAGTTTAATCATTAAGTTTTAATTATATTGTTTGGGCTTTTAATATTGGAAAAATATAGAATGGAAAAATGAGGGTCGTTATAGTACCTCCCCGTTATTGAAAACTTCGTCCCGAAGTTTTTAGGTAGTTTCCTCGTTTGCATCAGCAGTTGAGAAGAGATGGGGATATTTCCGTTTCATATGGTCTTTGCGTTCCCAGGTATATTCGGGGCCTCTACGCGAATTCCAACGGACTTTAACGATAGGTATATTGCTTTTACGCGTTTGTTTGACCTCTCCTTCCATGATTTCTATAGGTTATTCAACGAAGTGCATTTTATCATTAATGCGAATATCATTCAAAATGATGATGTTATACAAGTCATTTCAGTAAATTGGATACATGAAATGTGTTATGAATAGTACTGAGCTCATTTAAAACCTTGAGCATTTTATGCCACAATATTAGGGCAGACAAACAAAGAGGAGTTCGTGAAAATCACAGTCATGAAATTTGATAGAGATCTTCATTGTTTACAACAAGAATATTTTAATGATGAATATAAGTTGAAAAATAAAGTTTTATCACTATTGAATAATATGGATAAAACGATTCGTTTATAGGAAGAGTATAAATGAAGCTATCATAAAAGAGTGAAATGAGAAAATTAAATGTTCGCCTTAACTTTTGACGTAGTCACGATTGATTTCCGGAATTCAAGGAATTAAAGGAAATCTTCGTAATCTATAAGATTTGATTCTCCGGTATTTACGAAATTTTGAGATTTGTTTGATTAAATGCGGTGATTTGCCTCGATTGATGTGTTTGGAATTTTGCTATAAATTAGCTTCTTTCGTTTCATTATCTTCACCACTTCTATACTTTCTTTCTCAATTCAAACTTCCAAAAGATTAAGAAAATGCTTAATCCAGTTCTGATCCTGGTTATTATATTGACCATCTATGCAGTCATTCTTCTTTTTCTTTTACCGCCAGAGGAATCTGTTTACTTCTACTATGCTCTTGGGGTTATAGTGTTTTTAATTATCCCGTGTCTTTATATTGCTATACGCATTGATATACACGGTTTGTAATTTCGGAGTCATTATCGGGCTTTATATTTTCCCTTATATGTCGGAGCTTTATGCTTTTGTTTCTTCTTCCCGACTTCAAGTCAAGCGAGTAATGGTCCAGAATTCATAGGTATGAAGTTTCGAATGATCATAATATATAAAGTAGAAAGGAAATGTAATAGCACGATTTGATTTGTCATATTACCAGAATATCCGGAAAAGACCGAATCATCAAGAAAAATATGTTCTTGATATATTTAGAGGTTAAATAGAATGTAAGAGTCGTGTAACATGGAAAATGATGATTATAAAATCTATGAATCATCATCTTCCATTAAAAACTTAGCATGACTTACTGTAATATAATCACGTTGGCCTGACGTCATTATATTATACTAACTCATGCTTCAATTCCCAACACTTCTTCAAAGCATTTATAATTTAAACTCGAATTTTACAGAATATAGAAACTAAAACAGTTTCCTTTATAAAGATATCGCAAAGAGATACTTAATTGCGGACATGAATCGTTATGAAGATATCTTTCGAAATATAGAGGATATTTATGATGATATTTTGGAATTTCTAAGTTCGAAAGTTGATGAAGAAAAATTTTCCGCAAGCTTTTAACATGACTTCGGAGCAAGATATTCTCTAAAGATTTCACCGGATCCAAAATTACCTGGATTCTTTGAATATAGGGTTTGACCCTTGTGTTTGTCCTTGGTCTCCTCCATGGTTAGCTCAATCCGTTTTTCAGTTCCAAATTTTCTTTTGAGCTTTTCCAACGTACCATTCTTTATTATCAAACTGTTGGCCCTTAAGACCATCTACAATTTTTCTGTTTCCTCTGCATTTAATGCAGCCATATTTGAATCATCGGTTATCAATCCGAAATGGTTTCAAGAAATTTCATTTTTAGATGATTAAACGCTGATTGCGATCGTCAAGATTCAAAGGATGTTTTCAAGAATTTTAAATTTGAAGTGTTTAAGCGTAAGATGCATCCATCAATGGATCTAACGGTTGACGAAGAAATGTTGTGATTTTCAAAAGTAAGGAATGGTAAGTTCGGTGGTTTGATTTGATAATTCATCATAGAATACGAATGAATATAATTCATGAATGTAGTGATCTTTAGGAAGATAACACTTGCTAAAGCTTTACTTAAGTTTCGATATGTCAAAATCAGAGTATGTAACTGAATTTGTATGAAAATGGTTTTTCTTTGGTGAACATATACATATATCATGTGAATGTAAGTAGTATAGTTAACAACTGCTGAATCAGAATGGAAGAATGTACAATGTAACATATTTATATGAGATATGAATATCTCTCGGGTTTTACCTACCCGTTAAAATATTTTTTACAATTAACAGTTTGTACAAAAGAGAAGATATACGTTCATATATGTATTCTTCAGATGTAATCATGGTTTTAATGAGCTAATATAATATTAAACTCATTTGATTTGCTGTTGAAACGAGAATAAATAATCTCCAAAACCTTAGAGATTTCATAATTGTCGTGAAATATTTCGCTAATGAAGTTATGAATTAATACTTCATCGTTCATTGTTATTGATATACTTCGGTATATGATGTTGGTGCTCTTGGAATTCTTGTGAAATTCATAAGGCACTAATGATATTTTCTAGAAAGTTTCGAGTACATCGAAAATTAAAGTATACAATCAATCATATATTTGAGTAATACACTTGGTTTATTACGAAATGGAGTTTATTGTATTGAAGCAATGATTAACGATTGTTAAGTTATTAACAAAAGATGTACATCATAGCATATTGTGATATGAATTAACCATGTAGTACATACTAGTTAAGATTCACACGTAATAGCTTAGTACGAAAAGATTTATTATTGTTCCAATCCATATATATAAAGTATACATATGTAATTCTTCAGGAAGAATGAGTCAATACATCTTAACTCATTATTAATAATATTCCTTGGTATCTATGGGGCGTATGATGTTGATGTTTGAGGTACTGAGTGCGATGTTGAGGCGTGGAATGCGGATGTTGTCGTTGGTGAAGCTGGTGATGTTGGTGGTGATGTTGGTGGTGATGCTGATGGTACTGGTGGTACTGGTTATGCTGCTGATGCTGCTGCTGGTGTTCGTAGGTTTCGCACCATATTCTCCAGAGCCACTACTCGAGCGCGAAGCTCGTTGACTTCTTCTATTATTCCGGGATGATTGGCGGTTCGGACAAGTGGATGAATAAGATCTAAAATTTTAGATATTATATATTCGTGACTGGATATCCTGGAAATGAGGGTGAAAATAGTGTTCCGAACGGGTTCGCCAGTAAGTGCTTCAGGTTCTTCACCAAGAGGTGAATTCGGTTGGTGGAAGGGATCACCTTCTTCTTGTCTCCATTGATTAAGTTTACTACGAACCCATCCCCAATTCATCCAAAATAGATGATGGCTGATTGGTTGGTTCATTCCGGTTACGCTGCCATTGGAGCTCGAAGAGTTCGAGGAATCCATATTATGTGTTTGGAATTAGGGTTTTTGATATGAGATTAGTGTTGAATACTGGATGATATATTCGTCTCCTCGAATACGTGTATATAGCAAAAAGATTTCCGTAATTTACGGAGGGAATTTAGGAAAAGTGTTAGACAAAATCTATTGGGATAGATACGATAAGATATAATAAGATATGATGTGTCTATACTTTAATAATGGCAGTATGACGTGTCGAGATCATAAAGTGATAAGTATGTAATCTAATAATCTTTTGATTAAAGACTTTCAATTCGTATACTGTGATAACCCAATGACATTTTTCGATTCATAAACCGATGCATAAAGGCATAAGGCATATAGGTACGTGATATAACAGGGAGTTATACACGTTTGTGTGTGAGTAGTAACAATTATAAGAGTTTCAAAATCATGGATAAGATTTCATGTAATACATATGTAATAAACATAACCATGATAGATGACTTATGAATGTCAAGAATTTCTGAAATCATTGTGTCGCATTTAGATGCGGTGGTGTAATTGGATAGTACTCAGAAAAGTGATCAGAGTTCTTAGATTAGCTCGGCATTCTAAGATAAGTAAAGTTTCTAAAGTATAGTGTAGCATTTAACAGTTAAAGGCAACAATTAAAGGCACTATGGTCAAGAAAAGTTGTAGTCCTACATTAGGAAAGAGACTTTGATTAGAATCTTTAAGTCAAGTTTGGTAAAGCATGATTGTTAAGATTATAAGGCAATCCTAAGTGCTTTAAGTATAAGGCAGGAAAGGTTATAGTTTCCTAGATTGCTAAGGCACCCTAGCTAGCAAGTAAGGCACACATAAAATTGCAATCCTGGTTCTCTATAACAGCCTGGTTATGCTCTGATACCAATCTGTAACGTCCTCCCAATAGGGTCTGGAAGAAACGTTACTAATATCAAATAAACCAACATATTATAATACGAGAACAATACTAAATGAGAAAATTTAACTTTATTGAGTACGCAGCGGAAAATGAAATGTCGTTACAATAATGGAAATAACGATAAAGTAATTGTTCATATGCAGAAGTAATAAATGCGATATCTCTTGATCCTAAGTCCAAGTAGCATCACATAAGTAGTAGATAAGAAAGCTTGAATCAAACAGCACCTGAGACAAAACATGCTAAAGTGTCAACCAAAAAGGTTGAGTGAAGTTCATAGGTTTAACAAAAGTAGTTATCGTTGTTTTTAGACCACAAGATTTAGTTGTAAAGTTGATCTCCCGCAGGATCAAAAAGTAGATCTCGCAGATCCAAAAGTTATGCCAGTGCGTGATATTTAGACTAAACGTTCAAGTTTGCCCCATGACAAGTTGTGTCTGTCCTTGTCGGTTTAAATTTCATTATCAAGTAATACAAAGACTGAGTCAAATGTATCGGGGACGTTACTCCCGATAGGCCTAGCCCCAATAAATAAGCATGCCGCAGCACTTAAAAATATCACTGTAGGGACTTAGTCGGACGTAGCCGGGTATAGCATAGTTTTAGCAGTTGGTACTTGTGTCTAAATTGTAAATAGTAAAAGCAGCATGTGTCTCACCCCAAATAAGTTAAATAAGTTTGCTAGCAATAAAGAGTGGGGCTATGAATTCACCTTAGTAAGTAGAGAGAGTTATTCCTCGGAATAGAGAGTTGAATGAGTGAGCAGGAAAGTCAACCTATTGACATTTAAGAGTAGTTAAGTGTTTTGCCCATGTTTAAGTTTAAGTATGTGTTTAAGTATAGTATGTTTTACTAAGTTTCTATTCCTAGTAAGTTACTATTTTTATAAAGTTTCTATTTTTAGAAAGTTTCTTATTTTACTAAGTTTCTATGACTAGAGAGTTTCTACTTTTATGAGTGTTTCCATTTTAGGATACTTGCCGTATTAGATAAGCTTCCAATCACCCCTTTCCCTTCGAATGGCTAATTTAGATCTAGGGGCTTGAGCCATAGGACCCTTTAAATCGGAAATCCAAACCCTCTGCCTAGAATCTCGTAGAAACCATTCGTCAAGAAAGTTCGAAGATCTATACATCTCTAATACATATCCCAAAATATTTTTGTGCTACAATATAATTAGTAGGTTATAGGTGCTAGTAATAGTAATAGTGTATACATGTTAAGTACTAGTATAAGTAGTATTAGGGTTTCATTAACTAGGGTTAGTTAATTAAAGTAGTAATTAATAACTAGGGTTTAGTAATTAATGTCCTAGGGTTTCATAAATGCTTAGAGTTTAATTAATTAGGGTTTAAGAATTATAGTTTAGGTGTAATTAGGGTTTAAGGTTTTAATATGTATACGTATATATATGTGTATATATATATATATAAAAATATTTTTTTTTACATGTATATATGTATATATAAATCTAGGTGTGTTTATGTATATACTTATGAATAACAAGTTTATAATATGAATATGAATTATCAAAGTTCAAAGTTTATGTAAATAGTTTAGGGTTTATGTTATACCTTTGAAGATTCAAGATAATTAACAAAGAAAAGATGAACACGATGAAGATGGAAGATCAAAGCCTTGAAAATCTTGAAGAACTCCTTGAAGATTCTTGAAGAACATGAAGAACAAGCTTGAAGATCCGAATACCACAAGAGAGGGAGAGGGAGAGATTGTTTTTGAGAGAGGATTTTGGTGTGATTTGTGAATGAGAAACTAGGTGTTTATATAGTGCAAGTATTAGAGTGTTAGTCAACATAAGGATGTTCTAATTAATGATTTTATTTTGTTTTATAATTTTTAGTCAACAATAGGTGGTACTAGTTTATAATTAGTCAACATAAGGATGTACTAGTTTACACTTTATTTTTAGTCAACATAAGGATGTAAGATTTTTTAGTCTCATTATTATTACTATTATTATTATTATTATTATTTTTACATTTACTACATGATAAGTATTATTTTCTTTTTACTAATTCATGACTTGTATATATTTAGTTCCCAATTGTTTTATTATTTATATAAATGTCACTTTTTATTTATTACTTATAGGTTATTAGTTATAATATTACATAAATGCATAAATTTTAATTAGCAGTGAGTGTCGACTAACAGTTTATTATTTTCATCTTTTATTAACTTGTCAATTTTTGTACAAAGTTAATTAATATGTTTTCTAACTCTTAACACTTAACAATTGTTGATTAAAGTTTAATCATTAAGTTTTAATTATATTGTTTGGGCTTTTAATATTGGAAAAATATAGAATGGAAAAATGAGGGTCGTTATACCAATGATCAGCTCTTAGCAGCCCATGTGAGTCACCTAACACATGTGGGAACCATCATTTGGCAACTAGCATGAAATATCTCATAAAATTACAAAAATATGAGTAATCATTCATGACTTATTTACATGAAAACAAAATTTCATATCCTTTATATCTAATCCATACACCAACGACCAAAAACACCTACAAACACTTTCATTCTTCAATTTTCTTCATCTAATTGATCTCTCTTAAGTTCTATCTTCAAGTTCTAAGTGTTCTTCATAAATTCCAAAAGTTCTAGTTTCATAAAATCAAGAATACTTCCAAGATTGCAAGTTTACTTCCAGGTTTTCTAAATCCATTTCAAGTAATCATCCAAGATCAAGAAACCTTTGTTACTTACAGTAGGTTATCTTTCTAATACAAGGTAATAATCATATTCAAACTTTAATTCAATTTCTATAACTATAACAATCTTATTTCGAGTGAAAATCTTACTTGAAATTGTTTTCGTGTCATGATTCTGCTTCAAGAACTTTCAAGCCATCCAAGGATCCTTTGAAGCTAGATCTATTTTTCTCATTTTCAGTAGGTTTATCCAAGGAACTTGAGGTAGTAATGATGTTCATAACATCATTCGATTCATACATATAAAGCTATCTTATTCAAAGGTTTAAACTTGTAATCACTAGAACATAGTTTAGTTAATTCTAAACTTGTTCGCAAATAAAAGTTAATCCTTCTAACTTGACTTTTAAAATCAACTAAACACATGTTCTATATCTATATGATATGCTAACTTAATGATTTAAAACCTGGAAACACGAAAAACAACGTAAAACCGGATTTACGCCGTCGTAGTAACACATCGGGCTGTTTTGGGTTAGTTAATTAAAAACTATGATAAACTTTGATTTAAAAGTTGTTATTATGGGAAAATGATTTTTATTGTGAACATGAAACTATATCCAAAAATTATGGTTAAACTCAAAGTGGAAGTATGTTTTCTAAAATGGTCATCTAGACGTCGTTCTTTCGACTGAAATGACTACCTTTACAAAAATGACTTGTAACTTATTTTTCCGACTATAAACCTATACTTTTTCTGTTTAGATTCATAAAATAGGGTCCAATATGAAACCATAGCAATTTGATTCACTCAAAACGGATTTAAAATGAAGAACTTATGAGTAAAACAAGATTGGATAATTTTTCTCATTTTAGCTACGTGAAAATTGGTAACAAATCTATTCCAACCATAACTTAATCAACTTGTATTGTATATTATGTAATCTTGAGATACCATAGACACGTATACAATGTTTCAACCTATCATGTCGACACATCTATATATATTTCGGAACAACCATAGACACTCTATATGTGAATGTTGGAGTTAGCTATACAGGGTTGAGGTTGATTCCAAAATATATATAGTTTGAGTTGTGATCAATACTGAGATACGTATACACTGGGTCGTGGATTGATTCAAGATGTTTATCGATTTATTTCTGTACATCTAACTGTGGACAACTAGTAGTAGGTTACTAACGAGGACAGCTGACTTAATAAACTTAAAACATCAAAATATATTAAAAGTGTTGTAAATATATTTTGAACATACTTTGATATATATGTATATATTGTTATAGGTTCGTGAATCAACCAGTGGCCAAGTCTTACTTCCCAACAAAGTAAAAAATCTGTGAAAGTGAGTTATAGTCCCACTTTTAAAATCTAATATTTTTGGGATGAGAATACATGCAGGTTTTATAAATGATTTACAAAATAGACACAAGTACGTGAAACTACATTCTATGGTTGAATTATCGAAATCGAATATGCCCCTTTTCATTAAGTCTGGTAATCTAAGAATTAGGGAGCAGACACCCTAATTGACGCGAATCCTAAAGATAGATCTATTGGGCCTAACAAACCCCATCCAAAGTACCGGATGCTTTAGTACTTCGAAATTTATATCATATCCGAAGGGTGTCCCGTAATGGTGGGGATATTCTTATATATGCATCTTGTTAATGTTGGTTACCAGGTGTTCACCATATGAATGATTTTTATCTCTATGTATGGGATGTGTATTGAAATATGAAATCTTGTGGTCTATTGTTACGATTTGATATATATAGGTTAAACCTATAACTCATCAACATTTTTGTTGATGTTTAAAGCATGTTTATTCTCAGGTGAATACTAAGAGCTTCCGCTGTTGCATACTAAAATAAGGACAAGATTTGGAGTCCATGTTTGTATGATATTGTGTAAAAACTGCATTCAAGAAACTGATTTCGATGTAACATATTTGTATTGTAAACCATTATGTAATGGTCATGTGTAAACAGGATATTTTAGATTATCATTATTTGATAATCTACGTAAATCTTTTTAAACCTTTATTTATGAAATAAAGGTTATGGTTTGTTTTAAAAATGAATGCAGTTTTTAAAAACGTCTCATATAGAGGTCAAAACCTCGCAACGAAATCAATTAATATGGAACGTTTTTAATCAATAAGAACGGAACATTTTAGTTGGTATCCGACCGTTGGTCTTAGAGAACCAGAAAATTTTCATTAGTGTGTCTTATCGAGTTTGTTAGGATGCATTAGTGAGTCTGGACTTCGACCGTGTTTTCTTTAAAAATGATTGCTTAACATTTTTGTTGGAAACTATATATTATTAACATGTATATATTATGTGATATATTAATCTCTTAACATGTTTGATATTGTGTGATAGATGTCTACCTCTAGCACAAATCCCATTGACTCACCTAATAATAATGAAGAGTTGAATATATATTGGACTGATTCACAAGTTTCCGAAGAGGAACCGGAAGAAGAATCAGAACCGGAAGAGGAGGAACCGGAGGAGGAAATAGAACCGGTGGGGGAAATAATAAAACGGTTAAGTAAAAGAAAATCCTCAACCAATTGACCAAGGTTAATTATGGTCAATGGTGTTTCCGCCAAGGAAGCAAAATATTGGGAGGATTACCAATTCTCCGATGAATCGGATTCCGACGAGAATTCCGATGATGTTATAGAAATTACCCCAACTGAATTTAAAAAAGCAAAAGAAAATAATAAGGGAAAGGGCATAAAAATAGAGAAATCTAATTCCAACCCCGATGAACTTTATATGTATCGTCAACCCCCGAAGTCCTTAAGTTGTAACAATGACCCGGGAACCTCTAAACCACCAGGTTTTTCTAAACCGTTGTGGAAAATGACAGCTAGTATTAGGGGAACATCACATATCCCTAGAAACTTGGCAAAACGAACCAAACCCGAAGAAGAAGAAACGAGCGAGTCGGAATAAGATAGTTGTATTCGTGTGGTGTAATATATGTAATATAGTGTGCTTATGCTTTATGATATATGTAAAAATTGCTTGTATTAATAAGTAATTTTTTATGAATCTAACTCTTGTCTATTTTACAGTTTAAAACACAAAATGGATAGATAACCCAATATTTTAAGAGACCTACCCGGAGACATGATTGATGAAATCTTGTCTAGAGTCGGTCAGAATTCCTCGGCACAACTATTTAAGGCGAGATCAGTTTGTAAGACATTCGAAGAACGTTCCAAGAATGTCTTGGTTTATAAGAGACTTTCGTTTGAAAGATGGGGGATATCACATTGGGAAACCCATAAGTTACGATGTGTTTACTTTGACACATATATTGCGGGGAACCCAAATGCTATTTTACGCAACGGGTTAAGAAATTATTTTGACTCAATGTATCCGAATATAGGACTTCATGATTTAGAAAAAGCGGCTAACATGCAACATAAAGAAGCATGCTATGCTTACGGGTTAGTAATGTTCGCTTCTCACCAAAGTGAGAAAAAGAACATCGGGCTACAACTATTAAACAAAACGTTCCCACAAGTGACGGAGTCGGTAATTGGGGTAAGAAATGAGGTTTTTAGGTTATTACGAGACTGTTGGTCATCACATAACCCTCGTCCCTTTGACGACGTTACAACACGCTATCTTATCAACGGCCATAACGGTTATGTTCCACAAGACCAAGGATGGGAAGTAGTCCTAGTAAAACCAGAATGCATGACTTGTTTCTGGACGTATGAATTACGTGTCTTTATTACCTTTGCTGAATGACTTGTGTACTAGCTAGAATTATCTTCACAATTATCTTGTATCAAAGTTATTGTGTGCTATATTTCATGCTTTATGTAAAATAAGCGGTATTGTAAGTTTGTAAAATATTGTATAAAAGTTTGAACGCGAAATATTATTATAATCAGTTTTTCATATAGAATTGTAGTAGTTGAATTGTATATTAGCTACTAAGTATGAACTTAACGGGTAGGTACTACCCGAATTTAAACTTATAAAACGCTAATATGAAGAAAAACTTTTATAAATGAGTTCATATTATGCTACGAAATACTATTAACTACTCTTAATATTCTGTATGATTAACTTGCTCCATTTGACTATTTTGAAGGAAATGGCACCGACTACTCGACACACCGTGAATATGAATGAAGAGGAATTCCGTACTTTTCTAGCTTCAAACATAGCCGTAGTACAGGCTGCGCTACATACCAATAATAACCTTAGATCTAGCAGTACAGGAAATCGTGTAGGATGCACCTACAAAGAATTCACTGCCTGCAAACCTTTGGAATTTGATGGAACCGAAGGACCGATCGGATTGAAATGGTGGACCGAGAAGGTCGAATCGGTGTTTGCCATAAGTAAGTGTACTGAAGAGGACAAAGTGAAGTACGCTATGCATACCTTCACAGGTTCTGCGTTAACATGGTGGAATACCTATCTAGAGCAAGTGGGACAAGATGATGCGTACGCACTACCGTGGTCCGCATTCAAGCACTTGATGAACGAGAAGTACCGTCCCAGAACCGAGGTCAATAAGCTCAAGACAGAACTTAGAGGGTTACGAACCCAAGGATTTGATATTACCACGTACGAAAGACGATTCACAGAATTGTGCCTATTGTGTCCGGGAGCGTTCGAAGATGAGGAATAGAAGATCGACGCGTTTGTGAAAGGATTACCGGAAAGAATCCAAGAAGATATAAGTTCACACGAGCCCACCTCCATACAACAGGCATGTAGAATGGCTCACAAACTAGTGAACCAGATTGAGGAAAGAATTAAAGAACAGACGGCTGAAGAGGCCAATGTGAAGCAAGTCAAAAGAAAGTGGGAGGAAAACGGTGATAAGAATCACCAATACAACAACAACAGCAATTATTTGATCAACTACAAGGCTCGTCTGTTTATTCAAAGATTGACTTACGTTCCGGGTATCATCAAATGCGGGTGAAAGAAGATGATATTCCAAAGACTGCTTTCAGAACACGTTACGGTCATTACGAGTTTATGGTCATGCCGTTTGGTTTAACTAATGCACTAGCTGTGTTCATGGACCTTATGAACCGAGTGTGTGGACCATACCTTGACAAGTTTGTCATTGTTTTCATTGATGACATACTTATTTACTCAAAGAATGACCAAGAACACGGTGAACATTTGAGAAAGGTGTTAGAAGTATTGAGGAAGGAAGAATTGTACGCTAAATTTTCAAAGTGTGCATTTTGGTTGGAAGAAGTTCAATTCCTCGGTCACATAGTGAACAAAAAAGGTATTAAGGTGGATCCGGCAAAGATAGAAACTGTTGAAAAGTGGGAAACCCCAAAAACTCCGAAACACATACGCCAGTTTTTAGGACTAGCTGGTTACTACAGAAGGTTCATCCAAGACTTTTCTAGAATAGCAAAACCCTTGATTGCATTAACGCATAAAGGGAAGAAATTTGAATGGAAGGATGAACAAGAGAAAGCATTTCAGTTATTGAAGAAAAAGCTAACTACGGCACCTATATTGTCATTGCCTGAAGGGAATGATGATTTTGTGATTTATTGTGACGCATCAAAGCAAGGTCTCGGTTGTGTATTAATGCAACGAACGAAGGTGATTGCTTATGCGTCTAGACAATTGAAGATTCACGAGCAAAATTATACGACGCATGATTTGGAATTAGGCGCGGTTGTTTTTGCATTAAAGACTTGGAGGCACTACTTATATGGGGTCAAAAGTATTATATATACCGACCACAAAAGTCTTAATACATATTTAATCAAAAACAACTGAATATGAGGCAGCGTAGGTGGATTGAATTGTTGAATGATTACGACTTTGAGATTCGTTACCACCCGGGGAAGGCAAATGTGATAGCCGACGCCTTGAGCAGGAAGGACAGAGAACCCATTCGAGTAAAATCTATGAATATAATGATTCACAATAACCTTACTACTCAAATAAAGGAGGTGCAACAAGGAGTTTTAAAAGAGGGAAATTTAAAGGATGAAATACCCAAAGGATCGGAGAAGCATCTTAATATTCGGGAAGACGGAACCCGATATAGGGCTGAAAGAATTTGGGTATCAAAATTTGGAGATATGAGAGAAATGGTACTTAGAGAAGCTCATAAAACCAGATACTCAATACATCCTGAAACGGGGAAGATGTACAAGGATCTTAAGAAACATTTTTGGTGGCCAGGTATGAAAGTCGATATTGCTAAATATGTAGGAGAATGTTTGACGTGTTCTAAGGTCAAAGCTGAACATCAGAAACCATCAGGTCTACTACAACAACCCGAAATCCCGGAATGGAAATGGGAAAACATTACCATGGATTTCATCACTAAATTGCCAAGGACTGCAAGTGGTTATGATACTATTTGGGTAATAGTTGATCGTCTCACCAAGTCAGCACACTTCCCGCCAATAAGAGAAGATGACAAGATGGAGAAGTTAGCACGACTGTATTTGAAGGAAGTCGTCTCCAGACATGGAATACCAATCTCTATTATCTCTGATAGGGATGGCAGATTTATTTCAAGATTCTGGTAGACATTACAGCAAGCATTGGGAACTCGTCTAGACATGAGTACTGCCTATCATCCACAAACTGATGGGCAGAGCAAAAGGATGATACAAATGCTTGAAGACATGCTACGAGCTTGTGTTATTGATTTCGGAAACAGTTGGGATCGACATCTACCGTTAGCAGAATTTTCCTACAACAACAGCTACCATTCAAGCATTGAGATGGCGCCGTTTGAAGCACTTTATGGTAGAAAGTGCAGGTCTCCAATTTGTTGGAGTGAAGTGGGGGATAGACAGATTACGGGTCCGGAGATAATACAAGAAACTACCGAGAAAATCATCCAAATTCAACAAAGATTGAAAACCGCCCAGAGTCGACAAAAGAGCTACGCGGACAGTAAAAGAAAAGATATAGAGTTGAAATTGGAGAAATGGTCATGCTTAAGGTTTCACCTTGGAAAGGCGTTGTTCGATTTGGTAAACGGGGGAAACTAAATCCAAGGTACATTGGACCATTCAAGATTATAGATCGTGTCGGACCAGTAGCTTACCAACTGGAGCTACCTCAACAACTCGCGGCTGTATATAACACTTTCCACGTCTCAAATTTGAAGAAATGTTTTGCTAAAGAAGATCTCACTATTCCGTTGGACGTAATCCAAATCAATGAAAAACTTCAATTCATTGAAGAACCCGTCGAAATAATGGATCGTGAGGTTAAGAGACTTAAACAAAACAAGATACCGATTGTTAAGGTTCGATGGAATGCTCGTAGAGGACCCGAGTTCACCTGGGAGAGTGAAGATCAGATGAAGAATAAATACCCGCATTTATTTCCAGAAGATACGTCAACACCTCCAACTGCTTAAAATTTCGGGACGAAATTTATTTAACGGGTAAGTACTGTAGTGACCCGAACTTTTCCATGTTTATATATATATTAAATGAAATTGTTATTTACATGATTAAGTGTTTCCAACGTGTTAAACAATCAAACTTGTTAAGACTTGATTAATTGAAATAGGTTTCATATAGACAATTGACCACCCAAGTTGACCGGTGATTCACGAACGTTAAAACTTTTAAAAACTATACGATGACATATATATGGTTATATATATAGTTAACATGATTTTATTATAAGTATGTATCTCATTAGGTATTTTAACAATGAGTTATATACATAAAAATGAGACTATTAATTTAAGAAACTCGAAAACGATATATATAACGATTATCGTTATAACAACGTCTTACTAGGTACATATGAATCATATTAAGATATTGATACACTTGGTTAATTATGTTAAATGATAAGTAAATATATTATTAAGTGTATTAACAATGAAATACATATGTAAAAAATAATACTACTAACTTAATGATTTCGAAACGAGATATATATGTAACGATTATCGTTGTAACGACATTTAACTGTATATATATCATACTAAGATATATTATATATCATAATATCATGATAATATAACAATTTAACATCTCATTTGTTATAATAAACAATGGGTTAACAAAATTCAACAAGATCGTTAACCTATAGGTTTCAAAACAACATTTACATGTAACGACTAACGATGACTTAACGACTCAGTTAAAATGTATATACATGTAGTGTTTTAATATGTATTCATACACTTTTGAAATACTTCAAGACACTTATCAAAATACTTCTACTTAACAAAAATGCTTACAATTACATCCTCGTTCAGTTTCATCAACAATTCTACTCGTATGCACCCGTATTCGTACTCGTACAATACACAGCTTTTAGATGTATGTACTATTGGTATATACACACCAATGATCAGCTCTTAGCAGCTCATGTGAGTCACCTAACACATGTGGGAACCATCATTTGGAAACTAGCATGAAATATCTCATAAAATTACAAAAATATGAGTAATCATTCATGACTTATTTACATGAAAACAAAATTACATATCCTTTATATCTAATCCATACACCAACGATCAAAAACACCTACAAACACTTTCATTCTTCAATTTTCTTAATCTAATTGATCTCTCTCAAGTTCTATCTTCAAGTTCTAAGTGTTCTTCATAAATTCCAAAAGTTCTAGTTTCATAAAATCAAGAATACTTCCAAGATTGCAAGTTTACTTCCAAGTTTTCTAAATCCATTTCAAGTAATCATCCAAGATCAAGAAACCTTTGTTACTTACAGTAGGTTATCTTTCTAATACAAGGTAATAATCATATTCAAACTTTAACTCAATTTCTATAACTATAACAATCTTATTTCGAGTGGAAATCTTACTTGAAATTGTTTTCGTGTCATGATTCTGCTTCAAGAACTTTCAAGCCATCCAAGGATCCTTTGAAGCTAGATCTATTTTTCTCATTTCCAGTAGGTTTATCCAAGGAACTTGAGGTAGTAATGATGTTCATAACATCATTCGATTCATACATATAAAGCTATCTTATTCGAAGGTTTAAACTTGTAATCACTAGAACATAGTTTAGTTAATTCTAAACTTTTTCGCAAATAAAAGTTAATCCTTATAACTTGACTTTTAAAAACAACTAAACACATGTTCTATATCTATATGATATGCTAACTTAATGATTTAAAACCTGGAAACACGAAAAACACCGTAAAACCGGATTTACGCCGTCGTAGTAACACCGCGGGCTATTTTGGGTTAGTTAATTAAAAACTATGATAAACTTTGATTTAAAAGTTGTTATTTTGGGAAAATGATTTTTATTATGAACATGAAACTATATCCAAAAATTATGGTTAAACTCAAAGTGGAAGTATGTTTTCTAAAATGGTCATCCAGACGTCGTTCTTTGGACTGAAATGACTACCTTTACAAAAATGACTTGTAACTTATTTTTCCGACTATAAACCTATACTTTTTCTGTTTAGATTCATAAAATAGAGTTCAATATGAAACCATAGCAATTTGATTCACTCAAAACGGATTTAAAATGAAGAAGTTATGGGTAAAACAAGATTGGATAATTTTTCTCATTTTAGCTACGTGAAAATTGGTAACAAATCTATTCCAACCATAACTTAATCAACTTGTATTGTATATTATGTAATCTTGAGATACCATAGACACATATACAATGTTTCGACCTATCATGTCGACACATCTATATATATTTCGGAACAACCATAGACACTCTATATGTGAATGTTGGAGTTAGCTATACAGGGTTGAGGTTGATTCCAAAATATATATAGTTTGAGTTGTGATCAATACTGAGATACGTATACACTGGGTCGTGGATTGATTCAAGATGTTTATCGATTTATTTTTGTACATCTAACTGTGGACAACTAGTTGTAGGTTACTAACGAGGACAGCTGACTTAATAAACTTAAAACATCAAAATATATTAAAAGTGTTGTAAATATATTTTGAACATACTTTGATATATATGTATATATTGTTATAGGTTCGTGAATCAACCAGTGGCCAAGTCTTACTTCCCGACGAAGTAAAAAATCTGTGAAAGTGAGTTATAGTCCCACTTTTAAAATCTAATATTTTTGGGATGAGAATACATGCAGGTTTCATAAATGATTTACAAAATAGACACAAGTACGTGAAACTACATTCTATGGTTGAATTATCGAAATCGAATATGCCCCTTTTCATTAAGTCTGGTAATCTAAGAATTAGGGAACAGACACCCTAATTGACGCGAATCCTAAAGATAGATCTATTGGGCCTAACAAACCCCATCCAAAGTACCGGATGCTTTAGTACTTCGAAATTTATATCATATCCGAAGGGTGTCCCGGAATGATGGGAATATTCTTATATATGCATCTTGTTAATGTCGGTTACCAGGTGTTCACCATATGAATGATTTTTATCTCTATGTATGGGATGTGTATTGAAATATGAAATCTTGTGGTCTGTTGTTACGATTTGATATATATAGGTTAAACCTATAACTCACCAACATTTTTGTTGACGTTTAAAGCTTGTTTATTCTCAGTTGAATACTAAGAGCTTCCGCTGTTGCATACTAAAATAAGGACAAGATTTGGAGTCCATGTTTGTATGATATTGTGTAAAAACTGCATTCAAGAAACTGATTTCGATGTAACATATTTGTATTGTAAACCATTATGTAATAGTCATGTGTAAACAGGATATTTTAGATTATCATTATTTGATAATCTACGTAAATCTTTTTAAACCTTTATTTATGAAATAAAGGTTATGGTTTATTTTAAAAATGAATGCAGTCTTTGAAAAACGTCTCATATAGAGGTCAAAACCTCGCAACGAAATCAATTAATATGGAACGTTTTTAATCAATAAGAACGGGACATTTCACAGTGTACCTAATCGTACAGTAGTGTAGTTTTTAGTAAGTCCGGTTCGTTCCACAGGGATCTTTTAAACAAGCTTAACGCTATATTTTTAGCTTATAATTGTAAAAATATAAAAATATCTATAAGTAGTATTATTATTATAAAAGGGGGTTTTTACCGTTTAATGACCGGTTTGTCGATTTTTAAAACTTTAATCGCAGTTAAAACCTAATGTAAAATATTAAAAATAAATATAACTTAATTTAAAACGTAAAGTAAATAACGATAATAAAATAACGATAAATAAAAGTGCGATAATTAAAAGAGTACGAAAATTAAAAGTGCAATTAAATACAAAGACAATAAATAAAAGTGCGATAATTAAAAGTGCAAATAAATATGAAATAAAAGAATTATGCTTATTTAAACTTCCATAATCATGATATTCGACGTGTTGATTTTTTGTTTATTCCCATGGGTTAATTGTCCTTTGTCCTGGATTATTCGATATGTCCATACGGATTTGTCCATAATAGTCCATCAGTCATAATCATAAAGTGCGAAAGTCTTCGTCAAATTATTCTTATTCCCGAAGTTAAATATTCCAGCTAATTGGGGATTCGAATTGTAACAAGGTCTTAATACTTTGTTTAATGAATACACCAGGTTATCGACTACGTGTAAACCAAGGTTTTACTACTTTGTTAACAATTACACCAATTACCCTTGAATGTAATCCACCCCTGTTTCAACAAGTCTATTAACTATTAATCCAATCCCGTGTCCGGTAAAATGAACAATTATTGGTATTTATAGATATCCCGCCCACCGCGCCCAGTCAAGCGTATGTGGTTATATATAAACACGTCAAATTATAAGTCTATATATTAAATCAACGAGGTATCATTTAATTAATATAAAACCCATTAATAGCCCATAGTCTAATTTCTACAAGTGTCGTTCTTTTATCCAAACCTCAATTATGATCCAAAGTTCAATTACCCAATTTTAGTATTTAGCCCAATATCACGATTACTTCGGTATTAAATAAGCATAATAATAACTTAGTTATGAGACATTAATTTAAAAATAAGATTAACCATAACTTACAGTGATTAAAAATAGCGTAGCGTTACACGGACAGAATTTCGACTTACACCCTTACAACATTCGCTAACATACCCTTATTATTAGAATTAAAATTAAAATTAAAATTAAAATTATAATATATATATATATATATATATATACATATATATTATACATGATAGATAGAGAGATGGGATGGATATATATTTTAAAACTGAGCCAAAACACGCGAATTTATAGCATGTGGCCTGGATTTCAGGGCCACGCGATCGCATGGAAAATATGCCTACAAGCCATGCGATCGCATGGTGGTAGGTATCAGCTCACACTCCTTTATTTTCTTGTTTGCCGACGTTTATAATATATAATATAATATATAAATAATTTATATAGTTATTTAAATTTAAATATTATATTATATTCTTGTGCATAGTTGACTCATAATTTTTAGTCCATTGCGTCGAGCGTTGAGAGTTGACTTTGGTCCCGATTCTGGATTTTCGAACGTCCTTGCGTATAATTTAATATCTTGTACTTTGCGTTTCGCATTTTGTACTCTTGTAATTTTGAGACGTTTCTTATCAATAATTTGAACCATTTTGATTGTACTTTGTACTTTTGAGCTTTTTGGTCGTTTGCGTCTTCAATTCGTCGAATCTGTCTTTTGTCTTCACCTTTTATTATTTAAACGAATATCACTTGTAAATAGAACAATTGCAACTAAAAGCGTGTCTTTCTTGAGGGATAATGCTATGAAATATATGTTCGTTTTTAGCATTATCACCATTATGCTGCCCGCGTGACTTATGATAATCAGAATGTAAATTCTGAAAATGCATAAGTGTTAGGTGGACTTTTAGTGGCGCTTTTAATACTGATTTGCTGTAATATGCTGTTTTGCGCTAACAGAGAGAAACTAACTTGATTTGCCTTATGTTCAGGTGATAAGGATAAGGGAGCAGCTTAGTGATAGATTATCTGAGCTAGTTGCTGGTATTCGGTGAGTGGATCTATCTCCAGATAGAGTATTAAGTAGCTGACACGCTACTTGTTCAAACTCTCTACTCTTATGTTTATATCCTGTATGAATATCATGTGTAGTTAGATATTGTCATGCTAGTTAGGACGATTGCATGACTGGTTATCTGTGATCTTATGTACGCACTGTTAGTTGGACACCAACGGAGGCGGCAAGGCTGGGAACCCACCTAGGCGGCAAGGTAGGGTTGGTGTGAGGTCGACTTTGGTAGCCTGGTCGGGTCATGATGTTACTGATTGTTCAGTATAGCATAGAAGGATGCATGTGTTACGTCTGGATGGTTATGCAGTTGATTCAGTAAAGCAGACTATCAGTAGACAGTAGCCTGATTAGCTAAGTCGTGTGCTCGTACAAGCCGCCGATCCTCATATTGTCAGTTGTTGTTGTATGCTAGTTCAGGACGTTAGCATATAGGTAACCCTTGCATGTTCAGTTGCTTATGCTTGGTCTGTTAGATAGTATCCATTCACTTAGCAGTTGTGCTAATTCCCCCATATTTCCACCCCTTGCAGGTTTAGGTACTGCTGGTTAGAAGGGTGATACAGATGGGTTGAAGACATGTTTGACATTATGCAGAACTCTGATGTTTTCTGATTTTGTAATGTTTTTAAGTAACACCGTTATTTTGGAATATTGTAATAATGTTAACTAAGTTGATTTGTTAACTGTAGTTTGTAAACGTTAACCAGGATTATTTTAGTAATTAAATGTACTTCCGCTGTGATATATATAAAAAAAATCAGGGTGTTACATCTATTACCCAAATGGTGTCGTACCCGCTTGCAGTCTTTGGCAATTTGGTGATGAAATCCATTGTTATTCGTTCCTATTTCCACAAAGGAATCTCAGGTTGTTGTAATAACCCTGACGGTTTCTGGTTCTCAGCTTTGACTTTTACACAAGTCAAACACTTTTCAACATAAGTAGCAACATCGGCTTTCAAATTTGGCCACCAATAAAATTCTTTGAGATTGTGATACATCTTTCCGAATCATGGATGAATTGAATATCTCGTCTTGTGTGCTTCATCCAATACCAGTTTCCTTAGATCACCGAATCTCAGTACCTAAATTCGACCAGTAAAATATCGAGTTCCATCCTCTCTCACTTCGAATTGTTTCTTGAGTCCTTTTATCATCTCATCCCTTACATTTTCCTCTTTAAGGGTTTCTTGTTGAGCATCTCGAATATGAGAAGTGAGATTTGTGTGAACTGTTATGTTTAATGCACGAACTCTGAGAGTTCTGATTATTTATTTCCTGCTTAAAGCATCAGCGACTACATTTTCCTTACCAGGATGATAACGAATTTCGCAGTCGTAATCGTTCAATAACTCAACCCAACGTCTCTGCCTCATATTTAGTTGCTTTTGGTTCAAAATGTGCTGAAGACTTTTGTGGTCAGTGTAAATGGTACACTTTTTCCCATAAAGATAGTGTCTCCACATTTTGAGAGCGAACACCACGGCTCCTAATTTCAAGTCGTGGGTCGTATAATTCTGTTCATGAATCTTCAACTCTCTAGAGGCATAAGCGATAACTTTCTTCCGTTGCATTAATACGCAACGAAGTCCTTGACACGATGCGTCACAATAAAAAACAAAATCATCATTACCTTCCGGTAATGCCAAGATAGGTGCGGTGGTCTGTTTCAGTTTTAACAACTGGAACGCAGATTCTTGCTCTTTAGACCACTCAAATTTCTTACCCTTGTGAGTCAACGCTGTTAAAGGTTTTGCGATCTTTGAAAAGTCTTGAATAAACCTTCTGTAGTAACCAACAAGACCTAAAAATTGACGGATCTGTGTTGGGGTCTTCAGAACTTCCCAACTCTTTATAGCCTTGATTTTAGCCGAGTCGAAAAGAATACCCTGACTGTTGATTACATGAACCAAAAATTGTACCGTCTCAAGCCAAAAATCACACTTGGAAAATTTGGCATATAACTGTTCATCTTTTAGCAACTTCAGGATTATTCGCAAATGATGTTCGTGCTCCTCCTTACTCTTAGAGTATATTAAAATATCGTCGATGAAGACAATAACAAATTTGTCTAAATATGGTTTGCATACCCGATTCATGAGATCCATGAATACAACAGGAGCGTTGGTCAAACCAAATGGCATTACTAAAAATTCGTAATGGCCATAGCGGGTTCTAAAAGCCATTTTAGGAATGTCTTCATCCTTTACCCTCAACTGATGATAACCCGATCTTAGGTCGATTTTTGAGTAAACACGGGATCCTTGCAATTGATCTAATAAATTGTCAATTCTAGAAAGAGGGTAGCGGTTCTTTATTGTAAGTTTATTTAACTCTCTATAATCGATACACATATGCAAAGAACTGTCCTTCTTTTTAACAAACAAGACAGGAGCTCCCCACGGTGATGAACTCGGTCGAATAAACCCTTTGTCCAACAATTCTTGCAATTGGTTCGATAATTCTTGCAATTCTGAAGGTGCCAATCTATATGGTGATCGTGCCACACGTGCAGCTCCTGGTACCAAATCAATATGGAATTCCACTTGTCTAAGTGGTGGTAGACCGGACAATTCTTCGGGTAAAAACTTCATGATAATTTTTAACTATGGGTACATCTTCGAGTTGTTTCTTTTCTGACTTAATTTCCTTAACGTGTGCTAATATAGCAAAGTACCCCTTTCTTAGGTATTTATGAGCTTTCAGCCACGAGATAAGATTCAATTTTGCGCCATTTTTATCACCGGAAACTATTAAGTTTTCACCATTCGTAAGAGAAATGCGAATGATTTTCTCGTCGCAAAATATCTTCGCTCTATTTTTGGACAACCAATCCATACCGACAACAACAACAAAACTTCCTAGCTTTATTGGCATTAGATCTATCTTAAAAGTCACATACCTATTAAATTTAAGGTACAACCCCGATAAATCTTTCCTACCATTGTTGTTTTGCCATTAGCTAATTCAACGGAATACTTGGAGTTTATTAATAGTTTGACAAATATCTTTTGATATAAAACTCCTATCCGCACCAGTATCAAATAACGCAAATACAATAAGATTGTTGAGAAGGTGCGTACCGGTTACTAATTTAGGATCCTCACGGGCTTCCTTTGCTGAAATATTAAAAGATCTGCCACGCGCTGGCCCAACATTCTTCTTGTTTGGACAATCCTTCTTGAAATATCCTTGTTGACCACACTTATAACAACTTCCTGATGCAACCGTATTTGTTGATGGAGTCGGGAACCTGACCCTACAATCCTTGGCCAAATGACCCATCTTCCTACATTTATCTCAAATTACCCGATAATAACCGTGATGATGCCTTTCACATCGTATGCAAAATGGACTGCTTCCCTTATATCCTGACTTTGGCGAAGCATCTTCACTACCACTCTTAGCAGTCTCGTGTTTCTTGTTGGTGTTCTTCCCATGGCCCCCATGCCATTTTCTCTTACCTTCACTATTTTTCACCTCCACTTGTTATTCGGGTTCTGTCGTTTCACGGCGAACATGCTGCTCATTCAAATTATTTGCCATTTGAATAGCACTTTGAATCGTTCCAGGCTTTAATGAAGTTACATATCCTTGAATTTCCGGTGAAAGTCCCCAAATGTATCGTTCAATTTGTTTATACTCGGGTGTGACTAAACCGGGACACTTTGTGGCTAACTCCAAGAATCGATTGGTGTAAATTTTGATGTCAGTTCCAACCATCTTTAATTCCCAGAATTCCATTTCTAACTTTTGCACCTCATTCCTCGGGCAATATTCATCAATAGTTATCCTTTTGAATTCATCCCATGGAAGCGCATAAGCAATGTCAATACCAACTGACTGGGCGTATGAGTTCTACCAAGTCATTACACCGTCAGCAAAAGTGCAAGTAGAAAACTTGACTCTGTCAGTCTCAGAACAACCGCTAATTCGGAAGATTGATTCCAATTTCTCAAACCATCTGGTCAATCCCACTGGACCCTCAATTCCAGTAAATGTCTTGTGGAACATTCGCATTGCCAGTATTTTCAGTTTGCTTTGCAGCAGCAAGTGCTTCCGTTACACGTTGATTTATTAGTTGTTCAATTTCTTCAGCATTCATGGTGTGTTTAGACAAGATTCTTCAAAACAAATAAATAAACCGTATTAAAATCAACCATATAATCATCATGAGATATTGTAATAAGTAGAAACAATTCACAACGTAACATTTTAGATAAACAACCATAGCATACATACATAAGATCAAATTGTCAAAATACAAGTATCTTCCATACAATCATTAATACATAAAAGATCCCAAGTTCAAAATACAAAAGATTTCTAGTATGAGCATTCCGGCACAACCCGCTGGTGGTTACAATATATCCAAAAATCTAGAAATGCCGGGATCTCATTACTACTAGCTAAACATGAGCCTACTTAGGAGGGTTACCCTTCTTAAGTAGGTGGTCGACCTTATCCTCCACGGCCGCTAACCTAGCAAAAAGATCTTCAAACATCCTCCCAAAATTATACTTACGCCTTTCCATGTTAGCAATTTGGTTTGGAACCCCATAAGAGCGATTCTGTAAGCGTCCCAAATCAGCCCTCATAACACGATGATCATACCACAATCGCCTATTCTCATGCTCGGTATCTCTAAACAACTTAAATGTTGGAACCGAGTGAATAGCCTCTCTGAGCATGCCCATACGAGTCTCATGCCTAAGCGTACGGGCAATGAGCAAATGTATGGTATGAGCTAAGGGTTCCCGAGTCAATGGATCTGGGGGTGGAGTATTGGAGGATTCCCCAAGTTCATAGTTCGGACTACCCTCAAATTCCCTCCAAACGCTAAGAATACTCGGTAAGCGTCCCCATTTGCCATTATCTGGCAGAGGCCAAGTAGGTGGTATAAGTGGAGCAACAATAGGTGTCACATGTGGAGTAACATTAGGTGGTACCGGTGGGGTAATATAACTACGTCTCGTAAGAGCTGAGCCGGGTGGAGGGCTCCTCGCCCGTTTACGGGGAGTAAATGCCATCCTTACACCACCAGGGCGTAAGTGAAAATATCAGAAGGACAGTGTCCTCTCGGGCTGATCAGTAGGCAGAACAGTAGGCTGAACGGTAGGTTGAACAATAGGTTGTACAATAGGGTGTGGTACAGTCGCTGAACCGGGTAATACTAAAGTAGGCAAGGTAGCACTAACACTATCGGAGCTAGAGGACGATGAGTGGATGCTAATCAGGGATGCCATCTAGAATTAACAATTAGCCAAAATTTGCCACATATACAAATATCAACAAGTATATGCATGGATATGAGTATAATTGTGATAAATTAAATAAAATGCAATGAAAATTTGAATGCAATTAACGACTAGGTTATAGACTAGACTGACTAATGTGACCTAACGACTCATGTTAGACACACACTAATGCAATCCGAGTTCCCTATAATCAATGCTCTGATACCACGTCCGTCGTGCCCCAATCTCGGATCCCCAGATAAGTCACGACTTAACATGTCCCAGATAACAATGGTTGACCTCTAAGGTGCAACGTTTTCAAAAGATACATTCATTTAACATTTCAAAAGACATAATTCCAAGTTCACAAGACAACTACCAAAGTATTTCTACCCACATTACATGATAAGTAAGTATTAGTTGCAAAAGAAACATGAATGTATCAAATTTTTCACAAAAGCAAAAGACGTCGTGCAATCCTATCACACGACCATGCTTGATTTCAGATGTGATGCGGAAGCATAAGCTAAGTACCTGAGATAAAACATGCTAAAACGTCAACATGAATGTTGGTGAGTTCATAGGTTTAAGTAATAAACAAATAAATGGACCGCAGGATTTAACAGTTGTTCAAAAATAGTAAAAAGTTTTATGCAAGTGAGCACTCAGTAATCAAGTTTAACGTATCAAACAAGTACCCTATGTATATAACTATGAACCTAATCACGTGAACAAGCTCAAAGTACTAAACACCCGTTAAATGTTGGCGTGACTAACGCGAGTGGAGTTTTCAAACTCGATAGATCTATCATTAGGATTCGAGCTTACCAAACCGGTAATTAACCATTACTGAGCTAAGGGATTTGTGATTATCAACTCATGCATAAAATAAGTTTAGTACACTTGTGTCCAGTATGTAAAACAAAATAAGCATGTTATCTCACCCCAATGTTTGAAAACAGGAAAAAACGGGGCAATGAAACTCACCATAAAAGCTATCAAGTAACAAAGCGTGTGCTAGCAACTAAGCAAGTGGTATGAATGCAAAGGATTCCGTGTGCGTCCTAAGGCATAAAAGGACGGTCAAAGTCTATACATTACTTTACAAATAAAGTCAAGTGGTAAACGTATCATCGTTATGCTTGTAATCATCTTTAAGTGTGATTTGTAAATAAGTAGTAAATATCTAACGTTCGATAGTGGACTGATTTGGAAGTCAGTTTTATTTTGGTCGTAATTCACAAAATATAAAGACTTAGAAAATCATTCGAATTCTAGAACGTAGCTTATTGAGTTTACTTTCCAACGCATATAGTCACACACGTTAATTCAAAGTCTAAGTCACCCAAATATGTAACTCTTTCTGTAGTGGTCAGCTTGTGTTACGGTTGGACAACTCAATTTGCTCGGTACATAATTTACAAATGACAAACGTAAATTGAGTAATTCCAAAGCCAAGATTTGTCTAACATCTGGAATTAAGTCATATCCAAAGGTCATGAATCAAAGATTCATCAATTATTCCAGAATGCAAAATCTTTGCAAGTATAAATTGTAAAACTAAAATTCATACAACAAAACATAAAGATTGACTTTTTGGAGAGTTTATCTCGCAAGTTTCATGTCTTTATGTAAATTAGCCATCTCTAAGAATTAGTTTAATTAGTTGAGATTAAAAGTCATTTGAACACTAATCTCATATTAGGCTTGTATGTCATGTTTTATTGGCGATGAAACATCCAATGTTTTCAGCACAACAAAACTCGACACATTGACTAAACTATTTTTGTTAAACATACTTGAGCATAAAATCTTGGTAAATATATTTGTTCCCGAGCTCTCACATATATAAAATAACACCAATACACTTTTAAAATAACCAAATGATGACTTTAAGGTCATCTAAACACGAAATGTATCATTCATCTATTTCAAAACTGATTTCAGCAATTTATGTCATGATTGTCTTTAGTATATTGGGCATATCTCTCACCTCCCTTCACCTTTTTGGGTGAATCAAGTTGGAGGTTTTAGGTCATTGAGATATCTATCCAATTCAAAAGAAAATTAGAAAAAAAACATTCACAAAAACGTGAACAACATAATGTTCATCTGTTGGTCAGAAATTCCAACAGATTTGACATGCAAAATATTTAATGCAAATTGAAGCACTTTTACTCATCATCTAGACATGTATGATACATGGATGGAAAGCTATTGAGTAGTCCTTCAAGTAAATGAAATGCTTTAAACTCAAACATAAATATTTTAAGTCGTTATAGCAGACCCAATTTGTAAATTTTCAGCAGAAAAATTCAGCAAACAACAAGTATTGTGTTTTATGAACAAATCCTTAAGATTACAAGCATAATATGATATAATGCTTAAACGGATGTTTAAATTAGTTAAGATAAGTATAATTACAGCCTAAAAGTGTAGAAAGTTCAAAGGTTTGAAAGGCTTTTTGGTGAAATGCAATAAGAGAGACTTGTAGTAGATGTAGTCTTGATGCAAGTTCTAGCAATGGATGACGAAGATATATGGTGGTGATGGACAATTATTGGGATGGAAATGGAAGTGTTCTTGAGTCTTGGAAGCTAGAGAGAAGATTTGTGTTGTGTGTGTAGTGATATGAAAAATGAAAGTAATTAGAAGCAAAATGGGTCTTAAGAAGTCAAAGAGGTGTGTTTGGTGGTGGTGGGTGTGTGTGTGGATGTTCATATGGGAGGGAGTACGCATTTTATTTATTTTTATATAAAATAAGGTTGTAGCCCTTCAAAATACAAACGTCTGAGCTTTTGAATCACCTTATTTCGAGTCCGTATGATCGAGATATGCTAAAAATAGCGAAACTGGAATTTCTAAGCTAGGTACGAAACATATAAAATAAACATAAAAATGCTTCATAATCACAAACTTAAAGTGTTACAATGTATTGAAAAAGTTAATACATTACATCGGACGCATTTATTACAAGAAGTGTTTTTAGCGGGGTGTCACAGACCACTTCTCGACATATATAATTCATGAAACCTTTCTCAACATGCTTAGAATAGATGCCTCCTCTATACTCAACTTAGTTTTGGTCATAAAAACACTAATCTTGGTTAATTACGCTTAATTACATCTTAATGACAATTTAACCATGATTAGGCATAACACATAAGTGTTAATTAATAACTTGTGATCTTAAAACTTGTCTAGACATTCTTGGAATGATCAATAAGTACCAACACACATAAGCTAATGTCACTAGAACACTAATTACAATTAAAGATTACTTAGTGACAAATTAAGGCTAAATGAAGAACAACATTTTTAAGTATAACTAGTAAAGACTTATAATTCTAAACCACACTTAGATACATTTAGGATGATTACCAAGTCCCAACTAGAGATTGTCCTTCCCTTGTACATGTATTGAACATTAATGTGTGCTTACACATTAATCATGCAATATGTTATATTGCAAAGTAAGCTTGCTAAAGCTTAAACCATAGTGTTGTGCAAATATCCATATAATTGATATTAGAATAACTATCTCTTGCTATATGTGAGTATTACTTGCTACTTGCTAATATGTTTAATACTCATTAATTTGCCAACTTGTTAACATGCCCTTAAACTTGCTATGTGTAATTAGTTAGAATACTAGGATTTAAATAACTAGTTACTTCAATGAATTAAGTGTAAAATGGTTCACAAGCAATAATGGTCAATAATCTATTTGGTCTTGTCTAAGTAACAAATTATGTAACATGTCCAAGTACAACTTAACACTGATGTCTTTACACACTTAATGTTTGACTTAGAAAGACATCTTTCAATTAATCTTTATTTAATCTTGAAATGAATATGATTTGTGATTAATTGAAACTTGGAAGTTAATGACATGTTGACTAGTCTTTAGGATTGAACCAAATACATTAATGAACCTAACTAAGTCTTGACCAAAATGAGATTACCCAAAATGACAATCAAGACACTTTTCCAAGAATGTTGGGTTTACCACATTTGGAGTGTTATGTCATTTTTACAAAATAAGACCAAATCGCACACACTTAATGCATATAGTACTTGTATAGGATATTGGGTTTCTTTTGCAGTGTAAAATGAAGTAAAGATTCCAAAATGTAGTGTTCAAATCTGAGTCAAACGGCTATACAACGTATACATATTTTGGACTGAGGCACGCACGGTCGAACCACGGTCGACCGTGTCAGTGACCTTGTGACAACGGCTAGTTTTTGAATTCCACTATAAATAGCAAGCATTGGAGAGCATTTGAAGCTGACCCTCTTGCTCATTTCAAAGGCTTATTTCCAGAGATCACAAGGGCTTTAATTACGACTCAAATGTGATCAAGCAAGAGAAGATTCTTATAGATATAGAATTTGGTTGTTGTAAACTTACTAATCCAAATTGTTTATCTTGTGAGTTTACATAGGTGATGTATGTCCTAGAATTATCTTAGGATCATTATCACAAATTGTATGAGTCTTGTAACTTCACTTAGTAGAAGCATAGGCTAGCTTAGTGATCTACTTCCTTAAAGGGACTTAGGAAGTTGATTAATCTTATTTGGAGATTAATACTTGTCAAAGTTGAAGACAAGTTGAACTAGGTTGGAGTTGGTCTTTCAAAGGGTTAGAAAGATTAGGTTTATTGTCTACCAAAGAAGTTGAAGACTTGTAAATCGGATCTCCACCGGATTTGGAGAAAAGTGCTTAGTGAAGCAAGAAATCCCGATTAGTGTAATCGGGGAGTGGATTAAGGTGGATTAGTTAACATCCACCCGAACCACTATAAATCCTTATGTCTATGTTCTTTACATTACTTTACTTATCATTTTGAACATAAACACCACACACATCAAGTTTGAGTTGAATTGCTTGATATAGTTAATCTAATTTAGTGATTAATTGAAAAGTCTAAAAAACGTATTAAGTAACTATTCACCCCCCTCTAGTTACTTACAATTGGTATCAGAGCGGTTGCTCATATCATTGCTCTATAAACATTTTTGGTAGTGTCAAAATTTGTTTTGTGCAAAACTTGAGTCAACGATTCTCGGATCAACTCAAACTATGGGATACTTAGAAGAATTGGTGAAAGAAGCACCAATCTTTGATAAAGAAGATATTGATGTGTGGAAATTAAGATTTGAAGATTATCTCAAATCTAAGGATTACTACTTGTGGAGGATATTCAAAGTAGGAGACTTTATTCCACAAGCTAGTTCAAGACTAGTAAAGTCAACATTTCAAAACAATGAAGTTTTGAAACAATTTGATGCTATTTCACTACTTCATGAAATTCCTCCTAATGAAGAAAGAATGAAGATAATTTCATGTGAAAGTGGAAAGGAATGTTGGGATTTACTATGCACTCAAGAAGAAGAAGAAAACACTAAGAGTTTAAAGGGTAAAAGTGTAAGAGAGGAATTGAAGAAGCTTGGAGATCTTGATAGAGATTGGAAGATGCTCAAGAAAAGGGTTTGAATGGAGATGAAGATTTTTACCTCATGAGTTTTTGGAATCATTGCAATCAAGATGGTCAAAGTGAAGAAGAGGTTGAATCTCCCTACAAAGAAGATGATGTCTCAAGCATGGAATGCAATGAGGTACATGTATTCTATCCATCTAATTATGAAGAATTGCTAGATGATTACAAAACTATTAAATTTGTATATGATAGTAGTCGTGACAAAGTAAAACTTTTAAAAAAAGAATTACACAAAGTTAAGCAACTTAACAAAGTTCTAATTGATGAAAACAACTCTTTGAAAAGAAAACTTGAAAAGACGTCTATTTATAATTCATCAAAAGACAAATTTGAAATGAATTTATGTCACGACTCTAGCAAATATAAATCATGTAATCAAAGTCCATTGTCTATTATTAGGAGAATTGAGAACATGGGAAAATGGGCTAAACTAGCAATTCAATGGAAGGGATAAGTCAAGGATTGGGTATACTTATAATCAATCAAAATCAATGATCAAAATGCTAATTAGAATAACCTTTTCAAAAGACTTTAAAATAATAAAAGGTTTTCCATAAAAATGCAAAATTATTTTTGAAAATAATTTCAAAAGGAATGTTGAAGGAAGTCTACTTGTATTAGGATTGTATGTTTAAATGGAACTATAAATTGCATGCTAAATACAAGTTAATGTGTTTTGTGTATACTATATGTGTAATTGAATATATATATATATATATATATATATATATATATATATATATATATATATATATATATATAAATAGAGTATATTACGTGTCATTGATGATGAAACATCGGGAGGATGTGATCATTCAATGTTAGGAAAAGAAAAATGGTCCTCATGTATTCTATAGAACGTAGGAATCATCAAAATGCGCTCAAAGGAAGAAGTGAAGAAATTCTTCATCAGGAGATCAACGACTAAAGCACGGCTGGCCGCAGACTCGATCGTAGAGTCCTATTCCAATCGTCTAGAAGTTTTTCATCCATGGCCAATGCCACGGTCGATCGTACTTCGACCGTGCACGGCCTGACACTGTTTTAAATTGAATAAAGCCTTCACTTTTCATTTCATTCAAACTATATTAAAAAAAATACTCTCTGCACGGCTGAGGAGATCGACCGCACATCGAAGAACACGCATTCCTTCCACGTCAATTCCTACTTTTGGTATGATTAATCCTTGATTTCCTAACATTTAATTGTGTTTGTATGATGAACTATTCACTAATTGTGTGAAGAAACCCTAACTAGAATGTCTCTAAACCTAAATTGATGCAAACAATCAAAATTGTTCTTGAGAATAACTTAGAAACGATTGTAGTGATGCCTATCTATGCATTGATTTAATGTTGGACAATTCTAGTGTTTATTATACATCTAGGTTAGATTTTCATAGAATCAGTATTCATATGATATAAACTACATTGTTGCAAATTGAGTGCGATAATGTTAGATATCAAAACGTGTGTTAATGATGATTGATAGTGCTCCAAATGAACATATATTTGGTCGCAATATCATCCCAATATGTAAAGTTTTTAGTTGCAATTGTTCTATTTCCAAGTGATATTTGTTTAAATAAATAAGTGTGAAGACTGAATACGAAAATGAAGATTTGAAGACGCAAATGACTAAAAAGCTCAAATGTATAAGATACAATCCAAGTAGTTCAATTTATTGATAAGAAACGTCTAAAAATTACAAGAGTACAAGTCGCGAAACGTAAAGTACAAGATATCTAAGCATACGAAAGGACGTTCGAAAATCCGGAACCGAGACATAAACCGGGCGTAAACGTACGAGACAACGGAGCTAAAATTACAAGTCAACATTTCACAAGAATATAATATAATATATATATATATATATATATATATATATATATATATATATATATATATATAATTATATAAAATTATATATATATATATATATATATATATATATATATATATATATATATATATATATATATATATATATATATATATATATATATATATATATTAAATAATCGAAGCCGCCCACATTTTTATTACATTTTAAGCTGGGACAGCTGGCCATGCGATCACATGGCCAAGAAGGGTGAAAAGCATGCGATCTCATGAGGTCCTATAGCTGGCCAAGTCCTATAAATTGCAACGTTTTTGGCTGAATTATGTACACCTCTTCACACTCTTTTCATTCCTTCCTCTGTAAACATAAATATATATTTATATTATAATTTTAATTTAAGTTAATTTTAATAATAAAGTTATGGTTTGGTTGGGTTATCGTAAGAAATGTTTTAAGGTTTTGTAAGTCAAAACTCTGTCTGTGCGACACTACGTGATAAATAATCACTGTAAGCTATGTTCTTCCTTTTTAAATTAATGTCTCGTAACTAAGTTATTATTATGCTTATTTGAGCCGAAGTAATCGTGATGTTGGACTAAATATTAAGATGGGGTTATTGGATTTTGTACCATAATTAAGGTTTGGATAAAAGACCGACACTTGTGAACATTGGACTATGGACTATTAATAGATGGGGGTATTGTCTAATTGAATGACAACTCATTGGAATCTGTCGAACCTATCTTCAAATTAGTTAATCTAATAATTATTAAATGATTATGCATGTTCTATTTAATAACGTTTATACGACATCTTTTACGATCATTTAATTAATCAATTGGGTTTGGGTAATTGATTATTCATTCTGGCCAAGTGGATAAATTAATATATCATGGACTAATTAAAACAGGGGTGGATTACATACAAGGATAATTGGTGTAATTGTTAACAAAGTATTAAAACCTTGGATTACACGCAGTCAATAACCTAGTGTAATTATTAAATAAAGTATTAAAACCTTGTTACAGTTCGAATCCCTAATTAGTTGGAATATTTGACTTTGGGAATAAAATTAATTTGACGAGCATTTTATAATTATGATCGATGGACTATTATGGGCAAAACCCAGATAGGTATCAAATAAGCCAGGACAAAGGAAAATTAACCCAGAGTAATAAATTAAAATCAAAACTTCAAACATCATGGTTACGGAAGTTTAAATAAGCATAATTCTTTTATTGTATTTCTCATCGTACTTTTATTTACTGTCATTTTATTTATTGTCATTTTAATATTGTTATTTATTTTACGCACTTTATTTATTGTCATTATTCTTTATGCTTAAAAACATAAAATCGACAAACCGGTCATTAAACGGTAAAACCCCCTTTTATATAATAAACACTTATATGTAATTATATATATATTATATAAATATAGTTGTTAAAATCACTATCTCCCTGTGGAACGAACCGGACTTACTAAAAACTACACTACTCTACGATTAGGTACACTGCTTATAGTGTTGTAGCAAGGTTTAGGTATATCTCATCTATATAAATAAATTAAATAAAACTTGTGTAATTTCGTCGTATTTTGTAGTAAACAATAATAGTATTTCGTATACCCCTCCGCTGCATCATCAACTTTTTGGCGCCGCTGCCGGGGAAAATACGTCGAAGCGAAACGCTATATTCTAAAAAAAAAAATTTGTTTTTAAGCTATTTTTGTAAAAATATTTTTATATAAGTTTTAAATATTAAAAATATATATATAAAAAAAGAAAAAAATATATACATTTATTTAAGAGATTGTCTTTAAAAAGTATTTTTATTTAGATTTTTAAAATATAAATTTATTATCTATCTTTTATATTAAAAAAAAAGAATTTTGAAACTGCAAAAATCTGAACCTGCACGATCATGCGATCGCATGATCTGTACACGTCATTCCATGCGAACGCATGGGTTAGGCTGACAGACCCAAAACCTTAAAACGCATTAATTATGTGACGACCCGTAATTTTCTAACCAATTTTAAACTTAATCACTATATGATTTCGACATAATAAGCAAACTCTATAATGGTGAGTCTCGAAAATTTTGGAACTATGTTCATATAACCAATTACCCTCTGACTGTGCCCGTGGATTCACGAATAATTGTTTATAAATAAACATGTATATATATATATATATATATATATATATATATATATATATATATATATATATATATATATATATATATATAAATGTTAATATATAATAATGTGAAATAATAAAGTATAATTGAAATATTAGAATCAAATATGTAATGTATGATACAAAAACAATTAAACTATTAATAAAATAAATTTATGTAAAATATATATATATATATATATATATATATATATATATATATATATATATATATATATATGATTTTTGTACACGATTAATATACTATGTATATTGTATTAAATATTCGAATATGTTATATGAATATTACAAAATTAATAATAAGTAATGTTAATATATTAAATGTAAATACAAGCTAAAATGTAGTTATTATATTAATGAATATTACTTTCATTATTAGCATTAATATCAGTATTATTAATATCATTAATTTAATACATAATATGTTATTATATAATATAAGTATTACATAACTAATAAAATGTAATATTAATATATTAAATTTAATAACACGTTAAAAGTATAGTTGCCATAATAACATTGGTATTACTTTCATTATTATTATTAATACTAATATCAACATTAGTTTTATTATTATTATTACTGTTATAATTGTAGTAATAAAATTATAATAATGTTAGGGTTATCAAATTAAAGATTTTTTTTATGTATCATTATAAGAAAGATTGAAATTATAAATTAATTATTATTTAAATAAATTATTAGTTATTATTATTTTCAAAATTGTCATTTTTTATTATTAGTAAATATTATTATTAGATATCATTCTTATTATTTGTATTATTGGAATGTTATTATTATGATTATTATTATCATTTCTATTATTATCATTATTATTATTAGCACTTTTATTATTAGTAACATTATTTATTTATAGTATCTTATTATTAACATATTATATTTATAAATTAGTATTAATAAATCAGATAAAACCAAACTTGTTAAATACATGAATCAGATAAAAATCATATTCTGTTATCCATCCTTATCAAATTTTCTTTATCTCTGTAAATTGTTTCTTGTCTGATTGAGAGAATATTTCTGGTCAACCACTTTCACTAAACAACAATTATATATACAGCTTCAATAATTCATAGTTATCAATTACATAACTGCTATAAACCATCGCTGATTAGAAATCAAAACAGAAATATTAAACTACCTATTAAACCTTTGTTCTTGATTATTTTCACCATAATTCGATTTCAAACCAGTTATCAAAATCTAATAATGCAGTAACCTTAGGAATCTTTCATTCAAACTACCTCCAAAATCTCAGGTTCCAATTCGTTCTACTGAGCCCGAATTTATGAGTCAAAGTTTTTGAAAAATAAAGTCAACTGTTGTTCATCGATTAAATTCGAGCTTTGTGTTGTGATTCAAGTCAAATTAATGATTTCAAAAGTTTCCATGAGTGATTTATAATCTTTTTCGTGCAGAGAGCAACACCTAAAACGATCTCAATTTCAACTTTGCAAATTTTTTTTTATTTCCATGATTAATTAGAAGGGATTATGAAACAGAAAATGGGCAATAGCCCAATGGTTAGGACGAGTGCGATTATTCGAGAGGTCTCGGGTTCGAGTCCCGGCGGTGGCGTATTTTTTGAGCTTTTCTTCAAAGGTTGTAATCCTTTATTATTATTATTATTATTATTATTATTATTATTATTATTATTATTATTATTATTATTATTATTATTATTATTATTATTGTTGTTGTTGTTGTTGTTGTTGTTGTTGTTGTTGTTGTTGTTGTTGTTGTTGTTGTTGTTGTTGTTGTTATTATTATGATTATTATTGATGTTATTATTATGATTATAAGTATTATAAATATGATGATAATTATTATTACTATCATTATTATTATTATAAATGTTGTTATGATTAGTATTATAATTATTAAGATTATTATTACTAATATAAGTATTATGATAGAAAGTTCACTTATTATTATTATGATTATAATTACAAATATAATTTTTAATGTCATTACTAATATTAATATTATCATTTAAAAATGTAACTTTATCATTTTACTACTAGTATAAGTATTATTATTATTATTATGCTTAGGATTATTATCATTATGTAAATAAAGAAATTTATTATTATTCTCAATAATATAATATTAGTATTAGCATCATATTAGAATTTTTATTATTTACATAAGTATTATTAATAATAATACCATTAGTAATAAGATAGTTATAATAATTATTATTATTAAGTATTATTATCAAAAGTATCATTTTCATTACCATTATTATTAAATATTTCATTTTATTAAAAACTACTGTTATTTTCATTATTATAAGATGTAATATTAAAACTATCATTAGTATTATCATTAATAGAATTGTTAATATTATTATCTTTAGTACTAATATTAGTATTATCATTATCATTATTTTTATCATTACAAATATTATCTTGGTATTATTAAAAATACTATTTTAATAAACAAATGATATACAAAAATGTATTTAGTACATATAACATAACAAAATTTATATTTTAAAATATATAAAATAAATATATAATGAAATATATAAGTTATTTATATAAAAAGTATATCACTAATAATAATATATATATTTGTTCGATTACAAGTATATGTTTTAATATATATACAAATGATATAGGTTCGTGAATCCAAGGCCAGCCCTACACTTGTTCATTGACGTCATATGTATTTTTACTACAAAATACAGTATAGTGAGTTTCATTACTCCCTTTTTATATATATTTTTGGGACTGAGAATACATGCGCTGCTTTTATAACTGTTTTACGAAATAGACACAAGTACTTGAAACTACATTCTATGGTTGAATTATTATACTGGATATCACCCTTTTAGCTTGGTAGCCTAATAATTTGGGAACAGACCCCCAAATTGACGCGAATCCTGAAGATAGATCTATGGACTTTGACACGTCCCATCCGGGTTACGGATGCTTTAGTACTTCGACTTTATATACAGATGAGTGTACCTGTATATTGGGGATATTCTAGATGCATTTGTTAATGTCGGTTACCAGGTGTTCAATCCATATGAATGATTTTTATCTCTATGCAGTTTGCGAAATGTCTGATATGAGATGTATGTTTATGAGAAATAAAAATGAAAATCTTGCGGTCTATTAAAATAATGGAAATGATTGTTTATGATAAACTAATGAACTCACCAACCTTTTGGTTGACACTTGAAAGCATGTTTCTTCTCATGTATTAAAGAAATCTTCCGCTGTGCATTTGCTCATTTTAGAGATATTACGTGGAGTCATTCATGACATATTTCAAAAGACGTTGCATTTGAGTCATTGAGTTCATCAAGATTATTATTAAGTCATTGATAGTTTGGATATATTATGAAATGGTATGCATGCCTGTCAACTTTCGATGTAATGAAAGTTTGTCTTTTAAAAACGAATGCAATGTTTGTAAAATGTATCATATAGAGGTCAAGTACCTCACGATGTAACCAAATGTAATGTATTCGTCCAGATGGATTAGGACGGGTCTTTACAGGTGGTATCAGAGCGGTGGTCTTAGAGAACCAGGTCTTGTATTAGTGTGTCTAACTGATAGTTGTTTAGATACATTAGTGGGTCTGGACTTCGACCGTGTCTACATGTCAAAAGTTTTGCTTATCATTTCGTGTCAAAAATTATCTGCTTATCATTCTTAGTCTAGACACATCTTACTGCATTGATTACATGAATAGTGTATAGACAAAATTCATATCTTAGTGTATCTGCTAATCCATATCTTAGCGTATCTGTTACTGTAAACTTTGCCTGACATATTTCGTAAATTCCTCCGGAATCTACGAAATCTTTTGTTCTATATATATGGATATTCTATGTAATTAGAATACCATCCGATAGCCGAAAATTATTTCATATCAAAAATCCTTTATTCAATCGTACGAACTGGAACTCATCACTAGTTCAAGTCCCTCAGATTCTGATATGGAGTTTCACTCAAGCTCCGAAAGCAGTGTGACCGGAATGGACCAACTAATTAGCCATCATCTATTCTGGATGAATTGAAAATGGGTTCGTAGTCTACTTAATCAATGGAGACGCGAAGAAGGTGATCCATTCCATCCACCACATTTCCTTCTTGGTGAAGAACTTGAAGCACTTACCGACGAGCCTATCCGAAATACCATTTTCAGCCTCATTTCCAGAGTAGCTCGACACGATTATATTCTATCCACAATTCTAAACCTTATTCATCCGCTCGTTCCGACCGACAATCATCCCGGAATAATGGAAGAAGTCAACGAGCTTTGCGCTCGAGTAATCAATTTGGAGAATATGGTTCAAAACTTACCAGCTTCAGCAACATCACCAGCACCAACAGTACCACCAACAGTACCACCAACATCAATATCAGTACCACCAACAACAACAACAACAACCGCATTACACGCCTCAACATCACAATCTATACCTCAAGCATAATCATCGTTCTACATGACGTTTTGCATCATTTATCTTCGTTCGACATGACGATTATGTAATCTCTATTATTTTAGAGATTATATATTCTCGTTCTAACAGTAAATCAAATGAGTTTAATATCATATTGACTCATTAAATCCATGATTACATCTGAAGAAAATATATATGTAAGTATATTTTCATAAAGATTGTAATTAAAAATTCTTTTGTACAAACTGTTAATGGTGAAAATATTTTAACGGGTAGGTAATACCCGAGAAATATTTAGATTTCACATTAATAAGTTACACTGTACATTCTTCCAATCTGATTCAACAGTCATTTACTATCCTACTTACATCCACAGATATACGAATTCGTTCACCACTGAATAACCATTTTCATTCAATTTCATATTTGGATTTTGATTTATTAGAATCCAACAAGTGGCATAATGAAGAAAATATTGGACAAAATAAAATTTGTTAGAAACAAACAAATTAACTATGAGAAATTTTGTTAAGAATCCATGCTAACAAAAATCCTAGCTAACTGTTCCTAGCTAACTGTTCCTAGCTAACTGCTAATTCCTTATTACATTTATTTATCGCAATTTATTTATCGAAATTTTAATTCTCGCAATTTTAATTCTCGCAATTTTATTTATCGTCATTTAATTTCTGTTATTTATTTTACGCACTTTATTTATCGTCATTTAAATACTGTTATTTACGCATTTTAAATATCGAGACACGTATACAAGGTTTTGACATATCATATCGACGTATCTATATATATTATTTGGAATAACCATAGACACTCTATATGCGGTGATGTTCGAGTTAGCTATACAGGGTTGAGGTTGATTCTAAATAATATATATACTTTAAGTTGTGATCGAGTCTGAGACATGTATACAATGGGTCACGATACGTATTAATTAATTCGAATATTATATATTAAACTATATATGAATTATTGAATTACTAACTGTGGACTACTAACATTGGACAATTAAAATAAATTAAAATATTAATTATAACATATGAAACTAAACATTTCTTCAAGTTTGCCACTTGATTTCATCTTAAACCTCATTTGTATCTTGAAGATTACAATCTGTGTTCAAACTTTTCATGATTCTTGAAAAACACCTCAATCGAGAGGATGAACCAACCGCACTTCATCTACGGAAGAAAAGATTGATGCATATAGTTATGCACCTGAAAACACTTGAAACCTGAGTAAACATTTAACACGTATCTGTGCTAGCTCCTTTGGCGTTGTAATTACCGAAAATAACTTTACAATCTCTTTCCAAATTAGCCAATTTTGTCACAGCTCCAGCAAATCAACTTCGACGTTCATTCGAATTAGCCTTATTATAACCTCGATATATAAGTTTGCCTTTCATCATCGTTATCGGAAAACCGTTTATATCTCACCATATTATCAGTAAACTTACAAGTAACTTCATTACTCATTGGCTTAAGTCTCTCCGAGAAGAACCATTATATTTGTTCATTAAAACCTTATCATATACTCAACCACATTTTATAACGAGAATTATCATACCAATTACCGGAAATCAGCAATCAATATTTTGAATCTCGTAGCGTTTCTACATCAATAGTTATATGTATACATATAACCTTTATCTCTTAGAATTATGATCTTCCATTCTGAAGTTCTGAAAAGCACCCAGTCTGCGAATCAATTCTCTGAATATTAAAAGAACTGATAATGCAACAAAAGCTATAAATGACTTTAACAGTCAAAAGTTTGATGATAAAGAAGGATACGTTGGAAAAGTTCAAAAGAAAGTTTGGTACTGAAAAACGAATTGAGCAACCTATGAAGGAGGCTGTGGACAAATCACAAAGACTAAACCTACCTTCATAGAATCCAAATGATTCAGTATCTGCTGAAGTCATTAACGAATACCTTGCTCCTAAGTCTAAACTCTTGCGGACAAATTTTCTTCATCATTCATCAATATTAGAAATTCTAAGATATCATCGTATCTTTCTTTATAAATATCCTCGATATTTCTGAAGATATTTTCATAACTATTCTTATCTGAAATCATTTATCTCTTCGCGATATCAGTGTTACATTAGAAAGGAAACTGTATTAGTTCTAAAAATCTGAAGAAGAAAAAAATGTGAACTTAAAATATGAATGTTATTGAAGAAGTGTTGGGAACTGATGCATGAGTTAGTATAATATAATGACACTTGATCAACGTGATTATATTACAGTAGGTCATGTTGAGTTTCTAATAGAACGTGATGATTCACAGATCATAACGTCATCATGTGCCATGTTACACGACTCTTACATTCTATCTAATCTATAAACATATCAAGAAAATATTTTCCTGATAGTTCTATTTTTTCTCTTGAATTCTGGTAATTTAACCAATCAAGATCGTGCTATTACAATTTCTCTCTTAGAACGTTAGTCATGTTCATTCGAAACTCCATACCTACGAATTCTGGACCATTACTTGCGAAGAGAAAGTAAAAGAAAGAAGCTCCGAAATAGAAATGGGAGTGTGGAAATAAGAAAACGAAAGGAATGGATTTATAGTGAAGTATCAGACGGAGCAATCAAGACAGATCATCACAATTAACCAAAGAGGATTCTAATTTCCTTAATTACCGACGAACAAAATCTTATTACGAAGATTTCCTCTAAATTCCTTGATTTCCGGAAATCAACCGTGACTACGTCACCGGTGAAGACGAACCTACAATTACTCATTTCACTCTTTTGTGATAGCTTCACTTATACTATTCAAGTAATCGAATTTGTTTTATCCATTTACTCAATAATGATAGAACTCTATTTATCAGCTCATATTCGTCATGAAAACATTTTTGTTGTTAGCCATGACGACCACATTAAAATTTCGGGATGAAATTTCTTTAATGGGTAGGTACTGTGACGACCCGTAATTTTCTGACCAAATTTAAACTTAATCTCTATATGATTTCGACACGATAAGCAAACTCTGTAATGGTGAGTCTCAAAAATTTTGGAACTATGTTCATATAACCAATTACCCTCTGACTGTGCCCGTGGATTCATGAATAATTGTTTATAAATAAACATGTATATAAATATATATATATATATATATATATATATATATATATATATATATATATATATATATATAAATGTAAATATATATAATAATGTGAAATAATAAAATATAATTGAAACATTAGAATCAAATATGTAATGTATGATATAAAAACAATTAAACTATTATTAAAATGAATTTATGTATGTATGTATATATATATATATATATATATATATATATATATATATATATATATATATATATATATATATATATATATATATATATATATGATTTTTGTACACGATTAATATACTATGTATATTGTATTAAATATTCGAATATGTTATATGAATATTACAAAATTAATAATAAGTCATGTTAATATATTAAATGTAAATACAAGTTAAAATGTAGTTATTATATTAATGAATAGTACTTTCATTATTAACATTAATATCAGTATTATTAATATCATTAATTTAATACATAATATGTTATTATATAATATAAGTATTACATAACTAATAAAATGTAATATTAATATATTAAATTTAATAACAAGTTAAGAGTATAGTTGTCATAATAACATTGGTATTACTTTCATTATTATTATTAATACTAATATCAACATTAGTTTTATTATTATTATTACTGTTATAATTGTATTAATAAAATTCTAATAATGTTAGGGTTATCAAATTAAAGATTTTTTTTTATGTATCATTATAAGAAAGATTGAAATTATAAATTAGTTATTATTTAAATAAATTATTAGTTATTATTATTTTCAAAATTGTCATTTTTTTATTATTAGTAAATATTATTATTAGATATCATTCTTATTATTTGTATTATTGGAATGTTATTATTATGATTATTATTATCATTTCTATTATTATTATTAGTACTTTTATTATTAGTAACATTATTTATTTATAGTATCTTATTATTAACATATTATATTTATAAATTAGTATTAATAAATCAGATAAAACCAAACTTGTTAAATACATGAATCAGATAAAAATCATATTCTGTTATCCATCCTTATCAAATTTTCTTTATCTCTGTAAATTGTTTCTTGTCTGATTGAGAGAATATTTTTGGTTGACCACTTTAACTAAACAACAATTATATATACAGCTTCAATAATTCATAGTTATCAATTACATAACTGCTATAAACCATCGCTGATTAGAAATCAAAACAGAAATATTAAACTACCTATTAAACCTCGGTTCTTGATTATTTTCACCATAATTCGATTTCAAACCAGTTATCAAAATCTAATAATGCAGTTACCTTAGAAATCTTTCATTCAAACTACCTCCAAAATCTCAGGTTCCAATTCGTTCTACTGAGCCCGAATTTATGAGTCAAAGTTTTTGAAAAATAAAGTCAACTGTTGTTCATCGATTAAATTCGAGATTTATGTTGTGATTCAAGTCAAATTAATGATTTCAAAAATTTCCATGAGTGATTTATAATCTTTTTCGTGTAGAGAGCAACACCTAAAACGATCTCAATTTCAACTTTGCAATTTTTTTTTGTCGAGCAGCTACTGCTGCTATAACATGATTTTTAATTTTTTTTTTTTTTTTTTTTTTTGCGTTTGATAAACTTATATCTCAACTTACAAATCGTTTATGAATTAATTTCACATTTTTAAGCGAACGAATTTTTTCTTGATTGGTTAAACCGGATCCCTGGTCGAATGAATTTAATGAAGAAGATGAGAAGGGAAACCACATAAATATACGGGTTATAATTAATTAGAAGGGATTATGAAACAGAAAATGGGTAATAGCCCAATGGTTAGGACGAGTGTGATTATTCGAGAGGTCTCGGGTTCGAGTCCCGGCGGTGGCGTATTTTTTTGAGATTTTCTTCAAAGGTTGTAATCCTTTATTATTATTATTATTATTATTATTATTATTATTATTATTATTATTATTATTATTATTATTATTATTATTATATTATTATTGTTGTTGTTGTTGTTGTTGTTGTTGTTGTTGTTGTTGTTATTATTATTATTATGATTATTATTGATGTTATTATTATGATTATAAGTATTATAAATATGATGATAATTATTATTACTATCATTATTATTATTATAATTGTTGTTATTATTAGTATTATAATTATTAAGATTATTATTACTAATATAAGTATTATGATAGAAAGTTCACTTATTATTATTATGATTATAATTACAAATATAATTTTTAATGTCATTACTAATATTAATATTATCATTTTACTACTAGTATAAGTATTATTATTATTATTATTATGCTTAGGATTATTATCATTATGTAAATAATGAAATTTATTATTATTCTCATTAATATTAGTATTAGCATCATATTAGAATTTTTATTATTTACATAAGTATTATTATTAATAATACCATTAGTAATAAGATAGTTATAATTATTATTATTATTATTATTAAGTATTAAGTATTATTATCAAAAGTATCATTTTCATTACCATTATTATTCAATATTTCATTTTATTAAAAACTACTGTTATTTTCATTATTATAAGAGGTAATATTAAAACTATCATTAGTATTTTCATTAATAGAATTGTTAATATTATAATCTTTAGTACTAATATTTGTATTATCATTATCATTATTTTTATCATTACAAATATTATCTTGGTATTATTAAAAATACTATTTTAACAAACAAATGATATACAAAAATGTATTTAGTACATATAACATAACAAAATTTATATTTTAAAATATATAAAATAAATATATAATGAAATATATAAGTTATTGATATAAAAAGTATATCACTAATAATAATATATATATTTGTTCGATTACAAGTATATGTTTTAATATATATACAAATGATATAGGTTCGTGAATCCAAGGCCAACCCTACACTTGTTCATTGACGTCATATGTATTTTTACTACAAAAATAGTATAGTGAGTTTCATTACTCCCTTTTTATATATATTTTTGGGACTGAGAATACATGCGCTGCTTTTATAACTGTTTTACGAAATAGACACAAGTACTTGAAACTACATTCTATGGTTGAATTATTATACTGGATATCACCCTTTTAGCTTGGTAGCCTAATAATTTGAGAACAGACCCCCAAATTGACGCGAATCCTGAAGATAGATCTATGGACTTTGACACGTTCCATCCTGGTTACGGATGCTTTAGTACTTCGATTTTATATACAGATGAGTATACCTGTATATTGGGGATATTCTAGATGCATTTGTTATTGTCGGTTACCAGGTGTTCAATCCATATGAATGATTTTTATCTCTATACAGTTTGCGAAATGCCTGATATGAGATGTATGTTTATAAGAGATGAAAATGAAAATCTTGTGGAATATTAAAATAATGGAAATGATTATTTATGATAAACTAATGAACTCACCAACCTTTTGGTTGACACTTGAAAGCATGTTTCTTCTCATGTATTAAAGAAATCTTCCGCTGTGCATTTGCTCATTTTAGAGATATTACTTGGAGTCATTCATGACATATTTCAAAACACGTTACATTCGAGTCATTGTGTTCATCAAGATTATTATTAAGTCAATGATAGTTTGGATATATTATGAAATGGTATGCGTGCCTGTCAACTTTTGATGTAATGAAAGTTTGTCTTTTAAAAACGAATGCAATGTTTGTAAAATGTATTATATAAAGGTCAAGTACCTCACGATGTAACCAAATGTAATGTATTCGTCCAGATGGATTATGAAATTGTATTTTTATAATTTTGGTTCCTTTTTATATTTATATCGTTTTTATCGTTTAATTCGTAATATATAGTTTTAAGTTATAATTTTTGCCGTAGCTATTTTTTATATTTCTAAATTTTTAAGACTTTGCCTTAAACTCCCTTAAGTGCTTTTTCTTTAAAATTAAGATTTAGGCGCTTTAGAATTTTGCAACGCAGTTTTTAGATTTTAGTGCCTAATTAAGTTATTGCCGTTTTGAATATAGAATTGCATTTAAGTTTCAATACCTTTAGACGTAAGTTTTAATTTTTTTAGTTTTTAGACTTTTAAGTTTCGACGCTTTACTTTCTTATTATTATTTTTTGACTTTTTATTTTTCGACGTTTTTCGACGCACTCTTTTTCTTTCTCATTTCTACGCTCTAGTTTTTAGGACATAGAACTTTTAAAATTTTTAAATTTTCGAAGAAAAATTATTGTAAGCTATTGAATTAATAGACATCCAAAATTTTTGGTTCGTAGTAATAGTTGGATTTGTTAGTGGCGAGTTGTGGATTTTCCGATTTAAAGGATCCTGGCTACCTACTGCATCTATTGACTATTTGAAACGTGGGCAAAATCAGAAAAGTCTATTAATTTGATAACTTATATAATTTTTATCTTTATAACTAATAGGATATTCAGTGAATGCACCGAGCAAAACATTCACCACCTTTCATACGTTCACCACCTGTAACTCGATCAAGACATCTAGCTAATATTATCGCCGTTGATTTATCTTTAGAATCATCATCTAGTCGAACAAGTACTCCAATTCAAATTTTCGATAATCCATTTTTTGAACCCGAGTTCACGATTGAGAACCCGAAGGATATTCAAGGACAATTCCAAGATCCTGAACCACTAATCATTCCTCCTGAACCACAAACCGTTGAATCAGAATCCTCTAGTGATTCGTATTCAATAAATTCAATTATGGAAGTAACGGAACCTCAAAGTATGGAAGACCGAATGAGAGCCACACGCACTGGCCAAGGTCACGCCATTATTCGGTCAGATGTTAATGCGCCTGATTATAAAATCAAAGTACAAATCCTGCACATGGTAACTAATCAATGCCAATATAGTGGTACATCAAAAGAAGATCCAAACGAACATCTTCGAACCTTTAATAGGATTTGTACTCTATTCAAAATCAGAGAAGTTGAGGATGAATAGATCTATCTCATGTTGTTTCCCTGGACTTTAAAGGGAGAAGCCAAAGATTGGTTAGAATCATTACCTGAAGGAGCGATTGACACATGGGATGTCTTAGTTGAGAAATTTCTTAAAAGATTCTTTCCGGCATCTAAAGCCGTGAGACTTTAAGGAGAAATTGTTACGTTCGCGCAAAAGCCAAATGAAACATTATATGAGGCATGGACAAGATTCAGAAAGTTGTTTAGAGGATGTCCTCAGTACGGTTTAGACACTTATCAAATAGTACAAATATTTACCAAGGTGTCGACGTTGCTACACGAAAAGATATCGACACAGCAGCTGGTGGTTCCATTATGAAGAAAACCGTAACCAAAGCTCACAAAATTATTGATAACACCGCCTCCTACTCACATGAGTGGCACCAAGATAAAGATATTTTTCGTTCATCTAAAGCGGCTAGAGTCGATTCTAGCCATGACTTTGATTCCGTTTCTGCAAAAATAGATGCTTTCGAGAGACGAATGGAAAAGATGACTAAAGATATTCACGCAATACGAATCAGTTGTGAGCAATGCGGTATACCACACTTAACAAAAGATTGTAATGTTGAACAAACGATGGAACAACGTGAGAATGTTTCCTACATGAACCAAAGGCCGGGAAATATTTATTAAAATAATTATCAACCACCAAGGCCAAACTCCAATCGACATCAAAACATTCTTTACAATCCAAATGGACCCAACAACAACTCGTACAATCAACAAGGTCCGAATAACCAACCAACTGAAAACAACACTTTCAATGAACAAAGACCTGGCTTGTATAAACCACCACAATAAACCGAAGAGAAAAAGCCAAATATGGAAGAAATGATGGCAAAACTAATGGAATCTCAAACACAATTTATTACATCTCAAACCCAAACAAATGAGAGGTTTGATCAGTCATTAAGAACTCAACAAGCTTCCATTCTGAATCTAGAAAAACACGTAGGTACTCTAGCTAGCTTGATGAGTAAGAGGGAACAAGGAAAGCTACCTAGTGATACTGAAGTAAATCCTCGGAATGAGAATGTTAATATGGTATCAACAAATTCTGAAAAACCAGCACCAGATGATGGGAAGGTTTTAGATGTGAGTAACAATGAAGAAGTTACAACACCACCACCACCCAAGTATGTAAAGCCAGTGGTGGCACCATACAGACCACTCATCTCGTTTCCAAGAAAAGGAGTTGAGTATGAGCAAGTGATAGGTAATAAAGTTTATGATACCTCTGGAAAGAAGAAGAATATTAAGAAAGTGCAAGAAACAAAAACTGTAAAAGTAAACCCAATGAAGACCGTTCCACCAAAACATCCACCCAGGTTGGGTGATCCGGGTGAATTTATTGTTCCTTATCTACTTAGTGATTGTGTCATGTATGATACACTAGCAGATTTAGGTGCAAGTGTGAGTGTTATGCCTCTTTCATTATATAAGAGATTAGGAGTAGGTGAGCTAAGTCCAACGAAAATGAGTGTTCGACTCCTTGATCAAACCATTAAGCACCCAGTTGGAATTGCTGACAACCTACCCGTTCAAGTGGGTAATTTAACATTTCTAGTCGAATTTATTGTCATTGACATAGAAGAGGACTCAAACATACCTCTAATTTTAGGTCGACCATTCTTAGCGTCCATCAGAGCGTTATTTGATGTAAGAGAGGTAGAATGACACTTACTGATGGTGACAAATCGGTCACCTTTATGATTCAAAAGTCTAAATCTCCACCAACCAAAACCGTTAAACTAATAAAAATGATCGGTGAGAAGCATATTATTTTACTAACTCCAACGGTAGTGCTTAATAAAACGCCTAAGTGTGGGGAAGATGAAGTAATACCTAATGATGACCTGATAATAAAGAATCCCATTGTTGATACAAAATTAAATGACTCCATTATTAACAGTTCAATGAAGAAACTTATTAAACGGATTCGCGATGCTAGAACCAAGGGGAACTTTAAGTTATGTAACCGGTTAGTATCCAATCTATCGCCTAAAGAAAAGGCGAAACTAGTTGAATTTGTGGATATTACACAGGAATCTGACCAATGGCTTAAAGCAAAAGTCACAGATATGCAAGTTGATTATGGTCCAAGAGAAATTGACAATGAAGTTAACCACAATTTCGACACCACAGCTACCTAAGTGTGGGGAGATTCAAATGTTCTAAAAAGAAAATGCTGTCTAGAGTTAGTTGTTCTGTTCTCGTGTAGTTCCGAGAATGGAATCCGATTGGTCTTTTTCACTAGCAGACACTAAAGAACTAGTTTTCTTCCCCCATTCTGAATTTTTTTTCTTTCTGTTTTGTAGGTTTTGTATGAAATTAATATGCATTTTTAAATTTAAGTTTTGTGTGAATTTAAAAACAAAATTTACTTTATTTCATTAAGTTTAAAAAAATGATTTCTAAAATTCTTCGTGAGTTAAACACTAGGTCATCGAACCGAAAATGCTTTACCCAAGGACGGGGCAAAAAATTTTGTTATCATTATTTTAATATTTTTGATCTAAAGTATGCCAAAAATATTATATGAATGTGAGGTAATATACCCAACTTAAAAAATATGTATATATATATATATTTGTATTTTATGTTATATACAAAACAGGGTAAAACAACGCACTTTCAAAGACTGGTATTAAGTTCAGCAAAAGCTATTAATTTTGACGACAAGACGTAAAATATCAAATGTGATATAAAATAATATGTTTACAAACTCGGTATTTTTAATCATTTTTCTACGCTAATCACCCTCATTAATTTAAATTTTTACTGATTTCTTGCAAATGAGGGCATTGCAAGATCTCAAGTGTGGGGAAATGTTATAAATTCTCTCGGGTTTACACTTAGTTTAATTGCCAAATTTTGTGAAAATTTGAAAAATTTTCAACTAAATGAATTCAAAATCATGCTTATACATATTTATGAATGATAAAACTAGGTGATAATACCGAAATTATTGTTACCTCGAAAAGAACATAAATTGAGAAACAACCCAAAATGCTTGAATTCATTTAAAATGGAATAAAGGAGAATAAAAAGACAAAGAAAAGAATAAATAAAAGCTAAGTGTGGGAAGAAATTATCAAGTTCTTTAAAATATATACCACATATTTTGTACAAGATTATTGCAGGTACTTTTGCTTTGGACTAAACTAATAAGTTTTACCCGATTTACTGTAATATATTTGAAAGAAAGATGGATCTACACGATGAATCAATTCCATTATTAAAAGGAAGTAAAGTCTTCCGAAAAAGACACGCGCTTCTTGATTTAGGTCAGGAAGTTGTCGTCCAGACCAGCTGTAGGTTGACGAAAAATCTAGAAAAGTCATCTCTAAAATCAGCAGGAAATCCACGAACCTCAGCATCAAATAGGGTCGCCAAGTGGTCAGACTTATCCTAACCATGAGAGGATCTGATTCGTAAAATGGGGAGGGCGCCGTGCAAATTAGCTTGATAAGACTAATAAATCAGTCCCCTAAAAAGGATAATCTCCTTAAAGATTAAAAATCATCTTTTAAGCCAAATATTACTCAATCCTTGAGATTGACCTTAAAAGATTGAGAATTACAAACTCATGAAATTCAATAATATCTAAACTCGAGCTTGAACGAGAAAATATGTTGATCAAATTAAAACCGATTTGTTTTCTGAAAACCTATTTTCAATACGTTCATTACCATTGAACGTAAAATCCTAGGAATTCAACGAAATTCATTAGGTCACCTGAACTAAATCGGGTGTCAACCGTAAGAACGGTGGGTGCATAGCATGGTCGAAGACAGGACCTTGTGCCAGACAGTGATGACACGTCCAAATCCATATAGACGAATACATCATTCATCGATTTCTTTGCGAGGTATTTGACCTCTATATGATACGTTTTGTAAATATTGCATTCTTTTGAAAAGGCACACCATAAATCCAAGGCTTTCGACATCTGATGATTTCTACATATAGACAATCACCGTAAATAATAGTTTACAATAATACTTCTGTTGGCAATGCAGTCAAAATAGATACATGGTGATGATTTTGTGAATGCGACGTTTTCTCGAATAAAGCATGTATGACTCCATGCACATAGCTTGTATCACATATAAGCAAACAGCTGAAAACATCTAGGAACTTGAGAATAAACATGCTTAAAAGTGTCAACACAAAGGTTGGTGAGTTCATAGTTTTAATGTTGCGCATAATCCGTATATAAAGGTGGATCACAAGATTTCAGTTGTTTCATCCAGAAACGTTTATCAAAATATTCTACAAGATTGAGCACCCTGGTAACTAAGCTTTAACGTCTATATAATAAGTACCCATGTTTTAACATACATGTAACCAACATGTACAATACACGCAAACCAACGTGTACTAAACTCAAATAGCATACGTCTGTTTTATAGTTCAGGCTAGGGTTTCTATACCTGGAACAGACGGGGATGTCAAGCCCTATGGATCCATATACCACTATTCGCGCCCACCAGTTCTTATAACCGGCAGTTACTAGTTACCAAAGCTAAGGGATTTTCGGTTCAAACTCGGTGTAGAATTTAGTATGTACTGGTATCCATTGCGTTTAAAATAAAGTGCATGTATTTTCAGCCCAAAAATATAGATTGCAAAAGCAATTAAAAAGGGAGCAAATGAAACTCACCTTAGCATCACATAAAGTCGTTCACCGAAATGTGACTGAAACTCGGAATACCAAATAACCGTAGATCTCAACCTAGAGAATATATGTTGGTCAATAAATGTCTATCAAACTAGGCCAGGTTATAATGTATCACAATCCTAATGCTCGAGATCGACATACAAAAGTTATCAAAAGTCATTTCAAAAAGTCAATTTTGACAATTGTTCAACAAAATGAGACGTGCCTTACATAAGAATTCATTTACGCGGCTGGTAATATTTAAAAATCCAATTTATCAATCTTATAAACAAGTTGTTTAAATCTTAATTGCATATTCAAAAGCAATTTCAGTTAACGTCAATCATAATTCAGTTGACCATATCATTTAATTCGTTCATCAAAATTACGCGATTTCTAAATGAAAATTTATTGATTTTTCGTCAGCTTTTCAATAACATGCATATCATATACCTTTTATCAGTAGTATATATATTAAATTCGTGATTCATCATAAACTATTTAACGACGAAATTTAGCATATAAGCATACATAAATATATATACTCGAGCACTAGACATGTATACACTATTAATATATAAAAGATAAGATATGAATGCTCACATATCAATATTGTGATTCAATATTGCAGGAAAGTACGTAGACATAACAGAGATGATAAACACTAGGTTTGACTTGCGAACAATACCCATGAACATTACCCATAACCTCCATAGCTATAACCCATAGTTTCCTTAGCTCTATCCCGCTCGAAAACCCATTTTGAAAGTGACACGCTCAAGACCTCATCGTAGTATTTTATGTATAATACTATTAATAATAATACTCCTAACTATAAGATTAATAATGATATTAATCTTAATAATATATATATATATATATATATATATATATATATATATATATATATATATATATATATATATATATATATTAGAGAGAAAAAGAGATTAAAGAGTGTGTGTAAAAACTGAAATCATTAGCCTTTTATAGACATTTCCTGACTTTGGTCCCCATGCGATCGCATGGGGTTTGTGTGTATAAACCATGCGATCGCATGGATTTGTTTCACCATAATATTACACCTCCGCGATCGCGGAGGTTCGAAGAGGTATTGTCCCGCGATCGCATAGCCTCCAATTCCTGTTATATATATATATATATATATATATATATATATATATATATATATATATATCTTATATATCTTATATATCTTCCTCGTCGACATATTATTTAATTAATATAATATAAATAATTTATATAATTATTTATATATTATATTAAATTCTCATGTACAGTGTACTTGTAAATTTAGCTCCGTTGTCTTGTACGTTGTCACTCGACTTATGTCCCGGTTTCGGTTTTTCGAACGTTACTTCGTACGCTTAGAAAACTTGCACTTTACGTTTCGTGACTCGTACCTTTGCTAAAATATAGTCTTAAATTATCCATTAACTATACCACTCGAAATATAATCTATACATTTGAGTGTTTTGGTCATTTACCTCTATAAATCATCGTCTTGTTATTTACTAATATAATAGTATTATCAAACGTTTTATAACCAAGTTAATATATATTTTCAATATTTATAAACACGCTGTAAAATACACATCGCAAGTTATTCATACAATTAATATTCCAACTTATCGTATATATTCAAATAGATATATAAACCAATAAGTTTAATGTATGGTATTAAACAATTAATACATTGTTACGTTTTCAAGTTATAGTATATATATGTATCTATTTACATATAATTGTTCGCGAATCGTCAAGAACAAACGAAGGGTAATTGAATATATGAAAGTAGTTCAAAAATTTTGAGATTCATCTTTACAGACTTTGCTTATCGTGTCGGAAACATTAAATCATCTTGAGAATTTGGTTCAAAATAAGTCAAAATTTTCCGGGTCGTCACAGTACCTACCCGTTAAAGAAATTTCGTCCCGAAATTTGAGTGAGGTCGTCATGGCTAACAATAAAAATGTTTTCATGACGTATATGAGTCGATAAATAGAGTATTATCACCGTTGAATAATATAAAACAATCCAATTACTCGAAGCGTATGAGAGAAGTTATCGTAAAAGAGTGAAATGAAGAATAGAGATTCGTCTTAACTCTTGATGTATTAACGATTGATTTCCTTAATTTAAGGAATAGAAAATCTTCATAATCTAAATAAGATTTGATTTTTCAAAATTTAAGGAAATTAAGATTTCCTTTGATTAAAAGCGTAATCTGCCTTGATTGCTATGTCTGATATTTCGCTATAAATTGACCTCTTCCGTTTCATTTATTCTTCACCACTCCTATAATCTTCTTCCTTATTTCTTACTTTCAAAAGGTTGTGAAAATGCTTCATCCAGTTCTGATCCTTGATCTCATTTTAACTGTCACTACAATCATCTTTCTATTCCAACTTCCACCGGAGGAATCTGTTTACTTCTACTTCACTCTTGGGGTAGTGGTTTTCATAATCCTTCCTTGCATTTGTTTTTCCATAATTATTGACATATACGGTTAATGATCTCTTCTATTTGCTGTGATTTATACTCTTATTTATATTTCGAAGTGTTGTGCTATTGTTATCTCTTTCCGACCTTAAGTCAAGGGGATAATGGTCCAGAATTCGTAGGTATGAAGTTTCGGATGAACATAACTAATGTTATAAGAAAGAAATGGTAATAGCACGATCTTGATTTGTCATATTACCAGAATTCAAAGGAAGAGATAGAACTATCAAAAGAATATGTTCTTGATATGTTTAGAGATTAGATAGAATGTAAGAGTCATGTAACATGACACATGATGGTGGTATAGTCTGTGAATCATCATGTTCCATTAGAAACTCAGCATGACTTACTGTAATATAATCACGTTGATTAAGTGTCATTATATTATACTAACTCATGCTTCAATTCCCAACACTACTTCAAAAACATCCATTTTTTCAAAATTTTCAGAATTTAGAAACTAAAATAGTTTCTTTTATGATGTAACACAGATACCGCTAAGAGATAAATAATTTCGGATAATAATAGTTATGAAGATATCTTCAGAAATATCGAAGATATTTATAATGAAAGATATGATGATATCTTAGAATTTCTAATATCGAAGGATGATGAAGAAGATTTGTTCGTAAAGGTTTAGAGTCAGGAGTAAGGTATTCGTTAATGACTTCAGTAGATACTGAATCATTTGAATTCTTTGAAGGCAGGTTTAGTCTTTGTGATTTGTCCACAGCCTCCTTCATGATTTGCTCAATCCGTTTTTCAGTTCTAAATTTTCTGAGCTTTGCCAACTTTTACTGTTAAGGTCATTTACAGTTTTAGCTGCTTCATTCAGCTTTTTCAACATTCAGAGTATTGATTCGTAGACTGGGTGCTTTTTAGAATTTCAGAATGGAAGATCATAATTCTAAGAGATAAATGTTTTATGTATGCATATAACTATCGATGTAGAAACGCTGCGAGATTTAAAATACTGATTGCTAATTCCCGGTAGTTGGTATGGCAATTATTGTTACAAGATGCGGATGAGTATATGATAGGGTTTCAATGAGTATAATGATTTTTTGGAAGGTCAAGGATCAATGAAGTTGTTGGTAAATTTACTGCTAATGTGGTGGAACATAAAAGGTTCCCTGGTAACAAGAATGTATATGTCAAGGTTACAATAAGGCTAATCTGAAAAGTCGAAGTTGACTGGTTGGAAGTGTGGTAAAACTGGATACTTTGAAAAGGAATTGCAAGATTATTTTCGGTAATAACAATGCTAAAGGATCTTGCACAGTTTTGAAGTCAAAGTATTGCTTTGAAAGATGTAGAGATCTAAGAATGATGTCACTTGTTAAATCCTGACTTGGATTCTGATCTGTCAGAATCAGAATATGTATGAAATGATTGTGTATCACTGTGAAGATAGTGAGTATAGTTAATGAGTTTTGAATCAAAATTGAGGATTGTACAGTGTAACATATTAATTGCGAACTTAAATATTTTCCGGGTATTACCTACCCGTTAAAGATTTCACAATTAATACTTTGTACAAAGAATTTTCATTACAGTCTTTATGAAAATATATGTATGTATATTTTCTTCAGATGTAATACAGATTTAATGAGTTAATATCATATTAGGCTCATTTGATTTTCGGCTGGATTAGAAATGAATAATCTCTAAAACATTAAAGATTTAATAATCTTCGCGGAGTATTTCACTAATGTACTCAATACTTCATTATTCAGTTTTATTGATATTTCCTCAGTGAATCATGTTGGTGCTTATGGAACTCTTGCTAACTTCACAAGGTACGAATGATGTTTTCTGAAAAGTTTCAAGTACATCGAAAATGAAAGTGTAAAATCAAACATGTATTTGAATAATACACTTGATTTATTATGAAATGGAATCTATTAAGTCAAAGCAAAGATTATAGTTAACGATTGTTAAGTCATTAATAAAGGATGTACATCATAGCATATTAATAACATGAACTAACCGAGTAGTTAAGATTCACACATAATAGCTTAGTACGAAAGATTTATTTTGATCTCAAAATTCACATATATTAAAATATTCATATAGTTTCTTCATGGGGAATGATTTATTACTTCATAACTCGTTGATACGATATACGCGTTATTGATTAGTGATGATGTTTGCGGTGATTATGGATTTGGCGGAGCTTGTGATTTTGTAGATTCTGCTGATGCTGACGATGCTGACAGTACTGATGATGCCGGTGATGCTGACGGTACTGTTGATGCTGCTGGTAAAACAGATCTAGCTTATAAATCGTGCACCATTCCGATTAGGGTTTTATTTCATCATTTCTATTCGCTCACTCATCTGGTTTACAATTAGAACTAGAATAAGTAATCTCTAAAACTTTTAGAAACTACATATTCTCTGCAGAATATTTCTTCGATGTAGTTATGAATCAATACTTCATCGTTTGTTGTTGTTGGTATTCCTTGGTATCTATGGTACGTATGACATTGATATTCGAGGTACAGATTGTGATGTTGAGGTGTGGGATGTGGATGTTGTTGTTGGTGGTGGTAAAGATACTGTTGGTGTTGATGATGGTGGTACTGTTGATGCCGGTGATGCTGCTGGTGCTTGTAACCTTTGCACCATATTCTCCAAAGCCACTACTCGAGCGCGAAGCTCGTTGACTTCTTCTATTACACGGGGGTGATTGTCGATTTGGACGAGCGGATGAATAAGATCTAGAATTTGAGATAGTATATAATCGTGACAAGATACTCTGGAAATGAGAGAGAAAATGGTGTTTCGGACAGGTTCGTCGGTAAGTACTTCAGGTTCTTCGCCAAGAGGTGAATGTGGTGGATGGAAGGGATCACCTTCTTCTTGTCTCCAATGATTAAGTAGATTACAAACCCATCACCAATTCATCCAGAATAGGTGATGGCTAATTGGTTGATCCATTCCTGTTACGCTGCTTTCGGAGCTCAGGTCGAATTTCATATCGGAATAGCTGTCGGAATCTGAGGAATTCGAACTAGATGCGGAATTCATTTTACACGGTTAGATAAAGGATTTTCGATATGAAATGATTTTTGGATATCGGATGATATTCTAATTACATAGAATACCTATATATAGTACAAGGGATCCCGCAAATTACGGGGGAACTTTCGAAAGCTGTCAGGCAAAATTTACAGTAACAGCTATGCTAAGATATGAATTTTATCTATACACTATTCATGCAATCAATGCAGTAAAACGTATCTAGATTAAGAATGATAAACAGGTAATTTCCGACAAGAAATGATAAGCAAAACTTTTGACATGCAGACAAGGTCGAAGTCCAGACTTACTAATGCATCCTAACAACTATCAGTTAGACACACTCATGTAAGACCTGGTTCGCTAGGACTAACGCTCTGATACCAACTGTGATGACCCGTCTAAATCCATATAGACGAATACGTCACTCATCGATTTCTTTGCGAGGTATTTGACCTCTATATGATACGTTTTGTAAACATTGCATTCTTTTGAAAAGGCCCACCATAAATGAATATTTAAATCCAAGGTTTTCGATATCTGATGATTTCTACATATAGACAATCACCGTAAATAATAGTTTACAATAATACTTACGTTGGCAATGCAGTCAAAATAGATACATGGTGATGATTTTGTGAATGCAACGTTTTCTCGAATAAAGCATGTATGACTCCATGCACATAGCTTGTATCACATATAAGCAAACAGTGGAAGACTTCTAGGAACCTGAGAATAAACATGCTTAAAAGTGTCAACACAAAGGTTGGTGAGTTCATAGTTTTAATATTGCGCATGATACGTATATAAAGGTGGATCACAAGATTTCAGTTGTTTCATCCAGAAACGTTTATCAAAATATTCTACAAGATTGAGCACCCTGGTAACGAAGTTTTAACTTCTATATAATAAGTACCCCTGTTTTAACATACATGCAACCAACATGTACAATACACGCAAACCAACGTGTACTAAACTCAAATAGCATACGTGATGTCGAACGAGGTGTATATAAAATAGTTATTATTTTTGCAGGAAATACTATTAAATACGATACAATTTTACACAAGATATTTATTTATTTATAGAATGGATATACTTAAACCTTGCTACAACACTTATAGGCAGTGTACCTAATCGTACAGTAGTGTAGTTTTTAGTAAGTCCGGTTCGTTCCACAGGGAGATCTTTAAGCAAAGCTCAACGCTATATTAGTTTACTTTTATAAAAATACAAATATATATATAAGTAATATTATTATTATAAAGAGGGGTTTTTACCGTTTAATGACCGGTTTGTCGATTTTAAAACTTTAGTCGCAGTTAAAACCTAATGTAAAATATAAAATAAATACAAGACTTTAAATTAAAGCTTAAAGTAAATAACGATAATGAAATTGCGAATAATAAAAATGCGATAAAAATTAAATTGCGATAATTAAAAAGTACGATAATTAAAAGTGCGATAAAATGAAATAACAATAAATAAAAGTGCGATAATTAGAAGTGCAATTAAATATACAATAAAGGAAATAAAATATGATATAAAAGAATTATGCTTATTTAAACTTCCGTAATCATGATGTTTGACGTGTTGATTTTAGTTTTATGCCCATGGGTTAATTGTCCTTTGTCCTGGATTATTCAATATGTCCGTCTGGTTTTTGTCCATAACAGTCCATCAGTCATAAATATAAATTGCAAGTGTCCTTGTCAAATTATTATTATACCCGAAGATAAATATTCCAACTAATTGGGGATTCGAATTGTAACAAGGTTTTAATACTTTGTTTAATGAATACACCAGGTTATCGACTGCGTGTAAACCAAGGTTTTACTACTTTGTTAACAATTACACCAATTACCCTTGAATGTAATTTCACCCCTGTTTTGATTATTCTAGTGGCTATTAATCCATTCCCGTGTCCGGTTAAATGAACGATTATTCGTACATATAAATACCCCGCCCATCGTGTCCGATCGAGTGTATATGGTAATTTATAGGGACGCCCAATTGTAAATCTTTATATTAACATTAACAAACTTTCATTTAGTTAAACAAATATAAAGCCCATTAATAGCCCATAGCCTAGTTTCCACAAGTGTCGTTCTTTTGTCCAAACCCCAATTATGGTACAAAGCCCAATTACCCAATTTTAGTAATTAGCCCAACATCATGATTACTTCGTTTTAAACAAGCATAATAATAACTTAGCTACGAGACATTAATATAAAAAGGTTGAACATAACTTACAATGATTAAAAATAGCGTAGCGTTACACGGACAGAATTTCGACTTACACCCTTACAACATTCGCTAACATACCCTTATTATTAGAATTATAATTAAAATTAAAATATAAATTATAAATATAAATATATATTACTCGTATATATTGAGAGAGAGATGAAAATATGATATAAAATTCGATCAGAATTCGGTTGGCTTTATAGCCAGAAATGAATTTTGGGGCTCCGCGACTCGCGGCAAAAAGCCCTTCAAACTCCGCGAGTCGCGGAGAGGTATTTTCAATTTACACCCTTGGAGTTTCCTGCTGCCGACGGTTTTAAATATATATATATAATATATATATAATTAATATAATTAATTATATATTATATTATATTTATATATATAGTTAACTTGTAATTTTTAGTCCGTTGCGTCGAGCGTTAAGAGTTGACTCTGGTCCCGGTTCCGGTTTTTTGAACGTCCTTGCGTACAATTTAATATCTTGTACTTTGCGTTTTGAATCTTGTACTCTTGTGATTTCGAGACGTTTCTTATCAATAATTGGAACCTTTTTGATTGTCTTTTGTTCTTTTGAGCTTTTTGGTCGTTTGCGTCTTCAAATCGTCGAATCTGTCTTTTGTCTTCACCTTTTATTATTTAAACGAATATCACTTGTAAATAGAACAATTGCAACTAAAAGCTTGTCTTTCTTGAGGAATAATGCTATGAAATATATGTTCGTTTTTAGCATTATCAAATATTCCCACACTTGAGCGTTGCTTGTCCTCAAGCAATATCGTCTTGAAATACTAGAATCACTTCTTTATTCTTCACACTTTGTACATCAGTGATTTCTATACGGCGGTATAAACAATGGTAGTAACGATATGGTTTACAGTCCCACATGACTATAAAATTTTAGATCCATTAAGGAAATTGGATCTTTATGAAAACATTTGATCTTTTGAAAATTAAATCTAGTTTTTACCCTAGATAAGTTTTCCGGAATAACCCTTTACCGGTGTTTGCAAAATATTTTTGTGGGTTTGGTGGGTTTCAGATTTGAAAATTTTAGCTCAAAACTTGCGGTTTTGTGTCACCCACTTGCTAACCTTGTATTTGGAAAGCAACACGTCCAGTTTACTTGTTCCGTATATTACCTTTCGGCAAACTACCGTCCGGTTGTAAAGGAAAGCGTTGAACAAGCAACTGTTTAAGGCAATGTCCCGTGACATGCTTTTGATTATGGTCTATAACGTGTCGGACGCAATTACTATCCTTGGTAGGAGCAATAGTAAAGCTCACCCTTATAATTTGTCGGTTTGGCACGAGGTCCTGTCTTTGACCATGCTATGCAACCACCGTTCTTACGGTTGACACCCGATTTAGTTCAGGTGACCTAATGAATTCCAGGTGAATTCCTAGGATTTTACGTTCAATGGTAATGAACGCATTGAAAATAGGGTTTTCAGAAAACAAATCGGTTTGTATTTTTGATCAAAATATTTTCTCGTTTAGGCTCGAGTTTAGATATCATTGAATTCCATGAGTTTGTAATTCTCAATCTTTAAGGTCAATCTCTAGGATTGAGTAATATCAGTCTTAAAAGCTGATTTTTAATCTTTAAGGAGATTATCCTTTCTGGGGATCTGATTCATTAGTCTTATCCAGCTAATTTGCACGGTGCCTCCCCATTGTACGAGATAAATCCTTCTCATGGTTAGGATAAATCTGACCACTTGGCGACCCTGTTTAATGCTGAGGTCCGTGGATTTCCTGCTGATTTTAGTGATGACTTTTCTAGATTTTTCGTCAACCTACAGCTGGTCTGAACGACAACTTCATGACCTAAATCAAGAAGCGCGTGTCTTTTTCGGAAGACTTTACTTCCTTTTAATGATGGAATTGATTCATCGTGTAGATCCATCTCTTCTTTTCTTTCATCGGGTAAAACAGTTTAGTTTAGTTCAAAGCAAAAGTATTTTCAGTTATTTGTTACAAATATATGTGACATATGTTTAAAATAACTTGGTAAATTTTCCCACACTTGGCTTTTTATTTTTCTTTTTATCGTCCTCTATTCCATTTTAAATGAATTTTGACGTTTTAGTTTGTTTCTCAATTTATGTCCTTTTTGAGGTAACAATAATTTCGGTGTTAAAACCTAGTTTTATCGTTCATAAATATGTTTAAACATGATTTTGAATTCATTTATTTGAAAATTTTTAAAAATTTTACTAGAATTGGGTAGTCAGTATATAAGACCAGGGCTGTTCTTTATTATCAGAGAGCACTAGATTCTAATACAACTACTGCTTTACTAGTATTTTTAATGGTAACCAAGTGTATAAAGTAAAAATTTTAAAATCCGAAAGAATTTAACCCCTTCCCACACTTAAGATCTTGCAATGCCCTCATTTGCAAGAAATCAGTAACAATTTAAATTATTGAGGGTGATTTGTGTGAAAATGATTAAATTTTTACCAAAGTTTCCAAATATATTGGCGTTTGTTTGCTGAATGATAAATGGTGCACGTCATTTGTTCATTCCGTCTTGTTGTTATTTCTCATACATTTTGCATCATTGTCGTCAAAATTACTTGCTTTTGCTGAACTTAATGCCAGTCTTTGAAAATGCGTTGTTTTACCCTGTTGTGTACATAAGATAAACTGCAAACATATATACATATTTTTGAAGTTTGGTTTATTACCCCACATTCAAAAATTATTAAAATCTAAGAATAAAAGTTAGATAATTATAAAAATGATTACAATATTAACAAAAGTATTAAACATATCAATAAATACAAATTACAAAATAAAAATAAAAATAAATAAACTAAGGATGATATTGGTACCAATAGGGGTTCCACGCATAACCATAAGTGCTATAGAATGCTTCGGCAGGGTCATACGTAGGATATGGTGGCTGCATCTCTATCGACCAAGGAGGGAAGACAGGCTTCGGTGTAGGAATATAGTTTCTACCTATATGTTGGCAATGCGCTATGATCTGGTTCTGATGAACTTGCCAATCTTCAAATGCTCTCTGTCTAGCATTTTCGTATTCCTGAGAAGCTATAAACCTATGCATTTCTTGCCCCCCTCCTACATTACCTTGTTCCTGGTTTCTCTCTACCTGTGGATGTCTACCATTGTATCGTACTGCGGCGTTATTTCGCCGCTTCAACACTTTCGCACCATGGTATACATTTAAACCTATAGTGTCGCGGGGTTCCGGCTCTTCTACTAATAATCCCCCCCGACTTATATCCACACCGAGATATTCACCAATCAAAGTAATAAAAATACCACCTCCTATTATGCTATGTGGACGCATCCCTCGAACCATAGCTGATAAATAATAACCCACACAATATGGTATACTTACAGCGCTGTGTGGGTCTCGAATACACATATGGTAAAACAAATCTTGTTCATTTACCTTTTCTTTGTTTTTACCCCTTTGTGTAATCGAATTAGCTAAAAATCTATGTATTACTCTTAATTCGGCTCTATCTATATCCAAATAAGAGTAGTTTCCCCCTTTAAAACGGTGATGGCTTGTCATTTGACTCCACACACCGTGTGTATCAAAATTTTCATCTATTTTCCTACCGTTTAGTATCAATCCTCTACAATCGGCAGACGCTAATTCCTCAGGCGTGTATATACGTAAAGCCTGAGCCATGTCCAGTAAAGACATGTGGCGCATCGAACCGCCTAACAAAAATCTAATAAAAGAACGATCGGTTAAACTAGCTACCCGATCATTCAACTCTATACTACATAACAACTCTTCACACCATACTTTATATACAGGTCTGCGTATGGTGAATAAACATATCCAGTCATTAAAAGAAGAATTACCATACCTCTGTACCAGTAATTCCCTAATTGGCCCGGCCAATTCTACAGCTTCCAAGGGTCCCCATTCTATGACCCTTGGTACCTCAACAACCTTGGAATGAAGAGTATGCAAACCCCGTTGATATTTTGGATAATCTATCCAAAGTCTGTCAAATCTCAGGTTCGGGTGCAACTGTTCCAAGTGCATATCTGAAAAGGTCATGACTGGATGAGGTACATCCTGCTTGTAGTAGTTATCTACCTCCTGTTGTTCCAAGTTCTCAGCAGGAGCATGGCGGGCTTGGGATGAAGATTCACCCCTTTCATTCTGCAAAACACATCAAACACAAATTTTGTGCATCCAAATATGCATTAGTGTCAGCAAAATCATCAATCAAAATAATTACAATGACATTATTAATTTATATCAAACTTAAGCTTATTTTCACATTTTTATCAAATCTACACTTTTTCAAATAATCATATATGAAAATTTTCGCCAAGTTCATAAGCATTCAATTCAAATAACATGTCAAAATAATCATTACTAGCAAATAAACAAGTCTCAAGTGGCATTATCTTTCAAAAATCAAGTTCATGAATTTTGGACTTGAAAAAGTCCACTTTAATTCTCAAAATCATGTTTAGGCTTAAAGTTTGGATCTTTTAACTACCTAGACATGTTACACTACTCAATTTAGCAACAATTCATGACAAAAATCGGCCATAACCTGTTTATATCAAAAAGCCCCAAATTGCTCAAGAACACAAACCCTAGATTATTCAAAATTTGAAGTTTAAGGCTTCTAATCATGTTAAACAGCATCAATCTAGGTTATACAAGCATAATACATAAACAATTTTAGTCTAATTACACTAAAAAGCATCAAAATCAAATTATGAAAATATGCTCAAGAACACACTAAAATTCGGATTTAAAGGTGATTTGGGGTGTAATTGTACCTGTTTTCTTGAGTAGTTCCTAGATATCATCCTTCTCAACATGATTTTAGCAAAAAATTTGGTGATTAACGGTTAAAAATTGAGATTTTTGGGGGTGAAATTCGTGGGTTTTCGGGTTCTGTTCGAGCTGTATTTGGGTGTTTATGTGTGTGTGAGAGTGATCAGTTCGTGTGCAGCTGTTTTATTTTTTTCTGTAATTTGGTCCCTCCGCGAGTCGCGGAGGTTTGTACTTAAAACTCCGCGAGTCGCGGAGTTATTTTTTTTTTTTTTTTTTTTTTTTTTTTTTTATAATCTTTAACTTATAAAACAATTAAGAAATTAATTTTAAAATTTTGTTTCCCTTGTTATTTAGGACGAGGTCGTTTCGGATCGATGTCCTAGTCCGTCCCTCGACAAAATTTTAAAATTTGTCTTTTTGTAGCGATTGTTTTAAAAGCTAAGATTTTTGGGTTTTTTAATGTTTTTGGCATACTTTAAATCAATAAGATTAAAAATAATGATAATAAAAGTTCTCGTCCCTCCCTCGGGTAAAGCAATTTCGGTTCAAAGACCTAGTCTTCAACTTACGACGAATTTTAAAAATCATATTTTTAACTTAATGAGATAAAGTAAATTTTTGTTTTTAAATTCACACAACTTAAATATAAAATTCAAAATTAAAATTAAAAATTCACACCAAACTCAAAATTTAAAATGCATAAAATTAAAAATTAATATTTTAAAAATTAAAAATTCACACCAAACTTAATTTAAAAATTTATAAATTCATACCAAACTTATATTAATTTTTCAAATATTTACAATTTTAAATATATTGTTTTTACAAAGTTTACAATATTAATTTAAGATTAAATATTAATTTTAAAAACATGGTAAAAATAAAATTAAAAATCTTTTTGTCTTTTTATCCCACTTTAATCAGTCAAATATTATCAAAAATATGCGCCCCTCTTTTCGGTAAAGTAATTTCGGTTCCAAGACCTAATTTAACTCATGACGAATTTTTGAAATATTTTGGGTTGATTGATTAAAGATATTTATACCTTAAGAATAAACGTTAAATTTCGCAGTGATGTAATAAATTTTTGAACGATATCAATAATTTCGGTCGCCAAACCTAATTTTATTTAATACCAATTTAATACTTTTTAGCGAACAAATTAGCGTTTATTATCAAAAGGTTAAAAATAAAAATAAAAATAAAAACTGTACAGACATACCTGTGAAATAGATTTCTTAGTTATATGATCTATTATATTCATAAGATAGTCGGTTTAATTGGTCTTCCATGGCTGCATAGGCGTAACCTCGAGCATTCATTGTCTTTTCTTCTAAACATATGAACGGTCCGTCTCTGCATAAAGTAACAAATTCTGTATTTGAATAGGTTTGATTATTTGAACATTTACCTCCATGTGACCATTTTCCGCATTTATGACATTTTTCTAGGTGTCGTGCTCTTCTTTTCGCTGCGGATTTTGATTTTCCTTTACCAAATTGTAACTTATTATCTTCGCATCTGGATCCTTTTCTAACTCCGTCCATTCTTTCTCTGATTACTGATACTATTTCGCTCGGGAGTATGTCATTATTTCTTTTAGTGATCAAAGCGTGTAGCATTAGACCATGGTTTAGTTCACAGGCAGTCTTCATTTTGTAAAAACCTAAAAAAAATAAAAATTCAGAATGGGGGGAGAAGACTAGTTCTTTAGGGTCTGCTAGGGAAAGACCATACGTGTTCCATTTTCGAGAACTACACGAAAACAGACAATCTAACTCTAACAGAAATACATATTATCCTTTAAAGACTTGATTCTCCCCACACTCAGTTAGCTGTGGTATCGAAATTGTGATTAACTTCGTTGTCGACTTCCATCGGACCCTGTATGTAATGTTTAACTCTGTGACCATTAACTTTAAATTCAATCCCATTTGAATTTATCAATTCTATTGTTCCGTATGGGAAAACTCTTTTGACTATGAATGGTCCAGACCATCTTGATTTCAATTTTCCAGGAAATAGCTTGAATCGTGAATTGAAAAGAAGAACTCTGTCTCCTTCTTTGAATTCTTTTGAACTTCTGATTCTTTTATCATGCCATTTCTTCGTTCTTTCTTTATAGATTAACGAATTTTCGTATGCTTCATGTCTTAATTCTTCTAATTCGTTTAGTTGACTTAATCGTAGACGTCCGGCTTCATGTAAATCAAGATTACATGTCTTCAAAGCCCAAAATGCTTTGTGTTCAATTTCTACTGGAAGATGACATGCTTTTCCATACACAAGTCTAAAAGGTGTGGTTCCAATTGGAGTTTTGTAGGCTGTTCTAAAAGCCCAGAGTGCATCCTCCAATTTAATGGACCATTCCTTCGGATTTGATCCTACGGTTTTCTCTAGAATACGTTTTAAAGCTCGGTTTGTATTTTCAACTTGTCCACTTGTTTGTGGATGATATGCGGTGGAGATTTTATGAGTTACTCCATATCTTTTAAGAACTTTCTCAAGTTGATTATTACAAAAATGAGTACCCCGATCACTTATTAAAGCTTTCGGTGTTCCAAACCTTGCAAAAAGACGTTTTAAAAAATTGACTACAACTCGTGCATCGTTAGTTGGGAGAGCTTGTGCTTCCGCCCATTTAGATACATAATCAATGGCCACGAGTATATATAGATTATTATGAGATTTTGGAAATGGACCCATAAAGTCAATACCCCAAATGTCAAATACTTCACATACTTGGATGACATTTTGTGGCATTTCATCACGTTGACTTATTTTTCCGGCCCTTTGACATGCATCACAGGATTTGCAAAGAAGGTGTGCGTCTTTGTAAATTGTAGGCCAATAGAATCCAGCTTCATAAACTTTTCTTGCTGTTAGTTGAGGCCCATAATGCCCTCCTGTTGGTCCTGTGTGACAATGGTTTAAAATTTTACTAGCTTCATCTCCAAATACACATCGGCGTATTATTCCATCGGGACAACTTTTAAACAGATGTGGATCTTCCCAGAAATAGTGTTTTATATCACTGAAGAATTTCTTTCGTCTTTGGTACGACAATCCTTTTTCAAGGAATCCACAAACTAAGTAGTTTGCATAGTCTGCAAACCATGGGATTTCTTTATAATCTATCTTCAATAGATATTCATCAGGAAAGTTGTCTTGTATGGCCGATTCATTCAGAACTTCTAATTCGGGATTTTCAAGACGAGAAAGATGATCAGCGGCGAGATTTTCTGCTCCTTTTTTATCTCGGATTTCAATATCAAACTCTTGTAAGAGTAAGATCCAACGGATTAATCTTGGTTTAGCATCTTGTTTTGAAAATAGGTATCTAAGAGCAGAATGGTCGGTATAGACCACCGTTTTTGCTAGAACGAGATATGATCGAAATTTGTCAAAAGCAAAGACAATAGCAAGGAGTTCTTTTTCAGTAGTTGTATAGTTCGTTTGTGCTCCTTGTAATGTCTTACTAGCATAATATATAGGTTGAAATCGTTTTTCAATCCTTTGTCCTAAAACGGCTCCCATTGCAAAATCACTTGCATCGCACATTAGTTCAAATGGTAGATTCCAATTTGGTGTTATCATGATCGGCGCATTAGTGAGTTTTTCTTTAAGAATATTAAAAGATTTGATACATTCATCTGAAAAGATGAATGGCGCATCCTTTTCTAGGAGTTTATTCATAGGAGTGGCAATTTTAGAAAAATCTTTTATGAAACGTCGGTAAAAACCGGCATGCCCTAGAAAACTCCTAACTCCTCTAACATTGGTGGGATGTGGAAGTTTAGCAATTACATCTACTTTAGCTCTATCCACTTCAATTCCTTCTTTTGAAATTTTATGTCCAAGAACGATGCCTTCTTTAACCATAAAATGGCATTTCTCCCAATTAAGTACTAGATTTGATTTTTCGCATCTAATTAGCATTCGTTCCAGATTAACTAGACATGATTTAAATGTATCACCGAAGACTGAAAAGTCATCCATGAATACTTCCATGCATTCTTCTATCATGTCGTGAAAAATCGCCATCATACACCTTTGAAAGGTTGCAGGGGCGTTACAAAGTCCAAATGGCATGCGTTTGTAAGCAAAAGTACCATAAGGGCACGTGAATGTGGTTTTCTCTTGATCTTCGGGTGCTATTGGAATTTGAAAATATCCGGAAAATCCATCTAGAAAACAATAGTAACTATTTCCGGCTAATCTTTCCAACATTTGATCTATGAAAGGTAAGGGAAAGTGATCTTTTCTGGTGGCGTCATTTAATTTTCTATAATCAATACATACACGCCATCCTGTTACAGTCCTAGTAGGAATAAGCTCATTTTTCTCATTTGTGATGACAGTCATGCCACCCTTCTTAGGCACACATTGAACTGGGCTTACCCATGGACTATCAGAGATTGGATATATCAAACCTGCATCTAGCAGTTTAATAATCTCTTTCTTAACTACATCTTGCATATTAGGATTTAGTCTTCGTTGGCGTTGCACATACGTTTTATGACCTTCTTCCATAAGGATTTTATGTGTGCAATACGAAGGACTTATTCCTTTAATATCATGAATCTTCCATGCAATGGCTGGTTTATGAGCTTTCAACACAGAAATGAGCTGTGATTTCTCATTTTCAGTAAGAGAAGACGATATTATTACAGGTAATTCAGATTCACCATGTAAATAAGCGTATTCCAAATGGTTTGGAAGTGGCTTTAACTCTAATTTCGGAGGTTCTTCTATCGATGATTTATATCGATATCTGTCTTCTTCTTTTAGCATTTGAATTTCTTCTGTTGTTGGTTCATATCCATTAGCTATAAGTGTAGCTAACATTTCAGATTCATCAATTGGTTCATTTCCTTCTCCTAAAAAACATTCTCCTGTTCCTTGTAATTCTGGAAATTCTTCTAATAATTCTGCATGTGCATCTATAGTTTTAATATAATAACATGTATCATCTGCAGATTGTGGTTGTTGCATTGCTCTATCCACTGAAAAGGTAACACTCTCATCCTCTATACTTAGGGTCAGTTTCTTACCGAACACGTCTATCATTGCTTTAGCCGTGTTTAAGAATGGTCTTCCTAATATGAGAGGAACTTGAGAATCTTCTTCCATGTCCAAAACAACAAAATCTACTGGAAATACTAAAGTACCAACTTTAACTAGCATGTTCTCCATTATCCCTCTAGGATATTTTATTGATCTATCGGCTAGTTGTATGCTTATTCTTGTTGGTTTCAATTCTCCAAGGTCTAGTTTAGCGTATAGTGAATACGGCATTAGATTTATACTAGCACCTAAATCAGCCAATGCTTCTATTGAACTAAGACTACCCAGAAAACATGGAATTGTGAAACTTCCTGGATCAGATAGTTTTTCTGGTATCTTATTCAACAGCACTGCTGAACAATTAGCATTCATAGTAACAGCCGAGAGTTCTTCCATTTTCTTTCTATTCGTGATTAGATCTTTCAAGAATTTAGCATACCTTGGCATTCCTGAAATCACATCAATGAAAGGAAGATTTACATTTATCTGTTTAAACATATCCAAGAATTTGGATTGCTCGGCTTCAAGTTTTTCTTTCTTCATTTTACTCGGATAAGGAAGTGGTGGTTGGTATGGTTTAACATAAGGTTTATCCTTAACTGTGTTATCTTCATTAACCTTTTCAACTACCGGTTCTTTTTCCTTATCTTGATCAGGTTGTGGTTCTTGTGTAGTAGGAATAGTTTCATCAGAAGTTACAGGTATTTCAGGTGGTTTAAGTGTTGTACCACTTCTTGTGGTAATAGCTTTAGCTGTTTCATTCCGGGGGTTAGCGTTTGTATCGCTAGGTAAACTTCCCGGTTTTCTTTCACCTATTAACCTTGCTAGGTTACTTACTTCTTGCTCCAGATTTTGAATAGAAGCTTGTTGATTTCTAAATGCTTGAGCATTTTGTTCATTGGTTTGTTTTTGAGATGTGAAAAACTGCGTTTGAGTTTCAACTAGCTTCGTCATCATATCTTCTAAATTCGGCTTTTTATCATCGGTTTGTTGTGGTGGTTTGTTTTGAAAATTAGGTCTTTGCTGATTGTAAGTATTATTGGATACTTGTTGATTGCTAGGACCTTGTTGGTTGTTGTATGGAATATTTCGGTTATAATTCTGGTTTTGATTGTAAATCGGTCTTGGCGGTTGATAATTATTCTGATAATTATTTCCAGGCCTTTGGTTTATGTATGAAATATTCTCTCTTTGTTCCATTGTTAATTCAATATTTAGACAATCTTTTGTCAAATGTGGTCCTCCACACTGCTCACAACTAATTCGTATTGAGTGAATATCCTTAGTCATCTTTTCCATTCGTCTCTCGAAAGCATCTATCTTTGCTGAAATGGAATTTAAGTCATGGCTAGAATCGGCTCTAGCTGCTTTAGATGATCTAATGATGTCTTTTTCTTGGTGCCACTCATGTGAGTGGGAAGCAGTATTATCAATAATTTTGTAAGCATCAGTTTCGGTTTTCTTCATAATCGAACCACCAGCTGCTATATCTATGTCTTTTCTTGTAGTGATGTCGCATCCTCGGTAGAATATTTGTACTATTTGACAAGTGTCTAAACCATGTTGCGGACATCCTCTTAATAACTTCCCATATCTTGTCCACGCCTCATATAGAGTTTCATTTGGCTTCTGTGTGAACGTAACAATTTCTGCTTGAAGTCTTACGGCTTTAGATGCAGGAAAGAATTGTTTAAGAAATTTGTCAATTAAAACATCCCATGTATCAATCGCCCCTTCAGGTAACGATTCCAACCAATCTTTGGCTTCTCCCTTTAAAGTCCAGGGAAATAACATGAGATATATCTGTTCATCCTCCACTTCTCGTATTTTAAATAGTGTGCAGATCCTATTAAAGGTACGTAGATGTTCATTTGGATCTTCCTTCGGCGCACCACTAAATTGGCATTGATTAGTCACCATGTGTAGAATTTGTCCTTTGATTTCATAGTCTGGCGCATTAATGTCTGGATGGGTAATTGCGTGACCTTGGCCAGTGCGTTTAGCTCTCATTCGGTCTTCCATACTTAAAGGTTCCAGATTCTCCATAATTGAATTTGTTGACTCGGTATCACTAGATGATTCTGATTTAATAGTTCGTTCCTCAACAATCTCTGTTTGAATGATTGGTGGTTCCGGAGGAAAGTTTAATGGTTCAGGATCTACGAACCGTTCCTGAATATTTTCTGGATTCTCAATTGTGAGGTTGGGTTCAAAAAATGGATTATCGGTAATTTGAACTGAAGTACTTGGTCGACTGGATGACGATTCTAAAGAAAAATCAACGGCGGTTATATTTGTTAAACGATGTCTTGATCGAGTTACAGGTGGTGAACGTACAAAAGGTGATGAACGTCTTGCTCGGTGCATTCACTGAATATCTTATTAGTTTTTTTTTAAAAGGAAAGAAAAATTATAATAAGTTATCCAATCAATAGACTTTTCTGATTTTGCCCACGTTTCGAATAGCCAAAAGATGCAGCAGAGGGGCAGGATTCGTTTGGTCTCAATATAATTGAGGACTGTTTGGCTCCAATAACCCGGTCCACGTACAAATCCAACTATTACTACGAACCAGAAAATTTTGATGTCTATCAATTTAATTACTTAAAATAAATTTTCGTAATTTTAAGAAATTTAGATAAGAAGTAGAATAAAATTCTAAGTCCTAAAAACTAGAATAGCGAGAAATAAGAAAGACAAAGAGTTCGTCGAAAAAGGTCGAAAAAGAAAAATGGTTGAAAAATAAAAGGTGACGGAAAAATAAAAGAAACTTAAAAAAAAACTTAAAAATACTTAACTAACCTAACCTTATTACTACAACTAACTTAAAATTATAATCGCAAATTGAAATTACTAATTGGAATGATAATTGATACATAGTAAAAGGTCTAAAAATATTAAAGCTTACAAGGAAAAACTAAATCCCAAATGGAAATAACTTAAAAAGAAACTAAAACTTAAAAAGGCGTCGCAAAATTCTAAAGCACCTAAATCTTAGTCTAAAGAAAAAGTACTTAAGGAATTCTACGGCAAAGCCTAAAAATCTAGGAGTAAAAATAACTATAGCAAAAACTAAGTTTAAAATTAATTATGAGCTAAAAATTACAAATATTACGCTACAACGATTAAAAAGGTACAAAATATAAAAATATACAAAAAGTTGTAAAAAGTACAATTTTTATAAAAATATTATTTTTATATTATTTATTTAATAAAACTACTAATTTTATAATTTAATTAAACTTATTTAAACTAAATACATAAATTAAATAAAAATAAAACTTAAAACTAATAATAATAACAATAATAATAATGTTTAAATAATAATAATAAATAATAACCCGTGATTAATGCGGTTTTAGGGTTTTTGTCCGTGTGTCAGAAAACCTCCGCGAGTCGCGGCAAATAAAGAGGAAAACCCCGCAAGTCGCGGGGTTTAGGAATTCTGTTGACAGGTTTTGTTTTTACGCGTTTTTCTTTATTTTTTTTTTTTTATTTTCTTTTTTTTTCTGTTTTTAGTTTAAATAAACGATTTTTAATAAAATTTATATTTTTATAAATTAAAATAAAGATAAAGAAACTTATAAAACTTAAATATTTAACAAAATCCTAAAAATACTTATATTTTTGTTTTTTCTTTTTATATTTTTGAATGATTAAAACGTAATTTTTACAAAAACGACTTTTAATAAAAGTAAATAAAATCTCTTTTTTTTTTTTTTATATATTAGCGTTGCGCTTCCGGCTTTTAAGATAGCTCCCCGGCAGCGGCGCCAAAAATACTTGATGTCGAACGAGGTGTATATAAAATAGTTATTATTTTTGCAGGAAATACTATTAAATACGATACAATTTTACACAAGATATTTATTTATTTATAGAATGGATATACTTAAACCTTGCTACAACACTTATAGGCAGTGTACCTAATCGTACAGTAGTGTAGTTTTTAGTAAGTCCGGTTCGTTCCACAGGGAGATCTTTAAGCAAAGCTCAACGCTATATTAGTTTACTTTTATAAAAATACAAATATATATATATAAGTAATATTATTATTATAAAGAGGGGTTTTTACCGTTTAATGACCGGTTTGTCGATTTTAAAACTTTAGTCGCAGTTAAAACCTAATGTAAAATATAAAATAAATACAAGACTTTAAATTAAAGCTTAAAGTAAATAACGATAATGAAATTGCGAATAATAAAAATGCGATAAAAATTAAATTGCGATAATTAAAAAGTACGATAATTAAAAGTGCGATAAAATGAAATAACAATAAATAAAAGTGCGATAATTAGAAGTGCAATTAAATATACAATAAAGGAAATAAAATATGATATAAAAGAATTATGCTTATTTAAACTTCCGTAATCATGATGTTTGACGTGTTGATTTTAGTTTTATGCCCATGGGTTAATTGTCCTTTGTCCTGGATTATTCAATATGTCCGTCTGGTTTTTGTCCATAACAGTCCATCAGTCATAAATATAAATTGCAAGTGTCCTTGTCAAATTATTATTATACCCGAAGATAAATATTCCAACTAATTGGGGATTCGAATTGTAACAAGGTTTTAATACTTTGTTTAATGAATACACCAGGTTATCGACTGCGTGTAAACCAAGGTTTTACTACTTTGTTAACAATTACACCAATTACCCTTGAATGTAATTTCACCCCTGTTTTGATTATTCTAGTGGCTATTAATCCATTCCCGTGTCCGGTTAAATGAACGATTATTCGTACATATAAATACCCCGCCCATCGTGTCCGATCGAGTGTATATGGTAATTTATAGGGACGCCCAATTGTAAATCTTTATATTAACATTAACAAACTTTCATTTAGTTAAACAAATATAAAGCCCATTAATAGCCCATAGCCTAGTTTCCACAAGTGTCGTTCTTTTGTCCAAACCCCAATTATGGTACAAAGCCCAATTACCCAATTTTAGTAATTAGCCCAACATCATGATTACTTCGTTTTAAACAAGCATAATAATAACTTAGCTACGAGACATTAATATAAAAAGGTTGAACATAACTTACAATGATTAAAAATAGCGTAGCGTTACACGGACAGAATTTCGACTTACACCCTTACAACATTCGCTAACATACCCTTATTATTAGAATTATAATTAAAATTAAAATATAAATTATAAATATAAATATATATTACTCGTATATATTGAGAGAGAGATGAAAATATGATATAAAATTCGATCAGAATTCGGTTGGCTTTATAGCCAGAAATGAATTTTGGGGCTCCGCGACTCGCGGCAAAAAGCCCTTCAAACTCCGCGAGTCGCGGAGAGGTATTTTCAATTTACACCCTTGGAGTTTCCTGCTGCCGACGGTTTTAAATATATATATATAATATATATATAATTAATATAATTAATTATATATTATATTATATTTATATATATAGTTAACTTGTAATTTTTAGTCCGTTGCGTCGAGCGTTAAGAGTTGACTCTGGTCCCGGTTCCGGTTTTTTGAACGTCCTTGCGTACAATTTAATATCTTGTACTTTGCGTTTTGAATCTTGTACTCTTGTGATTTCGAGACGTTTCTTATCAATAATTGGAACCTTTTTGATTGTCTTTTGTTCTTTTGAGCTTTTTGGTCGTTTGCGTCTTCAAATCGTCGAATCTGTCTTTTGTCTTCACCTTTTATTATTTAAACGAATATCACTTGTAAATAGAACAATTGCAACTAAAAGCTTGTCTTTCTTGAGGAATAATGCTATGAAATATATGTTCGTTTTTAGCATTATCAATACGTCTGTTTTATAGTTAAGGCTAGGGTTTCTATACCTGGAATAGACGGGGATGTCAAGCCCTATGGATCCATATACCACTATTCGCGCCCACCAGTTCTTATAACCGGCAATTACTAGTTACCAAAGCTAAGGGATTTTTGGTTCAAACTCGGTGTAGAATTTAGTATGTACTGGTATCCATTGCGTTTAAAATAAAGTGCATGTATTCTCAACCCAAAAATATAGATTGGAAAAGCAATTAAAAAGGGAGCAAATAAAACTCACCTTAGCATCACATAAAGTCGTTCACCGAAATGTGACCGAAACTCGAAATACCAAATAACCGTAGATCTCGACCTAGAGAATATATGTTGGTCAATAAATGTCTATCAAGCTAGGTCTGGTCATAATGTATCACAATCCTAATGCTCGAGATCGACATACAAAAGTTATCAAAAGTCATTTCAAAAAGTCAATTTTGACAATTGTTCAACAAAACGAGACGTGCCTTACATAAGAATTCATTTACGCGGCTGGTAATATTTAAAAATCCAATTTATCAATCTTATAAACAAGTTTTTTAAATCTTAATTGCAGATACAAAAGCAATTTCAATTAACGTCAATCATAATTCAGTTGACCATATCTTTTAATTCGTTCATCGAAATTATGCGAGTTCTAAATGAAAAGTTATTGATTTTTCGTCAGCTTTCCAATAACATGCATATCATATACCTTTTATCAGTAATATATATATTAAATTCGTGATTTATCATAAACTATTTAACAAAGAAATTTAGCATACAAGCATGCATAAATATATATACTCGAGCACTAGACATGTATACACTATTAATATATAAAAGATAAGATATGAATGCTCACGTATCAATATTGTGATTCAATATTGCAGGAAAGTACGTAGACACAACAGAGATGATAAACACTAGGTTTGACTTGCGAACAATACCCATGAACATTACCCATAACCTCCATAGCTACAACCCATTGTTTCCTTAGCTCTATCCAGCTCGAAAACCCATTTTGAAAGTGACACGCTCAAAACCTCGTCGTAGTATTTTATGTATAATACTATTAATAATAATACTCCTAACTATAAGATTAATAATAATATTAATCTTAATAATATATATATATATATATATATATATATATATATATATATATATATATATATATATATATATATATATATATATATATATATATATATATATATATATATATATATATATATTAGAGAGAAAGAGAGATTGAAGAGTGTGTGTAAAAACTGAAATCGTTAGCCTTTTATATACATTTCCTGACTTTGGTCCCCATGCGATCGCATGGGGTTTGTGTGTATAAACCATGCGATCGCATGGATTTGTTTCATCATAATATTACACCTCCGCGATCGCGGAGGTTCGAAGAGGTATTGTCCCGCGATCGCGTAGCCTCCAATTCCTGTTATTGTTTTCTTCTTCGTCGACATATTATTTAATTAATATAATATAAATAATTTATATAATTATTTATATATTATATTAAATTCTCGTGTACAGTTAACTTGTAAATTTAGCTCCGTTGTCTTGTACGTTGTCACTCGACTTATGTCCCGGTTCCGATTTTTTGAACGTTACTTCGTACGCTTAGAAAACTTGCACTTTACGTTTTGTGACTCGTACCTTTGCCAAAATATAGTCTTAAAGTATCCATAAACTATACCACTTGAAATATAATCTATACATTTGAGTGTTTTGGTCATTTACTTCTATAAATCATCGTCTTTTTATTTACTAATATAATAGTATTATCAAACGTTTTATAACCAAGTTAATATATATTTTCAATATTTATAAACACGTTGTAAAATACACATCGCAAGTTATTCATACAATTAATATTCCAACTTATCATATATATTCAAATAGATATATAAACCAATAAGTTTAATGTACGGTATCAAACAATTAATACATTGTTACGTTTTCAAGTTATAGTATATATATGTATCTATTTACATATAATTGTTCGCGAATCGTCGAGAACAAACGAAGGGTAATTGAATATATGAAAGTAGTTCAAAAATTTTGAGATTCATCTTTACAGACTTTGCTTATCGTGTCGGAAACATTAAATCATCTTGAGAATTTGGTTCAAAATAAGTCGAAATTTTCCGGGTCGTCACACAGACCGAAAAATTATAGGGTGATCTTTACTATTTCTCCTACAAAGGATAGTAATTGCATCTGACACGTTGTGGACCATGAACATCTGCATGTCATTAGACATTGCCTTAACAGTTGCTTGTTCATCGCTTTCCTTTACAATCGGACGGTAGTTTACCGAAAGGTAATATACGGAGCAAGTAAACTGGACGTGTTGCTTTCCTAATACAAGGTTAGCAAGTGGGTGACACAAAACTGCAAGTTTTGAGCTAAAATTTTAAAATATGAAACTCACAAAACCCACAAAAACATTTTGCAAACACCGGTGAAGGGTTATTCTGGAAAACTTATCTAGGGCAAAAACCAGATATGTTTCAAATAAACCAGGATAAAGGACAATTAACCCAGGGTAATAAATTAAAATCAAAACGTCAAACATCATGATTACGAAAGTTTAAATAAGCATAATTATTTTATTTTATATTTCCTCGTACTTTTATTTATTGTCATTTTAATTATTGTTATTTATTTTATCGTTATTTAAATATCGTCATTTACTTTACGCTTGACTTAAAATATAAAATCGACAAACCGGTCATTAAACGGTAAATCCCCCTTTTATATATTATTACTATAAATAATTATATATATTTTGTACAAATATAGTTGTTTAAAATATAGTGTAAAATAAGTCGTCTCCCTGTGGAACGAACCGGACTTACTAAAAACTATACTACTCTACGATTAGGTACACTGCCTATAGTGTTGTAGCAGAGTTTAGATATATCCCACCTATAAATAAATAAATAAAACTTGTATAATTTGTATCGTATTTCGTAGTAAAAATATAGTATATTTCGTACACCTCCGCTCGCACATCAATGATCTTAAGAATCTAAGACACATATAAACTTTGTGAAAATCATAATCTAGTTGCAAACTCATTGACACTAATTGAGAGTGAAAATGTGAAGAACATTAACATCAAAACACTAAAGTATTGATGATAATTAAGTTTGCAAAACACGTAGCCTACAATTGAATTACATGTACACTTTGAATTAACCGAAAGTGTCATTGTGCAGAAAATGGCTAACCAGGGAGAAAGCTCATCCAATTTCCCTCCACATCGATCAACACTCAATAGAGAAAGAGAGTAATCGAAGAATAGCAGAAGGAAGAAGAGTCAATGTGGAAGACTTTCCTGAAATGGTTGCAGCTTTTTCAGACTTAAACTGGAATGTATTTCTTGACCCAAATGGTCCCATATATCCATCAATTGTTCGAAGATTTTACTCGAGTTTCATCTATGTTAATGTATCAGTCACTTTTAGATTAAGAGAAGCAAGAACAACGATATCCCTTCACGAAATCGAAAAATTATTGGTCGTTCCAACAAGTGGACAAAGGTTCGACAACACAAGACATAGTCTTGCCTATCTTCCAGGCTTCATTAATAGAGATGTGGCAATTCAAACATTATGTGAAGATGATGCTCCAAGAGAAGAGATCATCAATCGGGGTGTATTAATCAAACATTTGCGAAAGAAGTTCCGTTTATGGAACAAAGTGATTGATTACAATATTTATTGTAAAATGGGAAATCACTCACATGTTCATGTTGTTCAAATGGCTCTCCTTTGGTGTCTGGAAATGCAAGAACCGGTTGATATGGCTTATTTTATGGCTATCAGAATGAGCAATGTACCAAAGGACTCAACAAGAGCTCTTCCTTATGGAATGCATCTTACTAGGTTGTTTAACAAAATAAAAGTATTTGATGACATTCACATCAATCCAACTAATCAAACATTCAATCGTCATACGTTGACCATGATGGAATGTAATTGGATGACATTCACATCAATCCAACTAATCAAACATTCAGTCGTCATACGTTGATCATGATGGAATGTGAAGATGAAGATGAAGATGACTCTGAAGAAATCTAAAGGGTCTACGAAGCCATGACCAACTCACAAATTAATCTAGATGAAATATTCGACAGTGATGAAGAAGTGTTTCCAAACGAACCTGATGATCTTTTTTATGGTTTGGATCGTGAGTCAAAAGCGGAACGAATCTACCTGAATCAAACTAAGATCAAGAAGTATCAATCAAAGATACAACTGCTATTAAAAAAGCGAAAAGAGCTTTCTCATACCAAAGAAGTAGCGATGTGAGAAGTAGAGGTGAAGGAAGTAGTAGACGAAGATGAATGTGCATGTCGCTTGAATGTTTGTTAAACTGCTCTAATACATTATGTGATTGGATGTTTGTTTTTATGACTATTTAAATATTTCTTGAATAATATTTGCTTGAATGACTAAATCTGCGCAATACTAGTTCATTAAATAAAAACAAATATTTACAGAACTCGTGCAGTCAACTACACGTTTGACCGTAGGATCGACCGTGCAGCAGTCTGACAATCTGCTTTTTCTCTTTCCTTTAAAAATTAATGCACATTATATCCTTCAATCCTAAATGGATCTAATTTCAGAATGGCTTTCACAATTTAGCACAATCCATCATACTTAAATATGATCTAATTCCTCAAAATATTCAATTACTTCAAAAGGAAATGAAAGATTAAATGAAGACTCATCTTCATCCCTTTAAATGGAGAAGATCATGATGCAAGATTCACTACAACTCCTTCACTCAAAATGAGTAAAACAAACAAGTCACCTAACAACCCTTTCTTGATTGACTTAACTTCTTCCGCTTCCGACTCCTTTGATAATCACTTTCCTAACTCCAAAGATGAAAGTGATATGATCAATCACAACCGGCAAATGGTTAGCACTAGACCAATCGTCGAAGGTTGTGAGGTCACTGTTGAGCACTTTCCCGAGGACCTTCTCGAGAATTTTGCTTACATGAAATGGGACGAATTCTTAACCTTAAGAGGACTTATTCACTCCACTCTAGTTCGAGAATTCTATGCGAACTATGAGTTCACTCCCCTAAACAACATCAAATTCCGGTTGTTTAATAAAGGGTTTTCCATGTCTCTCAAAGACTTTGGAAAACGTGCATGTACCTGATGAAGGTGTGGAATTCTTCACCTATAGTCCATACCTCTACTGTCTATTTTGTTACAAAAGGTGACATTATCAACACCTTTTGTCAAAGGCCCATCAATCACATTGAAATCTAAAATGATGGCCTTAAGGCAAATCATCTTGCACCTAAGTTTGACCTTTGGCTCAAGGTCATAAACCAAAATATCTACTACAAGGTGGATATTCTCTCCACAAAAGTCCATACTTGTGAAGCCTCCTTACTCTGGTGTCTCCATGATATCGGCCAAAAAGTCACGTTTTTAGCCCCGATATTAGGCCTTAAAACCCATAAAGTTCCAAACTTTAATGCAAAAATAATTGCTTTATCGGTTAATTTTGTAGATTAAGTAATTACAAAGGTGATGCAAAAAGAATCAAGTAAAACGGAGCTAAAACGAAGCATCTAGAGCGAAAACGGTGAAAGACAAGAAAACGAGTTACGATCCAGGAAATCAGGCTAACCAGGCAAGCCAAACGCCCTGCCAAATAGCCTGCATGGGTTAGAAATGGCCTGCCAAATGGCCCAAGCAAACATCCCAAGCAAACGGCCTGGCTTGGCAAACGGCCTTGGCAAACGGCCTGCCAGCCGTTTGCAGGAATAAATCAAGTCTATTTAAAGGGCCTTCTCCATCCTTTCAACACACACTAAATTTACAATTCATTTTACATTTTCAAGTTTTAGGTTAGTTTTTAGTAGTAGCTAGCTTAGCTTGGAGGATATCTCGGCGAGTCCCTGCGATCTCGGGCAGATTTCTTCGGCCTTTTCAGGTTTTTATCAGAAACGCTTGTCTTTTGTATTAAACATGTATCCTTACATTTTATGTTTAATAATGCGTTCCGATATTATCATGATAGCTTAAGTAATCTGTATGTTGCCATGATAGAAGTTTGGGTTAGCGTAATTATGTTAAATTAGTACGATTATTGTTATTATGCTGAACTAGGAAGTCTGATAGATTTGTATGCTAGCATCTTAAGGATTGAACCAACCTAGGTTGTGATCAGGACTTGTCTACCTATATGAACTTAGCTACTTCATAGGATTAAGACCCCTGGTTATACTGTATCTAAAGATTCTATGAACTCGGTATGGCCGGAGTTCCCGAGAGGCATTTAATGCGCTTTTAGGACACGGAACCTAGGAATTGAGATATGAATGACCTAGTATACCTATTGACTGTTCCAAAAAGACCTCTTAGGAGCTGTTAAGACAGTGCCTTGACTGTATGATCCAAACCTATTACATGTTCTTGTTTGATTGTTGCCCTAGGATTAAGTCATACTAACTGTCTAGGTACCTGTTAGGTTTCTATCTGCTTTACTTTCAGTATATCAACTTTAATGATGTATAACATTTGTCTTGGTTTGATCTCATCAGTATGATGAAATGGTTGTTAGTTTTCATTTAAGGTTTTGTCAACTTAACCCGACGGACTCCTTCCATTTGTGATCAGTGTTCAATCAACACAGCACGTTGTTATTCAGTTAACCAAACTGATCACAAGGGTTAGGATTAGAACTCAACTCACTAATAAACCTAGTGCTTTACTAAGGGTAACCTCCGAAGTATTGCCACGTTTCAATTCTACAACCACATGACATACTTTTCACTGCTCAACGAGAACTCTGAGAGTTTAGAGATAAGTAGGTCTGTGTAATTGGCTCATCCAACCAGATCTACACCATTTCAATCATAAGCTTTAATATCAATATAATTACCTTTCCCTAACCCAAACTGATATCTTGGTCAACATTTCCCTGATCTGCACACTCCGGACATCCTCCCACTTTATTTACCTTTTCTGCAATTAGGATTTTAGCTTAAACCAACTACTATCTTTTATCCAGGTAATTTAAATAAAAGACAATTATCTACTTGATCTTCAATTCGTTAAACCTTTTAAAAGCACGACCCTAGGTTAACTTACACCTTCTACATTAGAAAGTTAAAAGTAAATTTAGGCCCCGCAAAATATAAATTAAACGAAAACTTCTCTGTGCTATACCAAATTTGACGCCCTGCGACCTAACGACATCGCACAAACAAAACCGTTGGTTTTGGTTATATCATAGGAGGTTCATCTTTTTGGCGCCGCTGCCGGAGATCGAATATTTTGATTGAAAAAGATTTTAAGCAGATAAAAGTATTATTTGGTGGTGTCTAAGAAAGACATTTATACAAGGACTTGGTTGTTGGATTTTCCGAACAGTCTCCAATTATATTGGAACCAAAAGGATCCTGCCTCTCTGTAGTCGGCCTGGCCACCTAGATAGCTAGTAATTTGTAATAAATCATATCAATTGGAATATCGATAAGGTTAGCGACCGAGTTTCAAGAATAATTATTTTTATTAAATTATCGATCCTTTTAGCTAATTAATATTTTCTAAAAGTTACTTTTAAGTCTTTTTAAATAGAAAATCATAAAAATGGAACAACAAAACACCCTTGCTTCTATGCAAAAATCATGCTTAGAAGAAAGAGGAGGACCAATCACCTTAGGAACCCAAGGAACTCCTGAAATCAGTTCACATATGATCAAGCTGGTCAATATGATTTGTAAATTTCAAGGATTACCGACTGACGATCCAAACTTTCACTTAAATAAATTTATCAGTCTGGATGACTCTTTTAAGAAGGAAGAAAATGAGAAAAACCTTTTAAAACTTCACCTTTTCCAATATTCTCTGTCTTCACACGCTTTAACATGGTTTGATAGTCTTAACCCGAATTCAATACACTCATGGAAAGAATTAGCCACTAAGTTTTGAACAAATTTTATTCACCTTCCCTGCAAACCTGTTTAAGAAATGACATCACCAACTTTTCTCAAAAAGAAAATGAGTCATTGTGTCTAGCGTGGAATAGAGTAAAAGTGATGCTTAAAAGATGTCTGAATCATTCATTAAGTCGGGCAGACATAATCTGCACACTTTACAATGGTTTAACCAAGGATGATAAGTCTCTCCTAGACATGGCCTCGCAACGCAATTTCATATCCCGAACAGCAGACGAAGCATGGGATCTTTTGGATACAATAGCTGCACAGCAGGAGGATTGGAACAAAGAAGCTGCTGAGAAGGATGACATCTTCGCTCATACGGTACAAATGCTGAAAACCCGGTTACAAGATCTCACCCTCACTCTTCAAAGTTTATCAATTCCTAAAAGTACTGATGTCACTATAACCAATCTAAGGTATCCTTACCCTAGATGGGCATATAAACAGTAGAATAGCTCGGACTTTAATATACTCCTCTCACTACACCATTCTCCTACCCTCTCTAAAGAAACTTTAGTTGAATTTATGAAAAAGCAATACACGATAAACCTTCAAGTCATAGAATGCCAGAACAAATTTGATACCTTGATAAAGACTTTTAAAGAGTTAATAACCAATTTTCAGCTCACACTTAAACTTTTAACTGCTAAATTTGAATTAGAGAGTAGTGAGTTTGATGCCCTAGTAGTAACTAGAGGTGGGAAGGAAACAACTGTTAACATACCCATACAAGATTTTTCCGATAAGGAACCTGTGTCAATTGACCCAGTTGTCAATCCATCGGAACCTATCTCTCCTAAGGCCCCAGAAATCATTCCGCGCACCCGCATACCTTTCCCAGGTAGGCTTAGGAAGCAAAAATAAGAAGCGCAAATCGCCAAGTATTGGGATATTATTAAGAATTTACATTTGAATGTGCGACTAGTAGATGCTTTAGTAGAAATGCCAAACTGCGCTAAATTTTTCAAAGAACTGCTTTGGAACAAAGAGAGATTAAGAGAGATAGTTAGCTTGCCCTTAAGTGAAGAATGCTCATTAGTGTTACAACATGGTATTCCCCCTAAGTTAGGAGATACAGGAAGATTTACGATACCTTGCTACTTGCAAGATGTCCATATTAGCAATGCTTTAGCAGACTTAGGAGCCAGTGTAAATCTAATGCCCTATTTGTTATTCCAAAAGCTAGGATTAAAGGACTTACGACCAACCAGAATGACTATCCAACTCGCGGACAGATCAGTTAAGATTCCTCGAGGGATAGCTGAGGATGTCCTAGTCAGAGTGAATAAGTTCACATTGAAATGTCCCGTTCATATCGATTATAAACGTTTCATATTAATTGATTTCCTTGTGAGGTATTGACCTCTATATGAGACGTTTTTCAAAGACTGTATTCATTTTTAAAACAAACCATAACCTTTATTTTATCGTTAAAGGTTTTAAAATCATAACGTAGATTATCCTGTAATGATAATCTAAAAGATAACATTTTTCACACGACCATTACATAATGGTTTACAATAATATTACACATCGATTTAAATCTCTGGATGCAGTCTTTAAACAATATATTACAAGCATGCTGACTCCAAATCTTGTCCTTAATTAGCATGCAACAGCGGAAGCTCTTAGTAATCACCTGAGAATAAGTATGCTTAAAAATGTCAACAAAAATGTTGGTGAGTTATAGGTTTAACCTATATATATCAAATTGTAATAATAGACCACAAGATTTCATTTTTCATAAACATCCATCTCATATCAGGAATTTCGCATAAACTGCATAGAGATAAAAATCATTCATATGGTTAACACCTGGTAACCGACATTAACAGAACGCGTCTATAATATCCCCATCATTCCGGGACTCTCATCGGACATGATAAAATCAAAGTACTAAAGCATCCGTAACCCGGATGGGGTTTGTTAGGCCCAATAGATCTATCTTTAGGATTCGTGTCAATTAGGGTTTCTGTTCCCTAATTCTTAGATTACCAGACTAAAAAGGGTGATATTCGGTAATAATAATTCAACCATAGAATGTAGTTTCACATACTTGTGTCTATTTTGTAAAACATTTATAAAACTGCATGTATTCTCATCCCAAAATATTAGATTTTAAAAGTGGGACTATAACTCACTTTCACATATTCTTAATTCGTCGAGAATTAGAATTGGCCACTGATCGATTCACGAACCTATAACAAATATATACATATATATCAAAGTATGATCGAAATATATTCACAATATGTTTTATTACGTTTTAACGTTTTAAGTTTGTTAAGTTAGCAGTCCAACGTTAGTAATCTACAACTAGTTATCCACAGTTAGATGTACGGAATTAAATCAATATATAATCAATCCACGACCCAGTGTCTACAAGTCTCAGACTCGATCACAACTCAAAGTATATATATTATTTTGGAATCAACCTCAACCCTGTATAGCTAACTCAAGCATTACTGCATATAGAGTGTCTATGGTTGTTCCAAATAATATATATAGATGGGTCGATATGATATGTCAAAACATTGTATACGTGTCTATGGTATCCCAAGATTACATAATATATGTTAGAATACACGTATAATACAATATAAGTTAGTTAAGTTATGATTTGTATAGATTTGTTACAAATTTCACGTAGCTACAACAAGTAAATATATCCAATTTTGTTTTACCCATAACTTCTTCGTTTTAAATCCATTTTGAGTGATTCAAGTTGCTATGGTTTCATATTGAACTTAAATTTATGAATCTAAATAGAAAAAGTATAAGTTTATAGTCGGAAATATAAGTTACAAGTCATTTTTGTAAGAGGTAGTTATTTCAGTCGAAAGAACGACGTCTTGATGACCATTTTGAAAAACATACTTCCACTTTGAGTTTAACCATGATTTTTGGATATAGTTTCATGTTCATAAGAAAAATCATTTTCCCAGAAGAACAACTTTTAAATCAAAGTTTATTATAATTTTTAATTATCTAACCCAAAACAGCCTCCGGTTTCACTACGACGGCGTATGTCCGGTTTTACGGTGTTATTCGTGTTTCCAGGTTTTAAATCATTAAGTTAGCATATCATATAAATATAGAACATGTGTTTAGTTGATTTTAAAAGTCAAGTTAGAAGGATTAACTTTGTTTGCGAACAAGTTTAGAATTAACTAAACTATGTTCTAGTTATTACAAGTTTAAATCTTCGAATAAGATATATATATATATATATATATATATATATATATATATATATATATATATATATATATATATATATATATATATATATGAATCGAATGATGTTAAGAACATCATTACTACCTCAAGTTTAGTAGGTAAACCTACTGGAAGTGACAAGAAATGATTTAGCTTCAAAGGATCTTGGATGGCTTGAAAGTTCTTGAAGTAGAATCATGACACGAAAACAAATTCAAGTAAGATTCCTACCCGAATTAAGATTGTTATAGTTATAGAAATTGAATCAAAGTGTGAATATGAGTATTACCTTGAATTAGAATGATAACCTACTGTAAATAACAGAGGTTTCTTGATCTTAGATGATTACTTGAAATGGATTAGAAAGCTTGGAAGTAGACTTGCAAACTTGAAAGTGTTCTTGAAGTTTACTTGAGTAGTTGTTTTGAAAGTTGATCTAGTTAGGATTTATGAGCTAGATTGAGCTAGATTTTATTGAAGATGATGAAGAACACTTAGAACGCCAAGAGAGAACTTGAGAGAGATAAGTTTGATGCATGAAAGTTGAAAAATGAAAGTGTTATGGTTGGTGAAGAAAAACGTGATTCTACCCTTGAATATAAGGTTCCAGTAGTTTGTATTTTTGTTAGATATTTCATGCTAGTTGCCAAATGATGGTTCCCACATGTTTAGGTAACTCATTAAGGCTGCTAAGAGCTGATCATTGAAGTATATATACTAATAGTATATACATTTAGAAGTTATGTATTGTATGAGTACGAATACGGATTGAATACGAGTAAATAGTGTACTGTAGTAAATAGTGTTACTGTAGCAAATAGTATTTTACTGTAGCAAATAGTATTTTACTGTAGCGAATAGTATTTTACTGTAGCAAATAGTATTTTACTGTAGCAAATAGTGTTTTAGTTGTACATCTTTGATTTAATTATATTTCTACTTATATATATATATATATATAATAAAAACTTACATCATAAAAAAATTGATTATATAATTATCACAAGTTATGACATTCATGAATCATCAGGCAAACGGGGTAGTCAATTGTCTACATAAACTTATTTCAATTAATCAAGTCTTAACAAGTTTGATTGCTTAACATGTTGGAAACATTTATTCATGTAAATATTAATCTCATATAATATATAATCATGGAAAAGTTCAGGTCACTACAGTACCTACCCGTTAAATAAATTTCGTCCCGAAATTTTAAGCAGTTGGAGGTGTTGACACATCTTCTGGAAATAAGTGTGGGTATTTCTTCTTCATCTGATCTTCACACTCTCAGGTGAACTCGGGTCCTCTACGAGCATTCCATCGAACCTTAACGATTGGTATTTTGTTTTGCTTAAGTCCTTTACCTCACAATGCATTATTTCGACTGGTTCTTCAATGAATTGAAGGTTTTCATTGATTTGAATTTTGTCTAAAGGAATAGTGAGATCTTCTTTGGCTAAGCATTTCTTCAGATTCGATATGTGAAAAGTATCATGTACGCCGGCGAGTTGTTGAGGTAATTCAAGTCGGTAAGCTACTGGTCCGACACGATCTATAATTTTGAATGGTCCAATGTACCTTGGATTCAGTTTCCCCCGTTTACCAAATCGAACAACACCTTTCCAAAGGTGATACCTTAAGCATGACCATATCACCAATTTCAAATTCTATATCTTTTCTTTTACTGTCCGCGTAGCTCTTTTGTCGACTTTGGGCAGTTTTCAACCGTTGTTGAATTTAAATGATTTTCTCGGTAGTTTCTTGGATAATTTCTGGACCCGTAATTTGTCTATCCCCCACTTCACTCCAACAAATCGGAGACCTGCACTTTCTGCCATAAAGTGCCTCAAACGGTGCCATCTCAATACTCGAGTGGTAACTGTTGTTGTAGGTAAATTCTGCTAACGGTAGATGTCGATCCCAACTGTTTCCAAAATCAATAACACATGCTCGTAGCATGTCTTCAAGGGTCTGTATCGTTCTTTCATTTTGCCCATCAGTTTGTGGATGATAGGCAGTACTCATGTCTAGACGAGTCCCCAATGCTTGTTGTAACGTTTGCCAAAACCTTGAGACAAATCTATCATCCCTATCAGAGATAATAGAGATTGGTATTCCATGTATGGAGACAACTTCCTTCAAGTATAGTCGTGCTAACTTCTCCATTTTATCATCTTCTCTCATTGGCAGAAAGTGTGCTGACTTGGTGAGACAATCGACTATTACCCAAATAGTATCATAACCACTTGCAGTCCTTGGAAATTTAGTAATGAAATCCATGGTAATGTTTTCCCATTTCCATTCCGGGATTTCAGGTTTTGAAGTAGACCTGATGGTTTCTGATGTTCAGCTTTGACCTTAGAACATGTCAAACATTCTCCTATGTATTTAGCAATATCGGCTTTCATACCCGGCCACCAAAAGTGTTTCTTGAGATCTTTGTACATCTTCCCCGCTTCGGGATGTATTGAATACCTGGTCTTATGTGCTTCCTTAAGTACCATTTCTCTCACATTTCCAAACTTTGGTAGCCAAATTCTTTCAGCCCTATATCAGGTTTCGTCTTCCCGAATATTAAGAAGTTTCTCCGATCCTTTGGGTATTTCATTCTTCAAATTTCTGTCTTTTAAAACTCTCTGATGCGCCTCTTTTATTTGAGTAGTAAGGTTAGTACGAATAATTATATTCATAGCTTTTACCCACATAGGTTCTCTATCCTTCCTACTCAAAGCGTCGGTTATCACATTCGCCTTCCTCGGGTGGTATCGAATCTCAAAGTCATAATCGTTCAATAGTTCAATCCACCTACGTTGCCTCATGTTCAGCTGTTTCTGATCGAATATATGTTGGAGACTTTTGTGGTCGGTATATATGATACTTTTGACCCCATATAAGTAATGTCTCCAAGTCTTTAATGCAAAAACAACCGCGCCTAATTCCAAATCATGTGTCGTATAATTTTGCTCGTGAATCTTTAATTGTCTGAATGCATAAGCAATTACTTTCGTTCGTTGCATTAATACACAACCAAGGCCTTGCTTTGAGGCGTCACAATATATCACAAAATCATCATTCCCTTCAAGCAATGACAATATAGGTGCCGTAGTTAACTTTTCCTTCAACAATTGAAACGCTTTCTCCTGCTCATCCTTCCATTCAAATTTCTTCCCTTTATGCGTTAATGCAGTCAAGGGTTTTGCTATTTTGGAAAAATCTTGGATGAACCTTCTGTAGTAACCAGCTAATCCTAAAAATTGGCGTATCTGTGTCGGAGTTTTTGGGGTTTCCCATTTATCAACGGTTTCAATCTTTGCCGGATCAACTTGAATACCTTCTTTGCTCACTATGTGACCGCGGAATTGAACTTCTTTCAACCAAAATGCACACTTTGAAAATTTAGCATACAGTTTCTCATTCCTCAACAATTCTAGCACTTTTCTTAAATGTTCTTCGTGCTCTTGCTCATTCTTTGAGTAGATAAGGATGTCATCGATGAAAACAATAACAAACTTATCAAGATATGGCCCACACACTCGTTTCATGAGATCTATGAACATAGTTGGTGCGTTAGTCAATTAAAATGGCATAACCATAAACTCATAATGACCGTAACGCGTCCTAAAAGCAGTCTTTGGAATATCATCTTCCTTCACCCGCATTTGATGATACCCGGAACGTAAATCGATCTTCGAATAAACCGACGAGCCTTGTAGTTGATCAAATAAGTCATCAATTCTCGGTAGTGGATAACGGTTTTTGATGGTAAGTTTGTTCAACTCTCTGTAGTCGATACATAACCTGAATGTACCATCCTTCTTTTTGACAAACAAAATAGGAGCTCCCCACAGTGATGTACTTGGTTGAATGAAACCACGCTCTAAAAGTTCTTGTAATTGGCTCTGGAGTTCCTTCATTTCGCTGGGTGCGAGTCTGTATGGCGCACGAGCTATCGGTGCAGCTCCGGGTACAAGATCTATTTGGAATTCAACGGATCGATGTGGAGGTAGTCCCGGTAATTCTTTCGGAAATACATCGGGAAATTCTTTTGCAACGGGAACATCACTGATGTTCTTTTCTTCGAGTTTGACTTCCTCGATGTGTGCTAGAATGATATAGCAACCTTTTCTTATTAGTTTTTGCGCCTTCAAACTACTAATAAGATTTAACTTCGCGTTGCTCTTTTCTCCGTACACCATTAAAGGTTTTCCTTTTTCGCGTACAATGCGAATCGCATTTTTGTAACATACAACCTCTGCTCTCTCCTTTTTCAACCAGTCCATGCCAATTATTACATCAAAACTTCCTAACTCTACTGGTATCAAATTAATCTTAAATGTTTCGCCAACCAGTTTAATTTCTCGGTTTTGACATATTTTATCCGCCCTAATAAACTTACCGTTTGCTAATTCGAGTAAAAACTTATTATCCAAAGGCGTTAATGGACAACTTAATTTGGCACAAAAATCTCTACTCATATAGCTTCTATCCGCATCCGAATCAAATAAAACATAAGCAGGTTTATCGTCAATAAGAAACGTACCCGTAACAAGCTTTGGGTCTTCTTGCACTTCTATCGTATTAATGTTAAAGACTCTTCCTCGTCCTTGACCATTTTTATTTTCCTGATTTGGGCACCTAGTTTTGTAGTGGCCCTTCTTTCCACATCCGAAACAAATAATGTTGGCATTTTCTGTTCCTTTATTCCCTGGTCCGTAAACTTCACACTTTACCGCACTATGCCTCATTCTATTACACTTGGTACATGTTACCGAACAATAAATATCCGGATGGTACCCTTCACACCTTTTGCACGGAATTTTCTGGTTTTTGTTGCCATTGTTGTTATTGAGATGGTTGTTGTTGCGATTGTTATTATTTTTAGGACGGTGGTTGTAGTGGTTGTTGTTGTTGGGATTATTGTTGTTGCGTTTGTTGTTGCGAAAATTGGTGCGATTGTAGTTGTGATTATTGTGTTGATTATTGAAGCGATAGTTACTGTTGTTGTGTTGGTGACTTTTATCACTGTTTTCTTCCCACTTCCTCTTGACTTGTTTCGTGTTGGCTTCTTCGGCCGCCTGCTCTTTAATTCTTCCCACAATTTGAATTATGAGTTTATGAGCCATTCGACTTGCCTTTTGTATGGAGGCGGGCTCGTGTGAACTCACATCTTCTTGAATTCTTTCTGGTAACCCTTTTACAAATGCGTCGATCTTCTCTTCTTCATCTTCGAACGCTCTCGGACACAATAAGCACAATTCTGTGAATCGTCGTTCGTACGTGGTAATATCAAACCCTTGTGTTCGTAACCCTCTAAGCTCTACCTTGAGCTTATTGACCTCGTTTCTGGGACTGTACTGCTCGTTCATTAAGTGTTTGAATGTGACTACGGTAGTGCGTAAGCAGCATCTTATCCCACCTGCTCAAGATAGGTGTTCCACCATGTTAACGCAGTACCTGTGAAGGTATGTGTAGCGTGCTTTACTTTTTCTTCTTCGGTACACTTACTTATGGCAAACACCGATTTGACCTTCTCGGTCCACCGTTTCAATCCGATCGGTCCTTCGGTTCTACCAAATTCCAAAGGTTTACAGGCAGTGAATTCTTTATAGGAGTATCCTACACGATTTCTTGTGGAATTAGTTCCACTGCTAGATCCAGAGTTATTATTGTTATTTTGCATTAAGGCCTGCACTGCGGCTATGTTTGCAGCAAGAAAGGTACGGAATTCTTCTTCACTCATATTCATGGTGTGTCGAGTAGTCGGTGCCATTTCCTTCAAAAATTGCCAAAAGAAATGAGTTAATCATATAGAATATTAAGAGTAGTCAATAGTATTTCGTAGCATAATATGAACTTATTTATAAAAGCTTTTTCTTCATATTAGCGTTTTATAAGTTTTAATTCGGGTAGTACCTACCCGTTAAGTTCATACTTAATAGTTAAAATACAATTCAACTACTACAATTCTATATGAGAAACTAATTACAATAATATTTCACGTTCAAACTTTTATACAATATTTTACAAACTTACAATACCGCTATTTTACATATAGCATGAAATATAGCACACAATAACATTGATACAAGGCAATTGCAAAGACAATTCTAGTTTAACGCAAGTCATTCCGCTAAAGCAATAAAGATACGTAATTCATAAGTCCAGAAGCAAGTCATGCATTCGGGTTTTACTAATACTATTTCCCATCCTTGATCTTGTGGAACATAACCGTTATGGCCGTTGGCTAGGCAGCATGTTGTAACGTCATCAAAAGGACGAGGGTTACGTAATGCCCAACAGCCCTGTAACAATCTAAAAACCTTATTTTTCACTTCAACTACTGAATCCGTCACTTGTGGGAATGTTTTATTTAAAAGTTGTAATCCGATGTTCTTTTTCTCACTTTGGTGAGAAGCGAACATCACTAACCTGTAAGCATAACATGCTTCTTTATGTTGCATGTTAGAAGCTCTTTCTAAAGTACGAAGTCCTATGTTGGGATATGTTGAGTCAAAATAGGTTCTTAACTCGTAGCGTAAAATTGCACTTGGGTTCCCCGCATTTAACGCTTTAAAGAAAACACGGCGTAACTTAAGGTCTCCCCAATGTGATATACCCCATCTTTCAAAATAAAGCCTTTTATAAACTAAGGCATGCCTGGAACGTTCTTCAAATGTTCTACAAACTAATTTTGCCGTAAATAATTGTGCCGACGAATTCTGACCGACTTTAGACAAGATTTCATCAATCATGTCCCCAGGTAGGTCTTCTAAAATTTTCGGTTGTCTATCCTTAACATCCATTTTGTGTTTTTATACTGTAAAAATAGATGAGGGTTAGATTCATAAAAGATACTTAACAAACAATACAAGCAATTTTTACATATATCATAAAAGCACAAGCACACTATATTACATATAATACATCCCATGATTACAACTCTTTATTCTGACTCACTTGTTTCTTCTTCTTCGGACTTGGTTTGTTTCTCTAATTTCCTAGGGATATATGGTGCTCCCCTAATACGAGCCGTCCTTTTCATAAATGGTCTAGAAAAACCTGGTGGCTTAGATGTTCCCGGGTTATAGCTAAAACTTAAGAAATATGGGTGTTGACGGTATTTCCCATCGGGACATTTCATGTTAACATAGAGGTCATCGGGGTTGGAATTAGGTTTCTCTATTTTGATGCATTTTCCCTTATTATTTTCTTTTTCCTTTTCAAATTGGGTCGGGGTAATTTATATAACATCATCGGAATCCTCATCGGGATCCGATTCATCGGAAAATTGGTAATCTTCCCAATATTTTGCTTCCTCGGTGGAAACACCATTGATCATTATTAATTTTGGTCCATTGGTTGAGGGTTTTCTTTTATTTGTCTGTTTTTCAGTGGTTTCTAATATTTCCTCCTCCGGAATCTCCTCTTCTTCCAGTTCCTCTTCTTCCGGTTCCTCTTCTTCCGGTTTCTCTTCTTTCGGTTCCTCTTTAGGAATTTGTGAGTCTTCCCAATATATATTCGACTCCTCATTATTATTAGGTGAGTCGATGGGATTTGTATTAGAGGTAGACATCTATCACACAATATTAAACATGTTAAGAGATTAATATATCACATAATATTTACATGTTAACAATTTATAGTTTCCAACAAAAAGTGTTAAGCAATCGTTTTTAAAGAAAACACGGTCAAAGTCCAGACTCACTAATGCATTCTAACAGACTCGATAAGACACACTAATGCAAATTTCTGGTTCTCTAAGACCAATGCTCGGATACCAACTGAAATGTCCCGTTCATATAGATTATAAACATTTCATATTAATTGATTTCCTTGCGAGGTATTGACCTCTATATGAGACTTTTTCAAAGACTGCATTCATTTTTAAAACAAACCATAACCTTTATTTTACGTTAAAGGTTTTAAAATCATAACGTAGATTATCCTGTAATGATAATCTAAAAGATAACATTTTTTCACACGACCATTACATAATGGTTTACAATAATATTACACATCGATTTAAATCTCCGAATGCAGTTTTTAAACAATATATTACAAGCATGCTGACTCCAATTCTTGTCCTTAATTAGCGTGCAACAGTGGAAGCTCTTAAAAATCACCTGAGAATAAGCATGCTTAAAAACGCCAACAAAAATGTTGGTGAGTTATAGGTTTAACCTATATATATCAAATTGTAATAATAGACCACAAGATTTCATTTTTCATAAACATCCATCTCATATCAGGCATTTCGCATAAACTGCATAGAGATAAAAAAAATCATTCATATGGTGAACACCTGGTAACCGACATTAACAGAACGCGTCTAGAATATCCCCATCATTCCGGAACTCTCATCGGACATGATAAAATCGAAGTACTAAAGCATCTGTAACCCGGATGGGGTTTGTTAGGCCCAATAGATCTATCTTTAGGATTCGCATCAATTAGGGTTTCTGTTCCCTAATTCTTAGATTACCAGACTAAAAAGGGTGATATTTGAAATGTCCCGTTCATATTGATTATAAACGTTCCATATTAATTGATTTCGTCGTGAGGTTTTAACCTCTATATGAGACGTTTTTCAAAGACTGCATTCATTTTTAAAACAACCATAACCTTTATTTTATCTATAAAGATTTAAAAAGCATTACGTAGATTATCAAATAATAATAATCTAAAATATACCATTTACACACGACCATTACATAATGGTTTACAATAAGAATATATTACATCAAAAGATAAGTTTCTTGAATGCAGTTTTTACATAATATCATACAAGCATGGACTCCAAATCTTGTCCTTATTTTAGTATGCAACAGTGGAAGCTCTTAATAATCACCTGAGAATAAACATGCTTAAAACATCAACAAAAATGTTGGTGAGTTATAGGTTTAACCTATATATTATCAAATCATAATAATAGACCACAAGATTTTATATTTCAATATACATCCCATACATAGAGATAAAAATCATTCATATGGTGAACACCTGGTAACCGACATTAACAAGATGCATATAACAACATCCCCTATCATTCCGGGAAATCCTTCGGACATGATAAAAACGAATTCGAAGTACTAAAGCATCCGGTACTTTGGATGGGGTTCGTTAGGCCCAATAGATCTATCTTTAGGATTCACGTCAATTAGTAAATCGGTTTACCAATTCTTAGGTTACCAAGCAAAAGGGGCATATTCGGCTTCGATCATTCACCTATATAATGTAGTTTCATTTACTTGTGTCTATTTCGTAAAACATTTAGAAAACTGCATGTATTCTCATCCCAAAATATTAGATTTTAAAAGTGGGACTATAACTCACTTTCACAGATTTTTATTTCGTCGGGAGTAAGACTTGGCCACTGGTCGATTCACGAACCTATAACAAATATATACATATATATATATATATCAAAGTATGTTTAAAATATATTTACAACATTTTTAATACATTTTGATGTTTTAAGTTTATTAAGTCAGCTGTCCTCATTAGTAACCTACAACTAGTTGTCCATAGTTAGATGTAAAGAAATAAATTGATATATATTATCTTGAATCAATCCACGACCCAGTGTATACACGTCTCAGGCTAGATCACAACTCAAAGTATATATATATTTTTGGAATTAACCTCAACCCTGTATAGCTAACTCCAACATTACTGCATATAGAGTGTCTATGGTTGTTCCAAATAATATATATAGATGGGTCGATATGATATGTCAAAACATTTGCATACGTGTCTATAGTATCTCAAGATTACATAATATATTAGAATACATGTATAAAACAATATAAGTTAGCTAGGATATGATTAATATAGATTTGTTACCAATTTTCACGTAGCTACAACAAGAAAAATTATCCAATCTTGTTTTACCCATAACTTCTTCGTTTTAAATCCGTTTTGAGTGATTCAAGTTGCTATTGTTTCATATTGAACTTAAGTTTATGAATATAAACAAAAAAAAGTATAAGTTTATAATCACAAATACAGATTACAAGTCATTTTTGTAAAGGTAGTCATTTCAGTCGAAAGAACGACGTCTAGATGACCATTTTTGAAAACATACTTCCACTTTGAGTTTAACCATGATTTTTGGATATAGTTTCATGTTCATAAGAAAAATCATTTTCCCAGAAGAACAACTTTTAAATCAAAGTTTATCATAGTTTTTAATTAACTAACCCAAAACAGCCCGCGGTGTTACTACGACGGCGTATATCCGGTTTTACGGTGTTTTTCGTGTTTTCAGGTTTTAAATCATTCAGTTAGCATATCATATAGATATAGAACATGTGTTTAGTTGATTTTAAAAGTCAAGTTAGAAGGATTAACTTTTGTTTGCGAACAAGTTTAGAATTAACTAAACTATGTTCTAGTGATTTCAAGTTTAAACCTTCGAATAAGGTAGTTTTATATATATGAATCAAATGATGTTATGAACATCATTACTACCTCAGATTTTGTGGATAAACCTACTAGAAATGAGAAAAATAGATTTAGCTTCAAAGGAACTTTGGATGGCTTGAAAGTTCTTGAAGCAGAATCATGACACGAAAACAAGTTCAAGTAAGATTTCCACTCGAAATAAGATTGTTATAGTTATAGAAATTGAATCAAAGTTTGAATATGAGTATTACCTTGTATTATAAAGATATATTACTGTAAATAAGAAAGAATTCTTGAGGTTGGATGATCACTTTACACGATTGGAAGTAAGCTAGCAAACTTGGAAGTATTCTTGATTTTATGAAACTAGAACTTATAGAATTTATGAAGAACACTTAGAACTTGAAGATAGAACTTGAGAGAGATCAATTAAATGAAGAAAATTGAAGAATTAAAATGTTTGTAGGTGTTTTTGGTCGTTGGTATATGGATTAGATATAAAGGATGTGTAATTTTTGTTTACATGTAAATAAGTCATGAATGATTACTAATATTTTTGTAATTTTATGAGATATTTCATGCTAGTTGCTAAATGATGGTTCCCACTTGTGTTAGGTGACTCACATGGGCTGCTAAGAGCTGATCATTGGAGTGTATATACCAATAGTACATACATCTAAAAGTTGTGTATTGTACGAGTACGAATACGGGTGCATACGAGTAGAATTGTTGATGAAACTGAATGAGGATGTAATTGTAAGCATTTTTGTTAAGTAGAAGTATTTTGATAAGTGTCTTGAAGTTTTTCAAAAGTGTATGAATACATATTAAAACACTACATGTATATACATTTTAACTGAGTCGTTAAGTCATCGTTAGTCGTTACATGTAAATGTTGTTTTGAAACCTTTAGGTTAACAATCTTGTTAAATGTTGTTAACCCATTGTTTATTATATCTAAAGAGATGTTAAATTATTACATTATCATGATATTATAATATATTAATATATCTTAGTATGATATACATACAGTTAAATGTTGTTACAACGATAATCGTTACATATATGTCTCGTTTTGAAATCATTAAGTTAGTAGTCTTGTTTTTACATATGTAGTTCATTGTTAATACACTTAATGACATGTTTACTCATCATTTATCATGATTAAACATAGTGTAAAAATATCTTAATATGATTCATATGTATTTAGTAAGACGTTGTTATAACGATAATCGTTATATATATCGTTTCGAGTTTTCTTAATTCAATAGTCTCATTTTTATGTATATACCCATTGTTAAAATACCTAATGAGATACTTACTTATCATAATATCATGTTAACTATATATGTAACCATATATATGTCATCATATAGTTTTTACAAGTTTTAACGTTCGTGAATCACCGGTCAACTTGGGTGGTCAATTGTCTATATGAAACCTATTTCAATTAATCACGTCTTAACAAGTTTGATTGCTTAACATGTTAGAAATACTTAATCATGTAATTATCAAATTCAATTAATATAAATAAACATGTAAAATTTCGGGTCACTACAGTACCTACCCGTTAAATAAATTTCGTCCCGAAATTTTAAGCAGTTGAAGGTGTTGACGTATCTTCTGGAAATAAGTGCGGGTATTTTTTCTTCATCTGATCTTCTCATTCCCAGGTGAACTTAGGTCCTCTACGAGCATTCCATCAAACTTTAACAATTGGTATCTTGTTTTGCTTAAGTGTTTTAACCTCACGATCCATTGTTTCGACGGATTCTTCGATAAATTGAAGTTTTTCGTTAATTTGGATTTCGTCTAACGGAATAGTGAGATCTTCTTTAGCAAAACATTTCTTTAAATTCGAGACGTGGAAAGTGTTATGTACAGCCGCGAGTTGTTGAGGTAACTCAAGTCGGTAAGCTACTGGTCCGACGCGATCAATAACCTTGAATGGTCCAATATACCTTGGGTTTAATTTCCCTCATTTACCAAATCGAACAACGCCTTTCCAAGGTGCAACCTTAAGCATGACCATCTCTCCAATTTCAAGTTCTATATCTTTTCTTTTAATGTCGGCGTAGCTCTTTTGTCGACTTTGGGCGGTTTTCAACCGTTGTTGAATTTGGATGATCTTCTTGGTAGTTTATTGTATTATCTCCGGACCCGTAATCTGTCTATCCCCCACTTCACTCCAACAAACCGGAGACCTGCACTTTCTACCATAAAGTGCTTCAAACGGCGCCATCTCAATGCTTGAATGGTAGCTGTTGTTTTAGGAAAATTCTGCTAACGGTAGATGTCGATCCCAACTGTTTCCAAAATCAATAACACATGCTCGTAGCATGTCTTCAAGCGTTTGTATCATACTTTCGCTCTGCCCATCAGTTTGTGGATGATAGGCAGTACTCATGTCTAGACAAGTTCCTAATGCTTGCTGTAATATCTGCCAGAATCTTGAAATAAATCTGCCATCCCTATCAGAGATAATAGAGATTGGTATTCCATGTCTGGAGATGACTTCCTTCAAATACATTCGTGCTAACTTCTCCATCTTGTCATCTTCTCTTATTGGCAGGAAGTGTGATGATTTGGTGAGACGATCAACTATTACCCAAATAGTATCAAAACCACTTGCAGTCCTTGGCAATCTAGTGATGAAATCCAAGGTAATGTTTTCCCATTTCCATTCCGGGATTTCGGGTTGTTGAAGTAGACCTGATGGTTTCTGATGCTTAGCTTTGACCTTAGAACACGTCAGACATTCTCCTACGTATTTAGCAACATCGGCTTTCATACCCGGCCACCAAAAATGTTTCTTGAGATCCTTGTACATCTTCCCCGTTCCAGGGTGTATTGAGTATCTGGTTTTATGAGCTTCTCTAAGTACCATTTCTCTCATATCTCCAAATTTTGGTACCCAAATTCTTTCAGTCCTATACCGGGTTACGTCTTCCCGAATATTAAGATGCTTCTCCGATCCTTTGGGTATTTCATCCTTTAAATTTCCCTCTTTTAAAACTCCTTGTTGCGCCTCCTTTATTTGAGTAGTAAGGTTATTGTGAATCATTATATTCATAGCTTTTACTCGAATGGGTTCTCTGTCCTTTCTGCTCAAGGCTTCGGCTACCACATTTGCCTTCTCTGGGTGGTAATGAATCTCAAAGTCATAATCATTCAACAATTCAATCCACCTGCGCTGCCTCATGTTCAGTTGTTTCTGATTAAATATGTGTTGAAGACTTTTGTGGTCGGTGTATATAATACTTTTGACCCCATATAAGTAGTGCCTTCAAGTCTTTAATGCAAAAACAACCGCGCCTAATTCCAAATTATGCGTCGTATAATTTTGTTCGTGAATCTTCAATTGTCTAGACACATAAGCAATTACTTTCGTTCGTTGCATTAATACACAACCGAGACCTTGATTTGAGGCGTCACAATATATCACAAAATCATCATTCCCTTCAGGTAATGATAATACAGGTGCCGTAGTTTACTTTTTCTTTAACAATTGAAACGCTTTCTCTTGTTCATCTTTCCATTCAAATTTCTTCCCTTTATGCGTTAATGCAGTCAAGGGTTTTGCTATTCTGGAAAAGTCTTGGATGAACCTTCTGTAGTAACCAGCTAGTCCTAAAAACTGGCGTATGTGTTTCGGAGTTTTCGGGGTTTCCCACTTTTCAACGGTTTCAATCTTTTCTGTATCCACCTGAATACCTTCTTTGGTCACTATGTGACCGAGGAATTGAACTTCTTCCAACCAAAATGCACACTTTGAAAACTTAGCGTACAATTTTTCTTTTCTCAGCAACTCTAGCACTTTTCTCAAATGTTCTTCGTGCTCTTGATCATTCTTTGAGTAAATAAGTATGTCATCGATGAAAATAATGACAAACTTGTCAAGATATGGCCCACACACTCGGTTCATGAGGTCCATGAACACAGCTGGTGCGTTAGTCAATCTAAATGGCATAACCATAAACTCGTAATGACCGTAACGTGTCCTAAAAGCAGTCTTTGGAATATCATCCTCCTTCACCCGCATTTGATGATATCCAGAACGTAAATCGATCTTCGAATAAACAGACGAGCCTTGTAGTTGATAAAATAAGTCGTCGATTCTCGGTAGTGGGTAGCGGTTCTTGATGGTAAGTTTGTTCAACTCTCGGTAGTCGATATACAAACTGAATGTACCATCTTTCTTCTTGACAAACAAAACAGGAGCTCCCCATGGTGATGTGCTTGGTCGAATGAAACCACGCTCTAAAAGTTCCTGTAACTGACTTTGTAATTCTTTCATTTCACTGGGTGCGAGTGTATATGGAGCACGAGCTATTGGTGCAGCTCCTGGTACAAGGTCTATTTGAAATTCAACGGATCGATGTGGAGATAATCCCGGTAATTCTTTCGAAAATACATCGGAAAATTCTTTTGCGAGGGGAACATCACTGATGTTCTTTTCTTCAGGTTTAACTTCCTCGATGTGTGCTAGAATGACGTAACAACCTTTACTTATTAGTTTTTGCGCCTTCAAACTACTAATAAGATTTAATTTCGCGTTGTTCTTTTCTCCGTACACCATTAAAGGTTTTCCTTTTTCACGCGTAATGCGAATCGCATTTTTGTAACAAACAACCTCTGCTCTCACCTTTTTCAACCAGACAATGCCAATTATTACGTCAAAATTGTCATACCCCATCCAAATTCTCTTGAACGAATACAATAACATCTGGTACCATTGCGATGAACGGACCTTTAAATGCCATGAACTACTCCATGTAATACGAGCAAATGCACAGCGAAAGGTTTCTTTCATACCTGAGAATAAACATGCTTAAAAGTGTCAACCAAAAGGTTGGTGAGTTTATAGGTTTATCATAAAACAATAAAATTCATCATTTTGATAGACCACAAGATTTAAATCCTGCATGGTACAAATGGGCCCGAATCCTATACCCACCTGTAATGCACATGCGATATCTTTTAAATACAATACACCTTTCTCGTGTACGAAATCATCTTTCATAAATCTTAGTAACCATACACATATCTCGTGCACAAAAATAACATACACATAACCTGTGTACATAATCATTCTCTCGATACATAACATTCATATCAATTGGTGGCAATTATCATGTCCACATAATTCAATGGTGGCAATTATCATGTCCACATAATTCAATAATAATCCGCAGAACTTCTGTCTGCATAATAATTCATTCGAGGAATGTTTTACTTGTGTCTATCTCATCAAACATTTATAAAAGCATTTCATGTATTCGCAGTTCAAAATATATTTCAAAAGCATTTAATAAAGCAGTTGTAAAAACAGCGCATGTATTCTCAGTCCCAAAAATGTAAAGAGTAAAAGGGAATCAAATGAACTCACCTAATGTATTTTGTAGTAAAAATACATATGACTATATTGAACAACTGAACAATGCAGGGTTGACCTCGGATTCACGAACCTATATCAAGTATATATATTAACATATAATAACAATTAGTAAGTTTATATATTAATAATTTATATATCATATTCTAAATAAGTTATATTTATCCTATATACTTTAAGTAGTTAATATTTATTTCTATAATACATTTATTAATATTAATATAGTAAATACTTATTAGAGTACTTTAATAATATAATATTTATCATTTGTAAAAATAGAAATTTATTTCAAGGTTTATATGTGATAAGAATATATATATATATATATTAATATATTTTATATATATAGATTACTTAATGTCATTTTAATAATAAAAATCTAATAATATGTAATATTAATATATTTATAATGTACTTTTGTAAAATAATATTTATTTGTAATAATAACAATAATAGTGATAATAAAAATGATACTTTTGAAAACGATAATTTTAATAGGAATGATAATAATAAAACTTAATAATAATAATAATATCAATAATAACGATAATGAAAATAATACTTTTACTAATAATACTTAATACCTAATAATAATAATAATAATAATAATAATAATAATAATAATAATAATAATAATAATAATAATAATAATGATAATGATAAGTATAAGTAACTACCTCAAAATAGGCGTTAAAAAAAATTAACTACCCGTGACGGGACTCGAACCCGCGATCTCTCCTTTGACCCACAACACTCTTAACCATCCTTCTGTTTCATGCTTTTCTAAAATAGCCTGTCACCCATTTATATTTATTATGTTATCAGCTGGCCCAACAACACAATGTTTATTCGGCCCAATCCAGCAGTCCATTAACAGAAGCAATACAACCCAAGTGATATTAACGGCCCAATCATCAATTAAATTACCAATTCCATTTAGCATCTAATACAGTTGTAAAGTTAACCTTTTTGTGGGGTTTTGATTCGGTAAATAAAAAAAAATCGAACGCCTATATCTTAATTATTATAATTATCATCATTAAATTTTATTGTAACCGTATCTATCATCTTGTCATCCTCGTGCATCCCTTTATCTTCTCCAATCATGATCGTGTTTTAATATTCATCGTCTTCCCCACTTAACATCACCACTTTCATGCTATTGTTCATCGTCTCTTTACTGTATTATTGACAAAACAGGAACAGGAAGGGCAATAGCAGCGTAACATGGAACAGAAACATATAGCAGTTGTTTTTGTGGTTTGTGGGTTTCGTTTTTGAATGGAAATCAGAAACATTCACTTAGTAGTTCGATTCGTTAAACGATGGTTGTTTTTTGATGGTGACTAGGGTTGGTCGAACATAAATAATTTAATCTTAGTGGCAGTGCTTAGTGGTTTAAACGAGTTTTTGATGGTTGGTGGTTCGATGGTGAAGTGTACAAGGTGGCGGTTTAATGGTGATAATCAAGGTGGGGATGTGATTAACGGTTCATGATCAAAACAGGAAACAATATAACGAGGGATGGTGTTTCTTTATTCTGATTAACTTTCTCGATAAAATGGGTTAGAACCAAATAGTAATTTAACACCCATGTATTGGAACACTCAATGGTTTTGATTATAAAAGAACTATACTAATACGCAAATGTTTATACATATGAACTGATCATATGTATCTTGAAAAGGGATGGATGACAATACTTGTTTGTTGGGTTCCTGCTGTCCCTTATCTTGGTATTGTTTCAGATGTTATGACGGACGTATGTTGATGGAAGTCCTTCGGTGTTGAACACAAAAGCATGGCAACTACAGTAATCTTCAAATAATGATGGTGATGTTGTTGTGATGATGATGATGAAGGTGAGGGTGATGGTTTGGTGTTGGTGTTCGAGTGGGTTTAGGGTGGTACGATGGGTTGAAGGTGGTGATGGATTTCATAAAAACAATTATGGTGGTTCGTTGGTTTGCAAAGAGAAAAAGAGAGAGATCAAGAATATGAGAGAGAGGGAAAAGATTGAGGTGGTCTGACAGTGGTGGAGGCTCGATGGTGGCTTGTGGATATATCTCCTCCTATCTAGTATGCAAGTAATATGTATATATGATATAGATTCATATAAGTATTAGATAATATAGAACGGTACTCCAATCATCCAATTATGTACAGTTGCTTATAGTAATGATAATATAATATAATTTAACAATAACTCATGTGATTAAGAAAGTAGCAGCCTCCTTATTTTGTTTTCTAATTACCGACGATTTTCCCACGCACTGCTATATCGTGCTCCGTTGTAAATTAGTGGCAGATAAAAGTACACAGAAAAATCTCAAATTTTAATATTAATTATCTTTATTTAATTCAGTCATTATGGTATAAAAATTCGATCATTAATTGTTAAATAAAAATTACATCAATTGTCCCTCTCAATTTTGGGTAAAATATAAAAAGTGTTAAAACTTAACAAATAGTTCCTAAATACATTTTTAATAAGCCTAAAATTTATAGAACTCATTTTCGAATCACCGTTTATTTTAAAATCATATAAGTTTGAATTTAACTTGCTTAATATCCATCGAAACATCAAACAAGTATTACAACCATTTAATATTTGTTTTTAATATACTTTATTTATATACAAATATGTTTTAAATGTTAATCATTATAATATCATATTTTTATTTTATTTTACATAATTAATTTTTAACAACATATAATATCTCGAATTATATTTCCAATTATTATTTATATGTATATATATACACACATATCTATGTACAATTAAATGTTCGTGAATCGTCAGGAATAGTCGAGGGTAATTGCATACATGATAATAGTTCAAAAATTTTGAGACTCAAGATTACAGACTTTGCTCATCGTGTCGGAAACATATAAAGATTAAGTTTAAATTTGGTCGAAAATCTCCGGGTCGTCACAAAAACTCCCTAACTCGACTGGTATTAAATCAATTTTAAACGTTTCATCCCCCAGTTTAATTTCTCTCTCCCGACATATATTATCTGCTGAAATTAATTTACCGTTTGCTAATTCGAGTAAAAATTTACTATCCAAAGGCGTCAATGGGCAACTTAATTTAGCTTAAAATTCTCTACTCATATAGCTTCTATCTGCACCCGAATCAAATAAAACATAAGCAGATTTATCGTCAATAAGAAACGTACCCGTAACAAGCTCCGGTTCTTCCTGTGCTTCTGCCGCATTAATATTGAAAACTCTTCCACGGCCCTGCCCATTAGTATTCCCCTGATTCGGGCAATTTCTAATAATGTGGCCCAGTTTTCCACATTTATAACAAACAGCGTTGGTATTACTTGCTCCGACACTATTCGTTTCGGCATTACTTGTTCCGACATTATTTGTTCCTTTAGTTCTGTTAAACTTTGGTCCGTAGACCTCACACTTTATCGCGCTATGACCATTTCTTTTATACCTGTTGCAAAATGTCGTGCAAAACCCCTGATGATTTTCTTCACACCTATGACATGGCTGTTTTTGGTTTTTGTTGTCGTTGTTGTTATTGAGGTTGTTGTTGGGATTGTTATTGTTGTTGAAACGGTTATTGTAGTTGTTGTTGTTGTTGGGATATTTATTGTAGTTATTGTTGGGATTGCGGTTATTGTTGCGACTGTTGTTGCGGTTGTTGGGATAGTTGTTGCGATTGTGGTTGTAATTGTTATTGTTGTTGTACTGGTGACTCGTGTCACCGTTTTCCTCCCACTTCCTCTTGAGTTGTTTCGTGTTGGCTTCTTCGGCCGCCTGCTCTTTAATTCTTCCCTCAATCTGATTTATGAGTTTATGAGCCATTCAACTTGCCTTCTGTATAGAAGCGGGCTCGTGTGAACTTACATCTTCTTGAATCCTTACTGGTAACCCTTTTACAAATGCGTCGATCTTCTCTTCTTCATCTTCGAATGCTCCCGGACACAATAGGCACAACTCTGTGAATCGTCATTCATACGTGGTAATGTCTAACCCTTGTGTTCGTAACTCTCTAAGCTCTACCTTGAGCTTATTGACTTCGTTTCTAGGACGGTACTACTCGTTCATCAATTGCTTAAATGCCAACCACAGTAGTACGTAAGCAGCATTTTGTCCTACCTGTTCAAGATAGGTGTTCCACCACGTTAACGCAGTACCTGTGAAGGTATGCGTAGCGTACTTAACTTTATCCTCTTCAGTACACTTACTTATGGCAAACACCGATTCGACGTTCTCGGTCCACCGTTTCAATCCAATTGGTCCTTCTGTTCCATCAAATTCCAAAGGTTTGCAGGCAGTGAATTCTTTGTAGGAGCATCCTACACGATTTCTTTCGCCGTTAGTTGCATTGCTAGATTCAGAGTTATTGTTGGTATGTAGCGCAGCCTGTACTGTGGCTATGTTTATAGCAAGAAAGGTACGAAATTCCTCTTCGCTCATATTCATGGTGTGTCGAGTAGTCGGTGTCATTTCCTTCAAAATAGCCAACTGAATCGAGTTAATCATACAGAATATTAAGAGTAGTCAATAGTATTTCGTAGCATAATATGAACTCATTTATAAAAGCTTTTTCTTCATATTAGCGTTTTATAAGTTTAAATTCGGATACTACCTACCCGTTAAGTTCATACTTAGTAGCTAATATACAATTCAACTACTACAATTCCATATGAAAAACTAATTATAATAATATATCACATACAAATATTCTTCAAACTTACAACTTTGCTATATTACATATAACATGAAATATAGTACACTTTGATACAAGACAGTTTTGAAGATAAACCTAGTTAATACGCAAGTTGTTCAGCAAAGGAAATAAAGACACGTAATTCATAAGTCCAGAAACAAGTCATGCATTCTGGTTTTACTAAGACGACTTCCCATCCTTGGTCTTGTGGAAAATAACCGTTATGACCATTGGCTAGGCAGCATGTTGTAATGTCGTCAAAAGGACGAGGGTTTCGTAATGTCCAGCAGCCCCGTAATAATCTAAAAACCCTGTTTCTCACCCCCAACTACTGAATCCGTCACTTGTGGGAAGGTTTTATTTAAAAGTTGCAATCCGATGTTCTTTTTCTCACTTTGGTAAGAAGCGAACATCACTAACCCGTAAACATAACATGCTTCTTTATGTTGCATGTTAGAAGCTCTTTCTAATTCACGAAATCCTATGTTGGGATATGTTGAGTCAAAATAGGTTCTTAACCCGTAGCGTAAAATTGCATTTGGGTTCCCCGCATTTAACGCTTTAAAGAAAACATGGCGTAACTTACGGTCTCCCCAATGTGATATACCCCACCTATCAAAGGAAAGCCTTTTATAAACTAAGGCATTTCTGGAAAATCTTTCAAATGTTTGACAAGTTAATTTCGCCATAACTAAATGTGCTAATGAATTCTGACCGACTCTAGACAAGATTTCCTCAATCATATCCTCTTGTAGGTCTTCTAAAATATTCGGTTGTCTACCCTTAACGTCCATTTTGTTTTTATACTGTAAAATAGATAATGATTAGATTCGTAAAAGATAATTAACAAACAATACAAGCAATTTTTACATAGAACATAAAAGTACAAGCACACTACAATACATATAATACACAACATGATTACAACCCTCTAATCTGAATCACTGGTTTCTTCTTCTTCGAACTTGGTTCGTTTTCCTAATTTTATAGGGATATATGGTGTTCCTCTAATACGAGCCGTCGTTTTCCACAATGGTTTAGAAAAACCTGGTGGTTTAGAGGTTCCCGAGTTATTGTTACAATTTAGGAAGTACGGACGTTGCCGATACATATAAAGTTCATCGGGGTTGGAATCAGGTTTCTCTATTTTTATACCTTTTCCCTTATTATTTTCTTTTGCTTTATTAAATTGGGTCGAGGTAATTTCTATAACATCATCGGAATCCTCGTCGGGATCAGATTCATCGGAGAATTGGTAATCTTCCCAATAATTTGCTTCCTCGGCGGAAACACCATTGACCATTTTTAACGTTGGTCCGTTGGTTGAGGATTTTCTTTTATTTAATCGATTTACTGTAGGTATCAATATTTCTTCCTCCGAAATCTCTTCTTCTTCCGTGTAACAACCCAACCCGTTAACCATCCGAAAACGTGCCACAAAAAAAAATTTCTGAAACAGTTTATCTGGACGGCGTCCAAAAGCTTGGACGGCGTCCAGCTCTTAAGACTGGGACGGCGTCCAGACATCCGGGACGGCGTCCAGATGTACTAAAACATTCTGATCAGTTTTTCGAACTCACGCGGGCGAAAACCCGCTTCCCGACACTTTTAAACCAAAACACTTTCACAATATATTACAATAGTTTAAACTAAGAGTTTTTCACAATAAAAACCGAGTTTTACGACACCAGGCCCACATCAACCCAAAATACCATTTGTGACTATTTCGACCCATTAGTTTATACAAAAACATAGACCGAGCATGGGATTGGGGACACGCTACCCAATCCTAATCAAATCCAAAAGCAAGTCTTCTAAAGCAACTACGCAAGTCCACTAGTCCCCGCGCTTACCCGAGCCACCGCATCCGTGCAATCTATAAAAATGTAAACAACGAGAGGGTAAGCTAACGCTTAGTGAATGAGAATATACTACATACATATATATGTATAAAATGGACACGCCACAATAATAATCAAATATCGCATACCGAAGCATCCAAGTGTAAGGCAAGCTAAACCTAGCATACCGTACGTTCACTAAGCACAAGCTAACAACACCAACAATATAGTAAGTTCACAAACAACGTTGCGAACAATGCCAATAAGCTACAACCAGAAGGTTAGCTACATCACGTCAATACAACATTATACGTATACAATGTATATATATAATAACGCGTAAAACTCCCAAGGTTAACCATAACGCTATGGTGCTACCGGCTCGTGGTTCACACCATACGCAATTGAGTCATACTCTTTTATAGTGCTACCGGCTCGTGGTTCACACTCGATGCTACTGGCTCGTGGTTCACATCAATTATTTTATAGTGCTACCGGCTCGTGGTTCACACTCGATGCTACCGGCTCGTGGTTCACATCAATTATTTTATAGTGCTACCGGCTCGTGGTTCACACTCGATGCTACCGGCTCGTGGTTCACATCAATTATTTTATAGTGCTACCGGCTCGTGGTTCACACTCGATCACACACACACATTATGGCACTACCGGCTCGATGGTTCATACCATAACATTCACAAATAAATACGCCATATACACATACGTATAATTATTCCACTCACAATACTACCCTTCGCCATTGGGGTTATATCTAAGTCCGCATCACAATATTAACCCTTCGCCATCGGGGTTATATAATCCACATCATACCGCGTGTGATAATGTACACACAAATTGTGTACCCCGCCAAAGGTGGCCAACCAAAACGCACAACCGTGCCAATTGGACCTATACACAAGTCCATCAAATCCACCTATATGTGAAGTGAGCTCTATAACCAAGAAACACTTCACCCCGACCCGCACCCATCCTACACATACATATGCACATAGGATATTAACACTCACCTCGTCGTCTTGATGAATGCTTCCGAATAATCCGCAACGCGCCAATGGAAAGTATCTATTCCATTATCACAAATACAATAACACGATTAGGGTTGACTTACAAACCAACCCATATGACACTTAGTGCAATTTCGACCCAAATGCACTTCCAAGTACAAACCGCGCCCAAAACTAACCAATAATCACTAACACGAGTGAAAATGGTCCTAACACACCAATTAAACTCGAACACAAGTGTTAAACACGTGTCATACCCGTTTTGACACCAAAACCCTAATTTGACCCATTTCAAAATTAGGCAACCAAACACACCCAAAAGTGTTCCAACACTTCCATAATCACTAAACCTAGTAATTAAACTCACCATCAAACCCTAAACAAGGCCAAATCATCAACCGACCCAAAACCCGCCAAGTGACAAGAACAACAAGTCACCATAAACCCATTTCATCATCTAAAAGGGTTTCATAACAAACTAACTCAAAACCCTAACTTGAATATCAAATTTAACAAATGAAATTCGGAGTTTGGGCTTACCAATACCACCACAACGTAGCTAGGAGCGAGATGAACAACTTTAGAACCCGAGCTTTTGCGAGAATCCGACTCCTTCTTCTCCAAATCAACCTCTCTCTCTCTAAAACCCTTGCTCTCTCACTAAAAATGGTTGAGAGTGTTTTGTTGGTGAAGATAGGGTTGAATGAGCTCAACATTTGCCCATTTGTGGCTTAAAACCGGCCACCATGTGAAAAGACCAACATACCCCTCTAAAAATCTTGAAATCCCACAGCTGGCCCGACAGACACATGGGACGGCGTCCCAACTTCTTGGACGGCGTCCCGTCCTTCTTTGCTGGACGGCGTCCCGAAGTTTTGGACGGCATCCCGAATGACTAAAATGTCAGAAACCGAAATAGGGTCTTACAACTCTCCCCCACTTAAGCACGATCGCGTCCTCGTGATCCGCAACACGTAACCGAACAGACCTCACTCAACGGTCCTCAAACATAGCCCCAATCCGACCTTCCTAAGCAATCCTTCCCAATGAATCGCCTTTAACAACTAAATCGTCACACGCGATTTATCAATTCACAATCCCGAGCACTAAACCATGCTCATTCCCTAACATCGAGAAAAACTCAACCAAATCTCGAACCAAGATATCAACCCCTTAGCGTACCCTTACCGAGTACAATGCTAAAAGCAACCAAGTCTCAATCCAAGGTCAACAACCCGAAACGATGAAGACCGATCCGAACGAATCCTTACGGATAACACCAATCACTAAACATCCCTTGTAGTGCGCAATACAACCCATACGCAACTACCGTAACATCATCACAAACAGTTAAAACCAAAAGCGCCCAGAACGACTATGGCAACGCTAGTCCTAAGGTGTACAAAATCGGCTATTGTCACACCCGTGACAACATGTGAGCGAAACACGGCTATCGCATCACAAATCACACCACACGGTCCTCACGACCCCACCATCGGCGTATAAAACAACCGATAGTTCTCACAACACAACTCAAGAATGGTACTCTCATTTCCCACCGGTACTCGCATTTCCCGATAATGTTATGCCATGCCGACGTAACACTACTCTCCTGATGAAGTCAGTGGACCCCGAAGGCCATGCTTCACCAATCTCAACACCGGATGAAGTCAGCGGACCCGAAAGTCATGCTTCACCGATATATCACCTCGCTCATGATGAAGTCAGCGGACCCGAAGATCATGCTTCACCAATCGCATACTCCCATGATGAAGTCAGCGGACTCCGAAAGTCATGCTTCATCATTCATCAATACCACGATGAAGTTAGCGGACCCCGAAGGTCATGCTTCATCAATCACATACGCACTTTCGGCCTCAAACAACGAGTAGTGCAACATCGCGCTCAGTTACACTATAGTGAACCCTAGTGGATACCACTAACCATCCACAATCGAGCAAGAACCACCTATATCGAACATAGGTACCAAACAATAATTCTCCAAAAGAGAACCCGACTCACACACATCCCTTAACCGAGGGATTTTACCTTGCTCGCCAAACACGTCCATTATCTCTCAACGAGATTCACCAACATACCACCTCAGTGATAATTTACAAATCCAATATCATAAGTACAAGTTAACCAAAATTGTACTCTACCACAAATCGACCCAAACTGTGTCTCGACCAAATTTCAGGATCTACCAAAAGCATCATCCGAAATCTCACACTAAAACTTCCTCGTGCGGGAGTGTAACTCCCCCACTTGGAACTACGTTCCAATATCCACAACTCGTACAATGCTACCAAAGGTAGACTCTACCAACAATTGGGTTCACACGACCCATCACTACATCTTGCTCCAACCTTGAGCATACGAAGGATTTTAACCAATCCTTAAAACCTTTCGAACGAAAAGTGCACCACAAATTACACAAACCAATACCCTCGCAATCTTCCAATTACTTTAGTTTGTCAACTTCGACTTACTCACTCATGTACCTAAGGGTTTCACTTCGGTACCCTAAGCACAATGTAACCGCAACACCATCGGAGTCGAACACCACGCTAGTAGGTATAAAAGAGGCACCTAATGTCGCGTCATGTAGGCTCCATTACCAACATACATCGATATCCAAAACACTCTATCTCAAGGGTTCCAACCCCCCGACGAACCTCACGGTTCATCAATCTCAATCACAAAAGCGAACACGCGCTTAACAACCGAACACCAAAACCCATTTCCATGGCTTGGTAGAACATTTCCCAAATACTAAGGAATGCTTGGTTGCACCAAGTCTTAAGCCCTTCGCCCGACAATCCAACGTCACCATAGGGTACTTCCATTAGGAACGTCACCCATAACATCAATATGCACAAAACAAGGCATTTAATCAACTCAAACGCAATAGCTTATAATAAATAATCAAAGGACATATTTATTAAAACGAAACGTACCTTAACGTCTCCTTGCCGCACCCGTCCCTGCTAACTTGGGGCAATCCTACTTACGATGTCCTTCTTCTTGGCAATTAAAGCACACCATGCCATCACCCTTTGGTACCGAACATTCCCAAGACTTGTGACCCCTCACACCACAATTGTAACATCTATCCGCACTAGAATCCGGTATACCCGTTCGCGTACCACCCATGTTCACACTCGGACCCTTAGTCCTCTTACTCGGAGCACCATAAGAAACAACCCTTCTCTCCCTTGAAGGTTTACCCTTCTTCGATCGCGAATACGACTCAAAATCTCTAGCCACCGCGAATAATTCCGCAAACGACTTCGCGTAACCCTGGCTAATCTTACTCTTCAAGTCATCATTCAAAGTCCGATAGAAATCCTCCATCAACAAACGATCATTCCCCAAATACTCCAGGCAAAAACGAGCCTTCGCCATAAAGGTCGTCTTGAGAGTATTCAAATCCATAGAACCCTGTTGCAAATTTCGCAACTCATTACACATTTCCGACAAATCGGCTGAAGTCCGGAACTCCTCGAAGAATTCCTTCTTAAACCCGTCCCACGATAACGCCATAAACGGTTCACCACCGACAAGATCAATCTTACCATCCAACCAATCCTTTGCCCTACCCCGCAACAAACTAGTAGCGAGTCTTGTCCTCTTCTCAGGAGGGCATTCAAAAGTACGAAAACACCCTTCAACATCGGAGATCCATGTGGTGCTAACCAAAGGATCCGGTTTCCCGTCATACATCGGAGGTTTAGTTCTCATGAAGCTCTTAAGACAATGCTCCATTTCACCACTAGTTCAAAATTCGGAATACCTCCTATCCATTTCTTCTTAAAATGCACTCATTTGCTCCGCAACGGCGGCCGCAACTCTAGAGTTAAACTCCCCGTCATTCGTCTCGATCTAGTTTCGCGTCGTCATTCTAAAGAATGCAAAACGATTAGTCCACGAACGTATAAAACAACACGCATAACACCGCCCCATCTTGCTCAACACTCGTCGTACATCACTTGTTAAACACGATTTGCACCCGTAATAAGGTTTGCAAGTCCTTATTACGCACACACGTCGTATCCCCTCGTTAGTACAACGACCATCTTGCTCGATGATATTCGCAACGCAACATAAACATAAACATAACACAATCGTATATTAATAATATCCACGTATTAATATACACGTTAGTCCACCTATCAATTAAGGCACTAACCAAATTCCCATTCCGACCCGTAATCCTACAAGTCCCGCAACAAATACGCACACACAAAAGTCTAAGTCTAGGCACCTATCCCAAGTCACCTAAATCCCTTAGACCATGCTCTGATACCACTTGTAACGACCCAACCCGTTAACCATCCGAAAACGTGCCACAAAAAAAAATTTCTGAAACAGTTGATCTGGACGGCGTCCAGCTCTTAAGACTGGGACGGCGTCCAGACATCCGGGACGGCGTCCAGATGTACTAAAACATTCTGATCAGTTTTTCGAACTCACGCGGGCGAAAACCCGCTTCCCGACACTTTTAAACCAAAACACTTTCACAATATATTACAATAGTTTAAACTAAGAGTTTTTCACAATAAAAACCGAGTTTTACGACACCGGGCCCACATCGACCCAAAATACCATATGTGACTATTTCGACCCATTAGTTTATACAAAAACATAGACCGAGCATGGGATTGGGGACACGCTACCCAATCCTAATCAAATCCAAAAGCAAGTCTTCTAAAGCAACTACGCAAGTTCACTAGTCCCCGCGCTTACCCGAGCCACCGCATCCGTGCATTCTATAAAAATGTAAACAACGAGAGGGTAAGCTAACGCTTAGTGAATGAGAATATACTACATACATATTTATGTATAAAATGGACACGCCACAATAATAATCAAATATCGCATACCGAAGCATCCAAGTGTAAGGCAAGCTAAACCTAGCATACCGTACGTTCACTAAGCACAAGCTAACAACACCAACAATATAGTAAGTTCGCAAACAACGTTGCGAACAATGCCAATAAGCTACAACCAGAAGGTTAGCTACATCACGTCAATACAACATTATACGTATACAATGTATATATATAACAACGCGTAAAACTTCCAAGGTTAACCATAACGCTATGGTGCTACCGGCTCGTGGTTCACACCATACGCAATTGAGTCATACTCTTTTATAGTGCTACTGGCTCGTGGTTCACACTCGATGCTACCGGCTCGTGGTTCACATCAATTATTTTATAGTGCTACCGGCTCGTGGTTCACACTCGATGCTACCGGCTCGTGGTTCACATCAATTATTTTATAGTGCTACCGGCTCGTGGTTCACACTCGATGCTACCGGCTCGTTGTTCACATCAATTATTTTATAGTGCTACCGGCTCGTGGTTCACACTCGATCACACACACACATTATGGCACTACCGGCTCGATGGTTCATACCATAACATTCACAAATAAATACGCCATATACACATACGTATAATTATTCCACTCACAATACTACCCTTCGCCATTGGGGTTATATCTAAGTCCGCATCACAATATTAACCCTTCGCCATCGGGGTTATATAATCCACATCATACCGCGTGTGATAATGTACACACAAATTGTGTACCCCGCCAAAGGTGGCCAACCAAAACGCACAACCGTGCCAATTGGACCTATACACAAGTCCATCAAATCCACCTATATGTGAAGTGAGCTCTATAACCAAGAAACACTTCACCCCGACCCGCACCCATCCTACACATACATATGCACATAGGATATTAACACTCACCTCGTCGTCTTGATGAATGCTTCCGAATAATCCGCAACGCGCCAATGGAAAGTACCTATTCCATTATCACAAATACAATAACACGATTAGGGTTGACTTACAAACCAACCCATATGACACTTAGTGCAATTTCGACCCAAATGCACTTCCAAGTACAAACCGCGCCCAAAACTAACCAATAATCACTAACACGAGTGAAAATGGTCCTAACACACCAATTAAACCCGAACACAAGTGTTAAACACGTGTCATACCCGTTTTGACACCAAAACCCTAATTTGACCCATTTCAAAATTAGGCAACCAAACACACCCAAAAGTGTTCCAACACTTCCATAATCACTAAACCTAGTGATTAAACTCACCATCAAACCCTAAACAAGGCCAAATCATCAACTGGCCCAAAACCCGCCAAGTGACAAGAACAACAAGTCACCATAAACCCATTTCATCATCTAAAAGGGTTTCATAACAAACTAACTCAAAACCCTAACTTGAATATCAAATTTAACAAATGAAATTCGGAGTTTGGGCTTACCAATACCACCACAACGTAGCTAGGAGCGAGATGAACAACTTTAGAACCCGAGCTTTTGCGAGAATCCGACTCCTTCTTCTCCAAATCAACCTCTCTCTCTCTAAAACCCTTGCTCTCTCACTAAAAATGGTTGAGAGTGTTTTGTTGGTGAAGATAGGGTTGAATGAGCTCAACATTTGCCCATTTGTGGCTTAAAACCGGCCACCATGTGAAAAGACCAACATACCCCTCTAAAAATCTTGAAATCCCACAGCTGGCCCGACAGACACATGGGACGGCGTCCCAACTTCTTGGACGGCGTCCCGTCCTTCTTTGCTGGACGGCGTCCCGAAGTTTTGGACGGCGTCCCGAATAACTAAAATGTCAGAAACCGAAATAGGGTCTTACATTCCGGTTCTTCCTCTTCTGGTTCCTCCTCTTCTGGTTCCTCCTCTTCCGGTTCCTCCTCTTCCGGTTCCTCCTCTTCCAGTTCCTCTTCAGGAATTTGTGAATCTTCCCAAAGTATATTCGACTCTTCATTATTATTAGGTGAGTCGATGGGATTTGTACTAGTGATAGACATCTATCACACAATATCAAACATATTAAGAGGTTAATATATCACATAATTACATGTTAATAATATATAGTTTCCAACAAAAGTGTTAAGCAATCGTTTTTAAAGAAAACACGATCGAAGTCCAGACTCACTAATGTATCCTAACAAACTCGATAAGACACACTAATGCAAATTTCTGGTTTTCTAAGACCAATGCTCGGATACCAACTAAAATGTCCCGTTCATATTAATTATAAACGTTCCATATTAATTGATTTCGTCGCGAAGTTTTGACCTCTATATGAGACGTTATTCAAAGACTGCATTCATTTTTAAAACAACCATAACCTTTATTTTATCTATAAAGGTTTAAAAAGCATTACGTAGATTATCAAATAATAATAATCTAAAATATACCGTTTACACACGACCATTACATAATGGTTTACAATAAGAATATATTACATCAAAAAATAAGTTTCTTGAATGCAGTTTTTACATAATATCATACAAGCATGGACTCCAAATCTTGTTCTTATTTTAGTATGCAACAGCAGAAGCTCTTAATAATCACTTGAGAATAAACATGCTTAAAACATCAACAAAAATGTTGGTGAGTTATAGGTTTAACCTATATGTTATCAAATCATAATAATAGACCACAAGATTTCATATTTCAATATACATCCCATACATAGAGATAAAAATCATTCATATGGTGAACACCTGGTAACCGACATTAACAAGATGCATATAAGAATATCCCCTATCATTTCGGGAAATCCTTCGGACATGATAAAAACGAATTCGAAGTACTAAAGCATCTGGTACTTTGGATGGGGTTCGTTAGGCCCAATAGATCTATCTTTAGGATTCGCGTCAATTAGTATATCGGTTTACTAATTCTTAGGTTACCAAGCAAAAGGGGCATATTCGGCTTCGATCATTCACCCATATAATGTAGTTTCATTTACTTGTGTCTATTTCGTAAAACATTTATAAAACTGCATGTATTCTCATCCCAAAATATTAGATTTTAAAAGTGGGACTATAACTCACTTTCACAGATTTTTACTTCGTCGGGAGTAAGACTTGGCCACTGGTCGATTCACGAACCTATAACAAATATATACATATATATATATATATATATATCAAAGTATGTTCAAAATATATTTACAACATTTTTAATACATTTTGATGTTTTAAGTTTATTAAGTCAGCTGTCCTCGTTAGTAACCTACAACTAGTTGTCTATAGTTAGATGTACAGAAATAAATTGTTATATATTATCTTGAATCAATCCACGACCCAGTGTATACACGTCTCAGGCTAGATCACATCTCAAAGTATATATATTTTTGGAATCAACCTCAACCCTGTATAGCTAACTCCAACATTACTGCATATATAGTGTCTATGGTTGTTCCAAATAATATATATAGATGGGTCAATATGATATGTCAAAATATTTGCATACGTGTCTATGGCATCCCAAGATTACATAATATATTAGAATACATGTATAAAATAATATAAGTTAGCTAGGATATGATTAATATAGATTTGTTACCAATTTTCACGTAGCTACAATAAGAAAAATTATCCAATCTTGTTTTACCCATAACTTCTTCGTTTTAAATCCGTTTTGAGTGATTCAAGTTGCTATGGTTTCATATTGAACTTAAGTTTATGAATCTAAACATAAAAATTATAAGTTTATAGTCAGAAATACAGATTACAAGTCGTTTTTGTAAAGGTAGTCATTTCAGTCGAAATAACGACGTCTAGATGACCATTTTGGAAAACATACTTCCACTTTGAGTTTAACCATGATTTTTGGATATAGTTTCATGTTCATAAGAAAAATCATTTTCCCAGAAGAACAAATTTTAAATCAAATTTTATCATAGTTTTTAATTAACTAACCCAAAACAGCCCGCGGTGTTACTACGACGGCATATATCCGATTTTACGGTGTTTTTCGTGTTTTCAGGTTTTAAATCATTAAGTTAGCATATCATATAGATATAGAACATGTGTTTAGTTGATTTTAAAAGTCAATTTAGAAGGATTAACTTTTGTTTGCGAACAAGTTTAGAATTAACTAAACTATATTCTAGTGATTTCAAGTTTAAACCTTCGAATAAGGTAGTTTTATATATATGAATCGAATGATGTTATGTGCATCATTACTACCTCAAGTTTTGTGGATAAACCTACTGGAAATAAGAAAAGTAGATCTAGCTTCAAAGGATCCTTGGATGGCTTGAAAGTTCTTGAAGCAGAATCATGACACGAAAACAAGTTCAAGTAAGATTTTCACTCGAAATACGATTGTTATAGTTATAGAAATTGAATCAAAGTTTGAATATGAGTATTACCTTGTATTAGAAAGATATCTTACTATAAATAAGAAAGATTTCTTGAGGTTGTATGATCACTTTACAAGATTGGAAGTAAGCTAGCAAACTTGGAAGTATTCTTGATTTTATGAAACTAGAACTTATAGAATTTATGAAGAACACTTAGAACTTGAAGATAGAACTTGAGAGAGATCAATTAGATGAAGAAAATTGAAGAATGAAAGTGTTTGTAGGTGTTTTTGGTCGTTGGTATATGGATTAGATATAAAGGATGTGTAATTTTTGTTTACATGTAAATAAGTCATGAATGATTACTAATATTTTTGTAATTTTATGAGATATTTCATGCTAGTTGCCAAATGATGATTCCCACATGTGTTAGGTGACTCACATGGGCTGCTAAGAGCTGATCATTGGAGTGTATATACCAATAGTATATACATCTAAAAGTTGTGTATTGTACGAGTACGAATACGGGTGCATACGAGTAGAATTGTTGATGAAACTGAACGAGGATGTAATTGTAAGCATTTTTGTTAAGTAGAAGTATTTTGATAAGTGTCTTGAAGTCTTTCAAAAGTGTATGAATACATATTAAAACACTACATGTATATACATTTTAACTGAGTCGTTAAGTCATCGTTAGTCGTTACATGTAAATGTTGTTTTGAAACCTTTAGGTTAACGATCTTGTTAAATGTTGGTAACCCATTGTTTATTATATCTAAAGAGATGTTAAATTATTACATTATCATGATATTATGATATATTAATATATCTTAGTATGATATATATACAGTTAAATGTTGTTACAACGATAATCGTTACATATATGTCTCGTTTCGAAATCATTAAGTTAGTAATCTTGTTTTTACATATGTAGTTCATTGTTAATACACTTAATGACATGTTTAATTATCATTTATCATAATTAAACATAGTGTAACAATATCTTAATATGATTCATATGTATTTAGTAAGACGTTGTTATAACGATAATCGTTATATATATCGTTTCGAGTTTTCTTAATTCAATAGTCTCATTTTTATGTATATACCCATTGTTAAAATACCTAATGAGATACTTACTTATCATAATATCATGTTAACTATATATGTAACCATTTATATATCATCATATAGTTTTTACAAGTTTTAACGTTCGTGAATCGCCGGTCAACTTGGGTGGTCAATTGTCTATATGAAACATATTTCAATTAATCACGTCTTAACAAGTTTGATTGCTTAACATGTTGGAAATACTTAATCATGTAATTATCAAATTCAATTAATATAAATAAACATGGAAAAGTTCGGGTCACTACAATATTCGGTAATAATAATTCAACCATAGAATGTAGTTTTGCATACTTGTGACTATTTTGTAAAACATTTATAAAACTGCATGTATTCTCATCCCAAAATATTAGATTTTAAAAGTGGGACTATAACTCACTTTCACAGATTCTTAATTCGTCTAGAATTAAACTTGGCCACTGATCGATTCATGAACCTATAACAAATATATACATATATATCAAAGTATGATCAAAATATATTCACAATATGTTTTATTACGTTTTAACGTTTTAAGTTTGTTAAGTTAGCAGTCTAACGTTAGTAATCTATAACTAGTTGTCCACAGTTAGATGTACAGAATTAAATCAATATATATTATCTCGAATCAATCCACGACCCAGTATCTACAAGTCTCGGACTCAATCACAACTCAAAGTATATATATTATTTTGGAATCAACCTCAACTCTATATAGCTAACTCAAGCATTACAGCATATAGAGTGTCTATGGTTGTTCCAAATAATATATATATATAGGTCGATATGATATGTCAAAACATTGTATACGTGTCTATGGTATCCCAAGATTACATAATATATGTTAGAATACATGTATAATACAATATAAGTTAGTTAAGTTATGATTTGTATAGATTTGTTACAAATTTCACGTAGCTACAACAAGCAAAAATATCCAATTTTGTTTTACACATAACTTCTTCGTTTTAAATCCGTTTTGAGTGATTCAAGTTATTATGGTTTCATATTGAACTGAAATTTATGAATCTAAATAGAAAAATTATAAGTTTATAGTCGGAAATATAAGTTACAAGTCGTTTTTGTAAGAGGTAGTCATTTCAGTCGAAAGAACGACGTCTTGATGACCATTTTGAAAAACATACTTCCACTTTGAGTTTAACCATACTTTTTGGATATAGTTTCATGTTCATAAGAAAAATCATTTTCCCAGAATAACAACTTTTAAATCAAAGTTTATCATAGTTTTTAATTATCTAACCCAAAACAGCCCCCGGTTTCACTACGACGGCGTATGTCCGGTTTTACGGTGTTATTCGTGTTTCCAGGTTTTAAATCATTAAGTTAGCATATCATATAGATATAGAAAATGTGTTTAGTTGATTTTAAAAGTCAAGTTAGAAGGATTAACTTTGTTTACGAACAAGTTTAGAATTAACTAAACTATGTTCTAGTTATTATAAGTTTAAATCTTCGAATAAGATAGTTATATATATATATATGAATCGAATGATGTTAAGAACATCATTACTACCTCAAGTTTAGTTGGTAAACCTACTGGAAGTGACAAGAAATGATTTAGCTTCAAAGGATCTTGGATGGCTTGAAAGTTCTTGAAGTAGAATCATGACACGAAAACAAATTCAAGTAAGATTCCTACCCGAATTAAGATTGTTATAGTTATAGAAATTGAATCAAAGTTTGAATATGAGTATTACCTTGAATTAGAATGATAACCTACTTTAAATAACAGAGGTTTCTTGATCTTAGATGATTACTTGGAATGGATTAGAAAGCTTGGAAGTAGAGTTGCAAACTTGAAAGTGTTCTTGAAGTTTACTTGAGTAGTTGTTTTGAAAGTTTATCTAGGTTAGGATTTATGAACTAGATTGAGCTAGATTTTGTTGAAGATGATGAAGAACACTTAGAACACCAAGAGAGAACTTGAGAGAGATAAGTTTGATGCATGAAAGTTGAAAAATGAAAGTGTTATGGTTGGTGAAGAAAAACGTGATTCTACCCTTGAATATAAGGTTCCAGTAGTTTGTATTTTTGTTAGATATTTCATGCTAGTTGCCAAATGATGGTTCCCACATATTTAGGTGACTCATTAAGGCTGCTAAGAGCTGATCATTGAAGTGTATATACCAATAGTATATACATTTAGAAGTTGTGTATTGTATGAATACGAATACGGATTGAATACGAGTAAATAGTGTACTGTAATAAATAGTGTTTACTGTACCAAATAGTATTTTACTGTAGCAAATAGTATTTTCTGTAGCAAATAGTATTTTACTGTAGCGAATAGTATTTTACTGTAAAAAATAGTGTTTTAGTTGTACATCTTTGATTTAATTGTATTTCTTATATATATATATATATATATATATATATATATATATATATATATATATATATATATATATATATATAAAATAAAAACTTACATCATAAAAAAAATAAAATGATTATATAATTATCACAAGTTATGACGTTCGTGAATCATCAGGCAAACGGGGTGGTCAATTGTCTACATAAACTCATTTCAATTAATCAAGTCTTAACAAGTTTGATTGCTTAACATGTTGGAAACATTTATTCATGTAAATATTAATCTCATATAGTATATAATCATGGAAAAGTTCGGGTCAGTACACACATTTCCCGTCGATTTCGTCATTATGGATATTGAGGGAGACACGAAGGTCCCCCTCATACTTGGCAGACCATTCCTAAATACTGCCAAGGCCGTAATAGATGTTCACGACAAATCGTTGAAGCTAAGAGTTGGAAGTGAAGAAGTCACATTTAATGTCGACCGACTCATGAGCCACCCCCGCGAGAAAGATATCAATCTCACTGATTCTTTTCACGAACTCGTCAATGAATATCTAGAGGATACCATGGCTATATGCAGTCAAGATCAAATTTCTAAGGATCTGTTCTGTAGTGACCCGAACTTTTCCATAATTATATATTATATGAGATTAATATTTACATGAATAATGTTTCCAACATGTTAAGCAATCAAACTTTTTAAGACTTGAATAAGTGAAACGGATTTTGTGTTAATGTTTGACCATCCAGTTTGTCCGATGATTCACGAACGTTATAACTTGTATATGACATGATACTATATATATGAACATATATATATATATATATATATATGTTTAACATGATGAAATGATAATTAAGTATCTCACTATGTATATTAACAATGAACTTTATACATAAAACAAGAATACTAACTTAAGAAATTCAAAACGATATCTATACGTAATGATTATCGTTGTAATAACGTCTTAATACTTATATATCATATTAAGACATATTAGTACATCATGTTATCATGATAATGTAACAATTTAACATCTCATTTAATATAATAACAATGGGATTAATTACATTTAACGAGATCGTTAACTTAAAGGTTCTGAAACAACACTTACATGTAACGATTAACGATGACTTAATGACTCAGTTAAAATGTATATACATGTAGTATATTAGGATGTATCATTACACTTTTAAAAGACTTCATGACACATATCAAAGTACTTCTACTTAAAAAAATGCTTACAATTGCATTCTCATTCATTTTCATCAACAATTCTACTAGTATGCACCCGTATTCGTACTCGTACAATACACAGCTCCTAGATGTATATACTATTGGTATATACACTTCAATGATCAGCTCTTAACAGCCCTCATTTAGTCAATAAACATGTGAAACCATCATTTGGCAACTAGCATGAATTATTACACTAAAATTCAAATTACAACTTGCTTATATGGAGACCATGGATCACGTTTTTCTTCACCTCACACACACTTGCATTTTTCAATTTTCTTTCATCCATTTGATCTCTCTCTTGTTCAATGATGATGTTCTAAGTGTTCTTCATCATATTCATCAAAATCTACATCAATCTAGCTCATAAATCTAACCTTTGATCAACCTACAAAACAACTACTCAAGAACACTTCAATAACACTTTCAAGTTTACTAGTTTACTTCCAAGCTTTCAAATCCATTCCAAGTAATCATCTAAGATCAAGAAACCTTTGTTATTTATAGTAGGTTATCTTTCTTATTCAAGGTAATATTCATATTCAAACTTTGATTCGATTTCCATAACTATAACTATCTTAATTCAAGTAGAAATCTTACTTGAACTTGTTTTTGTGTCATGATTCTACTTCAAGAACTTTCAAGCCATCCAAGATCCTTTGAAGCTCTAGATAATTTCTTGTCATTTCCAGTAGGTTTACCTACTATACTTGAGGTAGTTATGATGTTCATAACATCATTCGAATCATATTTATAAAACTATCTTATTCGAAGAATATAACTCGTAATCACTAGAACATAGTTTAGTGAATTCTAAACTTATTCGCAAACAAAGTTAATCCTTCTAACTTAACTTTTAAAATCAACTAAACACATGTAGACAAAGTTAATCCTCATAAATCTATGAAGAATGAGATGCCTCGGACTAATATCCAAGCTTGCGAGATCTTCTATATATGGGGATTAGACTTTATAGGGCCATTCCCTAAGTCTAATGAGAAAGAATATGTCCTCATAGCAGTAGATTACGTCTCCAGATGGGTCGAAGCCCAAGCATTTCCAACTAATGATGCCAAAGTCGTCACCAACTTCCTGAAGAGACTCTTCTGCCGATTCGGAGCTCCCCGCGCTATAATAAGTGATAGAGGCACGCACTTTTGTAACACCCAGTTTATGAAAGTGATGCAATAATACAGAGTTACCCACAAAATGTCCACTGCCTATTATCCACAGATAAACGGACAAGCAGAGGTCACTAACAAAGCACTCAAGAGAATTCTAGAATGCACCATCGGCCATCATGGGAATAAATGGGCCGAGAAACTAGATGATGCTCTGTGGGCATTCCAGACTGCCTACAAGAATCCCCTAGGAACTACACCCTACCGAATGATCTATGGAAAAGCTTGTCATCTTCCGCTGGAACTAGAGTATAAAGCTCTCTGGGCACTGAAAACCTGTAACCTCGATCCTTCAGTAACCGATAGACATCAAAAAATGCAAATGAATGAACTCACTGAATTAAGAAACCAAGCTTACGAGACGTCATATATCTACAAGGAATGAACGAAGCTTACGCATGATGCAAAACTGATTCCTGCAAAGTTTGCCCCTGGAGATAAAGTTCTACTCTTTAATTCCCGATTCAAGAAGTTCGCTGGAAAATTTAGATCAAGATGGAGTGGCCCATACAAAATTTAGATCAGTAGAGCCACCCATGGCTCAGGTTTTTGAGATTACCGGGAACATCCCCGAGGAAGAGCCATTTCCGAGCTTATCACATCTAGAGTTGCCATCGGACCTTTGTCTAGACACGCTTTTGAGCCCTGCACTGGATGTAGGGCAACCATTAGAGTACTTGCCGACCCTTGAGGATGATGATGATCTCTTTGGATACTTCACAGACACCACTCAGCACATTGGCCAGGATAGTATTCCGTAGACTACTTTACTTTATTTAATTTTATCTTTTTAAAGCATTGTATGAAAAAGTTATATATAGTGGAAATGCTGCCTTTCTCTTTTGTTCTTCATGCAGAATTTTATCAAGAGACTGGTTCTTTCCAGCATTAGGAGACCCTGACCATAGAAAGCACAACCGTAGGGAAGTAATCTATCCTCAAATCTCTTTCAATTATCACGCACTAAAATCTCTAAGTGTGGGGTCATCCCCACACCAAACTTAGAGATTCTAGAGGCACTGTCCTTAATTTATTAAATATAAAATATTCTATTTCAGAGAACAAGGACAATGTTCCTCTAAGTGTGGGGTACTGGGTAAAGGTTTAAGGACAAGCAACCGTGAAAATGCCAAAGTTTTGAAAAATTCTTTTGTCTAAAAGTAACTAGCAAGGAATATATAGGTAATTTCAAAAAAATTCTTACCTCGTTTTACCCAAAAGATTCTATAAAAATTGCTAGAAATCGGTTTTCGAAACATTTACTAGAACGGAACGATTAAGCTAAAAACTCATGATTTACGTCAAAAGATTTCTTTCGACAAAATATGTTAAAGGCTACGCATGACCAAGCACCACCCCTACTCCCAAAAAGTGAGGACTTTTGGACCCAAAGTATCTGTACGATCCATCAAATCTACACTACTTTGTCAATTCAATTGATGAACGTGCCGGTGTACGGTTCAAATTAGAACTTGGTTCTGACATTCATTTCAAGGCCAATGGTTAGTAAGCGCCATACGTGGTGTAGGTGCGATACTCCTTCCGAAATCATTCTGAATAGAGAAGACAAAGAGCCATCCGTTTCCGTTTCCACTCCACGCAATTTAAACCCGACCAACTCACACAAAGAGTAGATGAATCAGAAATATTCACCCCAAATTCACTCCCAAAATACACTACCCATTCACCTTCATTCCCTTTCTATTTATCAAAAAAAGATCCAGAGATTAACGAAGAGATAGATCGATCAAAATTCGCTTCAAAAGCACTTGTTGAAAAGATTCAGAACCCCTGATTGTTTTTGATAGGTCAAAGAATTATTTTCGGTGAAATATCACTTCCTCTCTGGGCACCTGGAACGAAAGACAAAAGTTATGAAGAAAGGGTATGCTAAAAAAAAAAAAAAAAAAAAAAAATAATAATAATAATAATAATAATAATAATAATAATAATAATAATAATAATAATAATAATAATAATAATAATAATAATAATAATAATAATAAATGATGAATGAAAGAGCAAAGTCTCTAATAAATGCAAGAAAACCCGAGAGGTTGCCCAGAGGAGAATTACCGGAAGAGCCGAAAAAATCCTAGACAAAGTCTTAGCAAAATTCGCATCTTCCAAGGAAAACTCTTACGGAACTTAAGCCATTATTTATCCAAAAAGGATACTTTGAAGAATTAAAATCTATCAATTCTCTCTGAAAATCAAAAGATCTGGATACCTTTCACCCATCCATAAAATTTTCAAAACCCCATAACCCGTCTTCCTCTTGAAAGAATGCCTAGGAAGAAGATCAGTGTCGTCCTTACTTAACCGGTGGAGATATCGACGCTTTACCAAGTCTATGATGAGAACTGTTACACGACTGGCTTCTGAGTGACAATACAACAAGATTAGGGCACCCTAAACACATAGTGATATGAGTGATCCGCTAGTAAGAAGCCTGGTCATGTATACTCTACATCTGAGAGTTGGAAAGTACGCCTTTTTCACTATGGACGCGATTGAAACCTAGCGACTAAGACCATCGAAGTTCGAAACTTTTTCTAATACTTTCGAAAGATGTGACGACTTCTGATGAAGGCATAATAAAAGATCTAAGGATAGGCGAGGGAGAATCTATTAGAAAGATCCTTATATTCCCGCTATTTACTTGAGGACAAGTAAAGCTAAGTGTGGGGTATTTGATATCGGCCAAAAAGTCACGTTTTTACCCCCGATATTAGGCCCCAAAACCCATAAAGTTCCAAACTTTATCGCAAAAATAATCACTTTGTCGTTTGATTTTATAGATTAAGTAACTTACAAAGGCGATGCAAAAAGAATCAAGTAAAACGGAGCTAAAACGAAGAATCTAGAGCGAAAACGGTGAAAAACAAGAAAACGAGTTATGATCTAGGAAATCAGGCTAACCAGGCAAGCCAAACGGCCTGCCAAATGGCTTGCCTGGCTCAGAAATGGCCTACCAAACGGCCCAAGCAAACAGCCCAAGCAAACGGCCTGGCTTGGCAAACGGCCTGCCAAACGGCCTACCAAACGCCTGCCAGCCGTTTGCAGGCAAAAATCAAGTCTATTTAAAGGGCCTTCTCCATCCATTTCAACATACACTCAATTTACAATTCATTTTATATTTTCAAGTTTTAGGTTAGTTTTTGTAGTAGCTAGCTTAGCTTTTATTTTCCGGAGGATATCCCGGCGAGTCCCTGCGATCTCGGGCAGATTTCTTCGGCCTTTTCAGGTTTTATCCAAAACGCTTGTCTTTTGTATTAAACATGTATCCTTATGTTTTATGTTTAATAATGCATTCTGATATTACCATGATAGCTTAAGTAATCTGTATGTTGCCATGATAGAAGTTTGGGTTAGCGTATTTATGTTAAATTAGTACGATTATTGTTATTATGCTGAACTAGGAAGTCTGATAGATTTGTAGGCTATCATCTTAAGGATTGACCAACCTAGGTTGTGATCAGGACTTGTCTACCTATATGAACTTAGCTACTTCATAGGATTAAGACCCCTGGTTATACTATATCTGAAGATTCTATGAACTCGGTATGGCCGGAGTTCCCGAGAGGCATTTAATGCGCTTTTAGGACACGAAACCTAAGAATTGAGACATGAATGACCTAGTATACCTATTGACTGTTCTAAAGAGACCTCTTAGGAGCTGTTAAGATCTAGCTAGTGCCTTGACTGTATGATCCAAACCTATTGCATGTTCTTGTTTGATTGTTGCCCTAGGATTAAGTCATACCAACTGTCTAGGTACCTGTTAGTTTCCATCTTCTTTACTTTCAGTATATCAAATTTAATGTTGTATAACGTTTGTCTTGGTTTGATCTCATTAGTATGATGAAATGGTTGTTAGTTTTCATTTAAGGTTTTGTCAACTTAACCCGACGGACTCCTTCCGTTTGTGATCAGTGTTCAATCAACAAGGCACGTTGTTATTCAGTTAACCAAACTGATAACGAGGGTTAGGATTAGAACTCAAATCACTAATAAACTTAGTGCTTTACTAAGGGTAACCTCCGAAGTATTATCACGTTTCAATTATACAACCACGTGGCATACTTTTCACTGCTCAACGAGAACTCTGAGAGTTTAGAGATAAGTAGGTCTGTGTAAATGGCTCATCCAACCAGATCTACACCATTTCAATCATAAGCTTTAATATCAATATAATTACCTTTCTCTAACCCAAACCGATATCTTGGTCAACATTTCCCTGATCTGCACGAAAGAGTTCTTGAAAGGTATTTGGAGTTCTTCTAAATATGTACATGTCAAAACAATATTCCTCCAAGTGCCTAATGCTGAATGATAAGTAGGCTCGTCATGCGACATTAAACCACCACAATTACCATATAAACTTCGAATGACCTTGGCCCAAAGGGAAGTGGTCTCGGTTTTGAACCTCCACCACCATTTTCCCAATAAGGCAAGGTTTTTAGCATGCAAAGAACCAAAGTTTAACCCCCCATTCCCGTAAGAATTGATTACATTCTCCCATTTTACCCAAGAAATTTTTGAATTGAACCCCGACCCGCCCCAAAAGAAAGATCTCCTTACTCTCTCAATAATTTTTAATACATATGACGAAGTGCGATAGAGCGAAAAGAAATACAATGGGAGACTATTTAGGACCGATTTTATGAGCACTAATCTTCCACCAAATGACAACGATCGCATTTTTCAACCCGAAAGTCATTTCTTGAATTTTTCAATTATCATTTGCCAATCCTTTGTTTTATTCATTTTTGAGCCGATTGGTAAACCTAAATATGTGCAAGGGAATTTACTGACTTGGCACCCTAAGTAACTTGCAACATGATTGACTTCAGTGGCATCCACACCTATACCGAACACACTACTTTTTAGAAAGTTAACTTTAAGGTCTGATGCAAGTTTAAAGCATTTTAGCAAATTTCCTAAGCTAATCACATTCCTTCTACTCCATTCTCCGAAAAATATTGTATCATCTGCGTATTGCAAGTGAGAAATGAGTACTTTATCAAGGCAGACTTTGATGCCTTTGAATAGGCCTTTATCTGTGGCTACTTTTGTTAGAATATTCAACCCCTCGACGGCTAGAATGAATAAGAAGGGTGATAATGGGTTGCCTTGTCTTACCCCCCCCCCCCCCTTCCCCCCCTTCTAAGTGAAAATTCGAGATGGTGATCCATTAATAAGAATAGAGATAGAGGCCGATGAGAGGCAATTAAAGATCCAATTCCTCCATTTCTCCCCGAACCCCATACATTTCGTGACATCAAGTAGAAAGTTCCAATTAATACTATCAAATGCCTTCTCAAATTCTACTTTGAAAACAACCCCTTTTTTACAATTAACTTTCAAAAAATCAATGGTTTCATTCGCGATTAAAACTCCATCGAGAATATAGTGCCCTTTTAGGAAGGCACTTTGTTCGGGCCCGACAAAAGATGGGATTACTTTCCTTAGTCGACTCGAGATAAGTTTGGACACGATTTTGTAATAGCTCCCGATCAAACTAATTGGCCGGAAGTCACCAAAACCTTCCGGATTGGATTTTATTTTGGAATAAGCGTGACAAAAGAGGCGTTACACCCTTTCGAGAATTCACCCTTTTCCCAAAACCAATTAATTACCTCAACTAATTCGACTTTGAGGGTACTCCAAAACTTCTTATAAAATCTTAAGCTAAATCCATCCGGTCCGGGGGCTTTTGCATTCCCACAGTCATTGATCGCATCAAGAATTTCAGTTTCGGAAAAAGGAGATTCGAGTTCATTAGCCTCCAAAACAAAAATATAAGGATATTTCAACTCATCAAGTGTAGGTCGAAGGCAATCTTTTTATTCGAAAAGTGAACGAAAGTGATTAAGTGCCTCTTCTTTAATATCATGTGGATTTTCGTTCCACATACCATTGATTCTAAGACCCCGAATATTGTTTTTGCTATGATTATTGCGAATAATACGATGAAAGAACTTCGTATTTTCATCCCTGTCTACGGCCCAACGTATTCAGGCGTTTTGAATCAACATACTTTTTTCGTCTTTTCTTTGTCTAACCATAATTTTCTGTTTTCTTCCCAAAGTCGCATCTCATCTGTTGTTAAACTACCTTTTTCAGCTTTTAGTTCAAGTTGCATAGCCGCATCTTTGTAATCTTCTATTTCTTTATCGATTTTACCGTATTTTGATTTACTCCATTCTCTTATAGTTCCTTTTAATCTCTTTAATTTGTTGAGAAAATTTTAGTCTTTTCGAGAACCTGAACAGCCCGATTCATTCCATGATTCGCTGACAATATGGTTAAATTCAGGGTCGTCCATCCAACAATTGAAAACTTTGAATGGTTTTGGGCCAAAATCTTTATCTTCATCTTTTAAAAGAATAGGGCAATGGTCAGAGGTGATTCTATCCATGACTACTCTTGACAAGTGCCTCCATGTTAAATTAAACTTCTGTGAGACTAAGAATCGGTCGATTTTGCTAAATTTAACACCATTATCACGCACCCTTGTAAATCTGCTTCCACCAAGTGGAATATCACATAAACTATTGTTAATAATGAAGTTGTTGAACTTTCTTAAACGGTTTTCATCGTAAATGTAATTTAGCCTTTCGGATTCGTCTCTGACCTCATTAAAATCCCCACACAAGACCCAAGCTTCATCGGGTTATCCTTCAATTAAACACGACAATGCATCCCACAAAATTTGTTTTTTTTTTATTCTCGTGTAGGACGTATACGTTGATTACATTAAGTTTTGTGCCATTTGCTTTCCAAGTACCTCGTATGCCAATTACACGATCAAACATAACAACATCATTAGCCTCGAATAAAAGGGTGTCCCAAATTAAGAGTTGCTCGCCCAATTTCCCGATCATAGGTGGTTGAATAAATTCACAATCATTTGAATCCCAAAAAGATTGGACCCACGTTTATCCACAACGTGTAATTTTGACTCTTGTATAGCAAAAAATGAAGGTTTTTTGTAGTTTATTAGGCGTTTTGTAGGACCACGTTTACTATCTAAACCCAACCCGAACCCTCTAATATTATAAGTAATAATCTTCATAAGAAAACGGAAATTATGAATGAAGGGAAATTACCTATAACCCGGAAGGTTTCTTTTGTCATTTCAGTCCCAATTGTGACCCATACTCGTACATAGAATTTGAGTCAATGGAATTGAAAGAGCAGGAAGAAGAATCTTGTTGTTAACATTTACACGAGAAGGCCCCACTGAGTTATAGGAGTTGCTTCTGATTGGTCGATTGAGAGTTGCACTTCGATCACGGGAAGAACATCTGGATCTTAAGATGAAATTAGAAGACTTATTTTTTCTTGCACTATTTTTCAAATTCATCATTCTAGTAAAAGTCTTCCACCTCCGTATACCCGTCCAACAACAGTCCTTTTTAACTGATTTTGCTTCACCAATTGGGATCGTCTTTGCGTCGAGTATTGATTTTGCTGGTCCCCTTTTTCGATTAGGTTAAGCTATACGGGCATTAGTTGTTTTAACACCAGGGTCATTAAAAGATTTAAAACTGTTTCAATTGGTATCTTTAGACCCACCTTCACATGTTACAGCATGGACTTGATCAACAAGCCCATTTACATGAATATTACTTGTATCATCTTGGGCTTTATCAACAGGCCCGTCCATAGACACATTCCCATTAGCTTGTTTCTCCATCGGCCCATTCTTTAAGAGAGTTTCTGGCTTACTTGGGCCCTGTATAGATTGGCCCACTTGAATGGTTGGTGAATTGGGCCCGAAAAAAGCATTCTCGGTAAAGGAATCTTTTATGCATTCAATCATATCCTCCTCGTATATCACATCATCTTTTTGTTGTTTATGGTTGATGGAAGAGTTAACAGCTTGGGTATCTTGTAAGATGGGCCCATCATTGAAAGTAGGGTAAGGATTTTTGGAAGGAGTGATTGATAATACCTCTATATTCTCAACTGCATTAAATGTCTCGGGGCCCAGCCCATCTGCCCAACATCCTGACGGTTTATCTTCGCGGTTTAGGTTCTCCATCTTCCGGTCAGAACTGCCGGAATAATAATCATCTCCGGTAACATCATGATCATCCTCATCAACACTGTTGGATTTTGATCCTGAGTGATTTTTTTCATGACTTTCTTTCATGATTGGTGACTGTTCTGTTTCCTTTACTGGTGATCGGTTTCCTCCCATATTTTGAGATTGATTGTCTTAATCAAAGTTGAACAAGTTTCCATCTTCATCTTCATCATCCGCCCCTCCGAAGGTATCATCAACAAACTCTTCATCACTACTGCCCTCGTCATCGACCCATAGGTTTGTTTGGGGTTCCAAAGTCGATCTTGAATAACCTAGAAGTATCTTCCTTAATACTGACATAACATAATTCATCTTCTTCTTTTAATTTAACCCAACCATCGTATCTGACTGTGTTACTACGTGAATGGATAAGTACACTACCCTTTCTCAGGTTTTGATTGCCATCGACAAGAACACGATTTTCCATGTCCATAATCTTGCCCCACCAACCTGCAATTAATCGGAATGTGTTTTCATTCCAGCAGGTGACCGGAATGCCAACAATATCCACTCACATCAAATTTCCAGGACACCGGTAAGGTTTACCATCTAGCACTCTGACCGAGTTACTCCATTTATAAACTGCATGCCCTTTGTTTGTAACAATATTATTAGCTACATGTGATGAATTACCTTTTATCATCAAATCCATTCCACCGAGGTATTTTAAGGAAAACTTAGTTAATCCTTCTGCCCTACATAGTTCTTCGATCTGGAAGAAAAGATCTAGGGTTTTTAGCTCACACAAGATCGATCTTCCGAATAGCGATGTGTTCCTTTCTTTCACACTGATGAGTCTTTACTTAAATACAGTTATTAGGAAACTCTTCTATACAAAGATTTGGGATTTTATTCATTTATTTGATGAATTAATGATTCAATAAACTACTCAAACACATTTATTAGGAAACTCTTCTATACAAAGATTTAAATCTTAATTTAATTTATATTGAAGAAGCGCCTTTTTAATCACGAACCGAGGATCGTTCTACAAGAAGAAAATTACTTGTTGTTGGTTGTTTTATGTTTGTTAGAATTGTTGTGAATTGTTTAGATGTAGTGACTTGTCTAGATTTAGATGTAATTATTAGTAAGCAATATTCTTGAAGTGTTATAGATGAGAGGTGTTTTATGAATAATATAAATATGAAGACTTCTTTGTTTTAGAAAGAACCTATATTTTATTGATTGAATTTTTTATCATAATTAACGTTAGCGTGTTAGCTCATCGGTGCCACCAACACCTGACCAACACGCCGCTAACAAGGCGTGTTGGTGGGTTTCTTTGCAGGCATGCTGGAACGCAGCACAGGACGTGTTCGAGCGTGTAGCTCGCTAATCGTCGACGTGGCACATTCTGAGATCATGAATTGGTTAAACGTTTGAAATTAACAGATATAATGGACTACTTTTTGCAACGGTTGTTTTCTCACATCATCAGTATATATACACACGTACATATTGATCAACATTTATTTTCCTGCAAGTATAAACATTCATATACATTTTACACACATACATTTTATCAAACGCAAACCATGAATTCGAACAAAGTTTCCATTGATGTACATTACGGGGGTAGAGCTAATGTTTCTAATTGGTCAAAGTTGAAAAACTTCCTCCAAAAAGAAACACCATACATATTTACACAAATTGTGTATTTCGACGAAGAGCATCAAGTGTTGATGTTTTTGTTTACGGAGGCCATGTCGAATTGAGTTGTAACTTGGAAACATGGGCCAATCCCCGATTAATCGGGAGCACTTCGATTCGAGTAGCCTTGAATCAGGTTACGTGAGTCAGGACTCGTTCGACGGAAGAAATTAAACACTATTTTATGTAATCGTTTTTAAATTAATGTATTTTTCATTTTTAGGAATTTTAAATAAAGTAATTTAGGACTTATTTATTAAATGTAATCGTATTTTTTTAATTTGAATTTTAGTGTGTTTTATTAATTTTTTTTTTTTTAATTTACAAAATAATAATATAAGTAATTAAAATCAATAACAAATGAAAGAAAAATGAAAAGGAAATTAAAAATACCCCACCCCTACCCAGCAACACGCCACTCATCACGCCACCCATTAAACAACATTTTACCAGCACGCTCATCAAGCACCCCATCCCCACCCACCAACACGCCAAAACGCCAGGCATTGATAAATAAGGTCTAATTTGTGTTGTTGTTGTACATCCATGTGGGCATCTTATCACCCATTTATATCCTTCTATGTCGGTTTAGGACTTCTAGTCCTTTCTGATCTGATATTTTTTGACTTGTTTAATATTAACACTTTTTTAGAATATATCTTATTAAATATCTACTAAGCAATATCTAGAAAAATATTAGTATTTTAACACTCCTCCTTAATATTTTTCGATGTTACTCTGAGCATGTTGCGTAAGAACTCGACCTTTGATTCTTGGTAGTGCTTTGGTGAATATGTCTACAATCTGCTCTTCGGTCTTACAGTATTTTAATTCAATATCTTTCTTGGCGGAGACTTCTCGCAAAAAGTGATATTTGATAGCAATGTGTTTTGTTCTACCATGAAACACAGGATTCTTTGTTATTGCAATTGCAGACTTGTTATCGCATAATAGTTTTGTAGCTTCGTCTTGTTTTTCACCCATGTCTTCTAGTATTATTCTTAGCCATATAACTTTGTTTGCGGCTGCGATATACTCGGCTTCGGCTGACGATTGTGCCACCGTTTCTTATTTCTTGAATGCCCATGAGAATACACTAGTTCCTAGTGTGAATGCGTATCCTGAAGTACTTTTCATGTCATCCATCGATCTGGCCCAATCACTATATGTGTATCCATGAAGCTTCGAGTCTATAGTGGGTTTGTACCATATTCCATAGTCCATGGTACCTTGCATGTATCTTAATATTCTTTTAGAAGCTCTGTAATGTAGGGTTTTGTATGTACCTGGATAATAGACTGGTTGCGTACATAATATCTGGGCTTGTTGCTGTCACATAAAGTAGGCTTCCAATGAGACTTCTGAATCTCGAGGTGTCTGCTTTCTTAGATCTATATTCTTTTCAAATCTTCTCATTGACAACTAGTGGCGTGGCGACGATTTTACAATCGTATAGTTTAAATTTTTTTAGGAGATTTTCCGTATATTTCTTTTGGCATATAAAGATGCATTCATTTTCTTGACTAATTTCGATGCCAAGGGAAAAAATGCATCAATCCAAGGTTTCTCATCTCGAACGTTTTCATCATGTCTTCTTTAAATTCTAGTATCATTCTCTCCTTGTTTCCTGTATATATAAGATCATCGACATACAAGGAAATAATGAGAGTGTCAGAGTTATCTTGGGTTTTGATGTAGAGTGTGGGTTCACTTTGACTCCTCCTGAATCCTCTACTTGTGAAGTAGTTGTCAAATCAACTGTACCATGTGTGTGGCGCTTGTTTAAGTCCATATAATGCTTTCTTGAGCTTTAGGACTTAGTCTTCTTTTCCTTTCTGAATGAACCCTTGTGGTTGCTCTACGTATATTTCTTCTTCTAGAAAACCATTTAGTAATGTAGTTGATGAATCTTCCATCTTTGTTGATCTACTAATGCCACAAGTGCTCTTATAGTGTCTAGTCGAGCTACAGGTGCGAAAGTTTCATTGTAGTCGACTCCAGGCTGTTGTGAATAGCCTTTAGCTACTAGCCTTGCTTTGTATTTTCTTATAGAACTATCAGGGTTGGCTTTGTTTTGTAAACCCACTTAACTCCGATGATTTTTTTATCTTTGGGATGATCAACTAATTCCCATGTGTTGTTTTCTCGATCATTTTGATTTCCATTTGTAGTGGTTATTCAGCTGGAGTTTTCATAGATATCCGCCGCAAATATGTCTATTTTTCAACTTTACCTTTCTCCCAATTCCAAGAAGCGTCTTTGTCAAACTCAACGTCTCGGCTGATCACGATCATATTTGTCTTCAGGTTATAGACTTGGTGAAATGTCCCGTTCTTATTGATTAAAAACGTTCCATATTAATTGATTTCGTTGCGAGGTTTTGACCTCTATATGAGACGTTTTTTTTCAAAGACTGCATTCATTTTTAAAACAAACCATAACCTTTATTTCATAAATAATGGTTTAAAAAGCTTACGTAGATTATCAAATAATGATAATCTAAAATATCATGTTTACACACGTGACCATTACATAATGGTTTACAATACAAACATGTTACATCGAAATCAGTTTCTTGAATGCAGTTTTTACACAATATCATACAAACATGGACTCCAATTCTTGTCCTTATTTTAGTATGCAACAGCGGAAGCTCTTAGTATTCACCTGAGAATAAACATGCTTTAAACGTCAACAAAAATGTTGGTGAGTTATAGGTTTAACCTATATATATCAAATCGTAACAATAGACCACAAGATTTCATATTTCAATACACATCCCATACATAGAGATAAAAATCATTCATATGGTGAACACCTGGTAACCGACATTAACAAGATGCATATATAAGAATATCCCCATCATTCCGGAACACCCTTCGGATATGATATAAATTTCAAAGTACTAAAGCATCCGGTACTTTGGATGGAGTTTGTTAGGCCTAATAGATATATCTTTAGGATTCGCGTCAATTAGGGTGTCTGTTCCCTAATTCTTAGATTACCAGACTTAATAAAAAGGGGCATATTCGATTTCGATAATTCAACCATAGAATGTAGTTTCACGTACTTGTGTCTATTTTGTAAATCATTTATAAAACCTGCATGTATTCTCATCCCAAAAATATTAGATTTTAAAAGTGGGACTATAACTCACTTTCACAGATTTTTACTTCGTCGGGAAGTAAGACTTGGCCACTGGTCGATTCACGAACCTATAACAATATATACATATATATCAAAGTATGTTCAAAATATATTTACAATACTTTTAATACATTTTGATGTTTTAAGTTTATTAAGTCAGCTGTCCTCGTTAGTAACCTACAACTAGTTGTCCACAGTTAGATGTACAGAAATAAATCGATAAATATTATCTTGAATCAATCCACGACCCAGTGTATACGTATCTCAGTATTGATCACAACTCAAACTATATATATATTTTGGAATCAACCTCAACCCTGTATAGCTAACTCCAACATTCACATATAGAGTGTCTATGGTTGTTCCGCAATATATATATAGATGGGTCGACATTATAGGTTGAAACATTGTATACGTGTCTATGGTATCTCAAGATTACATAATATATAATATAAGTTGATTAGGTTATGGTTAGAATAGATTTATTACTAACTTTCACGTAGGTAAAATGAGTAGTTTTTATCAATCTTGTTTTACTCGCCATTTCTTCGTTTCTAATCCGTTTTGAGTGATTACAGTGGCCACGGTTTCGTATTGAACTTAAATTTATGAATCTAAATAGAAAAAGTATAAGTTTATAGTCGGAAATACAAGTTACAAGTCGTTTTTGAAAGAGGTAGTCATTTCCGTCGAAAGAACGACATCTTGATGACCATTTTGAAAAACATACTTTCACTTTGAGTTTAACCATGATTTTTGGATATAGTTTCATGTCCATAAGAAAAATCATTTTTCCAGAAGTATAGCTTTTAAATCAAAGTTCTTCTTAGCTTTTAATTATCCCAACCAAAACAGCCCCCGGTTTTACTACGGCGGCGTATATCCAGCTTTATGGTGTTTATCGTGTTTCCGGGTTTTAAATCATTAAGTTAGCATATCATATAGATATAGAACATGTGTTTAGTTGATTTTAAAAGTCTAGTTAGAAGTATTAATTTTATTTGCGAACAAGTTTAGAATTAACTAAACTATGTTCTAGTGATTACAAGTTTATAACGTTGAATAAGACAGCTTTTTATGTATGAATCGAATGATGTTATGAACATCATTACTACCTCAAGTTCCTTGGATAAACCTACTGGAAATGAGAAAAATTGTTCTAGCTTCAAAGGATCCTTGGATGGCTTGAAAGTTCTTGAAGCAGAATCATGACACGAAAACAATTTCAAGTAAGATTTCCACTCGAAATAAGATTGTTATAGTTATAGAAATTGAATTAAAGTTTGTATATGATTATTACCTTGTATTAGAAAGATAACCTACTGTAAGTAACAAAGGTTTCTTGATCTTGGATGATTACTTGGAATGGATTTAGAAAACTTGGAAGTAAACTTGCAATCTTGAAAGTATTCTTGATTTTATGAAACTAGAACTTTTGGAATTTAAGAAGAACACTTAGAACTTGAAGATAGAACTTGAGAGAGATCAATTAGATGAAGAAAATTGAAGAATGAAAGTGTTTGTAGGTGTTTTTGGTCGTTGGTGTATGGATTAGATATAAAGGATATGTAATTTTGTTTTCATGTAAATAAGTCATGAATGATTACTCATATTTTTGTAATTTTATGAGATATTTCATGCAAGTTGCCAAATGATGGTTCCCACATGTGTTAGGTGACTCACATGGGCTACTAAGAGCTGATCATTGGAGTGTATATACCAATAGTACATACATCTAAAAGCTGTGTATTGTATGAGTACGAATACGGGTGCATACGAGTAGATTTGTTGATGAAACTGAACGAGGATGTAATTGTAAGCATTTTTGTTAAGTAGAAGTATTTTGATAAGTGTCTTGAAGTCTTTCAAAAGTGTATGAATACATATTAAAACACTACATGTATATACATTTTAACTGAGTCGTTAAGTCATCGTTAGTCGTTACATGTAAATGTTGTTTTGAAACCTTTAGGTTAACGATCTTGTTAAATGTTGTTAACCCAATGTTTATAATCTCAAATGAGATTTTCAATTATTATATTATCATGATATTATGATGTACGAATATCTCTTAATATGATCTATATACATTAAATGTCGTTACAACGATAATCGTTACATATATGTCTCGTTTCAAAATCATTAAGTTAGTAGTCTTATTTTTACATATGTAGTTCATTGTTAATACACTTAATGATATATTTACTTATCATTTAACATAATTAACCAAGTGTATCAATATCTTAATATGATTCATATGTACCTAGTAAGACGTTATAACGATAATCGTTATATATATCGTTTTCGAGTTTCTTAATTTAATAGTCTCATTTTTATGTATATAACTCATTGTTAAAATACCTAATGAGATACATACTTATAATAAAATCATGTTAACTATATATATATAACCATATATATGTCATCGTATAGTTTTTATAAGTTTTAACGTTCGTGAATCACCGGTCAACTTGGGTGGTCATTTGTCTATATGAAACCTATTCCAATTAATCAAGTCTTAATAAGTTTGATTGCTTAACATGTTGGAAACACTTAATTATGTAAATATCAATTTCATTTAATATATATAAACATGGAAAAGTTCGGGTCACTACAGTACCTACCCGTTAAATAAATTTCGTCCCGAAATTTTAAGATGTTGAAAGTGTTGACGAATCTTCTAGAAATAGATGCGGGTATTTCTTCTTCATCTAATCTTCACGCCCCCAGGTGAACTCGGGTCCTCTATGAGCATTCCATTGAACCTTAACAATCGGTATCTTGTTTTGTTTAAGTCTCTTAACCTCACGATCCATTATTTCGACGGGTTCTTCAATGAATTGAAGTTTTTCATTGATTTGGATTTCATCCAACAGAATAGGGAGATCTTCTTTAGCAAAACATTTCTTCAAATTTGAGACGTGGAAAGTGTTATATACAGCCGCGAGTTGTTGAGGTAGCTCCAGTTGGTAAGCTACTGGTCCGACACGATCTATAATCATGAATGGTCCAATGTACCTTGGATTTAGTTTCCCCCGTTTACCAAATCGAACAACGCCTTTCCAAGGTGAAACCTTAAGCATGACCATTTCTCCAATTTCAAACTCTATATCTTTTATTTTACTGTCCGCGTAGCTCTTTTGTCGACTCTGGGCGGTTTTCAATCTTTGTTGAATTTGGATGATTTTCTCGGTAGTTTCTTGTATTATCTCCGGACCCGTAATCTGTCTATCCCCCACTTCATTCCAACAAATCGGAGACCTGCACTTTCTACCATAAAGTGCCTCAAACGGCGCCATCTCAATACTAGAATGATAACTGTTGTTGTAGGAAAATTCTGCTAATGGTAGGTGTCGATCCCAACTGTTTCCGAAATCAATAACACATGCTCGTAGCATGTCTTCAAGAGTTTGTATTGTCCTTTCGCTCTGCCCATCAGTTTGTGGATGATAGGCAGTACTCATGTCTAGACGAGTTCCTAATGCTTGCTGTAATGTCTGCCAGAATCTTGAAATAAATCTGCCATCCCTATCAGAGATAATAGAGATTGGTATTCCATGTCTGGATCCATGTCTGGAGACGACTTCCTTCAAATACAGTCGTGCTAACTTATCCATCTTGTCATCTTCTCTTATTGGCAGGAAGTGTGCTGATTTGATGAGATGATCAACTATTACCCAAATAGTATCAAAACCACTTGCTGTCCTTGGCAATTTAGTGATGAAATCCATGGTAATGTTTTCCCATTTCCATTCCGAGATTTTGGGTTGTTGAAGTAGACCTGATGGTTTCTGATGCTCAGCTTTGACCTTAGAACACATCAAATATTCTCCTACATATTTAGCAACATCGGCTTTCATACCCGACCACCAAAAATGTTTCTTGAGATCCTTGTACATCTTCCCCGTTCCAGGATGTATTGAGTATCTGGTTTTATGAGCTTCTCTAAGTACCATTTCTCTCATATCTCCAAATTTTTGTACCCAAATCCTTTCAGCCCTATACCGGGTTCCGTCTTCCCGAATATTAAGATGCTTCTCCGATCCTTTGGGTATTTCATCCTTTAAATTTCTCTCTTTTAAAACTCCTTGTTGCGCCTCCTTTATTTGAGTAGTAAGATTATTGTGAATCATTATATTCATAGATTTTACTCGAATGGGTTCTCTATCCTTCCTGCTCAAGGCGTCGGCTACCACATTTGCCTTTCCCGGGTGGTAACGAATCTCAAAGTCGTAATCATTCAACAATTTAATCCACCTACGCTGCCTCATATTCAGTTGTTTCTGATTAAATATGTGTTGAAGACTTTTGTGGTCGGTATATATAATACTTTTGACCCCATATAATTAGTGCCTCCAAGTCTTTAATGCAAAAACAACCGTGCCTCATTCCAAATCATGCGTTGTATAATTTTGTTCATGAATCTTCAATTGTCTAGACGCATAAGCAATCACCTTCGTTCGTTGCATTAATACACAACCGAGACCTTGCTTTGATGCGTCACAATAAATCATAAAATCATCATTCCCTTCAGGCAATGACAATATAGGTGCCGTAGTTAGCTTTTTCTTCAATAACTGAAACGCTTTCTCTTGTTCATCCTTCCATTCAAATTTCTTCCCTTTATGTGTTAATGCAGTCAAGGGTTTTGCTATTCTGAAAAAGTCTTGGATGAACCTTCTGTAGTAACCAGCTAGTCCTAAAAACTGGCGTATGTATTTTGGAGTTTTCGGGGTTTGCCACTTTTCAACAGCTTCTATCTTTGCCGGATCCACCTTAATACCTTCTTTGTTCACTATGTGACCAAGGAATTGAACTTCTTTCAACCAAAATGCACACTTTGAAAATTTAGCGTACAATTCTTCCTTCCTCAATACTTCTAACACCTTTCTCAAATGTTCACCGTGTTCTTGGTCATTCTTTGAGTAAATAAGTATGTCATCAATGAAAACAATGACAAACTTGTCAAGGTATGGTCCACACACTCGGTTCATAAGGTCTATGAACACAGCTGGTGCATTAGTTAAACCAAACAGCATGACCATAAACTCGTAATGACCGTAACGTGTTCTGAAAGCAGTCTTTGGAATATCATCTTCTTTCACCCGCATTTGATGATACCCGGAATGTAAGTCATTCTTTGAATAAACAGACGAGCCTTGTAGTTAATCAAATAAGTCGTCGATTCTCGGTAGTGGGTAGCGGTTCTTGATGGTAAGTTTATTCAACTCTCGGTAGTCGATACACAACCTGAATGTACCATCTTTCTTCTTGACAAACAAAACAGGAGCTCCCCACGGTGATGTGCTTGGTCGAATGAAACCACGCTCTAAAAGTTCTTGTAATTGGCTTTGCAGTTCTTTCATCTCGCTGGGTGCGAGTCTGTAAGGAGCACTAGCTATTGGTGCAGCTCCTGGTACAAGATCTATTTGAAATTCAACGGATCGATGTGGGGGTAATCCCGGTAATTCTTTCAGAAATACATCGGGAAATTCTTTTGCGACGGGAACATCATTGATGCTCTTTTCTTCAGTTTGTACTTTCTTGACGTGTGCTAGAATAGCATAGCAACCTTTTCTTATTAGTTTTTATGCCTTCAAATTACTGATAAGATGTAGCTTCGTGTTGCCCTTTTCTCCGTACACCATTAAGGGTTTTTCTTTTTCTCGTATAATGTGAATTGCATTTTTGTAACAAACGATCTCTGTTTTCACTTCTTTCAACCAGTCCATACCGATTATCACATCAAAACTCTCTAACTCTACTGGTATCAAGTCAATCTTAAATGTTTCGCTAACCAGTTTAATTTCTCGATTCCGACATATATTATCTGCTGAAATTAATTTACCATTTGCTAATTCGAGTAAAAATTTACTATCCAAAGGCGTTAATGGACAACTTAATTTAGCACAAAAATCTCTACTCATATAGCTTCTATCCGCACCCGAATCAAATAAAATGTAAGCAGATTTATTGTCAATAAGAAACGTACCCGTAACAAGCTCCGGGTCTTCATGTGCCTCTGCCGCATTAATATTGAAAACTCTTCCACGGACTTGTCCATTCGTGTTCTCCTGGTTCGGGAAATTTCTAATAATGTGGCCCGGTTTTCCACATTTATAACAAACTACATTGGCATAACTTGCTCCGACACTACTTGCTCCGCCATTACTCGTTCCGGCACCATTTGTTCCTTTCGTTCTGTTAACCCCTGGTCCGTAGACCTCACACTTCGCCGCGCTATGACCATTTCTTTTACACTTGTTGCAAAATTTGGTGCAGAACCCGAGTGATACTTTTCACACCTTTGGCATAGCTGCTTCTGATTGTTGTTGTTGTTGCGGTTATTATTGTTGTTAAGATGATTGTTGTAGTTGCTGTTGTTGTTGTTGTTGTTGTTGTTGTTGAGCCGTTTGTTGTAGTTGCGATTGATGTTGCGATTGTTAGGATAGTTGTTGCGATTATTGTTGTAATTGCTATTGTTGTTGTATTGGTGATTCTTATCACCGTTTTCCTCCCACTTTCTTTTGACTTGCTTCACATTGGCCTCTTCAGCAGTCTGTTCTTTAATTCTTTCTTCAATCTGGTTCACTATTTTGTGAGCCATTCTACATGCCTGTTGTATGGAGGCGGGCTCGTGTGAACTTATATCTTCTTGGATTCTTTCCGGTAATCCTTTCACAAACGCGTCGATCTTCTCTTCCTCATCTTCGAACGCTCCCGGACACAATAGGCATAATTCTGTGAATCGTCTTTCGTACGTGGTAATATTAAATCCTTGGGTTCGTAACCCTCTAAGTTCTGTCTTGAACTTATTGACCTCGGTTCTGGGACGGTACTTCTCGTTCATCAAGTGCTCGAATGCTGACCACGGTAGTGCGTAAGCATCATCTTGTCCCACTTGCTCTAGATAGGTATTCCACCATGTTAACGCAGAACCTGTGAAGGTATGCGTAGCGTACTTCACTTTGTCCTCTTCAGTACACTTACTTATGGCAAACACCGATTCGACCTTCTCGGTCCACCGTTTCAATCCGATCGGTCCTTCGGTTCCATCAAATTCCAAAGGTTTGCAGGCAGTGAATTCTTTGTAGGTGCATCCTACACGATTTCCTGTACTGCTAGATCCATGGTTATTGTTGGTATGTAGCGCGGCCTGTACTGTGGCTATGTTTGAAGCAAGAAAGGCACGAAATTCCTCTTCACTCATATTCAAGGTGTGTCGAGTAGTCGGTGCCATTTCCTTCAAAATAGTCAAATGAAACGAGTTAATCATATAGAATATCAAGAGTAGTCAATAGTATTTCGTAGCGTAATATAAACTTATTTATAAAAGCTCTTTCTTCATATTAGCGTTTTATACTCTTTAATTCAGGTAGTACCTACTACCCGTTAAGTTCATACTTAGTAGCTAACATACCATTTCAACTACTACAATTCTATATGAAAAACTAATCACAAAAAAATATATATCATATTCAAACCTTTATACAATAACTTGCAAACTTACAATACCGCTATTTTACATATAGCATGAAATATAGCACATAAAACTTTGATACAAAGTAGTTGCGAAGATAATTCTAGTTAATAAATAAGGCATTCAGCTAAGGTAACAAAGACACGTAATTCATACGTCCAGAAACAAGTCATGCATTCTGGTTTTACTAATACCACTTCCCATCCTTGGTCTTGTGGAACGTAACCATTGTGACCGATAGTATGACAACGTGTTGTAACGTCGTCAAAAGGACGAAGGTTACATAATGACCAACAGTCTCGTAATAACCTAAAAACCTCATTTCTTACCCCAATTACCGACTCCGACACTTGTGGGAACGTTTTGTTTAATAGTTGTAGCCCGATGTTCTTTTTCTCACTTTGGTGAGAAGCGAACATTACTAACCCGTAAGCATAACATGCTTCTTTATGTTGCATGTTAGCCGCTTTTTCTAAATCATGAAGTCCTATATTCGGATACATTGAGTCAAAATAATTTCTTAACTCGTTGCGTAAAATAGCATTTGGGTTCCCCGCAATATATGCGTCAAAGTAAACACATCGTAACTTATGGATTTCCCAATGTGATATCCCCCATCTTTCAAACGAAAGCCTTTTATAAACCAAGGCATTCTTGGAACGTTCTTCGAATGTCTTACAAACTGATTTTGCCATAAATAGTTGTGCCGAGGAATTCTGACCGACTCTAGACAAGATTTCATCAATCATGTCTCCGGGTAAGTCTTCTAAAATATTGGGTTGTCTATCCATTTTGTGTTTTTATACTGTAAAATAGACAAGAGTTAGATTCATAAAAGATACTTATTAATACAAGCAATTTTTACATATATCGTAAAGCATAAGCACACTATATTACATATATTACACCGCATAAATGCAACTATCTTATTCCGACTCACTCGTTTCTTCTTTTTCGAACTTGGTTCTTTTTGCTAAGTTTTTAGGGATATATGATGTTTCCCTAATACGAGCCGTCATTTTCCACATTGGTCTAGAAAAACCTGGTGGTTTAGAGGTTCTCGGGTTATTGTTACAACTTAAGAAATACGGGTGTTGACGATACATATAAAGTTCATCGGGGTTGGAATCAGATTTCTCTATTTTTATGCCCTTTCCCTTATTGTTCTCTTTTGCCTTTTTAAATTCAGTTGGGGTAATTTCTATAACATCATCGGAATCCTCGTCGGGATCCGATTCATAGGAGAATTGGTAATCCTCCTAATATTTTGCTTCCTTGGCGGAAACACCGTTGACCATAATTAACCTTGGTCGGTTGGTTGAGGATTTTCTTTTACTTAACCGTTTTATTATTTCCCCCACCGGTTCTATTTCTTCTTCCGGTTCCTCCTCCTCTGGTTCCGATTCTTCTTCCGGTTCTGATTCTTCTTCCGGTTCCTCTTCGGGAACTTGTGAATCAGTCCACGAATCATTCCAAATTACATTTGACTCTTCATTATTATTAGGTGAGTCAATGGGAATTGTATTAGAGGTAGACATCTATCACATAATATCAAACACGTTAAGAGATTAATATATCACATAATATTCACATGTTAAAAATATATAGTTTCCAACAAAATTTGTTAAGCAATCATTTTTCAAGTAAACACGGTCGAAGTCCAGACTCACTAATGCATCCTAACAAACTCGATAAGACACACTAATGCAAAATTCTGGTTCTCTAAGACCAACGCTCGGATACCAACTGAAATGTCCCGTTCTTATTGATTAAAAACGTTCCATATTAATTGATTTCGTTGCGAGGTTTTAACCTCTATATGAGACGTTTTTTTTCAAAGACTGCATTCATTTTTAAAACAAACCATAACCTTTATTTCATAAATAAAGCTTTAAAAAGCTTTACGTAGATTATCAAATAATGATAATCTAAAATATCCTGTTTACAAACGACCATTACATAATGGTTTACAATACAAATATGTTACATCGAAATCAGTTTTTTGAATGCAGTTTTTACACAATATCATACAAACATGGACTCCAATTCTTGTCCTTATTTTAGTATGCAACAGCGGAAGCTCTTAGTATTCACCTGAGAATAAACATGCTTTAAACGTCAACAAAAATGTTGGTGAGTTATAGGTTTAACCTATATATATCAAATCGTAATAATAGACCACAAGATTTCATATTTCAATACACATCCCATACATAGAGATAAAAATCATTCATATGGTGAACACCTGGTAACCGACATTAACAAGATGCATATATAAGAATATCCCCATCATTCCGGGACACCCTTCGGATATGATATAAATTTCGAAGTACTAAAGCATCCGGTACTTTGGATGGGGTTTGTTAGGCCCAATAGATCTATCTTTAGGATTCGCGTCAATTAGGGTGTCTGTTCCCTAATTCTTAGATTACCAGACTTAATAAAAAGGGGCATATTCGATTTCGATAATTCAACCATAGAATGTAGTTTCACGTACTTGTGTCTATTTTGTAAATCATTTATTAAACCTGCATGTATTCTCATCCCAAAAATATTAGATTTTAAAAGTGGGACTATAACTCACTTTCACAGATTTTTACTTCGTCGGGAAGTAAGACTTGGCCACTGGTCGATTCACGAACCTATAACAATATATACATATATATCAAAGTATGTTCAAAATATATTTACAATACTTTTAATACATTTTGATGTTTTAAGTTTATTAAGTCACCTGTCCTCGTTAGTAACCTACAACTAGTTGTCCACAGTTAGATGTACAGAAATAAATCGATAAATATTATCTTGAATCAATCCACGACCCAGTGTATACGTATCTCAGTATTGATCACAACTCAAACTATATATATATTTTGGAATCAACCTCAACCCTGTATAGCTAACTCCAACATTCACATATAGAGTGTCTATGGTTGTTCCGCAATATATATATAGATGGGTCGACATGATAGGTCGAAACATTGTATACGTGTTTATGGTATCTCAAGATTACATAATATACAATATAAGTTGATTAGGTTATGGTTGGAATAGATTTATTACTAACTTTCACGTAGGTAAAATGAGTAGTTTTTATCAATCTTGTTTTACGCGCCATTTCTTCGTTTCTAATCCGTTTTGAGTGATTCCAGTAGCCACGGTTTCGTATTGAACTTAACTTTATGAATCTAAATAGAAAAAGTATAAGTTTATAGTTAGAAATACAAGTTACAAGTCGTTTTTGAATGAGGTAGTCATTTCCGTCGAAAGAACGACATCTTGATGACCATTTTGAAAAACATACTTTCACTTTGAGTTTAACCATGATTTTTGGATATAGTTTCATGTTCATAAGAAAAATAATTTTTCCAGAAGTATAGGTTTTAAATCAAAGTTCTTCTTAGCTTTTAATTATCCCAACCAAAACAGCCCCCGGTTTTACTACGACGGCGTATATCCAGTTTTATGGTGTTTATCGTGTTTCCGGGTTTTAAATCATTAAGTTAGAATATCATATAGATATAGAACATGTGTTTAGTTGATTTTAAAAGTCTAGTTAGAAGGATTAACTTTATTTGCGAACAAGTTTAGAATTAACTAAACTATGTTCTAGTGATTACAAGTTTATTACGTTGAATAAGACAGCTTTTTATGTATGAATCGAATGATGTTATGAACATCATTACTACCTCAAGTTCCTTGGATAAACCTACTGGAAATGAAAAAAATGGATCTAGCTTCAAAGGATCCTTGGATGGCTTGAAAGTTCTTGAAGCGGAATCATGACACGAAAACAATTTCAAGTAAGATTTCCACTCGAAATAAGATTGTTTTTGTTATAGAAATTGAATTAAAGTTTGAATATGATTATTACCTTGTATTAGAAATATAACCTAGTGTAAGTAACAAAGGTTTCTTGATATTGGATGATTACTTGGAATGGATTTAGAAAACTTGGAAGTAAACTTGCAATCTTGGAAGTATTCTTGATTTTATGAAACTAGAACTTTTGGAATTTATGAAGAACACTTAGAACTTGAAGATAGAACTTGAGAGAGATCAATTAGATGAATAAAATTGAAGAATTAAAGTGTTTGTAGGTGTTTTTGGTCGTTGGTGTATGGATTAGATATAAAGGATATGTAATTTTGTTTTCATGTAAATAAGTCATGAATGATTACTCATATTTTTGTAATTTTATGAGATATTTCATGCTAGTTGCCAAATGATGGTTCTAACATGTGTTAGGTGACTCACATGGGCTACTAAGAGTTGATCATTGGAGTGTATATACCAATAGTACATACATCTAAAAGCTGTGTATTGTACGAGTACGAATACGGGTGCATACGAGTAGATTTGTTGATGAAACTGAACGAGGATGTAATTATAAGCATTTTTGTTAAGTAGAAGTATTTTGATAAGTATCTTGAAGTCTTTCAAAAGTGTATGAATACATATTAAAACACTACATGTATATACATTTTAACTGAGTCGTTAAGTCATCGTTAGTCGTTACATGTAAATGTTGTTTTGAAACCTTTAGGTTAACGATCTTGTTAAATGTTGTTAACCCAATGTTTATAATCTCAAATGAGATTTTAAATTATTATATTATCATGATATTATGATGCACGAATATCTCTTAATATGGTCTATATACTTTAAATGTCGTTACAACGATAATCGTTACATATATGTCTCGTTTCAAAATCATTAAGTTAGTAGTCTTATTTTTACATATGTAGTTCATTGATAATACACTTAATGATATATTTACTTATCATTTAACATAATTAACCAAGTGTATCAATATCTTAATATGATTCATATGTACCTAGTAAGACGTTATAACGATAATCGTTATATATATCGTTTTCGGGTTTCTTAATTTAATAGTCTCATTTTTATGTATATAACTCATTGTTAAAATACCTAATGAGATACATACTTATAATAAAATCATGTTAACTATATATATAACCATATATATGTAATCGTATAGTTTTTACAAGTTTTAACGTTCGTGAATCACCGGTCAACTTGGGTGGTCATTTATCTATATGAAACCTATTCCAATTAATCAAGTCTTAATAAGTTTGATTGCTTAACATGTTGGAAACACTTAATTATGTAAATATCAATTTCATTTAATATATATAAACATGGAAAGTTCGGGTCACTACAGTACCTACCCGTTAAATAAATTTCGTCCCGAAATTTTAAGATGTTGAAAGTGTTGACGAATCTTCTAGAAATAGATGCGGGTATTTCTTCTTCATCTGATCTTCACGCTCCCAGGTGAACTCGGGTCCTCTACGAGCATTCCATCGAACCTTAACAATCGGTATCTTGTTTTGTTTAAGTCTCTTAACCTCACGATCCATTATTTCGACGGGTTCTTCAATGAATTGAAGTTTTTCATTGATTTGGATTTCGTCCAACGGAATAGTGAGATCTTCTTTAGCAAAACATTTCTTCAAATTTGAGACTTGGAAAGTGTTATGTACAGCCGCGAGTTGTTGAGGTAGCTCCAGTTGTTAAGCTACTGGTCCGACACGATCTATAATCTTGAATGGTCCAATGTACCTTGGATTTAGTTTCCCCTGTTTACCAAATCAAACAACGCCTTTCCAAGGAGAAACCTTAAGCATGACCATTTCTCCAATTTCAAACTCTATATCTTTTTTTGTGTGGTCAGCGTAGCTCTTTTGTCGACTCTGGGCGGTTTTCAATCTTTGTTGAATTTGGATGATTTTCTCGGTAGTTTCTTGTATTATCTCCGGACCCGTAATCTGTCTATCCCCCACTTCATTCCAACAAATCGGAGACCTGCACTTTCTACCATAAAGTGCCTCAAACGGCGCCATCTCAATACTAGAATGATAACTTTTATTGTAGGAAAATTCTGCTAACGGTAGGTGTCGATCCCAACTATTTCTGAAATCAATAACACATGCTTGTAGCATGTATTCAAGCATTTGTATTGTCCTTTCGCTCTGCCCATCAGTTTGTGGATGATAGGCAGTACTCATGTCTAGACGAGTTTTTAATGCTTGCTGTAATGTCTGCCAGAATCTTGAAATAAATCTGCCATCCCTATCAGAGATAATAGAGATTGGTATTCCATGTCTGGAGACGACTTCCTTCAAATACAGTCGTGCTAACTTATCCATCTTGTCATCTTCTCTTATTGGCAGGAAGTGTGCTGATTTGGTGAGACGATCAACTATTACCCAAATAGTATCAAAAGCACTTGATGTCCTTGGCAATTTAGTAATGAAATCCATGGTAATGTTTTCCCATTTCCATTCCGGGATTTTGGGTTGTTGAAGTAGACCTGATGGTTTCTGATGCTCAACTTTGACCTTAGAACACGTCAAACATTCTCCTACGTATTTAGCAATATCGACTTTCATACCCGGCCACCAAAAATGTTTCTTGAGATCCTTGTACAGCTTCCCCGTTCCAGGATGTATTGAGTATCTAGTTTTATGAGCATCTCTAAGTATCATTTCTCTCATATCTCCAAATTTTGGTACCCAAATCCTTTCAGCCCTATACCGGGTTCCGTCTTCTCGGATATTAATATGCTTCTCCGATCCTTTGGGTATTCCATCCTTTAAATTTTCCTCTTTTAAAACTCCTTGTTGTACCTCCTTTATTTGAGTAGTAAGGTCATTGTGAATCATTATATTCATAGATTTTACTCGAATGGGTTCTCTGTCCTTCCTGCTCAAGGCGTCAGCTGAAATGTCCCGTTCTTATTGATTAAAAACGTTCCATATTAATTGATTTTGTTGCGAGGTTTTGACCTCTATATGAGACGTTTTTCAAAGACTGCATTCATTTTAAAACAAACCATATCCTTTATTTCATCAATAAAGGTTTAAAAAGCTTTACGTAGATTATCAAATAATGATAATCTAAAATATCCTGTTTACACACGACCATTACATAATGGTTTGCAATACAAATATGTTACAACAAAATAAGTTTCTTGAATGCAGTTTTTACACAATATCATACAAGCATGGACTCCAAATCTCGTCCTTATTTAAGTATGCGACAGCGGAAGCTCTTAATAATCACCTGAGAATAAACATGCTTAAAACGTCAACAAAAATGTTGGTGAGTTATAGGTTTAACCTATATATATCAAATCATAATAATAGACCACAAGATTTCATATTTCAATACACATCCCATACATAGAGATAAAAGTCATTCATATGGTGAACACCTGGTAACCGACATTAACAAGATGCATATATAAGAATATCCCCATCATTCCGGGACACCCTTCGGATATGATATAAATTTCGAAGTACTAAAGCATCCGGTACTTTGGATGGGGTTTGTTAGGCCCAATAGATCTATCTTTAGGATTCGCGTCAATTAGGGTGTCTGTTCCCTAATTCTTAGATTACCAGACTTAATAAAAAAGGGCATATTCGATTTCGATAATTCAACCATAGAATGTAGTTTCACGTACTTGTGTCTATTTTGTAAATCATTTATAAAACCTGCATGTATTCTCATCCCAAAAATATTAGATTTTAAAAGTGGGACTATAACTCACTTTCACAGATTTTTACTTCGTCGGGAAGTAAGACTTGGCCACTGGTTGATTCACGAACCTATAACAATATATACATATATATCAAAGTATGTTCAAAATATATTTACAACACTTTTAATATATTTTGATGTTTTAAGTTTATTAAGTCAGCTGTCCTCGTTAGTAACCTACAACTAGTTGTCCACAGTTAGATGTACAGAAATAAATCGATAAATATTATCTTGAATCAATCCACGACCCAGTGTATACGTATCTCAGTATTGATCACAACTCAAACTATATATATTTTGGAATCAACCTCAACCCTGTATAGCTAACTCCAACATTCACATATAGAGTGTCTATGGTTGTTCCGAAATATATATAGATGTGTCGACATGATAGGTCGAAACATTGTATACGTGTCTATGGTATCTCAAGATTACATAATATACAATACAAGTTGATTAAGTTATGGTTGGAATAGATTTGTTACCAATTTTCACGTAGCTAAAATGAGAAAAATTATCCAATCTTGTTTTACCCATAACTTCTTCATTTTAAATCCGTTTTGAGTGAATCAAATTGCTATGGTTTCATATTGAACTCTATTGTATGAATCTAAACAGAAAAAGTATAGGTTTATAGTCGGAAAAATAAGTTACAAGTCGTTTTTGTAAAGGTAGTCATTTCAGTCGAAAGAACGACGTCTAGATGACCATTTTAGAAAACATACTTCCACTTTGAGTTTAACCATAATTTTTGGATATAGTTTCATGTTCATAATAAAAATCATTTTCTCAGAATAACAACTTTTAAATCAAAGTTTATCATAGTTTTTAATTAACTAACCCAAAACAGATCGCGGTGTTACTACGACGGCGTAAATCCGGTTTTACGGTGTTTTTCGTGTTTCCAGGTTTTAAATCATTAAGTTAGCATATCATATAGATATAGAACATGTGTTTAGTTTATTTTAAAATTCAAGTTAGAAGGATTAACTTTTGTTTGCGAACAAGTTTAGAATTAACTAAACTATGTTCTAGTGATTACAAGTTTAAACCTTCGAATAAAATAGCTTTATATATATGAATCGAATGATGTTATGAACATCATTACTACCTTAAGTTCCTTGGATAAACCTACTGGAAAAGAGAAAAATGGATCTAGCTTCAACGGATCCTTGGATGGCTCGAAGTTCTTGAAGCAGAATCATGACACGAAAACAAGTTCAAGTAAGATCATCACTTGAAATAAGATTGTTATAGTTATAGAAATTGAACCAAAGTTTGAATATGATTATTACCTTGTATTAGAATGATAACCTACTATAAGAAACAAAGATTTCTTGAGGTTGGATGATCACCTTACAAGATTGGAAGTGAGCTAGCAAACTTGAAAGTATTCTTGATTTTATGTAACTAGAACTTGTAGAATATATGAAGAACACTTAGAACTTGAAGATAGAACTTAAGAGAGATCAATTAGACGAATAAAATTGAAGAATGAAAGTGTTTGTAGGTGTTTTTGGTCGTTGGTGTATAGATTAGATATAAAGGATATGTAATTTTGTTTTCATGTAAATAAGTCATGAATGATTACTCATATTTTTGTAATTTTATGAGATATTTCATGCTAGTTGTAGTGACCCAAACTTTTCCATGTTTATATATATTAATTGAGATTGATGTTTACATGATTAAATGTTTCCAACATGTTAAGCAATCAAACTTGTTAAGACTTGATTAATTGAAATAGGTTTCATATAGACAATTGACCACCCAAGTTGACCGGTGATTCACGAACGTTAAAACTTGTAAAAAACTATATGATGACATATATATGGTTATATATATAGTTAACATGATATTATGATAAGTAAACATATCATTAATTATATTAACAATGAACTACATATGTAAAAACAAGACTACTAACTTAATGATTTTGAAACGAGACATATATGTAACGTTTATCGTTGTAACGACATTTAATGTATATATATCATATTAAGAGATATTCGTACATCATAATATCATGATAATATAATAATTTAAAATCTCTTTTGTTATTATAAACATTGGGTTAACAACATTTAACAAGATCGTTAACCTAAAGGTTTCAAAACAACACTTACATGTAACGACTAACGATGACTTAACGACTCAGTTAAAATGTATATACATGTAGTGTTTTAATATGTATTTATACACTTTTGAAAGACTTCAATACACTTATCAAAATACTTCTACTTAACAAAAATGCTTACAATTACATTCTCGTTCAGTTTCATCAACAATTCTACTCGTATGCACCCGTATTCGTACTCGTACAATACACAGCTTTTAGATGTATGTACTATTGGTATATACACTCCAATGATCAGCTCTTAGCAGCCCATGTGAGTCACCTAACACATGTGGGAACCATCATTTGGCAACTAGCATGAAATATCTCATAAAATTACAAAAATATGAGTAATCATTCATGACTTATTTACATGAAAACAAAATTACATATCCTTTATATCTAATCCATACACCAACGACCAAAAACACCTACAAACACTTTCATTCTTCAATTTTCTTCATCTAATTGATCTCTCTCAAGTTCTATCTTCAAGTTCTAAGTGTTCTTCATAAATTCCAAAAGTTCTAGTTTCATAAAATCAAGAATACTTTCAAGTTTGCTAGCTCACTTCCAATCTTGTAAGGTGATCATCCAACCTCAAGAAATCTTTGTTTCTTACAGTAGGTTATCATTCTAATACAAGGTAATAATCATATTCAAACTTTGGTTCAATTTCTATAACTATAACAATCTTATTTCAAGTGATGATCTTACTTGAACTTGTTTTCGTGTCATGATTCTGCTTCAAGAACTTCGAGCCATCCAAGGATCCATTGAAGCTAGATCCATTTTTCTCTTTTCCAGTAGGTTTATCCAAGGAAATTAAGGTAGTAATGATGTTCATAACATCATTCGATTCATACATATAAAGCTATCTTATTCGAAGGTTTAAACTTGTAATCACTAGAACATAGTTTAGTTAATTCTAAACTTGTTCGCAAACAAAAGTTAATCCTTCTAACTTGACTTTTAAAATCAACTAAACACATGTTCTATATCTATATGATATGCTAACTTAATGATTTAAAACCTAGAAACACGAAAAACACCGTAAAACCGGATTTACGCCGTCGTAGTAACACCGCGGGCTGTTTTGGGTTAGTTAATTAAAAACTATGATAAACTTTGATTTAAAAGTTGTTATTCTGAGAAAATGATTTTTATTATGAATATGAAACTATATCCAAAAATTATGGTTAAACTCAAAGTGGAAGTATGTTTTCTAAAATGGTCATCTAGACGTCGTTCTTTCGACTGAAATGACTACCTTTACAAAAACGACTTGTAACTTATTTTTCCGACTATAAACCTATACTTTTTCTGTTTATATTCATAAAATAGAGTTCAATATGAAATCATAGCAATTTGATTCACTCAAAACGGATTTAAAATGAAGAAGTTATGGGTAAAACAAGATTGGATAATTTTTCTCATTTTAGCTACGTGAAAATTGGTAACAAATCTATTCCAACCATAACTTAATCAACTTGTATTGTATATTATGTAATCTTGAGATACCATAGACACGTATACAATGTTTCGACCTATCATGTCGACACATCTATATATATTTCGGAACAACCATAGACACTCTATATGTGAATGTTGGAGTTAGCTATACAGGGTTGAGGTTGATTCCAAAATATATATAGTTTGAGTTGTGATCAATACTGAGATACGTATACACTGGGTCGTGGATTGATTCAAGATAATATTTATCGATTTATTTCTGTACATCTAACTGTGGACAACTAGTTATAGGTTACTAACGAGGACAGCTGACTTAATAAACTTAAAACATTAAAATATATTAAAAGTGTTGTAAATATATTTTGAACATACTTTAATATATATGTATATATTGTTATAGGTTCGTGAATCAACAGTGGCCAAGTCTTACTTCCCGACGAAGTAAAAATCTGTGAAAGTGAGTTATAGTCTCACTTTTAAAATCTAATATTTTTGGGATGAGAATACATGCAGGTTTTATAAATGATTTACAAAATAGACACAAGTACGTGAAACTACATTCTATGGTTGAATTATCGAAATCGAATATGCCCCTTTTTATTAAGTCTGGTAATCTAAGAATTAGGGAACAGACACCCTAATTGACGCGAATCCTAAAGATAGATCTATTGGGCCTAACAAACCCCATCCAAAGTACCGGATGCTTTAGTACTTCGAAATTTATATCATATCCGAAGGGTGTCCCGGAATGATGGGGATATTCTTATATATGCATCTTGTTATTGTCGGTTACCGGGTGTTCACCATATGAATGATTTTTATCTCTATGTATGGGATGTGTATTGAAATATGAAATCTTGTGGTCTATTGTTACGATTTGATATATATAGGTTAAACCTATAACTCACCAACATTTTTGTTGACGTTTTAAGCATGTTTATTCTCAGGTGATTATTAAGAGCTTCCGCTGTCGCATACTTAAATAAGGACAAGATTTTGAGTCCATGCTTGTATGATATTGTGTAAAAACTGCATTCAAGAAACTTATTTTGTTGTAACATATTTGTATTGTAAACCATTATGTAATGGTCGTGTGTAAACAGGATATTTTAGATTATCATTATTTGATAATCTACGTAAAGCTTTTTAAACCTTTATTGATTAAATAAAGGTTATGGTTTGTTTAAAAATGAATGCAGTCCTTGAAAAACGTCTCATATAGAGGTCAAAACCTCGCAACGAAATCAATTAATATGGAACGTTTTTAATCAATAAGAACGGGACATTTCAGTTGGTATCCGAGCGTTGGTCTTAGAGAACCAGAAAATTTGCATTAGTGTGTCTTATCGAGTTTGTTAGGATGCATTAGTGAGTCTGGACTTCGACCGTGTTTTCTTTAAAAATGATTGCTTAACATTTTTCTTGGAAACTATATATTTTTAACATATGAATATTATGTGATATATTAATCTCTTAACGTGTTTGATATTATGTGATAGATGTCTATCTCTAGAACAAGTCCCATTGACTCACCTAATAATAATGAAGAGTCAAATGTAAATTGGAATGATTTGTGGACTGATTCACAAGTTTCCGAAGAGGAACCGGAAGAAGAGTCGGAACCGGAAGAAGAATCGGAACCGGAAGAAGAATCGGAACCGGATGAAGAAATAGAACCGGTGGGGGAAATAATAAAACGGTTAAGTAAAATAAAATCCTCAACCAACCGACCAAAGTTAATTATGGTCAATGGTGTTTCCGCCAAGGAAGCAAAATATTGGGAGGATTACCAATTCTCCGATGAATCGGATTCTGACGAGAATTCCGATGATGTTATAGAAATTACCCCAACTGAATTTAAAAAGGCAAAAGAAAATAATAAGGGAAAGGGCATAAAAATAGAGAAATCTAATTCCAACCCCGATGAACTTTATTTGTATCGTCAACCCCCGAAGTCCTTAAGTTGTAACAATGACCTGGGAACCTCTAAACCACCAGGTTTTTCTAAACCAATGTGGACAACGATGGCTCGTATTAGGGGAACATCATATATCCCTAGAAACTTGGCAAAACGAACCAAAACCGAAGAAGAAGAAACGAGCGAGTCGGAATAAGATAGTTGTATTCGTGTGGTGTAATATATGTAATATAGTGTTCTTATGCTTTATGATATATGTAAAAATTGCTTGTATTAATAAGTATTTTTTTTATGAATCTAACTCTTGTCTATTTCACAGTTTAAAAACACAAAATGGATAGACAACCCAATATTTTAAGAGACCTACCCGGAGACATGATTGATGAAATCTTGTCTAGAGTCGGCCAGAATTCTTCGGCACAACTATTTAAGGCGAGATCAGTTTGTAAGACATTCGAAGAACGTTCCAAGAATGTCTTGGTTTATAAGAGACTTTCGTTTGAAAGATGGGGGATATCACATTGGGAAACCCAAAAGTTACGATGTGTTTACTTTGACGCATATATTGCGGGGAACCCAAATACTATTTTACGCAACGGGTTAAGAAATTATTTTGACTCAATATATCCGAATATTGGACTTCGTGATTTAGAAAAAGCGGCTAACATGCAACATAAAGAAGCATGTTATGCTTACGGATTAGTAATGTTCGCTTCTCACCAAAGTGAGAACAAGAACATCGGGCTACAACTATTAAACAAAACGTTTCCACAAGTGACGGAGTCGGTAATTGGGGTAAGAAATGAGGTTTTTAGATTATTACGGGACTGTTGGACATTACGTAACCCTCGTCCCTTTGATGACGTTACAACACGCTGTCTTATCAATGGCCATAACGGTTATGTTGCACAAGACCAAGGATGGGAAGTAGTCCTAGTAAAACCAGAATGCATGACTTGTTTCTGGACGTATGAATTACGTGTCTTTATTGCCTTTGCTGAACGACTTGTGTACTAGCTAGAATTGTCTTCACAACTATCTTGTATCAAAGTTATTGTGTGCTATATTTCATGCTTTATGTAAAATAAGCGGTATTGTAAGTTTGTAAAATATTGTATAAAAGTTTGAACGCGAAATATTATTATAATCAGTTTTTCATATAGAATTGTAGTAGTTGAATTGTATATTAGCTACTAAGTATGAACTTAACGGGTAGGTACTACCCGAATTTAAACTTATAAAACGCTAATATGAAGAAAAAGCTTTTATAAATGAGTTCATATTATGCTACGAAATACTGTTAACTACTCTTAATATTCTGTATGATTAACTTGTTCCATTTAACTATTTTGAAGGAAATGGCACCGACTACTCGACACACCGTGAATATGAATGAAGAGGAATTCCGTACTTTTCTAGCTTCAAACATAGCCGCAGTACAGGCTGCGCTACATACCAACAATAACCTTGGATCTAGCAGTACAGGAAATCGTGTAGGATGCACCTACAAAGAATTCACTGCCTGCAAACCTTTGGAATTTGATGGAACCGAAGGACCGATCGGATTGAAACGGTGGACCGAGAAGGTTGAATCGGTGTTTGCCATAAGTAAGTGTACTGAAGAGGACAAAGTGAAGTACGCTACGCATACCTTCACAGGTTCTGCGTTAACATGGTGGAATACCTATCTAGAGCAAGTGGGACAAGATGATGCGTACGCACTACCGTGGTCAGCATTCAAGCACTTGATGAACGAGAAGTACCGTCCCAGAACCGAGGTCAATAAGCTCAAGACAGAACTTAGAGGGTTACGAACCCAAGGATTTGATATTACCACGTACGAAAGACGATTCACAGAATTGTGCCTATTGTGTCCGGGAGCATTCGAAGATGAGGAAGAGAAGATCGACGCGTTTGTGAAAGGATTACCGGAAAGAATCCAAGAAGATATAAGTTCACACGAGCCCGCCTCCATACAACAGGCATGTAGAATGGCTCACAAACTAGTGAACCAGATTGAAGAAAGAATTAAAGAACAGACTGCTGAAGAGGCCAATGTGAAGCAAGTCAAAAGAAAGTGGGAGGAAAACGGTGATAAGAATCACCAATACAACAACAACAGCAATTACAACAATAATCGCAACAATTATCCCAACAATCGCAACATCAATCGCAACTACAACAAACGGCCCAACAACAACAACAACAACAACAACAGCAACTACAACAATCATCCCAACAACAATAATAACCGCAACAACAACAACAATCAGAAGCAACTATGCCAAAGGTGTGAAAAGAATCACTCGGGGTTCTGCACCAAATTTTGCAACAAGTGTAAAAGAAATGGTCATAGCGCGGCGAAGTGTGAGGTCTACGGACCAGGGGTTAATAGAACGAAAGGAACAAATGGTGTCTGAACGAGTAATGGCGGAGCAAGTAGTGTCGGAGCAAGTTATGCCAATGTAGTTTGTTATAAATGTGGAAAACCAGGCCACATTATTAGAAATTGCCCGAACCAGGAGAACACGAATGGACAAGGCCGTGGAAGAGTTTTCAATATTAATGCGGTAGAGGCACAGGAAGACCCGGAGCTTGTTACGGGTACGTTTCTTATTGACAATAAATCTGCTTACGTTTTATTTGATTCGGGTGCGGATAGAAGCTATATGAGTAGAGATTTTTGTGCTAAATTAAGTTGTCCATTGACGCCTTTGGATAGTAAATTTTTACTCGAATTAGCAAATGGTAAATTAATTTCAGCAGATAATATATGTCGGAATCGAGAAATTAAACTGGTTAGCGAAACATTTAAGATTGATTTGATACCAGTAGAGTTAGGGAGTTTTGATGTGATAATCGGTATGGACTGGTTGAAAGAAGTGAAAGCGGAGATCGTTTGTTACAAAAATGCAATTCGCATTATACGAGAAAAAGGAAAACCCTTAATGGTGTACGGAGAAAAGGGCAACACGAAGCTACATCTTATTAGTAATTTGAAGGCACAAAAACTAATAAGAAAAGGTTGCTATGCTGTTCTAGCACACGTCGAGAAAGTACAAACTGAAGAAAAGAGCATCAATGATGTTCCCATTGCAAAAGAATTTCCCGATGTATTTCCGAAAGAATTACCGGGATTACCCCCACATCGATCCGTTGAATTTCAAATAGATCTTGTACCAGGAGCTGCACCAATAGCTCGTGCTCCTTACAGACTCGCACCCAGCGAGATGAAAGAACTGCAAAGCCAATTACAAGAACTTTTAGAGCGTGGTTTCATTCGACCAAGCACATCACCGTGGGGAGCTCCTATTTTGTTTGTCAAGAAGAAAGATGGTACATTCAGGTTGTGTATCGACTACCGAGAGTTGAACAAACTTACCATCAAGAACCGCTACCCACTACTGAGAATCGACGACTTATTTGATCAACTACAAGGCTCGTCTGTTTATTCAAAGATTGACTTACATTCCGGGTATCATCAAATGCGGGTGAAAGAAGATGATATTCCAAAGACTGCTTTCAGAACACGTTACGGTCATTACGAGTTTATGGTCATGCCGTTTGGTTTAACTAATGCACCAGCTGTGTTCATGGACCTTATGAACCGAGTGTGTGGACCATACCTTGACAAGTTTGTCATTGTTTTCATTGATGACATACTTATTTACTCAAAGAATGACCAAGAACACGGTGAACATTTGAGAAAGGTGTTAGAAGTATTGAGGAAGGAAGAATTGTACGCTAAGTTTTCAAAGTGTGCATTTTGGTTGGAAGAAGTTCAATTCCTCGGTCACATAGTGAACAAAGAAGGTATTAAGGTGGATCCGGCAAAGATAGAAACTGTTGAAAAGTGGGAAACCCCGAAAACTCTGAAACACATACGCCAGTTTTTAGGACTAGCTGGTTACTACAGAAGGTTCATCCAAGACTTTTCCAGAATAGCAAAACCATTGACTGCATTAACGCATAAAGGGAAGAAATTTGAATGGAATGATGAACAAGAGGAAGCGTTTCAGTTATTGAAGAAAAAGCTAACTACGGCACCTATATTGTCATTGCCTGAAGGGAATGATGATTTTGTGATTTATTGTGATGCATCAAAGCAAGGTCTCGGTTGTGTATTAATGCAACGAACGAAGGTGATTGCTTATGCGTCTAGACAATTGAAGATTCACGAACAAAATTATACGACGCATGATTTGGAATTAGGCGCGGTTGTTTTTGCATTAAAGACTTGGAGGCACTACTTATATGGGGTCAAAAGTATTATATATACCGACAACAAAAGTCTTCAACACATATTTAATCAGAAACAACTGAATATGAGGCAGCGTAGGTGGATTGAATTATTGAATGATTACGACTTTGAGATTCGTTACCACCCGGGGAAGGCAAATGTGGTAGCCGATGCCTTGAGCAGGAAGGACAGAGAACCCATTCGAGTAAAATCTATGAATATAATGATTCATAATAACATTACTACTCAAATAAAGGAGGCGCAACAAGGAGTTTTAAAAGAGGGAAATTTAAAGGATGAAATACCCAAAGGATCGGAGAAGCATCTTAATATTCGGGAAGACGGAACCCGGTATAGGGCTGAAAGGATTTGGGTACCAAAATTTGGAGATATGAGAGAAATGGTACTTAGAGAAGCTCATAAAACCAGATACTCAATACATCCTGGAACGGGGAAGATGTACAAGGATCTCAAGAAACATTTTTGGTGGCCGGGTATGAAAGCCGATGTTGCTAAATACGTAGGAGAATGTTTGACGTGTTCTAAGGTCAAAGCTGAGCATCAGAAACCATCAGGTCTACTTCAACAACCCGAAATCCCGGAATGGAAATGGGAAAACATTACCATGGATTTCATCACTAAATTGCCAAGGACTGCAAGTGGTTTTGATACTATTTGGGTAATAGTTGATCGTCTCACCAAATCAGCACACTTCCTACCAATAAGAGAAGATGACAAGATGGAGAAGTTAGCACGACTGTATTTGAAGGAAGTCGTCTCCAGACATGGAATACCAATCTCTATTATCTCTTATAGGGATGGCAGATTTATTTCGAGATTCTGGCTGACATTACAGCAAGCATTAGGAACTCGTCTAGACATGAGTACCGCCTATCATCCACAAACTGATGGGCAGAGCGAAAGGACGATACAAACGCTTGAAGACATGCTACGAGCATGTGTTATTGATTTCGGAAACAGTTGGGATCGACATCTACCGTTAGCAGAATTTTCCTACAACAACAGCTACCATTCAAGCATTGAGATGGCGCCGTTTGAAGCACTTTATGGTAGAAAGTGCAGGTCTCCGATTTGTTGGAGTGAAGTGGGGGATAGACAGATTACGGGTCCGGAGATTATACAAGAAACTACCGAGAAGATCATCCAAATTCAACAACGGTTGAAAACCGCCCAAAGTCGACAAAAGAGCTACGCTGACATTAAAAGAAAAGATATAGAATTTGAAATTGGAGAGATGGTCATGCTTAAAGTTTCACCTTGGAAAGGCGTTGTTCGATTTGGTAAACGAGGGAAATTAAATCCAAGGTATATTGGACCATTCAAGATTATTGATCGTGTCGGACCAGTAGCTTACCGACTTGAGTTACCTCAACAACTCGCGGCTGTACATAACACTTTCCACGTCTCGAATTTGAAGAAATGTTTTGCTAAAGAAGATCTCACTATTCCGTTAGATGAAATCCAAATCAACGAAAAACTCCAATTCATCGAAGAACCCGTCGAAATAATGGATCGTGAGGTTAAAAGACTTAAGTAAAACAAGATACCAATTGTTAAGGTTCGATGGAATGCTCGTAGAGGACCCGAGTTCACCTGGGAGCGTGAAGATCAGATGAAGAAGAAATACCCGCATCTATTTCCAGAAGATTCGTCAACACCTTCAACAGCTTAAAATTTCGGGACGAAATTTATTTAACGGGTAGGTACTGTAGTGACCCGAACTTTTCCATGTTTATATATATTAATTGAGATTGATGTTTACATGATTAAATGTTTCCAACATGTTAAGCAATCAAACTTGTTAAGACTTGATTAATTGAAATAGGTTTCATATAGACAATTGACCACCCAAGTTGACCGGTGATTCACGAACGTTAAAACTTGTAAAAAACTATATGATGACATATATATGGTTATATATATAGTTAACATGATATTATTATAAGTAAACATATCATTAATTATATTAACAATGAACTACATATGTAAAAACAAGACTACTAACTTAATGATTTTGAAACGAGACATATATGTAACGTTTATCGTTGTAACGACATTTAATGTATATATATCATATTAAGAGATATTTGTACATCATAATATCATGATAATATAATAATTTAAAATCTCTTTTGTTATTATAAACATTGGGTTAACAACATTTAACAAGATCGTTAACCTAAAGGTTTCAAAACAACACTTACATGTAACGACTAACGATGACTTAACGACTCAGTTAAAATGTATATACATGTAGTGTTTTAATATGTATTTATACACTTTTGAAAGACTTCAATACACTTATCAAAATACTTCTACTTAACAAAAATGCTTACAATTACATTCTCGTTCAGTTTCATCAACAATTCTACTCGTATGCACCCGTATTCATACTCGTACAATACACAGCTTTTAGATGTATGTACTATTGGTATATACACTCCAATGATCAGCTCTTAGCAGCCCATGTGAGTCACCTAACACATGTGGGAACCATCATTTGGCAACTAGCATGAAATATCTCATAAAATTACAAAAATATGAGTAATCATTCATGACTTATTTACATGAAAACAAAATTACATATCCTTTATATCTAATCCATACACCAACGACCAAAAATACCTACAAACACTTTCATTCTTCAATTTCCTTCATCTAATTGATCTCTCTCAAGTTCTATCTTCAAGTTCTAAGTGTTCTTCATAAATTCCAAAAGTTCTAGTTTCATAAAATCAAGAATACTTTCAAGTTTGCTAGCTCACTTCCAATCTTGTAAGGTGATCATCCAACCTCAAGAAATCTTTGTTTCTTACAGTAGGTTATCATTCTAATACAAGGTAATAATCATATTCAAACTTTGGTTCAATTTCTATAACTATAACAATCTTATTTCAAGTGATGATCTTACTTGAACTTGTTTTCGTGTCATGATTCTGCTTCAAGAACTTCGAGCCATCCAAGGATCCATTGAAGCTAGATCCATTTTTCTCTTTTCCAGTAGGTTTATCCAAGGAAATTAAGGTAGTAATGATGTTCATAACATCATTCGATTCATACATATAAAGCTATCTTATTCGAAGGTTTAAACTTGTAATCACTAGAACATAGTTTAGTTAATTCTAAACTTGTTCGCAAACAAAAGTTAATCCTTCTAACTTGACTTTTAAAATCAACTAAACACATGTTCTATATCTATATGATATGCTAACTTAATGATTTAAAACCTAGAAACACGAAAAACACCGTAAAACCGGATTTACGCCGTCGTAGTAACACCGCGGGCTGTTTTGGGTTAGTTAATTAAAAACTATGATAAACTTTGATTTAAAAGTTGTTATTCTGAGAAAATGATTTTTATTATGAATATGAAACTATATCCAAAAATTATGGTTAAACTCAAAGTGGAAGTATGTTTTCTAAAATGGTCATCTAGACGTCGTTCTTTCGACTGAAATGACTACCTTTACAAAAACGACTTGTAACTTATTTTTCCGACTATAAACCTATACTTTTTCTGTTTATATTCATAAAATAGAGTTCAATATGAAATCATAGCAATTTGATTCACTCAAAACGGATTTAAAATGAAGAAGTTAAAACAAGATTGGATAATTTTTCTCATTTTAGCTACGTGAAAATTGGTAACAAATCTATTCCAACCATAACTTAATCAACTTGTATTGTATATTATGTAATCTTGAGATACCATAGACACGTATACAATGTTTCGACCTATCATGTCGACACATCTATATATATTTCGGAACAACCATACACACTCTATATGTGAATGTTGGAGTTAGCTATACAGGGTTGAGGTTGATTCCAAAATATATATAGTTTGAGTTGTGATCAATACTGAGATACGTATACACTGGGTCGTGGATTGATTCAAGATAATATTTATCGATTTATTTCTGTACATCTAATTGTGGACAACTAGTTATAGGTTACTAACGAGGACAGCTGACTTAATAAACTTAAAACATTAAAATATATTAAAAGTGTTGTAAATATATTTTGAACATACTTTAATATATATGTATATATTGTTATAGGTTCGTGAATCAACAGTGGCCAAGTCTTACTTCCCGACGAAGTAAAAATCTGTGAAAGTGAGTTATAGTCCCACTTTTAAAATCTAATATTTTTGGGATGAGAATACATGCAGGTTTTATAAATGATTTACAAAATAGACACAAGTACGTGAAACTACATTCTATGGTTGAATTATCGAAATCGAATATGCCCCTTTTTATTAAGTCTGGTAATCTAAGAATTAGGGAACAGATACCCTAATTGACGCGAATCCTAAAGATAGATCTATTGGGCCTAACAAACCCCATCCAAAGTACCGGATGCTTTAGTACTTCGAAATTTATATCATATCCGAAGGGTGTCCCGGAATGATGGGGATATTCTTATATATGCATCTTGTTATTGTCGGTTACCAGGTGTTCACCATATGAATGATTTTTATCTCTATGTATGGGATGTGTATTGAAATATGAAATCTTGTGGTCTATTGTTACGATTTGATATATATAGGTTAAACCTATAACTCACCAACATTTTTGTTGACGTTTTAAGCATGTTTATTCTCAGGTGATTATTAAGAGCTTCCGCTGTCGCATACTTAAATAAGGACAAGATTTGGAGTCCATGCTTGTATGATATTGTGTAAAAACTGCATTCAAGAAACTTATTTTGTTGTAACATATTTGTATTGTGAACCATTATGTAATGGTCGTGTGTAAACAGGATATTTTAGATTATCATTATTTGATAATCTACGTAAAGCTTTTTAAACCTTTATTGATTAAATAAAGGTTATGGTTTGTTTAAAAATGAATGCAGTCTTTGAAAAACGTCTCATATAGAGGTCAAAACCTCGCAACGAAATCAATTAATATGGAACGTTTTTAATCAATAAGAACGGGACATTTCACTAGTTGCCAAATGATGGTTCCCACATGTGTTAGGTGACTCACATGGGCTGCTAAGAGCTGATCATTGGAGTGTATATACCAATAGTACATACATCTAAAAGCTGTGTATTGTACGAGTACGAATACGGGTGCATACGAGTAGAATTGTTGATGAAACTGAACGAGGATGTAATTTTAAGCATTTTTGTTAAGTAGAAGTATTTTGATAAGTGTATTGAAGTCTTTCAAAAGTGTATAAATACATATTAAAACACTACATGTATATACATTTTAACTGAGTCGTTAAGTCATCGTTAGTCGTTACATGTAAGTGTTGTTTTGAAACCTTTAGGTTAACGATCTTGTTAAATGTTGTTAACATAATGTTTATAATATCAAATGAGATTTTAAATTATTATATTATCATGATATTATCATGTATGAATATATCTTAATAGGATATATATACATTAAATATCTTTACAACGATAATCGTTACATATATGTCTCGTTTAAAAATCATTAAGTTAGTTGTCTTGTTTTTACATATGTAGTTCATTGTTAATATACTTAATGATATGTTTACTTATCATAGTATCATGTTAACTATATATATATCCATATATATGTCATCATATAGTTTTTACAAGTTTTAACGTTCGTGAATCACCGGTCAACTTGGGTGGTTAATTGTCTATATGAAACATATTTCAATTAATCAAGTCTTAACAAGTTTGATTGCTTAACATGTTGGAAACATTTAATCATGTAAATATCAATCTCAATTAATATATATAAACATGGAAAAGTTCGGGTCACTACAGTACCTACCCGTTAAATAAATTTCGTCCCGAAATTTTAAGCTGTTGAAGGTGTTGACGAATCTTCTGGAAATAGATGCGGGTATTTCTTCTTCATCTGATCTTCACGCTCCCAGGTGAACTCGGGTCCTCTACGAGCATTCCATCGAACCTTAACAATTGGTATCTTGTTTTGCTTAAGTCTTTTAACCTCACGATCCATTATTTCGACGGGTTCTTCGATGAATTGAAGTTTTTCGTTGATTTCGATTTCATCTAACGGAATAGTGAGATCTTCTTTAGCAAAACATTTCTTCAAATTCGAGACGTGGAAAGTGTTATGTACAGCCGCGAGTTGTTGAGGTAACTCAAGTCAGTAAGCTACTGGTCTGACACGATCAATAATCTTGAATGGTCCAATATACCTTGGATTTAATTTCCCTCGTTTACCAAATCGAACAACGCCTTTCCAAGGTGCAACTTTAAGCATGTCCATCTCTCCAATTTCAAATTCGATATCTTTTCTTTTAATGTCAGCGTAGCTCTTTTGTCGACTTTGGGCGGTTTTCAACCGTTGTTGAATTTGGATGATCTTCTCGGTAGTTTCTTGTATAATCTCCGGACCCGTAATCTGTCTATCCCCCACTTCACTCCAACAAATCGGAGACCTGCACTTTCTACCATAAAGTGCTTCAAACGGCGCCATCTCAATGCTTGAATGGTAGCTGTTGTTGTAGGAAAATTCTGCTAACGGTAGATGTCGATCCCAACTGTTTCCGAAATCAATAACACATGCTCGTAGCATGTCTTCAAGCGTTTGTATCGTCCTTTCGCTCTGCCCATTAGTTTGTGGATGATAGACAGTACTCATGTCTAGACGAGTTCCTAATGCTTGCTGTAATGTCTGCCAGAATCTTGAAATAAATCTGCCATCCCTATCAGAGATAATAGAGATTGGTATTCCATGTCTGGAGACGACTTCCTTCAAATACAGTCGTGCTAACTTCTCCATCTTGTCATCTTCTCTTATTGGCAGGAAGTGTGCTGATTTGGTGAGACGATCAACTATTACCAAAATAGTATCACAACCACTTGCAGTCCTTGGCAATTTAGTGATGAAATCCATGGTAATGTTTTCCCATTTCCATTCCGGGATTTCGGGTTGTTGAAGTAGACCTGATGGTTTCTGATGCTCAGCTTTGACCTTAGAACACGTCAAACATTCTCCTACGTATTTAGCAACATCGGCTTTCATACCCGGCCACCAAAATTGTTTCTTGAGATCCTTGTACATCTTCTCCGTTCCAGGATGTATTGAGTATCTGGTTTTATGAGCTTCTCTAAGTACCATTTCTCTCATATCTCCAAATTTTGGTACCCAAATCCTTTCAGCCCTATACCGGGTTCCGTCTTCCCGAATATTAAGATGCTTCTCCGATCCTTTGGGTATTTCATCCTTTAAATTTCCCTCTTTTAAAACTCCTTGTTGCGCCTCCTTTATTTGAGTAGTAAGGTTATTATGAATCATTATATTCATAGATTTTACTCGAATGGGTTCTCTGTCCTTCCTGCTCAAGGCATCGGCTACCACATTTGCCTTCCCCGGGTGGTAACGAATCTCAAAGTCGTAATCATTCAATAATTCAATCCACCTACGCTGCCTCATATTCAGTTGTTTCTGATTAAATATGTGTTGAAGACTTTTGTGGTCGGTATATATAATACTTTTGACCCCATATAAGTAGTGCCTCCAAGTCTTTAATGCAAAAACAACCACGCCTAATTCCAAATCATGCGTCGTATAATTTTGTTCGTGAATCTTCAATTGTCTAGACGCATAAGCAATCACCTTCGTTCGTTGCATTAATACACAACCGAGACCTTGCTTTGATGCGTCACAATAAATCACAAAATCATCATTCCCTTCAGGTAATGACAATATAGGTGCCGTAGTTAGCTTTTTCTTCAATAACTGAAACGCTTTCTCTTGTTCATCATTCCATTCAAATTTCTTTCCTTTATGCGTTAATGCAGTCAAGGGTTTTGCTATTCTGGAAATGTCTTGGATGAACCTTCTGTAGTAACCAGCTAGTCCTAAAAACTGGCGTATGTGTTTCGGAGTTTTCGGGGTTTCCCACTTTTCAACAGTTTCTATCTTTGCCGGATCCACCTTAATACCTTCTTTGTTCACTATGTGACCGAGGAATTGAACTTCTTCCAACCAAAATGCACACTTTGAAAACTTAGCGTACAATTCTTCCTTCCTCAATACTTCTAACACCTTTCTCAAATGTTCACCGTGTTCTTGGTCATTCTTTGAGTAAATAAGTATGTCATCAATGAAAACAATGACAAACTCGTCAAGGTATGGTCCACACACTCGGTTCTTAAGGTCCATGAACACAGCTGGTGCATTAGTTAAACCAAACGGCATGACCATAAACTCGTAATGACCGTAACGTGTTCTGAAAGCAGTCTTTGGAATATCATCTTCTTTCACCTGCATTTGATGATATCCGGAACGTAAGTCAATCTTTGAATAAACAGACGAGCCTTGTAGTTGATCAAATAAGTCGTCGATTCTCAGTAGTGGGTAGCAGTTCTTGATGGTAAGTTTGTTCAACTCTCGGTAGTCGATACACAACCTAAATGTACCATCTTTCTTCTTGACAAACAAAACAGGAGCTCCCCACGGTGATGTGCTTGGTCGAATGAAACCACGCTCTAAAAGTTCTTGTAATTGGCTTTGCAGTTCTTTCATCTCGCTGGGTGCGAGTCTGTAAGGAGCACGAGCTATTGGTGCAGCTCCTGGTACAAGATCTATTTGAAAATCAACGGATCGATGTGGGGGTAATCCCGGTAATTCTTTCGGAAATACATCGGGAAATTCTTTTGCGACGGGAACATCATTGATGCTCTTTTCTTCAGTTTGTACTTTCTCGACGTGTGCTAGAACAGCATAGCAAACTTTTCTTATTAGTTTTTGTGCCTTCAAATTACTAATAAGATGTAGCTTCGTGTTGCCCTTTTCTCCGTACACCATTAAGGGTTTTCCTTTTTCTCGTATAATGCGAATTGCATTTTTGTAACAAACGATCTCTGCTTTCACTTCCTTCAACCAGTCCATACCGATTATCACATCAAAACTCCCTAACTCTACTGGTATCAAGTCAATCTTAAATGTTTCGCTAACCAGTTTAATTTCTCGATTCCGACATATATTATCTGCTGAAATTAATTTACCATTTGCTAATTCGAGTAAAAATTTACTATCCAAAGGCGTCAATGGACAACTTAATTTAGCACAAAAATCTCTACTTATATAGCTTCTATCCGCACCCGAATCAAATAAAACGTAAGCAGATTTATTGTCAATAAGAAACGTACCCGTAACAAGCTCCGGGTCTTCCTGTGCCTCTGCCGCATTAATATTGAAAACTCTTCCGCGGCCTTGTCCATTCGTGTTCTCCTGGTTCGGGCAATTTCTAATAATGTGGCCCAGTTTTCCACATTTATAACAAACTACATTGGCATAACTTGCTCCGACACTACTTGCTCCGCCATTACTCGTTCCGACACCATTTGTTCCTTTCGTTCTATTAACCCCTGGTCCGTAGACCTCACACTTCGCCGCGCTATGACCATTTCTTTTACACTTGCTGCAAAATTTGGTGCAGAACCCCGAGTGATACTTTTCACACCTTTGGCATAGCTGCTTCTGATTGTTGTTGTTGTTGCGGTTATTATTGTTGTTGGGATGATTGTTGTAGTTGCTGCTGTTGTTGTTGTTATTGTTGTTGTTGTTGTTGTTGTTGTTGTTGGGCCGTTTGTTGTAGTTGCGATTGATGTTGCGATTGTTGGGATAATTGTTGCGATTATTGTTGTAATTGCTGTTGTTGTTGTATTGGTGATTCTTATCACCGTTTTCCTCCCACTTTCTTTTGACTTGCTTCACATTGGCCTCTTCAGCAGTCTGTTCTTTAATTCTTTCTTCAATCTGGTTCACTAGTTTGTGAGCCATTCTGCATGCCTGTTGTATGGAGGCGGGCTCGTGTGAACTTATATCTTCTTGGATTCTTTCCGGTAATCCTTTCACAAACGCGTCGATCTTCTCTTCCTCATCTCCGAATGCTCCCGGACACAATAGGCACAATTCTGTGAATCGTCTTTCGTACGTGGTAATATCAAATCCTTGGGTTCGTAACCCTCTAAGTTCTGTCTTGAGCTTATTGACCTCGGTTCTGTGACGGTACTTCTCGTTCATCAAGTGCTTGAATGCTGACCACGGTAGTGCGTACGCATCGTCTTGTCCCACTTGCTCTAGATAGGTATTCCACCATGTTAACGCAAAACCTGTGAAGGTATGCGTAGCGTACTTCACTTTGTCCTCTTCAGTACACTTACTTATGGCAAACACCGATTCGACCTTCTCGGTCCACCGTTTCAATCCGATCGGTCCTTCGGTTCCATCAAATTCCAAAGGTTTGCAGGCAGTGAATTCTTTGTAGGTGCATCCTACACGATTTCCTGTACTGCTAGATCCAAGGTTATTGTTGGTATGTAGCGCAGCCTGAACTGCGGCTATGTTTTAAGCTAGAAAAGTACGGAATTCCTCTTCATTCATATTCACGGTGTGTCGAGTAGTCGGTGCCATTTCCTTCAAAATAGTCAAATGGAACAAGTTAATCATACAGAATATTAAGAGTAGTTAATAGTATTTCGTAGCATAATATGAACTCATTTATAAAAGCTTTTTCTTCATATTAGCGTTTTATAAGTTTAAATTCGGGTAGTACCTACCCGTTAAGTTCATACTTAGTAGCTAATATACAATTCAACTACTACAATTCTATATGAAAAACTGATTATAATAATATTTCGCATTCAAACTTTTACACAATATTTTACAAACTTACAATACCGCTTATTTTACATATAGCATGAAATATAGCACACAATAAATTTGATACCAGATGGTTGTGAAGATAATTCTAGCTAGTACACAAGTCGTTCAGCAAAGGTAATAAAGACACGTAATTCATACGTCCAGAAACAAGTCATGCATTCTGGTTTTACTAGGATTACTTTCCATCCTTGGTCTTGTGGAACATAACTGTTATGGCCGTTGATAAGATAGCGTGTTGTAACGTCGTCAAAGGGACGAGGGTTACGTAATGTCCAACAGTCCCGTAACAATCTAAAAACCTCATTTCTTACCCCAATTACCGACTCCGTCACTTGTGGGAACATTTTGTTTAATAGTTGTAGCCCGATGTTCTTGTTCTCACTTTGGTGAGAAGCGAACATTACTAATCCGTAAGCATAACATGCTTCTTTATTTTGCATGTTAGCCGCTTTTTCTAAATCACGGAGTCCAATATTCGGATATATTGAGTCAAAATAATTTCTTAACCCATTGCGTAAAATAGCATTTGGGTTCCCCGCAATATATGCGTCAAAGTAAACACATCGTAACTTATGGATTTCCCAATGTGATATCCCCCATCTTTCGAACGAAAGCCTTTTATAAACCAAGGCATTCTTGGAACGTTCTTCGAATGTCTTACAAACTGATCTCGCCTTAAATAGTTGTGCCAAAGAATTCTGACCGACTCTAGACAAGATTTCATCAATCATGTCTCCGGGTAGGTCTCTTAAAATATTGGGTTGTCTATCCATTTTGTGTTTTTATACTGTAAAATAGACAAGAGTTAGATTCATAAAAAAAATACTTATTAATACAAGCAATTTTTACATATATCATAAAGCATAAGCACACTATATTACATATATTACACCACACGAATACAACTATCTTATTCCGACTCGCTTGTTTCTTCTTCTTCGGTTTTGGTTAGTTTTGCCAAGTTTCTAGGGATATATGATGTTCCCCTAATACGAGCCGTCGTTTTCCACATTGGTTTAGAAAAACCTGGTGGTTTAGAGGTTCCCGGGTCATTGTTACAACTTAAGGACTTCGGGGGTTGACGATACATATAAAGTTCATCGGGGTTGGAATTAGATTTCTCTATTTTTATGCCCTTTCCCTTATTATTTTCTTTTGCCTTTTTAAATTCAGTTGGGGTAATTTCTATAACATCATCGGAATTCTCGTCGGAATCCGATTCATCGGAGAATTGGTAATCCTCCCAATATTTTGCTTCCTTGGCGGAAACACCATTGACCATAATTAACCTTGGTCGGTTGGTTGAGGATTTTCTTTTACTTAACCGTTTTATTATTTCCCCCACCGGTTCTATTTCTTCATCCGGTTCCGATTCTTCTTCCGGTTCCGATTCTTCTTCCGGTTTCGACTCTTCTTCCGGTTCCTCTTCGGGAACTTGTGAATCAGTCCACGAATCATTCCAATTTACATTTGACTCTTCATTATTATTAGGTGAATAAATGGGACTTGTTCTAGAGGTAGACATCTATCACATAATATCAAACGCGTTAAGAGATTAATATATCACATAATATTCACATGTTAAAAATATATAGTTTCCAACAAAATTTGTTAAGCAATCATTTTTCAAGTAAACACGGTCGAAGTCCAGACTCACTAATGCATCCTAACAAACTCGATAAGACACACTAATGCAAAATTTTGGTTCTCTAAGACCAACGCTCTGATACCAACTGAAATGTCCCGTTCTTATTGATTAAAAACGTTCCATATTAATTGATTTCGTTGCGAGGTTTTGACCTCTATATGAGACGTTTTTCAAAGACTGCATTCATTTTAAAACAAACTATATCCTTTATTTCATCAATAAAGGTTTAAAAAGCTTTACGTAGATTATCAAATAATGATAATCTAAAATATCCTGTTTACACACGACCATTACATAATGGTTTGCAATACAAATATGTTACAACAAAATAAGTTTCTTGAATGCAGTTTTTACACAATATCATACAAGCGTGGACTCCAAATCTCGTCCTTATTTAAGTATGCAACAGCGGAAGCTCTTAATAATCACCTGAGAATAAACATGCTTAAAACGTCAACAAAAATGTTGGTGAGTTATAGGTTTAACCTATATATATCAAATCATAATAATAGACCACAAGATTTCATATTTCAATACACATCCCATACATAGAGATAAAAGTCATTCATATGGTGAACACCTGGTAACCGACATTAACAAGATGCATATATAAGAATATCCCCATCATTCCGGGACACCCTTCGGATATGATATAAATTTCGAAGTACTAAAGCATCCGGTACTTTGGATGGGGTTTGTTAGGCCCAATAGATCTATCTTTAGGATTCGCGTCAATTAGGGTGTCTGTTCCCTAATTCTTAGATTACCAGACTTAGTAAAAAAGGGCATATTCGATTTTGATAATTCAACCATAGAATGTAGTTTCACGTACTTGTGTCTATTTTGTAAATCATTTATAAAACCTGCATGTATTCTCATCCCAAAAATATTAGATTTTAAAAGTGGGACTATAACTCACTTTCACAGATTTTTACTTCGTCGGGAAGTAAGACTTGGCCACTGGTTGATTCACGAACCTATAATAATATATACATATATATCAAAGTATGTTCAAAATATATTTACAACACTTTTAATATATTTTGATGTTTTAAGTTTATTAAGTCAGCTGTCCTCGTTAGTAACCTACAACTAGTTGTCCACAGTTAGATGTACAGAAATAAATCGATAAATATTATCTTGAATCAATCCACGACCCAGTGTATACGTATCTCAGTATTGATCACAACTCAAACTATATATATTTTGGAATCAACCTCAACCCTGTATAGCTAACTCCAACATTCACATATAGAGTGTCTATGGTTGTTCCGAAATATATATAGATGTGTCGACATGATAGGTCGAAACATTGTATACGTGTCTATGGTATCTCAAGATTACATAATATACAATACAAGTTGATTAAGTTATGGTTGGAATAGATTTGTTTCCAATTTTCACGTAGTTAAAATGAGAAAAATTATCCAATCTTGTTTTACCCATAACTTCTTCATTTTAAATCCGTTTTGAGTGAATCAAATTGCTATGGTTTCATATTGAACTCTATTATATGAATCTAAACAGAAAAAGTATAGGTTTATAGTCGGAAAAATAAGTTACAAGTCGTTTTTGTAAAGGTATTCATTTCAGTCGAAAGAACGACGTCTAGATGACCATTTTAGAAAACATACTTCCACTTTGAGTTTAACCATAATTTTTGGATATAGTTTCATGTTCATAATAAAAATCATTTTCTCAGAATAACAACTTTTAAATAAAAGTTTATCATAGTTTTTAATTAACTAACCCAAAATAGCCCGCGGTGTTACTACGACGGCGTAAATCCGGTTTTACGGTGTTTTTCGTGTTTCCAGGTTTTAAATCATTAAGTTAACATATCATATAGATATATAACATGTGTTTAGTTGATTTTAAAATTCAATTTAGAAGGATTAACTTTTGTTTGCGAACAAGTTTAGAATTAACTAAACTATGTTCTAGTGATTACAAGTTTAAACCTTCGAATAAGATAGCTTTATATATATGAATCGAATGATGTTATGAACATCATTACTACCTTAAGTTCCTTGGATAAACCTACTGGAAAAGAGAAAAATGGATCTAGCTTCAACGGATCCTTGGATGGCTCGAAGTTCTTGAAGCAGAATCATCACACGAAAACAAGTTCAAGTAAGATCATCACTTGAAATAAGATTGTTATAGTTATAGAAATTGAACCAAAGTTTGAATATGATTATTACCTTGTATTAGAATGATAACCTACTGTAAGAAACAAAGATTTCTTGAGGTTGGATGATCACCTTACAAGATTGGAAGTGAGCTAGCAAACTTGAAAGTATTCTTGATTTTATGTAACTAGAACTTGTAGAATATATGAAGAACACTTAGAACTTGAAGATAGAACTTAAGAGAGATCAATTAGATGAAGAAAATTGAAGAATGAAAGTGTTTGTAGGTGTTTTTGGTCGTTGGTGTATGGATTAGATATAAAGGATATGTAATTTTGTTTTCATGTAAATAAGTCATGAATGATTACTCATATTTTTGTAATTTTATGAGATATTTCATGCTAGTTGCCAAATGATGGTTCCCACATGTGTTAGGTGACTCACATGGGATGCTAAGAGCTGATCATTGGAGTGTATATATACCAATAGTACATACATCTAAAAGCTGTGTATTGTACGAGTACGAATACGGGTGCATACGAGTAGAATTGTTGATGAAACTGAACGAGGATGTAATTGTAAGCATTTTTGTTAAGTAGAAGTATTTTGATAAGTGTATTGAAGTCTTTCAAAAGTGTATAAATACATATTAAAACACTACATGTATATACATTTTAACTGAGTCGTTAAGTCATCGTTAGTCGTTACATGTAAGTGTTGTTTTGAAACCTTTAGGTTAACGATCTTGTTAAATGTTGTTAACCCAATGTTTATAATATCAAATGAGATTTTAAATTATTATATTATCATGATATTATCATGTATGAATATCTCTTAATATGATATATATACATTAAATATCTTTACAACGATAATCGTTACATATATGTCTCGTTTAGAAATCATTAAGTTAGTTGTCTTGTTTTTACATATGTAGTTCATTGTTAATATACTTAATGATATGTTTACTTATCATAGTATCATGTTAACTATATATATCCATATATATGTCATCATATAGTTTTTACAAGTTTTAACGTTCGTGAATCACCGGTCAACTTGGGTGGTCAATTGTCTATATGAAACATACTTCAATTAATCAAGTCTTAACAAGTTTGATTGCTCAACATGTTGGAAACATTTAATCATGTAAACATCAATCTCAATTAATATATATAAACATGGAAAAGTTCGGGTCACTACATCAGCTACCACATTTGCCTTCCCTGGGTGGTAACGAATCTCAAAGTCGTAATCATTCAACAATTCAATCCACCTACGCTGCCTCATATTCAGTTGTTTTTGATTAAATATGTGTTGAAGACTTTTGTGGTCGGTATATATAATACTTTTGACCCCATATAAGTAGTTCCTCCAAGTCTTTAATGCAAAAACAACCGCGCCTAATTCCAAATCATGCGTCGTATAATTTTGTTCGTGAATCTTCAATTGTCTAGACGCATAAGCAATCACCTTCGTTCGTTGCATTAATACACAACCGAGACCTTGCTTTGATGCGTCACAATAAATCACAAAATCATCATTCCCTTCAGGCAATGACAATATAGGTGCCGTAGCTAGCTTTTTCTTCAATAACTGAAACGCTTTCTCTTGTTCATCCTTCCATTCAAATTTCTTCCCTTTATGCGTTAATGCAGTCAAGGGTTTTGCTATTCTGGAAAAGTCTTGGATGAACCTTCTGTAGTAACCAGCTAGTCCTAAAAACTGGCGTATGTGTTTTGGAGTTTTCGGGGTTTCCCATTTTTCAACAGTTTCTATCTTTGCCGGATCCACCTAAATACCTTCTTTGTTTACTATGTGACCGAGGAATTGAACTTCTTCCAACCAAAATGCACACTTTGAAAATTTAGCGTACAATTCTTCCTTTCTCAATACTTCTAACACCTTTCTCAAATGTTCACCGTGTTCTTGGTCATTCTTTGAGTAAATAAGTATGTCATCAATGAAAACAATGACAAACTTGTCAAGGTATGGTCCACACACTCGGTTCATAAGGTCCATGAACACAGCTGGTGTAACATCCCGCCTTTCTCCATTTACTTTTCCGTTTAACTATTTAAGTTCCGTTATATGTTTATAACACATCTCGTTAATACGCGTTTGAATTATCTCGTTTAGGTAATTCCCGTACCCGTTTCCTAAGTTGAGGGACTAAAGTTGCCAAATGGAGAAAGAGATGACTAGGTCAACTAGTCAACTCTTTCCTCTCCATTCATTTTATCACCTCCCAAATAATACTTCACCTTTTTCTCTCAAAACCCTCAAACCTTCAATCATCATCCAAATTCGTTCAAGAAGGATTCGATCAAAACAAATTGCATATTTGAACTCCTCGTGATCTCCTCTTCGTTTCCATACCGATTTCATCAATTTTGGGTAACTTTCTAAAATCACTAATTCTTGTGTTCTTGAGATTTTTAAGTTATAAGGTTGTTAATTAGTGTCTATGGCTCGAGTCTAGTTTGTTTATGTGATTTGTATGCTCGTTTTTGATATTTTGATGTAACTAGTTCATATTGAAAGAATGCTTGCTTAATCTTGAGTTTTAGGTGTTCATATGTTGTTGAATGATGAAAGTTCATGTTTTAATTGTGTTCCTAACATCACTAGCTTCAAATTGGTATGTAGGTTGACATAGATTAGTTTCATATGCAAGATTGTTGAATTTGTGATTTTGGATTAGGGTTTGATGAGCTTTACATGAACTTTTGATGCGTCAAATGCTATGAGATATTGTTGTTAAGTGTTTTGTTGCAATGTGTGTTTGATTACCTTCGAAACGGCATAACATACATGTAAATTGGTTGCCCGAATCATAAAATGCGTTTTTGGAACTTAAACTTTGATTATGAATGTTTAATTACGGTTTTTGGTTATTGTAAGTGGAAGTTTGATTGATGAAATGTGCTTAGTTGTATTCCTCGTCAAATTACCTTTCCAACGATATATAATAGGCATTATAAGTGTTTGCGGGTCAAGAGTTGGGTTGGAAAAGGTTTTGGCTCGTGCATACTTGGGAAAAACAGAAACAGACCTGCACAGATGGTGGCGCGGCGCGCCCCTACCCCGCGCGGCGCGCCGAATGGCCTGGACAGATTCTGACCTCCATGTCCCTTTTAACGTGAAATGTTTGACTAGCTACCGACCTCCGATTCACATGAAACTTGTTTTAATATACTTGTATATGAATAATTAGCATGGAAAATTTGTCCGGGACCCGACCCGAACATGTTGACTTTTTCGTTGACTTTGACCCGACCAAGTTTGACTTTTTGTCAAACTTAACCAATTAATTATGCAATCTTCCTAACATGCTTTTATACTTGTATCTTGCATGAAACTTGACAATTTGCTTCACATGCTATATTAATCGAGTCGTATCGAGCCATAGGACTAATTGAACATCTTTGACCCTTCGTGACTATCGTTATTGATACAACCTAATTGTTTAGGTCGAGACTAGCATTGTTCTTTGCACGTTTACTTGTTGAAGTACTATTTCACTCTTGCAATCAAAGGTGAGATCATAGTCCCACTTTTACTCTTTTGAACTTGCTTTTGGGATGAGAAAACATAAACGATTCTTTTGAACTAAGTGAACACAAGAACGGGAAAACAAACATTCTACATACGAGTTTAGAACGAAAATCCTCAATCCGATTATCATTAGTTACATCAGATGGTGTAAGCGAGAACTTATGTTATATGGCCATATGGGTTTGACAAACCCTCATTCAAACGGTTCGCTACCGTTTACGAATGAAATATATTTTCGGGAACAGTGTTGTTCTAGCACTAATTGATGGGGTATTCAACGGACGGAACGTTAAGCTTTGATAATTGGGTGCTCGTGAATATTAACTTTTAGAATGTACTATGGCTTTATCGATGTTGCAAATCTTGTGGTTCAACTTACTATTACTCATTTACTTGTTTAAACCTATGATTTCACCAACGTTTTCGTTGACAGATTCTCTATGTTTTTCTCAGGTCCTTGAACTTAGGTGATACATGCTTCCGCTCATACTATTTGATACTTGCATTGGATGTCGAGTATACTTGCATACGTGGAGCGTCTTTTTGACTACTTTTAATCGTGTCGCACGTGTTTCATACAAACTTTAAACATTGTTATGTACTTGTTATGGAAACTACTTTTGTAAACTTTGAAACACCCTTATTTATGAAATGAATGCGACATACTTTTCGGTCAAACTTTGTTATAAAGACTTACGACCATGTAATGGGACCATACGTAGATGACGCCGTCATTTGACGATTTGTCGGGGTCGCTACAAGTGGTATCAGAGCTTTGGTTGTAGGGATTTAGAGTTCATTGGTGTCAACCCCGAGTCATAGGGTACATTGGTGAGTCTAGACTACAACCGGCATATAGACTTGACGTAGGAATTACTTGACTATTTGTGCATTTATACTCGAACTCTCTTACTCATATCTACTCTTATCCTATCTAAATCTTGCGTTGTATAATTTAATTGACACGCCACCTTGACTATATGATGTAATGTCGAATGCACATATGAATTAGGGTAATATAATTCCCGGAAATTATATTACGGTGACTCATATGAACATACCGACATTATGACATAAAGAATTTAAGGCGGGTCAAGGATAATTTTCTCTTTATCTTTATTCCATATCGCGGTTAGTATTATTTAGAATACTAACCAACGGTATTCTTTTGTTTTGAAGGAACAATGGCTCCTCGTCGTGTACGCCGCAATGAAACCCCCGAACAAGCTCTCGAACGGATGATAGCTACCGCCGTAGATGCGGCCATGGCCGGTCACTCTTCCAACAACAATAACAATAACAACAACCACAACAACAACAACAACAACAATGGGGCCGGTAACTCAAACGAAGGATGCTCCTACAAAGCTTTCATGGGGTGCAAACCTCACACTTATGATGGAACCGGTGGACCGGTTGTGCTTACTCGTTGGTTTGAACAAACCGAGGCCGTCTTTAGCATAAGCGGTTGTCGGGATCAAGACAAGGTCAAATACTCCACCCACACGTTCTCCGGTGTTGCTCTCACTTGGTGGAACACCTATGTTCAATCGGTGGGTACCGATGAAGCTCATGCCCTCTCTTGGGCCGATTTGAAGGAAAAGATGATTGTCGAATACTTTCCGCGCGAAGAAACCCGAAAGCTCGAGGAAGAACTAAGAGCTTTGAAAGCGGTCGGAAACGATCTTAAGGCTTATAATCAACGCTTCGCCGAACTATCCTTAATGTGTCCTAACCTTGTTAACCCCGAATCTCAAAGGATTGAGCTCTACATGCTCGGTCTTCCAAAAAGCATCAAACAAGGGGTGATGTCATCCAAACCCGCTACTCATCAAGCCGCTATGAACATGGCTCGTCAATTAATCGAAACGGTTGACGAAGTCGTAGTGCCGGCTCCTAAGGCCGAGGACAAGTCGGGTGGCAACAAAAGGAAATGGGAAGCCACTCCATCAACTAACTACAACAACAACACCTTCACCAAAAAGCCCTTCAACAACGACGGCAAGAAGGGTTATGTCGGAAACTTACCTTTGTGCAACAAGTGCCACAAACATCATTACGGCGAATGTAACAAGCTAATTTGTCACCGTTGCCAAGGAGTTGGTCATAGGGCCAACAATTGCACAAGCACCGCCCCCGTCGCTCGAAAGGGGCCCAATCCTCCAAAAACGGTCACTTGTTACGAGTGTGGCCAAACGGGCCATTATAAGAACGAATGCCCGAAAAAGAAAACCAACCCCAACAACCGAGGCCGAGCCTTTAACATCAACACCGAGGAAGCCCGAGATGACAACGAACTAGTCACGGGTACGTTTCTTCTCAACAACTCTTATGTTACTTGCTTATTCGATTCGGGTGCCGATAAATGTTTTGTGTCCAAGACTTTAGCTCCTACCCTTTGCACTCCACCACACCCTTTAGATACTACTTATTCCATCGAAGTGGCCGACGGAAAACTCTTAAGTGCCGACAAATATTACCGGGGGTGTACTTTGAACATTTTGGGTAAAGAATTTGAAATTGACTTGATACCCATGGAATTAGGGAGTTTTGATGTAATAATCGGTATGAATTGGATGGTCAAAAATAAATCTCACATTCTTTGCGATCTTCACGCAATTCGAATTCCTATCGAGAATGGTGAACCATTGATTGTCTATGGCGACAAAAATTGCACCGGACTCAATTTCGTTTCGTGCCTTAAAGTTCGAAAGCTACTTCGCAAGGGTTGTTTCGCGATTCTTGCTCACGTTAAGAAAGTCGAGGCCGACGAAAAGCGTATCGAAGATGTGCCAATTGTTAGTGACTTTTCCGATGTATTTCCCGACGAATTACCGGGTCTTCCACCTCATCGACCGGTTGAATTTCAAATCGATCTTATTCCAGGAGCCGCACCCGTAGCGCGTGCACCGTATAGACTCGCTCCATCCGAATTACAAGAATTACAAAGTCAAATCCAAGAACTACTTGATCGTGGTTTCATCCAACCTAGCCATTCACCTTGGGGCGCTCCGATTTTGTTTGTTAAAAAGAAAGACGGATCCCTACGAATGTGCATTGATTATCGTGAACTAAACAAATTGACGGTTAAGAACCGATATCCTCTTCCTCGCATCGATGACCTCTTTGATCAACTACAAGGTTCTCGTGTATATTCAAAAATCGATCTCCGTTCGGGTTATCATCAACTAAGGGTTAAGGGGGAAGATGTCTCCAAAACCGCTTTCCGGACTCGTTATGGTAGTTATGAGTTCCTTGTCATGCCTTTCGGTCTCACTAACGCACCGGCGGTGTTCATGGATCTCATGAACCGCGTGTGCAAACCTTACCTCGACAAATTCGTTATCGTGTTCATCGATGATATTTTGATCTATTCTAAAAACGAAGAGGAACACAAAGAACATCTCCGACTCGTGCTTGAACTTTTAAGACAAGAACAACTCTATGCCAAATTCTCCAAGTGTGAATTTTGGTTAAAGGAAGTTCAATTTCTTGGTCATGTTGTAAGTGACCAAGGTATTAAAGTCGATCCAACGAAAATCGAAGCCATTAGCAAATGGGAGACTCCTACTACTCCTACTCACATTCGTCAATTTTTGGGTCTCGCCGGGTACTATCGTAGATTCATCGAAAACTTCTCTTTGGTTGCACGTCCTCTAACCGCATTGACTCACAAGGGAAAGAAATTCATTTGGGCGACCGAACATGAATCCGCATTCCAAATCTTGAAAACGAAGCTAACCACCGCTCCTATCTTGTCACTTCCCGAAGGCAATGATGACTTTGTTGTATATTGTGATGCCTCGAAACATGGTTTTGGGTGTGTATTGATGCAACGAACGAAAGTCATTGCTTATGCTTCTCGACAACTCAAAATTCATGAACGAAACTATACGACACATGATCTCGAACTCGGAGCCGTTGTCTTTGCACTTAAAATGTGGAGACACTATCTTTATGGAACCAAGAGTACTATCTTTACCGACCACAAAAGCCTCCAACACATTTTCGATCAAAAGCAACTAAACATGAGACAACGAAGGTGGATTGAAACCTTAAACGATTACGATTGCGAGCTTCGTTACCATCCCGGGAAGGCAAATGTAGTAGCCGATGCTTTAAGTCGAAAAGAAAGAGCGGTGCCTCTTCGTGTCCGAGCCTTAAACATCACCATCCACACAAACCTTAATAGCCAAATTCGGGTAGCCCAAGATGAGGCTCTCAAGGATGAAAACCTTTCACACGAGCTCTTGAACATTCTCGTCTCTCGATTCGAAATTAGGGAGACCGGACTCCGATATTACGCCGGAAGGATTTGGGTGCCTAGTTATGGGGACCTACGAAGCCTCATTTTAGATGAAGCCCATAAGTCACGATACTCGATTCACCCCGGTGCCAATAAGATGTACCACGACCTTAAACAACTATATTGGTGGCCGAACATCAAAAGGGACGTAGCTACTTATGTTTCCAAGTGTTTGACATGTTCCAAAGTCAAAGCCGAACACCAAAGACCGTCCGGGTTACTTCAACAACCCGAGATCCCGCAATGGAAGTGGGAAAGGATCACGATGGATTTTATCACCAAACTACCAAAAACGTCAGGCGGTTATGATACTATTTGGGTCATTGTCGATCGCCTCACCAAATCCGCGCACTTTCTCGCCATGAAAGAGACCGACAAAATGGAGAAACTTGCACGACTATACATTAAGGAGATTGTAGCCCGACACGGTGTACCTTTATCGATTATCTCCGACCGAGATGGTCGTTTCGTTTCTAGATTTTGGCGTACATTGCAAGAAGCGTTGGGAACGCGTTTAGACATGAGCACCGCATATCATCCTCAAACCGATGGACAAAGCGAACGTACAATTCAAACCTTAGAAGACATGTTACGAGCTTGCGTGGTTGATTTCGGAAAAGCTTGGGACAAGCACTTACCTCTCGCCGAGTTCTCTTATAACAATAGTTATCACGCGAGTATTAAAGCCGCACCTTTTGAAGCGCTATATGGCCGCAAATGTCGTTCACCTCTTTGTTGGGCCGAGGTAGGCGACGTGCAAATCACCGGACCCGAACTCATTCACGAAACCACCGAGAAAATCATTCAAATTCGAGATAGGCTTAGGACGGCCCGAAGTCGTCAAAAGAGCTATACCGACAAACGACGCAACGATCTTGAATTTCAAGCCGGTGACCGGGTAATGTTAAAAGTCGCACCTTGGAAAGGTGTAATCCGTTTTGGGAAACGCGGGAAGCTAAATCCGCGGTATATTGGTCCTTTCGAAATCTTGGAGCGTATTGGAACCGTTGCTTATCGTTTAGATCTTCCGCCTCAATTGAACTCCGTTCATCCTACTTTCCATGTATCCAACTTGAAAAAGTGTCTTGCCGAACCCGATATCGTCATTCCTCTCGAGGAGCTTACCATTGATGACAAACTTCATTTCGTGGAGGAACCGGTTGAAATTGTGGACACCTCCGTCAAGACATTGAAACAAAGCCGAATCCCGATTGTTAAAGTCCGTTGGAACGCCAAAAGGGGACCCGAGTTTACTTGGGAAAGACAAGATCAAATGCAAAGGAAGTATCCTCATCTATTCGTGAATTCGGAAACGCAAGATCTCGAGGAAGAAACAACGACTACTACGCCTACTTAAATTTCGGGACGAAATTTCTTTTAAGGTGTAGGTAATGTAACATCCCGCCTTTCTCCATTTACTTTTCCGTTTAACTATTTAAGTTCCGTTATATGTTTATAACACATCTCGTTAATACGCGTTTGAATTATCTCGTTTAGGTAATTCCCGTACCCGTTTCCTAAGTTGAGGGACTAAAGTTGCCAAATGGAGAAAGAGATGACTAGGTCAACTAGTCAACTCTTTCCTCTCCATTCATTTTATCACCTCCCAAATAATACTTCACCTTTTTCTCTCAAAACCCTCAAACCTTCAATCATCATCCAAATTCGTTCAAGAAGGATTCGATCAAAACAAATTGCATATTTGAACTCCTCGTGATCTCCTCTTCGTTTCCATACCGATTTCATCAATTTTGGGTAACTTTCTAAAATCACTAATTCTTGTGTTCTTGAGATTTTTAAGTTATAAGGTTGTTAATTAGTGTCTATGGCTCGAGTCTAGTTTGTTTATGTGATTTGTATGCTCGTTTTTGATATTTTGATGTAACTAGTTCATATTGAAAGAATGCTTGCTTAATCTTGAGTTTTAGGTGTTCATATGTTGTTGAATGATGAAAGTTCATGTTTTAATTGTGTTCCTAACATCACTAGCTTCAAATTGGTATGTAGGTTGACATGGATTAGTTTCATATGCAAGATTGTTGAATTTGTGATTTTGGATTAGGGTTTGATGAGCTTTACATGAACTTTTGATGCGTCAAATGCTATGAGATATTGTTGTTAAGTGTTTTGTTGCAATGTGTGTTTGATTACCTTCGAAACGGCATAACATACATGTAAATTGGTTGCCCGAATCATAAAATGCGTTTTTGGAACTTAAACTTTGATTATGAATGTTTAATTACGGTTTTTGGTTATTGTAAGTGGAAGTTTGATTGATGAAATGTGCTTAGTTGTATTCCTCGTCAAATTACCTTTCCAACGATATATAATAGGCATTATAAGTGTTTGCGGGTCAAGAGTTGGGTTGGAAAAGGTTTTGGCTCGTGCATACTTGGGAAAAACAGAAACAGACCTGCACAGATGGTGGCGCGGCGCGCCCCTACCCCGCGCGGCGCGCCGAATGGCCTGGACAGATTCTGACCTCCATGTCCCTTTTAACGTGAAATGTTTGACTAGCTACCGACCTCCGATTCACATGAAACTTGTTTTAATATACTTGTATATGAATAATTAGCATGGAAAATTTGTCCGGGACCCGACCCGAACATGTTGACTTTTTCGTTGACTTTGACCCGACCAAGTTTGACTTTTTGTCAAACTTAACCAATTAATTATGCAATCTTCCTAACATGCTTTTATACTTGTATCTTGCATGAAACTTGACAATTTGCTTCACATGCTATATTAATCGAGTCGTATCGAGCCATAGGACTAATTGAACATCTTTGACCCTTCGTGACTATCGTTATTGATACAACCTAATTGTTTAGGTCGAGACTAGCATTGTTCTTTGCACGTTTACTTGTTGAAGTACTATTTCACTCTTGCAATCAAAGGTGAGATCATAGTCCCACTTTTACTCTTTTGAACTTGCTTTTGGGATGAGAAAACATAAACGATTCTTTTGAACTAAGTGAACACAAGAACGGGAAAACAAACATTCTACATACGAGTTTAGAACGAAAATCCTCAATCCGATTATCATTAGTTACATCAGATGGTGTAAGCGAGAACTTATGTTATATGGCCATATGGGTTTGACAAACCCTCATTCAAACGGTTCGCTACCGTTTACGAATGAAATATATTTTCGGGAACAGTGTTGTTCTAGCACTAATTGATGGGGTATTCAACGGACGGAACGTTAAGCTTTGATAATTGGGTGCTCGTGAATATTAACTTTTAGAATGTACTATGGCTTTATCGATGTTGCAAATCTTGTGGTTCAACTTACTATTACTCATTTACTTGTTTAAACCTATGATTTCACCAACGTTTTCGTTGACAGATTCTCTATGTTTTTCTCAGGTCCTTGAACTTAGGTGATACATGCTTCCGCTCATACTATTTGATACTTGCATTGGATGTCGAGTATACTTGCATACGTGGAGCGTCTTTTTGACTACTTTTAATCGTGTCGCACGTGTTTCATACAAACTTTAAACATTGTTATGTACTTGTTATGGAAACTACTTTTGTAAACTTTGAAACACCCTTATTTATGAAATGAATGCGACATACTTTTCGGTCAAACTTTGTTATAAAGACTTACGACCATGTAATGGGACCATACGTAGATGACGCCGTCATTTGACGATTTGTCGGGGTCGCTACAGCTGGTGCATTAGTTAAACCAAACGGCATGACCATAAACTCGTAATGACCGTAACGTGTTCTGAAAGCAGTCTTTGGAATATCATCTTCTTTCTCCCGCATTTGATGATACCCCGAACGTAAGTCAATCTTTGAATAAACAGACGAGCCTTGTAGTTGATCAAATAAGTCGTCGATTCTCGGTAGTGGGTAGCGGTTCTTGATGGTAAGTTTGTTCAACTCTCGGTAGTCGATACACAACCTGAATGTACCATCTTTCTTCTTGACAAACAAAACAGGAGCTCCCCACGGTGATGTGCTTGGTCGAATGAAACCACGCTCTAAAAGTTCTTGTAATTGGCTTTGCAGTTCTTTCATCTCGCTGGGTGCGAGTCTGTAAGGAGCACGAGCTATTGGTGTAGCTCCTGGTACAAGATCTATTTGAAATTCAACGGATCGATGTGGGGGTAATCCCGGTAATTCTTTCGGAAATACATCGGGAAATTCTTTTGCAACAGGAACATCATTGATGCTCTTTTCTTCAGTTTGTACTTTCTCGACGTGTGCTAGAACAGCATAGCAACCTTTTCTTATTAGTTTTTGTGCCTTCAAATTACTAATAAGATGTAGCTTCGTGTTGCCCTTTTCTCCGTACACCATTAAGGGTTTTCCTTTTTCTCGTATAATGCGAATTGCATTTTTGTAACAAACGATCTCTGCTTTCACTTCTTTCAACCAGTCCATACCGATTATCACATCAAAACTCCCTAACTCTACTGGTATCAAGTCAATCTTAAATGTTTCGCTAACCAGTTTAATTTCTCGATTCCGACATATATTATCTACTGAAATTAATTTACCATTTGCTAATTCGAGTAAAAATTTACTATCCAAAGGCGTCAATGGACAACTTAATTTAGCACAAAAATCTCTACTCATATAGCTTCTATCCGCACCCGAATCAAATAAAACGTAAGCAGATTTATTGTAAATAAGAAACGTACCCGTAACAAGCTCCGGGTCTTCCTGTGCCTCTGCCGCATTAATATTGAAAACTCTTCCACGGCCTTGTCCATTCGTGTTCTCCTGGTTCGGGCAATTTCTAATAATGTGGCCCGGTTTTCCACATTTATAACAAACTACATTGGCATAACTTGCTCCGACACTACTTGCTCCGCCATTACTCCTTCCGACACCATTTGTTCCTTTCGTTCTGTTAACCCCTGGTCCGTAGACCTCACACTTCACCGTGCTATGACCATTTCTTTTACACTTGTTGCAAAATTTGGTGCAGAACCCCGAGTGATACTTTTCACACCTTTGGCATAGCTGTTTCTGATTGTTGTTGTTGTTGTTACGGTTATTATTTTTGTTAAGATGATTGTTGTAGTTGCTGTTTTTGTTGTTGTTGTTGTTGTTGGGCCATTTGTTGTAGTTGTGATTGATGTTGCGATTGTTAGGATAGTTGTTGCGATTATTGTTGTAATTGCTATTGTTGTTGTATTGGTGATTCTTATCACCGTTTTCCTCCCACTTTCTTTTGACTTGCTTTACATTGGCCTCTTCAGCAGTCTGTTCTTTAATTCTTTCTTCAATCTGGTTCACTAGTTTGTGGGCCATTCTACATGCCTGTTGTATGGAGGCGGGCTCGTGTGAACTTATATCTTCTTGGATTCTTTCCGATAATCCTTTCACAAACGCGTCGATCTTCTCTTCCTCATCTTCGAACACTCCACCACACAATAGGCATAATTCTGTGAATCGTCTTTCGTACGTGGTAATATCAAATCCTTGGGTTCGTAACCCTCTAAGTTCTGTCTTGAGCTTATTGACCTCGATTCTGGGACGGTACTTCTCGTTCATCAAGTGCTTGAATGTTGACCACGGTAGTGCGTAAGCATCATCTTGTCCCACTTGCTCTAGATAGGTATTCCATAATGTTAACGTAGAACCTGTGAAGGTATGCATAGCGTACTTCACTTTGTCCTCTTCAGTACACTTACTTATGGCAAACACCGATTCGACTTTCTTGGTCCACCGTTTCAATCCGATCGAACCTTCGGTTCCATCAAATTCCAAAGGTTTGCAGGCAGTGAATTCTTTGTAGGTGTATCCTACACGATTTCCTATACTGCTAGATCCATGGTTATTGTTGGTATGTAGCGCGGCCTGTACTGCGGCTATGTTTGAAGCAGGAAAGGCACGAAATTCCTCTTCACTCATATTCAAGGTGTGTCGAGTAGTCGGTGCCATTTCCTTCAAAATAGTCAAATTAAACGAGTTAATCATATAGAATATCAAGAGTAGTCAATAGTATTTCGTAGCGTAATATGAACTTATTTATAAAAGCTCTTTCTTCATATTAGCGTTTTATACTCTTTAATTCGGGCAGTACCTACCCGTTAAGTTCATACTTAGTAGCTAACATACCATTTCAACTACTACAATTCTATATGAAAAACTAATCACAAAAAAATATATATCATATTCAAACCTTTATACAATAACTTGCAAATTTACAATACCGCTATTTTACATATAGCATGAAATATAGCACATAAAACTTTGATACAAAGTAGTTGCGAAGATAATTCTAGTTAATAAATAAGGCATTCAGCAAAGGTAACAAAGAAAAGTAATTCATACGTCCAGAAACAAGTCATGCATTCTGGTTTTACTAATACCACCTCCCATCCTTGGTCTTGTGGAACGTAACCATTGTGATCGATAGTATGACAACGTGTTGTAACGTCGTCAAAAGGACGAAGGTTACGTAATGACCAACAGTCTCGTAATAACCTAAAAACCTCATTTCTTACCCCAATTACCGACTCCGTCACTTGTGGGAATGTTTTGTTTAATAGTTGTAGCCCGATGTTCTTTTTCTCACTTTGGTGAGAAGCGAACATTACTAGCCCGTAAGCATAACATGCTTCTTTATGTTGCATGTTAGCCGCTTTTTCTAAATCATGAAGTCCTATATTCGGATACATTGAGTCAAAATAATTTCTTAACCCGTTGCGTAAAATAGCATTTGGGTTCCCTGCAATATATGCGTCAAAGTAAACACATCGTAACTTATGGGTTTCCCAATGTGATATCCCCCATCTTTCAAACGAAAGCCTTTTATAAACCAAGGCATTCTTGGAATGTTCTTCGAATGTCTTACAAACTGATTTTGCCATAAATAGTTGTGCCGAGGAATTCTGACCGACTCTAGACAAGATTTCATCAATCATGTCTCCGGGTAAGTCTTCTAAAATATTGGGTTGTCTATCCATTTTGTGTTTTTATACTGTAAAATAGACAAGAGTTAGATTCATAAAAGATACTTATTAATACAAGCAATTTTTACATATATCGTAAAGCATAAGCACACTATATTACATATATTACACCGCACAAATACAACTATCTTATTTCGACTCACTCGTTTCTTCTTTTTCGAACTTGGTTCTTTTTGCTAAGTTTTTAGGGATATATGATGTTTCCCTAATACGAGCCGTCGTTTTCCACATTGGTCTAGAAAAACCTGGTGGTTTAGAGGTTCCCGGGTTATTGTTACAACTTAAGAAATACGGGTGTTGACGATACATATAAAGTTCATCGGGGTTGGAATCAGATTTCTCTATTTTTATGCCCTTTCCCTTATTGTTCTCTTTTGCCTTTTTAAATTCAGTTGGGGTAATTTCTATAACATCATCGGAATCCTCGTCGGGATCCGATTCATCGGAGAATTGGTAATCCTCCCAATATTTTGCTTCCTTGGCGGAAACACCGTTGACCATAATTAACCTTGGTCGGTTAGTTGAGGATTTTCTTTTACTTAACCGTTTTATTATTTCCCCCACCGGTTCTATTTCTTCTTCCGGTTCCTCCTCCTTAGGTTCCGATTCTTCTTCCGGTTCCGATTCTTCTTCCGGTTCCTCTTCATGAACTTGTGAATCAGTCCACGAATCATTTCAAATTACATTTGATTCTTCATTATTATTAGGTGAGTCAATGGGACTTGTATTAGAGGTAGACAACTATCACATAATATCAAACACGTTAAGAGATTAATATATCACATAATATTCACATGTTAAAAATATATAGTTTCCAACAAAATTTGTTAAGCAATCATTTTTCAAGTAAACACGGTCGAAGTCCAGACTCACTAATGCATCCTAACAAACTCGATAAGATACACTAATGCAAAATTCTGGTTCTCTAAGACCAACGCTCAGATACCAACTTAAATGTCCCGTTCTTATTGATTAAAAATGTTCCATATTAATTGATTTCGTTGCGAAGTTTTGACCTCTATATGAGACATTTTTTTTCAAAGACTGCATTCATTTTTAAAACAAACCATAACCTTTATTTCATAAATAAAGGTTTTAAAAGCTTTACGTAGATTATCAAATAATGATAATCTAAAATATCCTGTTTACACACGACCATTACATAATGGTTTACAATACAAATATGTTACATCGAAATCAGTTTCTTGAATGCAGTTTTTACACAATATCATACAAACATGGACTCCAATTCTTGTCCTTATTTTAGTATGCAACAGCGGAAGCTCTTAGTATTCACCTGAGAATAAACATGCTTTAAACGTCAACAAAAATGTTGGTGAGTTATAGGTTTAACCTATATATATCAAATCGTAACAATAGACCACAAGATTTCATATTTCAATACACATCCCATACATAGAGATAAAAATCATTCATATGGTGAACACCTGGTAACCGACATTAACAAGATGCATATATAAGAATATCCCCATCATTCCGGGACACCCTTCGGATATGATGTAAATTTCGAAGTACTAAAGCATCCGGTACTTTGGATGGGGTTTGTTAGGCCCAACAGATCTATCTTTAGGATTCGCGTCAATTAGGGTGTCAGTTCCCTAATTCTTAGATTACCAGACTTAATAAAAAGGGGCATATTCGATTTCGATAATTCAACCATATAATGTAGTTTCACGTACTTGTGTCTATTTTGTAAATCATTTATAAAACCTGCATGTATTCTCATCCCAAAAATATTAGATTTTAAAAGTGGGACTATAACTCACTTTCACAGATTTTTACTTCGTCGGGAAGTAAGACTTGGCCACTGGTCGATTCACGAACCTATAACAATATATACATATATATCAAAGTATGTTCAAAACATATTTACAATACTTTTAATACATTTTGATGTTTTAAGTATATTAAGTCAGTTGTCCTCGTTAGTAACCTACAACTAGTTGTCCACAGTTAGATGTACAGAAATAAATCGATAAATATTATCTTGAATCAATCCACGACCCAGTGTATACGTATCTCAGTATTGAGCACAACTCAAACTATATATATATTTTGGAATCAACCTCAACCCTGTATAGTTAACTCCAACATTCACATATAGAGTATCTATGGTTGTTCCGCAATATATATATATATATATATATATATATATATATATATATATATATATATATATATATATATATATATGGGTCGACATGATAGGTCGAAACATTGTATACGTGTCTATGGTATCTCAAGACTACATAATATACAATATAAGTTGATTAGGTTATGGTTGGAATAGATTTATTACTAACTTTCACATAGGTAAAATGAGTAGTTTTTATCAATCTTGTTTTACGCGCCATTTCTTCATTTCTAATCCGTTTTGAGTGATTTCAGTGGCCACGGTTTCATATTGAACTTAAATTTATGAATCTAAATAGAAAAATTATAATTTTATAGTCAGAAATACAAGTTACAAGTCGTTTTTGAAAGAGGTAGTCATTTCCGTCGAAAGAACGACATCTTGATGACCATTTTGAAAAACATACTTTCACTTTGAGTTTAACCATGATTTTTGGATATAGTTTAATGTTCATAAGAAAAATCATTTTTCCAGAAGTATAGCTTTTAAATCAAAGTTCTTCTTAGTTTTTAATTATCCCAACCAAAACAGCCCCCGGTTTTACTACGACGGCGTATATCCAGTTTTATGGTGTTTATCGTGTTTCCGGGTTTTAAATCATTAAGTTAGCATATCATATAGATATAGAACATGTGTTTAGTTGATTTTAAAAGTCTAGTTAGAAGGATTAACTTTATTTAAAAACAAGTTTAGAATTAACTAAACTATGTTCTAGTGATTACAAGTTTATAACGTTGAATAAGACAGCTTTTTATGCATGAATCGAATGATGTTATGAACATCATTACTACCTCAAGTTCCTTGGATAAACCTACTAGAAATGAGAAAAATGGATCTAGCTTCAAAGGATCCTTGGATGGCTTGAAAGTTCTTGAAGCAGAATCATGACACGAAAACAATTTCAAGTAAGATTTTCACTCGAAATAAGATTGTTATAGTTATAGAAATTGAATTAAAGTTTGAATATGATTATTACCTTGTATTAGAAAGATAACCTACTGTAAGTAACAAAGGTTTCTTGATCTTGGATGATTACTTGGAATGGATTTAGAAAACTTGGAAGTAAACTTGCAATCTTGGAAGTATTCTTGATTTTATGAAACTAGAACTTTTGGAATTTATGAAGAACACTTACAACTTGAAGATAGAACTTGAGAGAGATCAATTAGATGAAAAAAATTAAAGAATGAAAGTATTTGTAGGTGTTTTTGGTCGTTGGTGTATGGATTAGATATAAAGGATATGTAATTTTGTTTTCATGTAAATAAGTCATGAATGATTACTCATATTTTTGTAATTTTGTGAGATATTTCATGCTAGTTGCTAAATGATGGTTCCCACATGTGTTAGGTGACTCACATAACACATGGGCTGCTAAGAGCTGATCATTGGAGTGTATATACCAATAGTACATACATCTAAAAGCTGTGTATTGTACGAGTACGAATACGGGTGCATACGAGTAGATTTGTTGATGAAACTGAATGAGGATGTAATTGTAAGCATTTTTGTTAAGTAGAAGTATTTTGATAAGTGTCTTGAAGTCTTTCAAAAGTGTATGAATACATATTAAAACACTACATGTATATATATTTTAACTGAGTCGTTAAGTCATCGTTAGTCGTTACATGTAAATGTTGTTTTGAAACCTTTAGGTTAACGATCTTGTTAAATGTTGTTAACCCAATGTTTATAATCTCAAATGAGATTTTATATTATTATATTATCATGATATTATGATGTACGAATATCTCTTAATATGATCTATATACATTAAATGTCGTTATGATTACAAGTCTCTGTTGAAAGGCCCACGTTGATTAGAGAAATCTTTCCATTTTAACAATATTCAGAAAATGGTAAAGTGATTTATAAATAAGAACAAATTGTCAATCATTGAGAACTAGACAAAGGATAGTGGAAGATTGAATCTCATAAAGACTCGATTAATCTATTTAGTTTCAAACGTACAAAAACGTTTTCAGTTTAAAAAGAACTTTATTATTAAAATGTATATAACTTTTATAAATATCTAGAACCACTTTTGACAACTCATTACTTAACTAGTATGATAAAGATAACGATATTTGTATTTTATTTTATTAAATATATATAACGATTTAAATTAATATTATATATATTTATACGCGTATTATTCGTACATAGTTTTATACTTTTACAATACTTAAACTTTACCTTTACTTTATTTTTACTTTACTTTAACTTTAATAATTCACTTTAATAATTCATACTTTAATAATTCACTTTAATAATTCATACTTTAATAATTCACTTTAATAATTTATACTTTAATAATTCACTTTAATAATTCATACTTTAATAATTCACTTTAATAATTCATACTTTAATAATTCACTTTAATAATTCAAAAATATATTATAAATAGAATTCAATAGGTTTCATTATTTCATAGAAACTTGAAAATATTTTTCTCTAAACTCTCTCAATCGATTTACATATATATATTTACTCCGTATTATTTCAAGATATTATTAGTATACATAAAATATTACGACGGAGTGCTGTCCGAGTGATTTCGAAATTGTTTTTCGAGTAGGATAGGATTAAGGAAATTATGGGTTATAGCTATGGAGGTGATTGAGTATGGTTCATGGGTATGCTCGTGAGGTCAATATAGTGTTTATCATTTCCGTTGCGTCTACGTACCTTTCCTGCAATATTGAATCTCAATATTGATACGTGAGTACTCATAATTTAACTTTTACATTCTAATAGTGTATCCCTGACTAGTGCTCGAGTATTTAGGATTATGCATGCTTGTACTTTTGATATTGCCCTTAGACAGGTTAGGTTGAATCTTGAATTAGTTACACTTGCGGTTGAGATAAGGTATAAGATATGCATGTCCTTGAAAAGCTAGCGAAAAATTAAGAACTTTTCCTTTAGATATCGAATGGTTTCGATGAACGGATTAGAAGTTATAATTAATTGAATTTTCTATATTTTTATTAAAAATGATTATTATTATCGTAGTCTTTATTGTCGTTCTAGTTTTATCTTATTATTATCATTATTATTATCTTTATCAATAAAAGGGATTTATCATTAAAAATTGTTATTATTTTTTATTATTACTCTCGTTATTATCGTTAAAGTTATAATTAGTATTATTATTATTATCCAATTATTATTATTATTATTATTATTATTATTATTATTATTATTATTATTATTATTATTATTATTATTATTAGTATTATTACTATTATTATCATTATTAATATATATATCATTATTTAAAAATGGTTATTGTTATTGTTATTATTATTATTACTATATTATCATTAAGATAATTATTAGTATTATCGTTAATAATGTTATAGTAACTATCATTATTAATATTAGTGTAATTAAAACAAATATTTGTAACACCTAATTATTTTGATTACTATTATTATCATTATTATGAACACGATATAAAAGATGATTAAAAGCTATTAAATGAAACGATTAGAAAATAATGAGTAAGAGTATCATGATGAAATTAAAATATTATAAGATATTGATTTAGATAAAATTATCGTTCATATTATTTTTATCATTACTATTATTATTAAAAGTATCGTTAGTATTAAAACTATCATTTTAACAAAAATTATCATTTTAATAGAAATGTCATTGTTACTATAAAATATCATTATTATTATTATTATTTTAAATAGAATTATTATTTTAAAGATAATATTAAAAATTATCGTAAATATTAAAGTTATCATAATTAGAATTATCGTTTTATTATAATGTCATCCTAGTAATTATAAATATTGATATTTTTATAATAATAATTATTATTACAAAATAATACAACTTTTAATTACTATAATTATCGTTTTATTCAATGACGTTATATGTATTTTTACTACGAAATACAGTATGGTGAGTTTCAGTTGCCTTTTTACCCTTTATATTTTTGAGACTGAGAATACATGCGCTTTTATAAATTTTTGACGAAATAGACACAAGTAATTGAAACTACATTCTATTGTTGAATTATCGAAATCGAATATGCCCCTTTTTATTAAAGTCTGGTAATCTAAGAATTAGGGAACAGACACCCTAATTGACGCGAATCCTAAAGATAGATCTATTGGGCCTAACAAACCCCATCCAAAGTACCGGATGCTTTAGTACTTCGAAATTTATATCATGTCCGAAGGAGGATCCCGGAATGATAGGGGATATTCTTATATGTATCTAGTTAATGTCAGTTACCAGGTGTTCACCATATGAATGATTATTTTTGTCTCTATGCATGGAACGTATATTTATGAGAACTAGAAATGAAATTCTTGTGGTTTATTAAAATGATGGAAATAAATGATTATGATAAACTAATGAACTCACCAACCTTTTGGTTGACACTTTAAAGCATGTTTATTCTCAGGTGTTAAAGAAATCTTCCGCTGTGCATTTGCTCATTTTAAAGATATTACTTGGAGTCATTCATAGCATATTTCGAAGAACGTTGCATTCGAGTTATTGAGTTCATCAAAGATTATTGTTAAATCAATTTATAGTTGGATAGTGGAAATTATGAAATGGTATGCATGTGTGATGACCCGGGAATTTCCGACCAAATTTAAACATAATTTTATATGAATCGACTCGATAAGCAAAGTCTATTAAACCGAGTCTCATTATGTTTGAACTATTTCATGATAACATTTGACCTTTAACTATTTCCGACGATTCACGAACCTTTAATTGTAACTAAGAATGTAAATATAAATCATTATATATAAAACTAATTATATTAGTATTAATGAACTATTAAGTAATTTTGTTATTATAAAAGATAACATTTAATAACTAAAGATTTTCATTTTGAATATATATAGTATATTGTATATAAATGATTCAAACATATTTTACCAACGTTATCAAAATATTAAATGTACAATGTTATACTTTGTAGTTAATTGTTTAATATACATAATTAATCATCTACTCAACATTTAAAACATGATTTTATATATATGGTAGTATACATATATACATAAATATAACTATATATATATATGATTTTATACATAATTATTATATTATGTATATGTAGAAATTTATAATATATCTATGATGAAATAATGTACTATTTTAATAAATATATATAATACTTACATATATAAAACATTTATATTTTTCATAATTACATACATAAGTATAATATAATTAGTATGTAAATAAATATTATAATATATTTATATTAAAATGCATAAATATATAATATTCAGTATATGTTACAATACATATTACATAATTATTAAATATTACATAATAATAGATGATATTAATAAATTAAATTTAAATACAAATATAGTTGTTGTAGTAATGTTATTTGTATCGTCAAATATCAATATTTGTATTCATAATATCACTTTATATCATATAAAGATGAAATTGGATGTATAAATTAGATTATTATTACTAATATTATTATTATCGATAAAATATTAATATTATCATAATTAGTATGGTATTATTATTATTATTATTATTATTATTATCATTTTTACAATTATTATTATCATTAATATTATATTTATCATTATTATTAATTTTATTAATATTATTAGATATTAATAGTATTGTTATTATATATTATTATTATTAATTAAAAAAAAACAGTAGGGATCTATATTATACGCGTGACCTCTGTATCCTTTATCTCTATTATTATTATTTTTTTTGTTTCTTTCCTGCTCCCAACTCGTGAACCTGTGTTGACATTTTCTCCATTTTTTATCAACCGATCTCTATTATTACAACATGATTATGTATAATTGCAAATCAAATAAAAAGGAAATCCAATGGGATTAAAGAGCACAGCGATATTTTTTTTTTTCTTCTTCTCTGCACGCTCCAATTTTTTTTTTCTCTTAATTCAATTTCGAATAAAGTTTCAAAATCTAAAAATGCAGAAGGGTTAGAAATCTTTCTTTGAATCTATCTGCAAAATCTCAACTCTCAAATCTTTATATCGATCTTGAATTTTGAAGTCAAAGTTTAGTTTTAAAAAAGTCAACAATTGTTCTTGAGACAAATTCGCGTTCGTGTATATGTTTCTGATCAAATTGACGATTCCAGTAGTTTTTATACATGTTTAGAAAACTATTTCGTGTTATAAACATTATCTATAATGTTATCTATTACGAAATCAATTTTTTTTGTTTTGTTCCAAGAACCGACGCTGCAGTAGGCCTTTAGTATTTTTTTTTTTTATTTTAGAACCCAAATTATTTTTTTTCTATAATGTTTTGAAGCTTTAAAGGGAACCCCGATTTTTTTTTTTTTTTTTTTTTTTTTTTGGTTATTGATGTTTTGTTGAATCCATGAGACTTGTGGAGAAGAAGAGGAATAGAAGAAAAACAGTTTATATATAAAATTTAAATTCGATATTAGTACAGAGAATCAGAATTGGTGGGATGGTCGAGAGTGTTTGCGTGTGAGCATGTGGTCACGAGATCGAGTCCAGAGGACGGTAGTTACTTTTTTTTTTTTTTGAAACTCTTTTCATGTGAGGTAGTTTTCTTTTCTAATTTTATTATTGTTATTATATATTAATTATTATTAGTATTATTATTATTATTGTGATTGTTTTGATTGTTATTGTTATTGTTATTATTAGTATCATACTTGTTATCATATTTGAAAGTATTATAGACATTACTATTATTATTATGATAGGTATTAATAATATTATTATTAGTAATAAACTTATCATTTTAGTATTTTATCATCATTAGGATTATGATTATGATTATCATTATTATTATTATGAACGAAATAAAAATATATTATTATCATCAATATTAGAATTTGTACCGGTTTATAAATAATAGTATCATCAGTACATTTACAATTAATAATATCATATTTATCAGTATCATCATTAATATTTACTAGTATTATTATGATTATCATTTATCATTTTATAAATATTAGAACCCTTATTATTAACATAAGTATGGTATTAGTATTAATATTATTTTAGAGTTATTATTATTAGTATCATTAACAGTTATCATTTTCATTTTTTTTGCTATTAGTATTATCATTATATTAATAAAATTATTATTATTATTATTAGTAAATCATTATTATCTAAATTATTATTTTAACAAATAAATCTTTTGTACACTATATATATACTTATGGTATATACTAGGATTGTATTAATAATTCACATAACAAACTAATAAAATTTCATAAATACAATACTAACCACAAATATATGTATATAAATATATTAATGTCACTATTTATATAAACGTAAATCATTATAGATATATATACATAAAATCGATATATATATAAAATATAACTTAAAATATAATATAAGTATACGTTTTAAAATAAAGGTTAGAATAAATTCTACAAAACTATAATATATAAATAATACATATTAATAAATGAAATTTTGTAACTTACATTATACGTATTAATATATACACAATTGATATAGGTTCGTGAATCCGAGGCCAACCCTGCATTGTTCAATGACGTCATATGTATTTTTACTACAAAATACAGTATCGTGAGTTTCATTTGCCTTTTTACCCTTTATATTTTTGGGCTGAGAATACATGCGTAACTTTTATAACTGTTTTACGAAATTGACACAAGTACGTGAAACTACATTCTATGGTTGGATTATCGAAGTCGAATATGCCCCTTTTTATTAAGTCTGGTAATCTAAGAATTAGGGAACAGACACCCTAATTGACGCGAATCCTAAAGATAGATCTATCGGGCCCAACAAGCCCCATCCAAAGTACCGGATGTTTTAGTACTTTGAAATTTATATCATGTCCGAAGGAGGATCCCGGAATGATGGGGATATTCTTATATATGCATATTGTTAATGTCGGTTACTAGGTGTTCAATCCATATGAATGATATTTTTGTCTCTATGCATGGGACGTATGTTTATGAGAAATGGAAATCTGAAATCTTGTGGTCTATTAAAATGATGGAAACGATTGTTTAAGTTAAACTAATGAACTCATCAACCTTTTGGTTGACACTTTAAAGCATGTTTATTCTCAGGTACGAAAGAAATCTTCCGCTGTGTATTTGCTCATTTTATAGATATTACTTGGAGTCATTCATGGCATATTTCAAAAGACGTTGCATTCGAGTCGTCGAGTTCATCAAGATTATTATCAAGTCAATTATAGTTGGATATATTATGAAATGGTATGCATGCCTGTCAACTTTCGATGTAATGAAAGTTTGTCTTTTCAAAAACGAATGCAATGTTTGTAAAATGTATCATATAGAGGTCAAGTACCTCGCGATGTAATCAACTGTTGTGAATCGTTTATAATCGATATGGACTTCGTCCAGATGGATTAGGACGGGTCTTCACAGTTGGTATCAGAGCGGTGGTCTTAGCGAACCAGGTCTTGCATTAGTAAGTCTAACTGATAGTCGTTAGAATGCATTAATGAGTCTGGACTTCGACCGTGTTTGCATGTCAAAAGTTTTGCTTATCATTTAGTATCGAAAAATTATTTGCTTATCATCCTTAAAGTCTAAGACACGTCTTACTGCCTTTATTGCATAGACAGTGTATAGTTAAATTCATATCTTAGCGTATCTGTTATTGTTACCTTTGCCTGACAGCTTCCGTAGATTCCTCCGTAGCTTATGGGATTTTAGTATTATATATGCATATGTAAATTATGTATTGCAGGGTACTAATCTACATCCTATAATCCATTTCTTATCGAAAATCCTTCATCTGATCGTACAAGATGAATCCCTCAACCAGTTCGAGTCCATCAGATTTCGATAGCTATTTCGATAGTTATTCCGACAGCTATTTCGATATGAATTTCCACTCGAGCTCCGAAAGCAGAGTAACCGGAATGAATCGATCAATTAGCCATCATCTATTCTGAATGAATTGGAGATGGGTTCGTAGTCGACTTAATCAATGGAAACGCGAAGAAGGCGATCATTTCCACTAACCAAATTCAGCTCTTGACAATGAACCTAAAACGTTTACCGGCGAACCTGTTCGAGACACCATTTTCTCTCTCATTTCCAAAGTATCTCATGACGATCATATACTATCTCAGATTCTAAACCTCATTCATCCGCTCGTCCGAACCGACAATCATCCCGGTGTAATAAAAGAAGTTAACGAACTTCGCGCATAAGTTGTAGTCTTGGAAAATATGGTGCAAAACGTACCAGCTTCATCCAAATCACCGGCACCAACAGTACCACCAACAACCCAAATTTCAATATCACATGCCTCAACATCTCAATCTATACCTCGAGTATAATCATCATTCTACATGACATTCTACATCAGTTATCTTCGTTCGACATGGTGATTATGTAATCTCTAATGTTTTAGAGATTATTTATTCTAGTTCCAACTGAAAACTAAATGAGTTTAATATCATGTTAACTCATTAAATTCATGATTACATTTGAGGAAAATATATATGTATATATGTTTTCATAAAGATTGTAATTAAAAATTCTTTTGTACAAACTGTTAATAATAAAAATATTTTAACGGGTAGGTAATACCCGAGGAATATTTAAATTTCACATTAATAAGTTACACTGTATATTCTTCGAATCTGATTCAACAGTTATTCACTATCCTATTTACAACCACCGGGATACTTATCCATTCACCAAAGAATAACTATTTTCATTCAAATTCAATTTCATATTTGAATTTTGACCTATCAGAATCCAACAGGTGGCATAATGAAGAAATAATGGACACAATAAAAATTGATTAGAAACAGACTAATTAACAATATTAAATTTTATTAAGAAACCACGCTAAAAAAATCCTAGCTAACTGTTCCTAGCTAACTGTTAATTCCGTATTACATTTTATTTATCGCAATTTATTTATCGCAATTTATTTTATCGCAATTTATATTCTCGCAATTTTATTTATTGTCATTTAATTTCTGTTATTTACTTTACGCACTTTATTTATCGTCATTTAATTTCTGTTATTTATTTTACGCACTTTAAATATCGGGACACGTATACAAGGTTTTGACATATCATATCGACACATCTATATATATTATTTGGAATCACCATAGACACTCTATATGCAGTAATGATCGAGTTCTCTATACAGGGTTGAGGTTGATTCTATAATAATATATATACTTTGAGTTGTGATCGAGTCTGAGACATGTACACGGGTCACGATACGTATTAATTAATTCAAATATTATATATTAAACTATATATGAATGATTGCACTGTCAACTGTGGACTATCGACTGTGGACTAATAACATTGGACAATTAAAATGAATTAAAATATTGAATATAACATATGAAACTAAACAATTCTTCAAGTTTGCCACTTGATTTCGTCTTAAACCTCATTTGTATCTTCACGATTACATTCTGCGTTCAAACCTTTCATGATTCTTGAAAACACCTCAATCGATAGGATGAATCAACCGCACTTCATCTACGGAAGGAAAGATATATGCATATAGTTATGCACCTGAGAAACTCTCGGCAATTGAGTAAAAGTTCAACACGTAGCCGCGTCAGATCCTTTGGCATTTATTAACAAAAACAACTTTGCGATCCCTTTTCAAAATTAGCCAATTTTGTCACAGCTCCAACAAGTCAACTTCGACTTTTCGTACGAAACAACCTTATTATAACGTTTATATATACGCGTGCTCTTTTATTGTTACCAGGTAACCTTTCATATTCCATCATATTACCATCAGCGTTTAATCATCTAAAAACACAATTCTCCTGAAACCACCTCGGATTAATAATCGATGATTCAGATATCATAGCATTAAATGCAGAGGAAACAGAAAAATGGTAGATGGTCTAAACGGACAAAAGTTTGATGATAAAGAAAGGAGTGTTAGGAACGCTCGATAGAAAATTGGGTATTGAAAAACAGATTGAGTTACCCATGAAGGAGACCAAGGACAAATACAAGGACCAAATTCTATATTCAAAGGATTCAGGTAATTCTGGATCCGTTGAAATCTTTAGAGAATATCTTGCTCCGTAGTCATGTTAAAATCTTGCGGAAAATCTTTCTCCATCAACCGTCGAACTTAGAAATTCTAAAATATCATCATCAATATCTTTAATATTTCTGAGGATATTTTCATAAATATTCTCGTCCGAAATTATATACCTCTTCGTGCTTCCTGTGTATCAATATATTGGAAACATTCAATAGAAAATATAGTACCGAAAAGCAGATTATGCGAAACTATGAAGAAAGCCGTGGATAAATCACAAAGAATAAGTTTGACTTCAAAGAATCCAAATAATTCAATGTCTGCTAAAGTCTATAGTGAATAACTTGCTCCTTACTCTAAACCCTTGCAGACAATAGTTTCTATCATCCTCTGATCTTAGATATTCTGAGATATTATCGTACCTTTCATTATAAATATCCTCCATATTTCTGGAGATATTTTTATAACTATTCTTATCTAAAATCATTAATCTTTTCATGCTATCAGTATTACATCATATAGAAACTGTTAGTTTCTATATTCTGTAAATTTTCAAGCTTAAAATATGAATGTTATTGTAGTAATGATGGGAACTGATGCATGAGTTAGTATAATATAATGACACTTGATCAACGTGATTATATTACAGTAAGTCATGCTGAGTTTCTAAATGAAACGTGATGATTCACAGATCATAACATCATCATGTGCCATGTTACATAACTCTTTCATCCTACTTAACTCCGTAACAAATCAAGAAAATGTATTCTTGATGGTTCTATCTTCTGTGATGTTGATAAATTTGAAAATCAAATCGTGCTATCACGTTCCTTCATGCTTAGAACATTATAATCATTCGAAACTCTATATCTATAAATTCTGGACCATTATTCGCTTGACTTGAAGTCGGGAAGAGAAAACAAAAGCATAGAGCTTTGAAATATAAGGGAGAATATAAAGTCCGATAACAACACATAAATTACAAACCGTGTATATCAATGTTTATCGCAACATAAAGACACAGGAGAATTAAAAACATTATAATCCCGAGGGCGAAGTAGAAGAAAGCAGATTCCTCTAGTGGAAGTTGGAAAAGGAGAATGATTGTTGCGATAGTAAGGATGAGGACAAGGATAAGAACTGGATTAATCATTTTCAGAATCTTTTGGATGTATGAACTAAGAAAGAAAGTATAAGAATGGTGAGAATAATGGAAAGGAAGAGCTTAATTTATACTGGAAATATCAGACGTAGTAATCGGGGCAGATCACCGTATTTAATTAAAGAGATCTTAATTTCCATAAATCCCGAAGAATCAGATTTTATAGATCTTCAAGATTTTCTTTAAATCCCTTAAATTCCGGAATTCAACCAAGGCAATGTCAAAAGTTAAGACGCGCCTTATTTTCTAAATTCAAACCTGACTACGTCAAAAGTTAAAAACAAATCTTTGTTTCTCATTTCATCCTTTTGTGAATAGCTTCATTCGCACTCTTCAAATAATCGAATTATTTTTATCCATATTACTCAATGATGATAAAACTCAAGTTATCAACTCATATTCGTCAGGAAAACATATTTATTGTTAGCTATGACGACCTCACTCAAATTTCGGGACGAAATTTCTTTAACGGGTAGGTACTGTGATGACCCGGGAATTTCCGACCAAATTTAAACATAATCTTATATGATTCGACTCGATAAGCAAAGTCTATTAAACCGAGTCTCATTATGTTTGAACTATTTCATGATAACATTTGACCTTTAACTATTTCCGACGATTCACGAACCTTTAATTGTAACTAAGAATGTAAATATAAATCATTATATATAAAACTAATTATATTAGTATTAATGAACTATTAAGTAATTTTGTTATTATAAAAGATAACATTTAATAACTAAAGATTTTCATTTTGAATATATATATAGTATATTGTATATAAATGATTCAAACATATTTTACCAACGTTATCAAAATATTAAATGTACAATGTTATACTTTGTAGTTAATTGTTTAATATACATAATTAATCATCTACTCAACATTTAAAACATGATTTTATATATATGGTAGTATACATATATACATAAATATAACTATATATATATGATTTTATACATAATTATTATATTATGTATATGTAGAAATTTATAATATATCTATGATGAAATAATGTACTATTTTAATAAATATATATAATACTTACATATATAAAACATTTATATTTTTCATAATTACATACATAAGTATAATATAATTAGTATGTAAATAAATATTATAATATATTTATATTAAAATGCATAAATATATAATATTCAGTATATGTTACAATACATATTACATAATTATTAAATATTACATAATAATAGATGATATTAATAAATTAAATTTAAATACAAATATAGTTGTTGTAGTAATGTTATTTGTATCGTCAAATATCAATATTTGTATTCATAATATCACTTTATATCATATAAAGATGAAATTGGATGTATAAATTAGATTATTATTACTAATATTATTATTATCGATAAAATATTAATATTATCATAATTAGTATGGTATTATTATTATTATTATTATTATCATTTTTACAATTATTATTATCATTAATATTATATTTATCATTATTATTAATTTTATTAATATTATTAGATATTAATAGTATTGTTATTATATATTATTATTATTAATTAAAAAAACAGTAGGGATCTATATTATACGCGTGACCTCTGTATCCTTTATCTCTATTATTATTATTTTTTTTGTTTCTTTCCTGCTCCCAACTCGTGAACCTGTGTTGACATTTTCTCCATTTTTTATCAACCGATCTCTATTATTACAACATGATTATGTATAATTGCAAATCAAATAAAAAGGAAATCCAATGGGATTAAAGAGCACAGCGATATTTTTTTTTTCTTCTTCTCTGCACGCTCCAATTTTTTTTTTCTCTTAATTCAATTTCGAATAAAGTTTCAAAATCTAAAAATGCAGAAGGGTTAGAAATCTTTCTTTGAATCTATCTGCAAAATCTCAACTCTCAAATTTTTATATCGATCTTGAATTTTGAAGTCAAAGTTTAGTTTTAAAAAAGTCAACAATTGTTCTTGAGACAAATTCGCGTTCGTGTATATGTTTCTGATCAAATTGACGATTCCAGTAGTTTTTATACATGTTTAGAAAACTATTTCGTGTTATAAACATTATCTATAATGTTATCTATTACGAAATCAATTTTTTTTGTTTTGTTCCAAGAACCGACGCTGCAGTAGGCCTTTAGTTTTTTTTTTTTTATTTTAGAACCCAAATTATTTTTTTTTCTGTAATGTTTTGAAGCTTTAAAGGGAACCCCGATTTTTTTTTTTTTTTTTTGGTTATTGATGTTTTGTTGAATCCATGAGACTTGTGGAGAAGAAGAGGAATAGAAGAAAAACAGTTTATATATAAAATTTAAATTCGATATTAGTACAGAGAATCAGAATTGGTGGGATGGTCGAGAGTGTTTGCGTGTGAGCATGTGGTCACGAGATCGAGTCCAGAGGACGGTAGTTTTTTTTTTTTTTTTTGAAACTCTTTTCATGTGAGGTAGTTTTCTTTTCTAATTTTATTATTGTTATTATATATTAATTATTATTAGTATTATTATTATTATTGTGATTGTTTTGATTGTTATTGTTATTGTTATTATTAGTATCATACTTGTTATCATATTTGAAAGTATTATAGACATTACTATTATTATTATGATAGGTATTAATAATATTATTATTAGTAATAAACTTATCATTTTAGTATTTTATCATCATTAGGATTATGATTATGATTATCATTATTATTATTATGAAGGAAATAAAAATATATTATTATCATCAATATTAGAATTTGTACCGGTTTATAAATAATAGTATCATCAGTACATTTACAATTAATAATATCATATTTATCAGTATCATCATTAATATTTACTAGTATTATTATGATTATCATTTATCATTTTATAAATATTAGAACCCTTATTATTAACATAAGTATGGTATTAGTATTAATATTATTTTAGAGTTATTATTATTAGTATCATTAACAGTTATCATTTTCATTTTTTTTGCTATTAGTATTATCATTATATTAATAAAATTATTATTATTATTATTAGTAAATCATTATTATCTAAATTATTATTTTAACAAATAAATCTTTTGTACACTATATATATACTTATGGTATATACTAGGATTGTATTAATAATTCACATAACAAACTAATAAAATTTCATAAATACAATACTAACCACAAATATATGTATATAAATATATTAATGTCACTATTTATATAAACGTAAATCATTATAGATATATATACATAAAATCGATATATATATAAAATATAACTTAAAATATAATATAAGTATACGTTTTAAAATAAAGGTTAGAATAAATTCTACAAAACTATAATATATAAATAATACATATTAATAAATGAAATTTTGTAACTTACATTATACGTATTAATATATACACAATTGATATAGGTTCGTGAATCCGAGGCCAACCCTGCATTGTTCAATGACGTCATATGTATTTTTACTACAAAATACAGTATCGTGAGTTTCATTTGCCTTTTTACCCTTTATATTTTTGGGCTGAGAATACATGCGTAACTTTTATAACTGTTTTACGAAATTGACACAAGTACGTGAAACTACATTCTATGGTTGGATTATCGAAGTCGAATATGCCCCTTTTTATTAAGTCTAGTAATCTAAGAATTAGGGAACAGACACCCTAATTGACGCGAATCCTAAAGATAGATCTATCGGGCCCAACAAGCCCCATCCAAAGTACCGGATGTTTTAGTACTTCGAAATTTATATCATGTCCGAAGGAGGATCCCGGAATGATGGGGATATTCTTATATATGCATATTGTTAATGTCGGTTACTAGGTGTTCAATCCATATGAATGATATTTTTGTCTCTATGCATGGGACGTATGTTTATGAGAAATGGAAATCTGAAATCTTGTGGTCTATTAAAATGATGGAAACGATTGTTTAAGTTAAACTAATGAACTCACCAACCTTTTGGTTGACACTTTAAAGCATGTTTATTCTCAGGTACGAAAGAAATCTTCCGCTGTGTATTTGCTCATTTTATAGATATTACTTGGAGTCATTCATGGCATATTTCAAAAGACGTTGCATTCGAGTCGTCGAGTTCATCAAGATTATTATCAAGTCAATTATAGTTGGATATATTATGAAATGGTATGCATGCCTGTCAACTTTCGATGTAATGAAAGTTTGTCTTTTCAAAAACGAATGCAATGTTTGTAAAATGTATCATATAGAGGTCAAGTACCTCGCGATGTAATCAACTGTTGTGAATCGTTTATAATCGATATGGACTTCGTCTGGATGGATTAGGACGGGTCTTCACAGCATGCCTGTCAATTTTCGATGTAAAGAAAGTTTGTCTTTTAAAAACGAATGCAATGTTTGTAAAATGTATCATATAGAGGTCAAATACCTCGCAATGTAATCAACTATTGTGAATCATTTATAATGTATATGAACGGGTCCTTTCAGTTGGTATCAGAGCGGTGGTCTTAGCGAACCAGGTCTGCATTAGTGTGTCTAACTGATAAGTCGATAGGATGCGTTATTGAGTCTGGACTTCGACCGTGTCTGCATGTCAAAAGTTATGATTATCATTTTGTGTCAAAAATTAACTACTTATCATCCTCAGGAAATTACCTGCTTATCATTTTTAGTCTAAGACACGTCTTGCTGCATTGATTGCATGAATAGTGTATAGACAAAAATTCATATCTTAGCATATCTGCTAAATCATATCTTATCGTATCTGTTACTTTACACTTTGCCTAACATATCCCGCAAAGTCCTCCGTAATCTACGAAATCTTTTGATCTATATATATATATATATATATATATATATATATATATATATATATATATATATATATTCTATGTAATTAGAATACCATTCGTTAGCCAAAATCATTTCATATCGAAAAAACATAAAAAATCCTTTATCCAATCGTACGAAATGGAATTCGTCATCAGTTCAAGTCACTCAGATTCCGAAATGGAATCCCATTCAAGCTCCGAAAGCAGTGTGACCGAAATATATCAACCAATCAGTCATCACCTATTCTAGATGAATTGGGGATGGGTTCGTAGCCTCCTCAATCATTGGAGACAAGAAGAAGGTGATCCCTTCCATCTACCGCATTGCCCTCTTGACGAAGAACCTGAAGCACTTACCGGCGAACATGTCCAAAACACCATTTTTTCGCTCATTTCTAGAGTATCTCGTCATAATTATATATTACATCAAATTTTAGATTTTATTTATCCGCTCATCCGAACCGACAATCACCCCGGTGTAATAGAAGAAGTCGACGAGCTTCGCGCTCGGGTAGTGGCTTTGGAGAATATGGTGCAGAGATTACAAACACCAGTAGCAGCATCAGCAGCATAACCAGTACTACCATCATCAACGCCAACAGTACCATTACCACCTCCAACCACAACCGCGTCGTAAACCTCAACTTCACAATCTGTCCCACGAGCATCAACGTCATACGCACCATAGATACCAAGGAGTACCAACAACAATAACTGACGAAGTATTAATTTATACCTTCATTGGAGAAACATTCCGCAGCAATTATGTAATCTCTAAAGTCTTAGAGATTATCTAATCTAGCCCTAACCATAAATCAGTTAAGCGAACCAAAATGATAGAAGGAAGAGTAGAAACCCTGACAAAAATGGTGTGTGATTAACAAGCTAAACTTGCTTTACCAACAGCATCAACAGTACCGTCAGCGTTACTAGCATCGTCAGTACAGTCAACATCCGAATCAACAACACCAATAACATCACAAACTCCGTCAGTTTAAGAATCACTGTGGACATCATTACGAATCAATAACGTGTATATTGTATCAACGAGTTATGAAGAATTAACTCATTCCCTCTGAAGAAATTATATGTATATATATATATATATATATATATATATATATGTATATATATATATATATATATATATTTTGAAATAAATCTTTCCGTGCTAAGCTATTGTGTGTGAATCTTAACTACTCGGTTAATTCATATTACAAATATGCAATAATGTACGTCCTTCGGCCGCAACTTAACCAGCGTTAACTACAATCTCTGTCGCAATTCAACAAATTCCAATTCATAATAAATCAAGTATATATTTGATTTTACACTTTCATCATCGTTGTACCCGAAACTTTTCAGATGACATCATTCGTACTTTGCAAAATTTACAAGAATTCCACGAACCGAACATCATACATCAACAAATAACGAAGTATTGATTCATAATTTCAATGTCATTAAAGAAATACTGCGTAAAAGTTATGTACTTTTTAAAGCCTTTAGGGATTATTCAATTCTAGTTTCAACCGTAAATCAAATGAGTTTAATTTAACATTAACTCATTAAATCTATGTTACATCTTAAGAAAATATACATATATATATTTTCATAAAGACTGTAATAAAATTCTTTTGTACAAAATATTAATTGTGAAATTTTTTTTAACGGGTAGGTAATACCCGAGAGATATATAAATTCACAATTAATATGTTACATTCTTCGAATCTGATTCAGCAAATCATGCATTATACTCCCAACTTTCACAACAATATACATTCTTTTATAGAAATCAAAACAACCATACTCATTCAAAATTTAATTACATATTCTGATTTTGAAATCTCAAAATTCAACTTGAGATATGACCAAAATCATCACTCTTAGATCCTTACATCTTTCACAAGCTATATTTTAACTTCAAAACTGTGTTAGAACATCAAATGTATGTTAACGATTACAATCTGTGTTCAAACCCTTCGAAAATTTCTGAAGACACTTTGAATGATGAGCAAACGAGATGATGATCCAACCACATGTTACCCACAGTTATGTACTCGAAAAAACTCTTGAAACCAAAGTAAAAGTTTAAACAACGTATCCGCATCAGATTCTTTGGCATTTATTAGCAAAAATAACTTTGCGACTCCTATTCAAAGTAGCCAGTTTTGTCACAGCTCCATCAAGTCAACTTCGACTTTTCAGTCAGACTAACCTTGTTATAACCTTGAGATATACACCATCGTTACCAGGGAACCTTTTACATTCCACCACATTATTAGCAGATGTACCAACAACTTCATTACCCTTTGACTTTAGCCTCTCCAAAAAGTCATTATAATTATTCATTGAAACCCCATCATTTACTCATTCGCATCTTGTAATGAGAATTGCCATACGAATCATTGGGAATTAGCAATCAGTATTTTGAAATCTCGCAGCATGTCTACGCCAACAGTTATATGTGTATATATAACGTCTATCTTCTGGACTTAATTTGAATGTGAAGTTTCTGAAAAACACTCCGAACTACGAATTGGTTCTCCGAAAATGGAAAAAATGCTGATGAAGCAGCAAAAACTATAAACGACTTTAAACGGTAAAAGCTGGATGATAATGATGAAGTGTTCTGGCATAGCGCAGAAAAAGAGAAGTTTTGAAACTGGAAAACGGATTGAGCAAAGTAGGAAGGAGGCTGTGGACAAATTACAAAGACTGAACCTGACTTCAAAGGATCCAAATGATTCAGTACCTGCTGAAGTCATTAACGAATACCTTGCTCCTGACTCTAAACCCCTGCAGACAATATTCTTCATCATCCTCTGATATTAGAAATTCTAAAATATCATCATATCTTTCATTATAAATATCCTCCATATTTCTGAAGATATTTTCTTAATTTTTCTTATTTGAAATCATTTACCTCTTCGCGCTATCTGTATTACATCATAAAAGAAACTATTTTAGTTTCTAAATTCTGAAACATTCAAGTTTAAAATAGGAATATTTTGAAGTAGTGTTGGGAGCTGAAGCATTAATTAGTATAATATAATGACACTTGATCAATGTGATTATATTACAGTAAGTCATGCTGAGTTTCTAAATGGAACATGATGATTCACAGATCATAACATCATCATGTGCCATGTTATACGACTCTTGTATTCTATTTAACCTCTAAAATATCAAGAAAATATTTCTTGATGATTCGGCCTTTTCCAAGGTATTCTAGTAATTTGACAAGTCAAGATCGTGCCATCACAATTTCCTTCCTAGAACATTAACAATGTTCATTCTGAAATTCATATCTGTGAATTCTGGACCATTACAAGCGGTGCTTAATCGCAAGAAGAAGAAACGAAAGGACAAAACTACGAAATAGAAATTAGGGTATAAATTGAAGCAAAAAAAAGAGAGCATTAACTGTGAATGATAATGATTATAGAAGACAGAAGCAGAGACTTTGAAATATAAGGGAACATATAAAGCACAACGACAAACCAGAAATTATAAACCATATATATCGATGCATATAGCAATATAAAGACACGGGAGAACTAGAAACACTATAAACCCAAGAGTATAGTAGAAGTAAATAGATTCTTCCTGCGGTAGATGAAAAAGAAGAATGACCGATATGAAAGTTAGAAGTATATCGAGAATCAGAACTGGATGGAGCATATTGATGAATACTTTAAAATATGAGTTGAGGGGGAAAGAATAGATGGTGATGAAACATGACTAGGAACTTAGAAATCAACAGATTTAACTCACACAATGGCGGAATAAGTGAATCAAACCCTCTAGTGAATAGGTTAAGTTTTTTTTTTTTTTTTTTGGTTAATTTAGTCAAACCACAACTAAATCAAGTGTGATTAGATCAACACCTAGAGCTATTATTCACCACTTGGATGATTTGGACTGAGAGAGAATCGGAGGAGCTCACTAGATCTGAGTGTGTGTAACAAATGAGAGGCTTAACCTAAAATGAAAAACATAAGACTTTATATACCTCTGCTGTTGACTCACCGATACGATTCATTCATCACACGTACGAGTTGGCTTCATTAGCCGTACGGGTGATCATTCACTCGTGTCTTCTCATTTAGGTTGTAATTGTGACTTAGCTCAGCATCAACCGTGCGTATGAGCCTGTCAGCCGTACTAGTGAGGCTTCACTCGTACGTCTGACTAAGTCTAACATAGTTAAACATCTAAATCTCGTTCCTGCAGTTCCTGTAACCACATACAAACACGGATAGGATAATAACGAGCAATCTTGGTGGCCTGTAAACTGTTGTACCTGCAATGGACGTGGGTAGATGTCTAGGGACTTGCATAAAATGCATCAACAGAAGGTGTGAGTTGTAAGGAAATGAAGGAGGTGAATTTATAAGAAAATCTCCGACAGAACAATTAAAATGGACGATCGCATTTAAAGCGGATCCTAATTCCCTTGATTACCGGAGAGTCAAATCTTATTAAGAATATTTTCTTCAAATCCCTTGAAATCTGGGAATCAATCATATCTACCTCAAATGATAAGATGAATCTACACTTACTCATTTCACTCTTCTATGTTAGCTTTATTCGTACTCTTCATATAAATGGATTGTTTATTCAAATTATTCGCTGATGATAAAACTCTAATTTTCAGCCCGTATGCATCATGAAAACATACTTATTATCATTCACGACCTTTCCACTCAAATTTCGAGACGAAATTTCTTTAACGGGTAGGTACTGTGACAACCCGGAAATTTCCAACCAAATTTAAACTTTAATCTTTATATGTTTCCGACACGATAAGCAATATTTGTTAAGTTAAATTTTAAGAATTTTAAACTATGTTCATACATTCATTCAACCTCGACAAAGTTCCAACGATTCACGAACCATTAAACGAATATGATTATATATGTATATGTGTATATATATTATAACTTGAAACGTAAACAAAATATTAGATTAAATACTTTATATGATTGTATCTGTTTCAAAATGTTTATCAATGGAATTAGAAGATAAGATCAAATGATTGAATTATCAGATATATTGAATTATGATTACAAGTCTCTGTTGAAAGGCCCACGTTGATTAGAGAAATCTTTCCATTTTAACAATATTCATAAAATGGTAAAGTGATTTATAAATAAGAACAAATTATCAATCATTGAGAACTAGACAAAGGATAGTGGAAGATTGAATCTCATAAAGACTCGATTGATCTATTTAGTTTCAAACGTACAAAAACGTTTTCAGTTTAAAAAGAACTTTATTATTAAAATGTATATAACTTTTATAAATATCTAGAACCACTTTTGACAACTCATTACTTAACTAGTATGATAAAGATAACGATATTTGTATTTTATTTTATTAAATATATATAACGATTTAAATTAATATTATATATATTTATACGCGTATTATTCGTACATAGTTTTATACTTTTACTATACTTAAACTTTACCTTTACTTTATTTTTACTTTACTTTAACTTTAATAATTCACTTTAATAATTCATACTTTAATAATTCACTTTAATAATTCATACTTTAATAATTCACTTTAATAATTCATACTTTAATAATTCACTTTAATAATTCATACTTTAATAATTCACTTTAATAATTCATACTTCAATAATTCACTTTAATAATTCAAAAATATATTATAAACAGAATTCAATAGGTTTCATTATTTCATAGAAACTTGAAAATATTTTTCTCTAAACTCTCTCAATCGATTTACATATATATATTTACTCCGTATTATTTCAAGATATTATTAGTATACATAAAATATTACGACGGAGTGCTGTCCGAGTGATTTCGAAATTGTTTTTCGAGTAGGATAGGATTAAGGAAATTATGGGTTATAGCTATGGAGGTGATTGAGTATGGTTCATGGGTATGCTCGTGAGGTCAATATAGTGTTTATCATTTCCGTTGCGTCTACGTACCTTTCCTGCAATATTGAATCTCAATATTGATACGTGAGTACTCATAATTTAACTTTTACATTCTAATAGTGTATCCCTGACTAGTGCTCGAGTATTTAGGATTATGCATGCTTGTACTTTTGATATTGCCCTTAGACAGGTTAGGTTGAATCTTGAATTAGTTACACTTGCAGTTGAGATAAGGTATAAGATATGCATGTCCTTGGAAAGCTAGCGAAAAATTAAGAACTTTTCCTTTAGATTTCGAATGGTTTCGGATTAGAAGTTATAATCAATTGAATTTTCGATATTTTTATTAAAAATGATTATTATTATCGTAGTCTTTATCGTCGTTCTAGTTTTATCTTATTATTATCATTATTATTATCTTTATCAATAAAAGGGATTTATCATTAAAAATTGTTATTTTTTTTATTATTACTATCGTTATTATCGTTAAAGTTATAATTAGTATTATTATTATTATCCAATTATTATTATTATTATTATTATTATTATTATTAGTATTATTATTATTATTATCATTATTAATATATATCATTATTTAAAAATGGTTATTGTTATTGTTATTATTATTATTATTACTATATTATCATTAAGATAATTACTAGTATTATCGTTAATAATGTTATAGTAACTATCATTATTAATATTAGTGTAATTAAAACAAATATTTGTAACACCTAATTATTTTGATTACTATTATTATCATTATTATAAACACGATATAAATGATGATTAAAAGCTATTAAACGAAACGATTAGGAAATAATGAGTAAGAGTATCATGATGAAATTAAAATATTATAAGATATTGATTTAGATAAAATTATTGTTCTTATTATTTTTATCATTACTATTATTATTAAAAGTATCGTTATATTAAAACTATCATTTTAATAAAAATTATCATTTTAATAGAAATGTCATTGTTACTATAAAATATCATTATTATTATTATTTTAAATAGAATTATTATTTTAAAGATAATATTAAAAATTATTGTAAATATTAAAGTTATCATAATTAGAATTATCGTTTTATTATAATGTCATCTTAGTAATTATAAATATTGATATTTTTATAATAATAATTATTATTACAAAATAATACAACTTTTACTTACTATCATTATAGATATTATTTTATCAAATAAATATGTGATACAAACATATTTTACTACGTGTAATAACTTACTTTAATAATACATATAATATTATCTTTATGATATTAAATTAACCCTATAAATTTTATTACTTAATATATATAAAAGTATATTTTATTATATAAATTTAATATAAAATTTTATTTATTAATACATAAATTATATTATTTACTCTAATAAATCTTTTAAAAATATTTAAAAATATAAAACGACAATATTTAAACTATATATTAATCATGTATAGATTTTTGGAAATTATTTTGAGTCAAATTTACTTTTGTTGACTTTTGCATATTAGTCTCGAGCATTAGGATTGTGGAACACTATGACTTGACCTAATTTGTTAGACAAATATTGACCAACACATAAATATATATAATTAATTTAGGTTCGTGAATCCGAGGCCAACCTTGCACTTGTTCAATGACGTTATATGTATTTTTACTACGAAATACAGTATGGTGAGTTTCATTTGCCTTTTTACCCTTTATATTTTTGGGACTGAGAATACATGCGCTTTTATAAATGTTTGACGAAATAGACACAAGTAATTGAAACTACATTCTATGGTTGAATTATCGAAATCGAATATGCCCCTTTTTATTAAAGTCTGGTAATCTAAGAATTAGGGAACAGACACCCTAATTGACGCAAATCCTAAAGATAGATCTATTGGGCCTAACATACCCCATCCAAAGTACCAGATGCTTTAGTACTTCGAAATTTATATCATGTCCGAAGGAGGATCCCGAAATGATAGGGGATATTCTTATATGTATCTAGTTAATGTCAGTTACCAGGTGTTCACCATATGAATGATTATTTTTGTCTCTATGCATGGGACGTATATTTATGAGAACTGGAAATGAAATTCTTGTGGTTTATTAAAATGATGGAAATAAATGATTATGATAAACTAATGAACTCACCAACCTTTTGGTTGACACTTTAAAGCATGTTTATTCTCAGGTGTTAAAGAAATCTTTCGCTGTGAATTTGCTCATTTTAAAGATATTACTTGGAGTCTTTCATAGCATATTTCGAAGAACGTTGCATTCGAGTTATTGAGTTCATCAAATATTATTGTTAAATCAATTTATAATTGGATAGTGGATATTATGAAATGGTATGCATGCCTGTCAATTTTTGATGTAAAGAAAGTTTGTCTTTTAAAAACGAATGCAATATTTGTAAAATGTATCATATAGAGGTCAAATACCTCGCAATGTAATCAACTATTGTGAATCGTTTATAATATATATGAACGGGTCCTTTCAGTTGGTATCAGAGCGGTGGTCTTAGCGAACCAGGTCTGCATTAGTGTGTCTAACTGATAAGTCGATAGGATGCATTAGTGAGTCTGGACTTCGACCGTGTCTGCATGTCAAAAGTTATGATTATCATTTTGTGTCGAAAATTAACTACTTATCATCCTCTGGAAATTACCTGCTTATCATTTTTAGTCTAAGACACGTCTTGCTGCATTGATTGCATGAATAGTGTATAGACAAAAATTCATATCTTAGCATATCTGCTAAATCATATCTTATCGTATCTGTTACTTTAAACTTTGCCTAACATATCCGGCAAAGTCCTCCGTAATCTACGAAATCTTTTGATCTATATATATATATATATATATATATATATATATATATATATATATATATATATATATATATATATATATATATATTCTATGTAATTAGAATACCATTCGTTAGCCAAAATCATTTCATATCGAAAAAAATAAAAAATCCTTTATCCAATCGTACGAAATGGAATTCGTCATCAGTTCAAGTCACTCAGATTCCGAAATGGAATCCCATTCAAGCTCCGAAAGCAGTATGACCGGAATAGATCAACCAATCAGTCATCACCTATTCTGGATGAATTGGGGATGGGTTCGTAGCCTCCTCAATCATTGGAGACAAGAAGAAGGTGATCCCTTCCATCCACCGGATTGCCCTCTTGACGAAGAACCTGAAGCACTTACCGGCGAACCTGTCCGAAACACCATTTTTTTGCTCATTTCTAGAGTATCTCATCATGATTATATATTACATCAAATTTTAGATTTTATTTATCTGCTCATCCGAACCGACAATCACCCCAGTGTAATAGAAGAAGTCAATGAGCTTCGCGCTCGGGTAGTGGCTTTGGAGAATATGGTGCAGAGATTACAAACACCAGCAGTAGCATCAGCAGCATAACCAGTACTACCATCATCAACGCCAACAGTACCATTACCACCTCCAACCATAACCGCGTCGTAAACCTCAACTTCACAATCTGTCCCACGAGCATCAACGTCATATGCACCATAGATACCAAGGAGTACCAACAACAATAACTGACGAAGTATTAATTCATACCTTCATTGGAGAAACATTCCGCGGCGATTATGTAATCTCTAAAGTCTTAGAGATTATCTAATCTAGCCCTAACCATAAATCAGTTAAGCGAACCAAAATGATAGAAGGAAGAGTAGAAACCCTGACAAAAATGGTGTGTGATTAACAAGCTAAACTTGCTTTACCAACAGCATCAACAGTACCGTCAGCGTTACTAGCATCGTCAGTACAGTCAACATCCGAATCAACAACACCAATAACATCACAAACTCCGTCAGTTTAAGAATCACTGTGGACATCATTACGAATCAATAACGTGTATATTGTATCAACGAGTTATGAAGAATTAACTCATTCCCTCTAAAGAAATTATATGTATATTATATATATATATATATATATATATATATATATATATATATATATATATATATATATATATATATATATATATATATATATATATATATATATATATATATATATATATATATATATATATATATATATGAAATAAATCTTTCCGTGCTAAGCTATTGTGTGTGAATCTTAACTACTCAGTTAATTCATATTACAAATATGCAATAATGTACGTCCTTCGGCCGCAACTTAACCAGCGTTAACTACAATCTCTGTCGCAATTCAACAAATCCCAATTCATAATAAATCAAGTATATATTTGATTTTACACTTTCATCATCGATGTACCCGAAACTTTTCAAATAGCATCATTCGTACTTTGCAAAATTTACAAGAATTCCACGAACCGAACATCATACATCAACAAATAACGAAGTATTGATTCATAATTTCAATGTCATTAAAGTAATACTGCGTAAAAGTTATGTACTTTTTAAAGCCTTTAGGGATTATTCAATTCTAGTTTCAACCGTAAATCAAATGAGTTTAATTTAACATTAACTCATTAAATCTATGTTACATCTGAAGAAAATATACATATATATATTTTCATAAAGACTGTAATAAAATTCTTTTGTACAAAATATTAATTGTGAAATTTTTTTTAACGGGTAGGTAATACCCGAGAGATATATAAATTCACAATTAATATGTTACATTCTTCGAATCTGATTCAGCAAATCATGCATTATACTCCCAACTTTCACAACAATATACATTCTTTTATAGAAATCAAAACAACCATACTCATTCAAAATTTAATTACATATTCTGATTTTGAAATCTCAAAATTCAACTTGAGATATGACCAAAATCATCACTCTTAGATCCTTACATCTTTCACAAGCTATATTTTAACTTCAAAACTGTGTTAGAACATCAAATATATGTTAACGATTACAATCTGTGTTCAAACCCTTCAAAAAATTTTGAACACACTTTGAATGATGAGCAATCGAGATAATGATCCAACCACATGTTACCCACAGTTATGTACCCGAAAAAACTCTTGAAACCAAAGTAAAAGTTTAAACAACGTATCCGCATCAGATTCTTTGGCATTTATTAGCAAAAATAACTTTGTGACTCCTATTCAAAGTAGCCAGTTTTGTCACAGCTCCATCAAGTCAACTTCGACTTTTCAGTCAGACTAACCTTATTATAACCTTGAGATATACACCATCGTTACCAGGGAACCTTTTACATTCCACCACATTATTAGCAGATGTACCAACAACTTCGTTACCCTTTGACATTAGCCTCTTCAAAAAGTCATTATAATTATTCATTGAAACCCCATCATTTACTCATTCGCATCTTGTAATGAGAATTGCCATACGAATCATTGGAAATTAGCAATCAGTATTTTGAAATCTCGCAGCATGTCTACGCCAACAGTTATATGTGTATATATAACGTCTATCTTCTGGACTTAATTTGAATGTGAAGTTTCTGAAAAACACTCCGAACTACGAATTGGTTCTCCAAAAATGGAAAAAAATGCTGATGAAGCAGCAAAAACTATAAACGACTTTAAACGGTAAAAGCTGGATGATAATGATGAAGTGTTCTGGCAAAGCGCATAAAAAGAGAAGTTTTAGAACTGGAAAACGGATTGAGCAAAGTAGGAAGGAGGCTGTGGACAAATTACAAAGACTGAATCTGACTTTAAAGGATCCAAATGATTCAGTACCTGCTGAAGTCATTAACGAATACCTTGCTCCTGACTCTAAACCCATGCGGACAATATTCTTCATCATCCTCTGATATTAGAAATTCTAAAATATCATCATATCTTTCATTATAAATATCCTCCATATTTCTGAAGATATTTTCTTAATTTTTCTTATTTGAAATCATTTACCTCTTCGCACTATCTGTATTACATCATAAAAGAAACTATTTTAGTTTCTAAATTCTGAAACATTCAAGTTTAAAATAGGATTATTTTGAAGTAGTGTTGGGAACTGAAGCATGAATTAGTATAATATAATGACACTTGATCAATGTGATTATATTACAGTAAGTCATGCTGAGTTTCTAAATGGAACGTGATGATTCACATATCATAACATCATCATGTGCCATGTTATACGACTCTTGTATTCTATTTAACCTCTAGAATATCAAGAAAATATTTCTTGATGATTCGGCCTTTTCCAATGTATTCTAGTAATTTGACAAGTCAAGATCGTGCCATCACAATTTCCTTCCTTGAACATTAACAATGATCATTCTGAAATTCATATCTGTGAATTCTGGACCATTACAAGCGGTGCTTAATCGCAAGAAGAAGAAACGAAAGGACAAAACTACGAAATAGAAATTGGGGTATAAATTGAAGCAAATAAAAGAGAGCATTAACTGTGAATGATAATGATTATAGAAGATAGAAGTAGAGACTTTGAAATATAAGGGAACATATAAAGCCCAACGACAAACCAGAAATTATAAACCATATATATCGATGCATATAGCAATATAAAGACACGGGAGAACTAGAAACACTATAAACCCAAGAGTATAGTAGAAGTAAATAGATTCTTCCGGCGGTAGATGAAAAATAAGAATGACCGATATGAAAGTTAGAAGTATATCGAGAATCAGAACTGGATGGAGCATATTGATGAATACTTTAAAATATGAGTTGACGGGGAAAGAATAGATGGTGATGAAACATGACTAGGAACTTAGAAATCAACAGATTTAACTCACACAATGGCGGAATAAGTGAATCAAACCCTCTAGTGAATAGGTTAAGTTTTTTTTTTTTGGTTAATTTAGTCAAACCACAACTAAATCAAGTGTGATTAGATCAACACCTAGAGCTATTATTCACCACTTGGATGATTTGGACTGAGAGAGAATCGGAGGAGCTCACTAGATCTGAGTGTGTGTAACAAATGAGAGGCTTAACCTAAAATGAAGAACATAAGACTTTATATACCCCTGCTGTTGACTCACCCATACGATTCATTCATCACACGTACGAGTTGGCTTCATCAGCCGTACGGGTGATCATTCACTCGTGTCTTATCATTTAGGTTGTAATTGTGACTTAGCTCAGCATCAATCGTGCGTATGAGCCTGTCAGCCGTACTAGTGAGGCTTCACTCGTACGTCTGACTAAGTCTAACATAGTTAAACATCTAAATCTCGTTCCTGCATTTCCTGTAACCACATACAAACACGGATAGGATAATAACGAGCAATCTTGGTGGCCTATAAACTGTTGTACCTGCAATGGACGTGGGTAGATGTCTAGTGTCATAACCCGTCCTTAACCATAAGAACGTGTTAGATAACGTATGATTTCATTGCGAGGTATTGACCTCTATATGCGACATTTTTAAAAAGGAAAACTGCATATATTATACATTACAAACCAAACCATTATTTTTGTTACAAGCTTTAGACAATAAAAAGATGATTATCGTTTAACGATAATCTTCGACTTACAAACTTTACAAATGATAATAACAACACGATTTCTAGCATATTTTACAACACACGTCCTCGGATATGCAGTTTTATTTTTGACACAAATATGAGTACGCATGATCCTGCTTAGATTCAACATAATGCAGTGGAAGCTTTAATTATCACCTGAGAATAAACATGTTTAAAAACGTCAACATAAAGTTGGTGAGATATAGGTTTAGTGCGCAGCAATATATATATATATAGACCACAAGATTTCGTATATAAACAGTTTAATAAAAGTATTCTAAGTGGTTGAGCACTTGGTAACCATACTTAACATTTTCACGTCGCATATTCCCTTTAATATGAAATCTTACTACACCGTACCAAGTGTAGTCACAAAACGAAGTACTGTGCAACCGTTGAATACTGGTCGTCCAGTCCGGTTGGGGTTGTCAGGCCCGATAGATCTATCAACAGGATTCGCGTTTACATTACCGCTGTAAATATTAGTTACCAAGCTACAGGGAAGTATGCCAGTGGTACAACTCAACGTAGAATATATTTTTCAGTTACTTGTGTCCATAATGTAAAACATAAAATACATGTATTCTCATCCCGAAATATTTAGAGTTTAAAAGTGGGACTATATACTCACTCTTGTCTTGATGATATGTATATTTTGACTCGGTCTTCCGGTTGATATCACGAACCTATCCATATATAATATATCAATATGTTTTCATTTTAAAACAAACGTTATATATATATATACTTGTTATACTTTTAATATTTTGAATATTTCCTTAGTCCGTAGTTAGCATTCCGATGTTAGTAATTCAATTTTTAATGGTTCATTTTTAGATGTTTAATATACCCGCAATAAACAAAACCCCCAACGAAATAAATAAAACCCCATCGTATATGTATTGGTCGAGATTAATCTTGACCCATGGTACCGGTGTTGTCAAATGACGTGTTGCGTACGATCATGGGATCTTATGATTAATCTTCTCGTGTTGTTTACGGGTGATCCTGAACCATATAAAATTGAATTATAAGTACATATATATAAAATATCATGTTATCTTAGAAATATGTGATTTATATCATTTTTTTCCAATTGATCCCGTAGTTGAAATGATCTAGGATAACCAATTTTGTTTCGGTCATAGTTTCTTCGTTACAAATCCGTTTTCGTTGATTCAAATTGCCATCTTCTTGGATCGAGTTCTTCTTTAAGACTATGAACTGTAAATACCTTGGTTTGTATTCAAAATCATACGGCATAAGTGAAACATTAGTGAAACATATGAAGTTAAACATTTTTGTTACAACAAAATCATTTAATGACCATTTTTCTAAAAATACTTATACTTTGAAAAACCAAGTTTTACCTTGTTAAATTAGCATATACATAAGTTATATTACAGGTCTTGAAGTATTTTAAAAGTTAAGTTAGAAGGATCTATTTAGTTTGCAAACAAGTTTGAAAACATTCAAACTATGTTCTTGTTGTTAAACTTTTGTACCACAAAATAAGATAGCTATATATATATGAATTGAATAAGGTTATGAACATAGATTCTACCTCAAGTTCCTTGGATAAGTTTGCTGTAAAAGAGGAGTAAGAAGCTAGAATCAAAAGGGTGATAGAAGTGGATGAAAGATTGGAAGTAAGTTGGTGTTCTTGGACGGTTTTCTTGAAGTGTTTTTGTATGGTTTTCTTATGGTGTTTTAGTATGGTTTTTGAAGCTAGATCTTTATGGAATTTTGCTGGGTTGTTATGGAGTTTAGAGAGTAAGAAAGAGTGTGTGTTTTTAGTTAAGAGATTGAAGTAAAAATGAATCAAAAATGATGATACATATATACTCCTAAAAATGTGATCTTTAAGGATAACATGACAAAATTCTAGTTTGTATTTTTGTAATTAGTCTTGCAATGATTCAAAAGTAATTACCTAGCTCTAAGGGCATGAATAATGGCTGGTTAGGTGGTGATTTTGATGTGTATTTACTATTAGTAAATACGTATAGGAGCTAGGTATGATACGAGTACAAATACTCTAAATATACGTATAGAAATTTTGTGAAAAATGGAATGAGGATTCAAATATAGCTATCTTTTGTGAATATACTTATATGGTTTTATGTATTTAAGTCTTTAAAAGTGATTAAATACATTACTTATACAATATATGTATAAACATTATATGTCTTAAGTATTTATGTCAAATAACGTTACGTATAGTTATCGTTTTGAAAACTTAAGTTAGTAGTTTCAAAATACACATATAACTTGTTGTTATTAATACAAAATGAGATATTAAAACATTTATTAATCATGTTAAATATGTATATATACATTTATATACACAAACGTATAATTATCATATATTGTATAGTTCGTGATATCATCGGTCAAACTAGACGGTCAAACGTTGTGTAAAACTCTTTTCGGAAATATAAATCTCGACAATTTGGATTGCTTATCATGTTGGCAAGGTTTAATTTATGTAAATATTAATCTTATAAGTATAGTATGATCGAAAAAGTGCGGGTCGTTACATCTAGGGACTTGCATAAAATGCATCAACAGAAGGTGTGAGTTGTAAGGAAATGAAGGAGGTGAATTTATAAGAAAATCTCTGACAGAACAATTAAAATGGACGATCGCATTTAAAGCGGATCCTAATTCCCTTGATTACCGGAGAGTCAAATCTTATTAAGAATATTTTCTTCAAATCCCTTGAAATCTGGGAATCAATCATATCTACCTCAAATGATAAGATGAATCTACACTTACTCATTTCACTCTTCTATGTTAGCTTCATTCGTACTCTTCATATAAATGGATTGTTTATTCAAATTATTCGCTGATGATAAAATTCTAATTTTCAGCCCGTATGCATCATGAAAACATACTTATTATCATTCACGACCTTTCCACTCAAATTTCGGGACGAAATTTCTTTAACGGGTAGGTACTGTGACAACCCGGAAATTTTCAACCAAATTTAAACTTTAATCTTTATATGTTTCCGACACGATAAGCAATATTTGTTAAGTTAAATTTTAAGAATTTTAAACTATGTTCATACATTCATTCAACCTCGACCAAGTTCCAACGATTCACGAACCATTAAACGAATATGATTATATATGTATATGTGTATATATATTATAACTTGAAACGTAAACAAAATATTAGATTAAATACTTTATATGATTGTATCTGTTTCAAAATGTTTATCAATGGAATTAGAAGATAAGATCAAATGATTAAATTATCAGATATATTGAATTATGATTACAAGTCTCTGTTGAAAGGCCCACGTTGATTTGAGAAATCTTTCCATTTTAACAATATTCAGAAAATGGTAAAGTGATTTATAAATAAGAACAAATTGTCAATCATTGAGAACTAGACAAAGGATAGTGAAAGATTGAATTTCATAAAGACTCGATTGATCTATTTAGTTTCAAACGTACAAAAACGTTTTCAGTTTAAAAATAACTTTATTATTAAAACGTATATAACTTTTATAAATATCTAGAACCACTTTTGACAACTCATTAGTTAACTAGTATGATAAAGATAACGATATTTGTATTTTATTTTATTAAATATATATAACGATTTAAATTAATATTATATATATTTATACGCGTATTATACATACATAGTTTTATACTTTTACTATACTTAAACTTTACCTTTACTTTATTTTTACTTTACTTTAACTTTAATAATTCACTTTAATAATTCATACTTTAATAATTCACTTTAATAATTCATACTTTAATAATTCACTTTAATAATTCATACTTTAATAATTCACTTTAATAATTCATACTTTAATAATTCACTTTAATAATTCAAAAATCTATTATAAATAGAATTCAATAGGTTTCATTATTTCATAGAAACTTGAAAATATTTTTCTCTAAACTCTCTCAATCGATTTACATATATATATTTACTCCGTATTATTTCAAGATATTATTAGTATACATAAAATATTACGACGGAGTGCTGTCCGAGTGATTTCGAAATTGTTTTTCGAGTAGGATAGGATTAAGGAAATTATGGGTTATAGCTATGGAGGTGATTGAGTATGGTTCATGGGTATGCTTGTGAGGTCAATATAGTGTTTATCATTTCCGTTGCGTCTACGTACCTTTCCTGCAATATTGAATCTCAATATTGATACGTGAGTACTCATAATTTAACTTTTACATACTAATATTGTATCCCTGACTAGTGCTCGAGTATTTAGGATTATGCATGCTTGTACTTTTGATATTGCCCTTAGACAGGTTAGGTTGAATCTTGAATTAGTTACACTTGCGGTTGAGATAAGGTATAAGATATGCATGTCCTTGGAAAGCTAGCGAAAAATTAAGAACTTTTCCTTTAGATATCGAATGGTTTCGATGAACGGATTAGAAGTTATAATCAATTGAATTTTCGATATTTTTATTAAAAATGATTATTATTATCGTAGTCTTTATCGTCGTTCTAGTTTTATCTTATTATTATCATTATTATTATCTTTATCAATAAAAGGGATTTATCATTAAAATTGTTATTTTTTATTATTATTATCGTTAAAGTTATAATTAGTATTATTATTATTATCCAATTATTATTATTATTATTATTATTAGTATTATTATTATTATTATCATTATTAATATATATATATCATTATTTAAAAATGGTTATTGTTATTGTTATTATTATTATTATTACTATATTATCATTAAGATAATTACTAGTATTATCGTTAATAATGTTATAGTAACTATCATTATTAATATTAGTGTAATTAAAACAAATATTTGTAACACCTAATTATTTTGATTACTATTATTATCATTATTATAAACACGATATAAATGATGATTAAAAGCTATTAAATGAAACGATTAGGAAATAATGAGTAAGAGTATCATGATGAAATTAAAATATTATAAGATATTGATTTAGATAAAATTATCGTTCTTATTATTTTTATCATTACTATTATTATTAAAAGTATCGTTATATTAAACTATCATTTTAACAAAAATTATCATTTTAATATAAATGTCATTGTTACTATAAAATATCATTATTATTATTATTTTAAATAGAATTATTATTTTAAAGATAATATTAAAAATTATCGTAAATATTAAAGTTATCATAATTAGAATTATCGTTTTATTATAATGTCATCTTAGTAATTATAAATATTGATATTTTTATAATAATAATTATTATTACAAAATAATACAACTTTTACTTACTATCATTATAGATATTATTTTATCAAATAAATATGTGATACAAACATATTTTACTACGTGTAATAACTTACTTTAATAATACATATCATATTATCTTTATGATATTAAATTAACCCTATAAATTTTATTACTTAATATATATAAAAGTATATTTTATTATATAAATTTAATATAATGTTTTATTTATTAATACATAAATTATATTATTTACTCTAATAAATCTTTTAAAAATATTTAAAAATATAAAACGAAAATATTTAAACCATATATTAATCATGTATAGATTTTTGGAAATTATTTTGAGTCAAATTTACTTTTGTTGACTTTTGCATATTAGTCTCGAGCATTAGGATTGTGGTACACTATGACTTGACCTAATTTGTTAGACAAATATTGACCAACACATAAATATATATAATTAATTTAGGTTCGTGAATCCGAGGCCAACCTTGCACTTGTTCAATGACGTTATATGTATTTTTACTACGAAATACAGTATGGTGAGTTTCAGTTGCCTTTTTACCCTTTATATTTTTGGGACTGAGAATACATGCGCTTTTATAAATGTTTGACGAAATAGACAAAAGTAATTGAAACTACATTCTATGGTTGAATTATCGAAATCGAATATGCCCCTTTTTATTAAAGTCTGGTAATCTAAGAATTAGGGAACAGACACTTTAATTGACGCGAATCCTAAAGATAGATCTATTGGGCCTAACAAACCCCATCCAAAGTACCGGATGCTTTAGTACTTCGAAATTTATATCATGTCCGAAGGAGGATCCCGGAATGATAGGGGATATTCTTATATGTATCTAGTTAATGTCGGTTACCAGGTGTTCACCATATGAATGATTATTTTTATCTCTATGCATGGAACTTATATTTATGAGAACTGGAAATGAAATTCTTGTGGTTTATTAAAATGATGGAGATAAATGATTATGATAAACTAATGAACTCACCAACCTTTTGTTTGACACTTTAAAGCATGTTTATTCTCAGGTGTTAAAGAAATCTTCCGCTGTGCATTTGCTCATTTTAAAGATATTACTTGGAGTCTTTCATAGCATATTTCGAAGAACGTTGCATTCGAGTTATTGAGTTCATCAAAGATTATTGTTAAATCAATTTATAGTTGGATAGTGGATATTATGAAATGGTATGCATGCCTGTCAATTTTCGATGTAAAGAAAGTTTGTCTTTTAAAAACGAATGCAATGTTTGTAAAATGTATCATATAGAGGTCAAATACCTCGCAATGTAATCAACTATTGTGAATCGTTTATAATGTATATGAACGGGTCCTTTCAGTTGGTATCAGATCAGTGGTCTTAGCGAACCAGGTCTGCATTAGTGTGTCTAACTGATAAGTCGATAGGATGCATTAGTGAGTCTGGACTTCGACTGTGTCTGTAGCGACCCGACAAAATCGTCATTGATGGCGCCATCTACTTAGGTCCCGTTGCGTGGTCATAAGTCTTTAAAACAACGTTTGACCCAAAAGATATGTCGCATTCATTTCAAATGTAAAGATTGTTCAAAGTTTACAAGAATAGTTCCACCACAAGTTACGTTACAAAGTTATAAGTACAAATGAAATTTATGCGACACAATTTAAAAGTAGCCAAAAGACGCTCCATGTATGCATATATACTCGACATCTAATGCAAGTATCAAAATAATGAGCGGAAGCATTTATCGTTCAAGGACCTGAGAAAAACATAGAAATCTGTCAACGAAAACGTTGGTGAAATCATAGGTTTGAGTAAGTAAGTACAAGTGAACCACAAGATTTGCAACAATGAGATAATATTAATACATTCCAAAAGTTTGTTTCACGAGCACCCAATTATCAATGCTTAACATTCCTTCCATAGAACCCCATCACAATAGTGTTAGAACATATACTGTTTCTCGAAAATACATTTCATTCGTAAACGGTAGCGAACCGTTTAAATGAGGGTTTGTCAAACCCATATGGCCATATAACATAAGTTCTCGCTTACACCCGGAAAGTGTAACTAATGATAATCGAATTGAGGATTTTTGTTCAAACTCGTATGTAGAATGTTTTTTTTCCTGTACTTGTGTTCACTTAGTTAAAAAGGGACGTTTATGTTTTCTCATCCCAAATGTAAGTTTCAAAAGAGTAAAAGTGGGACTATGATCTCACCTTGAGCGGAAGAGTAAATAAGTACTTCAACAAGTAACGTGTGCAAAGAACAATGCTAGTCTTAACCTAAACAAATAGGTCGTATCAATAACGGTAAACACGATAGGTCAAAGATGTTCAATTAGTCCTACGGCTCGTTACGACTCGATTATGTAGCATGTGAAATCAAATTGTCAAGTTTCATTCAAGATACAAGTATAGAAACAAGTTAGGAAGGTTGCATAATCATTTGGTTAAGTTTGACAAAAAGTCAAACTTTGGTCGGTCAAAGTCAACGAAAAAGTCAACACGTTCGGGTCGGGTCCCGAACTATTTTTCTGAGGTTTTTAATCATGTATGAGCATGTTAGAACAAGTTACATGTGAATCGGAGGTCCATAGCATAGCAAACATTTTCCGTAAAATGACCAGCGAAGACAGAAGCCTGCCAGTGTATCTGGACGACGTCCAGATTGTCTGGGCGGCGTCCAGCTTTGAAGACTGGGACGACGTCCAAGTATCTGGACGGCGTCCAGCCTTGAAATCTGGGACGGCATCTAAGGGTCTGGACGGCGTCCAGATTGGTATTCAAGTCTGATGCAGAAACCTTCTAAGTGCACGAACCAAAAACCAAATAAACACAATTTATGATCCGCAAACAATCAAGTCAAGTATTTTATACCGTTGGGAAGGTAATTTGACTAGGAAGACAACTAAACACATTTCATCAATCAATCTACCTATTATAACAACCAAAACCGCATCTAATGCTCAACATTAATCGCATACAAGTTCATAAATGCAATTCAATGATTCGGGCAACCAATTTACATGAATGATATGCCGTTTCGAAGGTAATCAAGCATACAATCCAACTAAACACTTACCAACAATAATCCATGGCATTCAATGCATCAAAAGTCCATTTCAAGTTCATCAAACCCTAACCCAAATTCACCAAAATCATAAATCAAGTTCATAAACTTTTCTAAAGCAACCTACACATCAAATTGAAGCTAGTGATACTAGGAACACAATTAGAACATGAACTTTTAACATCTAACAACATATGATCATCCAAAATTCAAGAACAACACACCAAAATTCAAGTTCATGCTAGTTACACTAAAACAACGAGATCGAGCATATAAATCATATAATCATGTTAGACTTGAGCCATAGACACTAATTAACACTTTTATAAGTTAAAAACATAAAGAACACAAAATCTAGTGATTTTAGAAAGTTACCCAAATGTAATGAAATCGGTATGGAATCGAAGAGGAAGATGCAAGGATCACGAATTTGTAATTTGTTTTGTTGCTAGCTTCCTAATCCGAATTTAGATGATGAATTCTTGTTGGTGTTCTTGAGAGAAAAAGGGAGTAGAAGAAAGATGGAGATGTTGAAATGAGAGGAGGAGGTTGAAGGTTTGACTAGTTGACCTAGTCAAATCTTTGGCCTCTTGGCAAGTTTAGTCCCTCTAATTTGAATCGGGTGCGTGAATTACCTAAACGAGATAATTTAAAACGCGTATTAACGGGAGATGTTATAAACATATAACGGAGTTTAAATTATAATAACAGAAAAGTAAATGGAAAAAGGCGGGATGTTACATTACCTACTCCTTAAAAGAAATTTCGTCCCGAAATTTAAGTAGGCGTAGTAGTCGTTGTTTCTTCCTCGAGATCTTGCGTTTCCGAATTCACGAATAGATGAGGATACTTCCTTTGTATTTGATCTTGTCTTTCCCAAGTAAACTCGGGTCCCCTTTTGGCATTCCAACGGACTTTAACAATCGGGATTCAGCTTTGTTTCAATGTCTTGACGGAGGTGTCCACAATTTCAACCGGTTCCTCCACAAAATGAAGTTTGTCATCAATAGTAAGTTCCTCTAGAGGAATGACGATATCGGGTTCGGCAAGACACTTTTTCAAGTTAGATACATGGAAGGTAGGATGAATGGAGTTCAATTGAGGTGGAAGATCTAAACGATAAGCAACGGTTCCAATACGCTCCAAGATTTCGAAAGGACCAATATACCGCGAATTTAGCTTCCCGCGTTTCCCAAAATGGATTACACCCTTCCAAGGTGCGACTTTTAACATGACGCGGTCACCGACTTGAAATTCAAGGTCGTTGCGTCTTTTGTCGGTATAGCACTTTTGACGACTCCGGGCCGTCCGAAGCCTATCTCGGATTTGAACGATCTTCTCGGTGGTTTCGTGAATGAGTTCGGGTCCGGTGATTTGTACGTCGCCTACTTCGGCCCAACAAAGAGGTGAACGACATTTTCGACCATATAGCGCTTCAAAAGGTGCGACTTTAATACTCGCGTGATAACTATTGTTATAAAAGAACTCGGCGAGAGGTAAGTGCTTGTGCCAAGCTTTTCCGAAATCAACCACGCAAGCTCGTAAGATGTCCTCTAAGGTTTGAATTGTACGTTCGCTTTGTCCATCGGTTTGAGGATGATATGCAGTGCTCATGTCTAAACGCGTTCCCAACGCTTCTTGCAATGTACGCCAAAATCTAGAAACGAAACGGCCATCTCAGTCAGAGATAATCGATAAAGGTACACCGTGTCGGGCTACGATCTCTTTAATGTAAAGTTGTGCAAGTTTCTCCATTTTGTCCTTTTCTTTCATGGCAAGGAAGTGTGCGGATTTGGTGAGACGGTCAACAATAACCCAAATGGTATCATAACCGCCCGTCGTTTTTGGTAGCTTGGTGATAAAATCCATCGTTATCCTTTCCCACTTCCATTGCGGGATCTCGGGTTGTTGAAGTAGTCCGGACGGTCTTTGGTGTTCGGCTTTGACTTTGGAACATGTCAAACACTTGGAAACATAAGTAGCTACGTCCCTTTTGATGTTCGGCCACCAATATAGTTGTTTAAGGTCGTGGTACATCTTATTGGCACCGGGGTGAATCGAGTATCGTGACTTATAGGCTTCATCTAAAATAAGGCTTCGTAGGTCCCCATAACTAGGCACCCAAATCCTTCCGGCGTAATATCGGAGTCCGGTCTCCCTAATTTCGAATCTAGAGACGAGAATGTTCAAGAGCTCGTGTGAAAGGTTTTCATCCTTGAGAGCCTCATCTTGGGCTACCCGAATTTGGCTATTAAGGTTTGTGTGGATGGTGATGTTTAAGGCTCGGACACGAAGAGGCACCGCTCTTTCTTTTCGACTTAAGGTATCGGCTACTACATTTGCCTTCCCGGGATGGTAACAAAGCTCGCAATCGTAATCGTTTAAGGTTTCAATCCACCTTCGTTGTCTCATGTTTAGTTGCTTTTGATCGAAAATGTGTTGGAGACTTTTGTGGTCGGTAAAGATAGTACTCTTGGTTCCATAAAGATAGTGTCTCCACATTTTAAGTGCAAAGACAACAGCTCCGAGTTCGAGATCATGCGTCGTGTAGTTTCGTTCATGAATTTTGAGTTGTCGAGAAGCATAAGCAATGACTTTCGTTCGTTGCATCAATACACACCCAAAACCATGTTTCGAGGCATCGCAATATACAACAAAGTCATCATTGCCTTCGGGAAGTGACAAGATAGGAGCGGTGGTTAGCTTCGTTTTCAAGATTTGGAATGCGGATTCATGTTCGGTTGCCCAAACGAATTTTCTTCCCTTATGAGTTAACGTGGTTAGAGGACGAGCAACCAAAGAAAAATCCTTGATGAATCTACCGTAGTATCCGGCGAGACCCAAGAATTGACGGATATGAGTAGGAGTAGTAGGAGTCTCCCATTTACTAATGGCTTCGATTTTCGTTGGATCGACTTTAATACCTTGGTCACTTACAACATGACGAAGAAATTGAACTTCCTTTAACCAAAATTCACACTTGGAGAATTTGGCATAGAGTTGTTCTTGTCTTAAAAATTCAAGCACAAGTCGGAGGTGTTCCTCGTGTTCTTCTTCGCTTTTTGAATAGACTAAAATATCATCGATGAACACGATAACGAATTTGTCAAGATACGGTTTGCACACGCGGTTCATAAGATCCATGAACACCGCCGGTGCGTTAGTGAGACCAAATGGCATTACAAGAAATTCATAACTACCATAACGAGTTCGGAAAGCGGTTTTGGAGACATCTTCTCCCTTAACCCTCAATTGATGATAACCCGAGCGGAGATCGATTTTTGAATATACACAAGACCCTTGTAATTGATCAAAGAGGTCATCGATGCGAGGAAGAGGATATCGGTTCTTAACCGTCAATTTGTTTAGTTCACGATAGTCAATGCACATTCGTAGGGATCCGTCTTTATTTTTAACAAACAAAATCGGAGCGCCCCAAGGTGAATGGCTAGGTTGGATAAAACCACGATCAAGTAGTTCTTGGATTTGACTTTGCAATTCTTGCATTTCGGATGGAGCGAGTCTATATGGTGCACGTGCTACGGGTGCGGCTCCCGGAATAAGATCGATTTGGAATTCAACCGGTCGATGAGGTGGAAGACCCGGCAATTCGTCGGGAAATACATCGGAATAGTCACTAACAATTGGCACATCATCGATGTGCTTCTCATCGAACTCGACTTTCTTAACGTGAGCAAGGATCGCAAAACAACCCTTACGGAGTAGTTTTCTAACTTTAATACACGAAACGAGGTTGAGTCCGGTGCAACTCTTATCGCCATAGATGATCAAAGGTTCACCATTCTCGATAGGGATTCGGATTGCGTTAAGATCACAAAGGATGTGAGATTTCGTTTTGGCTAGCCAATTCATACCGATTATTACATCGAAGCTACCTAGTTCCATGGGTATCAAGTCGATTTCAAACTCATTACCCAAAATGTTTAACGTACACCCCCGGTAATATGTGTCGGCACTCAATAGTTTTCCGTTGGCCACTTCAATGATATAAGTGGTATCTAGTGGACGTGGTGGAGTATTAAAAGAATGAGTCAAAGTCTTGGATACAAAACTCTTATCGGCACCCGAATCGAATAAACAAGTAACATAAGTGTTGTTGAGAAGAAACGTACCCGTGACTAATTCATTATCATCTCGGGCTTCCTCGGTGTTGATGTTGAAAGCTCGGCCGCGCGTATTGGGGTTATCTTTCCTCTTCGGGCATGCATTTCTATAATGGCCCGTTTGGCCACATTCATAACAAGTGCCTGTTTTTGGTGCATTGGGCCCCTTTCGAGCGATGGGGGCAACACTTTTACACTCATTGGCCTTATGACCAACTCCTTGGCACCGGTGGCAAATTAACTTGCCACATTCACCAAAGTGATGTTTGTTGCATTTGTTGCAAAGAGGTAGGTTCCCGGCATAACCCTTCTTGCCGTCGGAGGTGTAAGGCTTCTTAGCAAAGTTGTTGTTGCTTGATTGGGAGGGTTCCCACTTTCTTTTGTTGCCGCCCGATTTATCCTCGGCCTTAGGTGCCGGAACTACGATTTCATCAACCGTTTCTATCAATTTGCGGGCCATGTTCAAAGCTTCTTGATGATTAGTGGGTTTGGATGACATTACTCCATGTTTGATACTCTTTGGAAGACCATCCATGTAAAGTTCAACCCTTAAAGCTTCGGGGTTCACAAGATTTGGGCACATCAAGGCTAGTTCGGAAAATAGTTGATTATAAGCCTTGAGATCATTTCCGATCGCCTTTAAAGTTCTTAGCTCTTGTTCGAGCCTTCAGGTTTCTTCACGAGGGAAATATTCGACAATCATCTTTTCCCTCAAGTCGGCCCAAAAGAGGGCGTGAGCTTCATCGGTACCCACCGATTGTACATAAGTATTCCACCATGTAAGAGCGACACCGGCGAAGGTGTGAGTGGAGTATTTGAGTTTGTCTTGGTCCTGACAACCGCTTATGCTAAAGACGGCTTCCGTTTGCTCAAACCATCGGGTGAGCACGACCGGTCCCCCGGTTCCATCAAAAGTGTGAGGTTTGCACCCCATGAAGGATTTATAGGAGCACCCTTCGTTTGAGTTACCGGCTCCATTGTTGTTGTTGTTGTTGTGGTTGTTATTATTATTGTTGTTGGAAGAGTGACCGGCCATGGCCGCATCCACGGCGGTGGCTATCATTCGTTGTAGAGCTTGTTCGGGAGTTTCGGGAGGAGCGCGTCGACGAGCCATTGTTCCTTCAAGACACAAGAATACCGTTGGTTAGTATTCTAAATAACACTAACCGTGATATGGAATAAAGATAGAGAGAAAATTTTCCTTGACTCGCCTTAAATTCTTTATGCCACAATGTCAGAACGTTCATATGAGTCACCGTAATATAATCCCGGATATTATATTACCCTGATTCATATGTGCATTCGACATCATTTCATATAGTCAAGGTGGCGTGTCAATCAAATTAAACAACGTGAGATTAAGATGAACTAAGAGTAGATATGAGTAGAAGCGTTCGAGTATAAATGCACAAGTAGTCAAGTAATTCCTACTTCAAGTCTATATGCCGGTTGTAGTCTAGACTCACCAATGTACCCTATGACTCGAGGTTGACACCAATGAACTCTAAATCCCTACAACCAATGCTCTGATACCATCTGTAGCGACCCGACAAAATCGTCATTGACGGCGCCGTCTACTTAGGTCCCGTTGCGTGGTCATAAGTCTTTAAAACAACGTTTGACCCAAAAGATATGTCGCATTCATTTCAAATGTAAAGATTGTTCAAAGTTTACAAGAATAGTTCCACCACAAGTTACGTTACAAAGTTATAAGTACAAATGAAACTTATGCGACACAATTTAAAAGTAGCCAAAAGACGCTCCATGTATGCATATATACTCGACATCCAATGCAAGTATCAAAATAATGAGCGGAAGCATGTATCGTTCAAGGACCTGAGAAAAACATAGAAATCTGTCAACGAAAACGTTGGTGAAATCATAGGTTTGAGTAAGTAAGTACAAGTGAACCACAAGATTTTGCAACAATGAGATAATAGTAATACATTCCAAAAGTTTGTTTCACGAGCACCCAATTATCAATGCTTAACATTCCATCCATAGAACCCCATCACAATAGTGTTAGAACATACACTGTTTCTCGAAAATACATTTCATTCGTAAACGGTAGCGAACCGTTTAAATGAGGGTTTGTCAAACCCATATGGCCATATAACATAAGTTCTCGCTTACACCCGGCAATTGTAACTAATGATAATCGAATTGAGGATTTTTGTTCAAACTCGTATGTAGAATGTTTGTTTTCCTGTACTTGTGTTCACTTAGTTAAAAAGGGACGTTTATGTTTTCTCATCCCAAATGTAAGTTTCAAAAGAGTAAAAGTGGGACTATGATCTCACCTTAAGCGGAAGAGTAAATAAGTACTTCGACAAGTAATGTGTGCAAAGAACAATGCTAGTCTTGACCTAAACAAATAGGTCGTATCAATAACGGTAACCACGATAGGTCAAAGATGTTCAATTAGTCCTACGGCTCGTTACGACTCGATTATGTAGCATGTGAAATCAAATTGTCAAGTTTCATGCAAGATACAAGTATAGAAACAAGTTAGGAAGGTTGCATAATCATTTGGTTAAGTTTGACAAAAAGTCAAACTTTGGTCGGTCAAAGTCAACGAAAAAGTCAACACGTTCGGTTCGGGTCCCGAACTATTTTTCTGAGGTTTTTAATCATGTATGAGCATGTTAGAACAAGTTACATGTGAATCGGAGGTCCATAGCATAGCAAACATTTTCCGTAAAATGACCAGCGAAGACAGAAGCCTGCCAGTGTATCTGGACGGCGTCCAGATTGTCTGGGCAGCGTCCAGCTTTGAAGACTGGGACGGCGTCCAAGTATCTGGACGGCGTCCAGCCTTGAAATCTGGGACGGCGTCTAAGGGTCTGGACGGCGTCCAGATTGGTATTCAAGTCTGATGCAGAAACCTTCTAAGTGCACGAACCAAAAACCAAATAAACACAATTTATGATCCGCAAACAATCAAGTCAAGTATTTTATACCGTTGGGAAGGTAATTTGATTAGGAAGACAACTAAACACATTTCATCAATCAATCTACCTATTATAACAACCAAAACCGCATCTAATGCTCAACATTAATCGCATACAAGTTCATAAATGCAATTCAATGATTCGGGCAACCAATTTACATGAATGATATGCCGTTTCGAAGGTAATCAAGCATACAATCCAACTAAACACTTACCAACAATAATCCATGGCATTCAATGCATCAAAAGTCCATTTCAAGTTCATCAAACCCTAACCCAAATTCACCAAAATCATAAATCAAGTTCATGAACTTTTCTAAAGCAACCTACACATCAAATTGAAGCTAGTGATACTAGGAACACAATTAGAACATGAACTTTTAACATCTAACAACATATGATCATCCAAAATTCAAGAACAACACACCAAAATTCAAGTTCATGCTAGTTACACTAAAACAACGAGATCGAGCATATAAATCATATAATCATGTTAGACTTGAGCCATAGACACTAATTAACACTTTTATAAGTTAAAAACATAAAGAACACAAAATCTAGTGATTTTAGAAAGTTACCCAAATGTAATGAAATCGGTATGGAATCGAAGAGGAAGATGCAAGGATCACGAATTTGTAATTTGTTTTGTTGCTAGCTTCCTAATCCGAATTTAGATGATGAATTCTTGTTGGTGTTCTTGAGAGAAAAAGGGAGTAGAAGAAAGATGGAGATGTTGAAATGAGAGGAGGAGGTTGAAGGTTTGACTAGTTGACCTAGTCAAATCTTTGGCCTCTTGGCAAGTTTAGTCCCTCTAATTTGAATCGGGTGCGTGAATTACCTAAACGAGATAATTTAAAACGCGTATTAACGGGAGATGTTATAAACATATAACGGAGTTTAAATTAGTATAACGGAAAAGTAAATAGAAAAAGGCGGGATGTTACAGTGTCTGCATGTCAAAAGTTTTGATTATCATTTTGTGTCGAAAATTAACTACTTATCATCCTCAGGAAATTGCCTGCTTATCATTTTTAGTCTAAGACACGTCTTGCTGCATTGATTGCATGAATAGTGTATAGACAAAAATTCATATCTTAGCATATCTGCTAAATCATATCTTATCGTATCTGTTACTTTAAACTTTGCCTAACATATCCTGCAAAGTCCTCCGTAATCTACGAAATCTTTTGATCTATATATATATATATATATATATATATATATATATATATATATATATATATATATATATATATATATATATATATATATATATATATATATTCTATGTAATTAGAATACCATTCGTTAGCCAAAATCATTTCATATCGAAAAAAATAAAAAATCCTTTATCCAATCGTACGAAATGGAATTCGTCATCAGTTCAAGTCACTCAGATTCCGAAATGGAATCCCATTCAAGCTCCGAAAGCAGTGTGACCGGAATAGATCAACCAATCAGTCATCACCTATTCTGGATGAATTGGGGATGGGTTCGTAGCCTCCTCAATCATTGGAGACAAGAAGAAGGTGATCCCTTCCATCCACCACATTGCCCTCTTGACGAAGAACCTGAAGCACTTACCGGCGAACCTATCTGAAACACCATTTTTTCGCTCATTTCTAGAGTATCTCGTCATGATTATATATTACATCAAATTTTAGATTTTATTTATCCGCTCATCCGAACCGACAATCACCCCAGTGTAATAGAAGAAGTCAACGAGCTTCGCGCTCGGGTAGTGGCTTTGGAGAATATGGTGCAGAGATTACAAACACCAGCAGCAGCATCAGCAGCATAACCAGTACTACCATCATCAACGCCAACAGTACCATTACCACCTCCAACCACAACCGCGTCGTAAACCTCAACTTCACAATCTGTCCCACGAGCATCAACGTCATACGCACCATAGATACCAAGGAGTACCAACAACATTAACTGACGAAGTATTAATTCATACCTTCATTGGAGAAACATTCCGCGGTGATTATGTAATCTCTAAAGTCTTAGAGATTATCTATGAAATGTCCCGTTCTTATTGATTAAAAACGTTCCATATTAATTGATTTCGTTGCGAGGTTTTGACCTCTATATGAGACGTTTTTCAAAGACTGCATTCATTTTAAAACAAACCATAACCTTTATTTCATCAATAAAGGTTTAAAAAGCTTTACGTAGATTATCAAATAATGATAATCAAAAATATCATGTTTACACACGACCATTACATAATGGTTTACAATACAAATATGTTACAACAAAATAAGTTTCTTGAATGCAGTTTTTACACAATATCATACAAGCATGGACTCCAAATCTCGTCCTTATTTAAGTATGCGACAACGGAAGCTCTTAATAGTCACCTGAGAATAAACATGCTTAAAACGTCAACAAAAATGTTGGTGAGTTATAGGTTTAACCTATATATATCAAATCATAATAATAGACCACAAGATTTCATATTTCAATACACATCCCATACATAGAGATAAAAATCATTCATATGGTGAACACCTGGTAATCGACATTAACAATATGTATATAAGAATATCCCCATCATTCCGGGATCCTCCTTCGGACATGATATAAATTTCGAAGTACTAAAACATCCGGTACTTTGGATGGGGCTTGTTGGGCCCAATAGATCTATCTTTAGGATTCGCGTCAATTAGGGTGTCTATTCCCTAATTCTTAGATTACCAGACTTAATAAAAAGGGGCATATTCGATTTCGATAATTCAACCATAGAATGTAGTTTCATGTACTTGTGTCTATTTTGTAAATCATTTATAAAACCTGCATGTATTCTCATCCCAAAAATATTAGATTTTAAAAGTGGGACTATAACTCACTTTCACAGATTTTTACTTCGTCGGAAAGTAAGACTTGGCCACTGGTTGATTCACGAACCTATAACAATATATACATATATATCAAAGTATGTTCAAAATATATTTACAACACTTTTAATATATTTTGATGTTTTAAGTTTATTAAGTCAGCTGTCCTCGTTAGTAACCTACAACTAGTTGTCCACAGTTAGATGTACAGAAATAAATCGATAAATATTATCTTGAATCAATCCACGACCCAGTGTATACGTATCTCAGTATTGATCACAACTCAAACTATATATATTTTGGAATCAACCTCAACCCTGTATAGCTAACTCCAACATTCACATATAGAGTGTCTATGGTTGTTCCGAAATATATATAGATGTGTCGATATGATAGGTCGAAACATTGTATACGTGTCTATGGTATCTCAAGATTACATAATATACAATACAAGTTGATTGAGTTATGGTTGGAATAGATTTGTTACCAATTTTCACGTAGCTAAAATGAGAAAAATTATCCAATCTTGTTTTACCCATAACTTCTTCATTTTAAATCCGTTTTGAGTGAATCAAATTGATATGGTTTCATATTGAACTATATTTTATGAATCTAAACAGAAAAAGTATAGGTTTATAGTCAGAAAAATAAGTTACAAGTCGTTTTTGTAAAGGTAGTCATTTCAGTCGAAAGAACGACGTCTAGATGACCATTTTAGAAAACATACTTCCACTTTGAGTTTAACAATAATTTTTGGATATAGTTTCATGTTCATGATAAAAACATTTTCTCAGAATAACAACTTTTAAATCAAAGTTTATCATAGTTTTTAATTAACTAACCCAAAACAGCCCGCGGTGTTACTACGACGGCGTAAATCCGGTTTTACGGTGTTTTTCGTGTTTCCAGGTTTTAAATCATTAAGTTAGCATATCATATAGATATAGAACATGTGTTTAGTTGATTTTAAAAGTCAAGTTAGAAGGATTAACTTTTGTTTGCGAACAAGTTTAGAATTATCTAAACTATGTTCTAGTGATTACAAGTTTAAACCTTCGAATAAGATAGCTTTATATGTATGAATCGAATGATGTTATGAACATCATTACTACCTTAAGTTCTTTGGATAAACATACTGGAAAAGAGAAAAATGGATCTAGCTTCAACGGATCCTTGGATGGCTCGAAGTTCTTGAAGCAGAATCATGACACGAAAAACAAGTTCAAGTAAGATCATCACTTGAAATAAGATTGTTATAGTTATAGAAATTGAACCAAAGTTTGAATATGATTATTACCTTGTATTAGAATGATAACCTACTGTAAGAAACAAAGATTTCTTGAGGTTGGATGATCACCTTACAAGATTGGAAGTGAGCTAGCAAACTTGAAAGTATTCTTGATTTTATGTAACTAGAACTTGTAGAATATATGAAGAACACTTAGAACTTGAAGATAGAACTTGAGAGAGATCAATTAGATGAAGAAAATTGAAGAATGAAAGTTTTTGTAGGTGTTTTTGGTCGTTGGTGTATGGATTAGATATAAAGGATATGTAATTTTGTTTTCATGTAAATAAGTCATGAATGATTACTCATATTTTTGTAATTTTATGAGATATTTCATGCTAGTTGCCAAATGATGGTTCCCACATGTGTTAGGTGACTCACATGGGCTGCTAAGAGCTGATCATTGGAGTGTATATACCAATAGTACATACATCTAAAAGCTGTGTATTGTACGAGTACGAATACGGGTGCATACGAGTAGAATTGTTGATGAAACTGAACGAGGATGTAATTGTAAGCATTTTTGTTAAGTAGAAGTATTTTGATAATTGTATTGAAGTCTTTCAAAAGTGTATAAATACATATTAAAACACTACATGTATATACATTTTAACGGAGTCGTTAAGTCATCGTTAGTCGTTACATGTAAGTGTTGTTTTGAAACCTTTAGGTTAACGATCTTGTTAAATGTTGTTAACCCAATGTTTATAATATCAAATGAGATTTTAAATTATTATATTATCATGATATTATCATGTATGAATATCTCTTAATATGATATATATACATTAAATGTCTTTACAACGATAATCGTTACATATATGTCTCGTTTAAAAATCATTAAGTTAGTAGTCTTGTTTTTACATATGTAGTTCATTGTTAATATACTTAATGATATGTTTACTTATGATAGTATCATGTTAACTATATATATATCCATATATATGTCATCATATAGTTTTTACAAGTTTTAACGTTCGTGAATCACCGGTCAACTTGGGTGGTCAATTGTCTATATGAAACTTATTTCAATTAATCAAGTCTTAACAAGTTTGATTGCTTAACATGTTGGAAACATTTAATCATGTAAATATCAATCTCAATTAATATATATAAACATGGAAAAGTTCGGGTCACTACAGTACCTACCCGTTAAATAAATTTCGTCCCGAAATTTTAAACTGTTGAAGGTGTTGACGAATCTTCTGGAAATAGATGCGGGTATTTCTTCTTCATCTGATCTTTACGCTCCCAGGTGAACTCAGTTCCTCTACGAGCATTCCATCGAACCTTAACAATTGGTATCTTGTTTTGCTTAAGTCTTTTAACCTCACGATCCATTATTTTGACGGGTTCTTCGATGAATTGAAGTTTTTCGTTGATTTGGATTTCATCTAACGGAATAGTGAGATCTTCTTTAGTAAAACATTTCTTCAAATTCGAGATGTGGAAAGTGTTATGTACAGCCGCGAGTTATTCAGGTAACTCAAGTCGGTAAGCTACTGGTCCGACACGATCAATAATCTTGAATGGTCCAATATACCTTGGATTTAATTTCCCTCATTTACCAAATCGAACAACGCCTTTCCAAGGTGCAACTTTAAGCATGACCATCTCTCCAATTTCAAATTCTATATCTTTTCTTTTAATGTCAGCGTAGCTCTTTTGTCGACTTTGGGCGGTTTTCAATCGTTGTTGAATTTGGATGATCTTCTCGGTAGTTTCTTGTATAATCTCCGGACCCGTAATCTGTCTATCCCCCACTTCACTCCAACAAATCAGAGACCTGCACTTTCTACCATAAAGTGCTTCAAACGGCGCCATCTCAATGCTTGAATGGTAGCTGTTGTTGTAGGAAAATTCTGCTAACGGTAGATGTCGATCCCAACTGTTTCCGAAATCAATAACACATGCTCGTAGCATGTCTTCAAGCGTTTGTATCGTCCTTTCACTCTGCCTATCAGTTTGTGGATGATAGGCAGTACTCATGTCTAGACGAGTTCCTAATGCTTGCTGTAATGTCTGCCAGAATCTTGAAATAAATCTGCCATCCCTATCAGAGATAATAGAGATTGGTATTCCATGTCTGGAGATGACTTCCTTCAAATACAGTCGTGCTAACTTCTCCATCTTGTCATCTTCTCTTATTGACAAGAAGTGTGCTGATTTGGTGAGACGATCAACTATTACCCAAATAGTATCAAAACCACTTGCAGTCCTTGGCAATTTAGTGATGAAATCCATGGTAATGTTTTCCCATTTCTATTCCGGGATTTCGGGTTGTTGAAGTAGACCTGATGGTTTCTGATGCTCAGCTTTGACCTTAGAACACGTCAAACATTCTCCTACGTATTTAGCAACATCGGCTTTCATACCCGGCCACCAAAAATGTTTCTTGAGATCCTTGTACATCTTCCCCGTTCCAGGATGTATTGAGTATCTGGTTTTATGAGCTTCTCTAAGTACCATTTCTCTCATATCTCCAAATTTTGGTACCCAAATCCTTTCAGCCCTATACCGGGTTCTGTCTTCCCGAATATTAAGATGTTTCTCCGATTCTTTGGGTATTTCATCCTTTAAATTTCCCTCTTTTAAAACTCCTTGTTGCACCTCCTTTATTTGAGTAGTAAGGTTATTATGAATCATTATATTCATAGATTTTACTCGAATGGGTTCTCTGTCCTTCCTGCTCAAGGCATCGGCTACCACATTTGCCTTCCCTGGGTGGTAACGAATCTCAAAGTCGTAATCATTCAACAATTCAATCCACCTACGCTGCCTCATATTCAGTTGTTTCTGATTAAATATGTGTTGAAGACTTTTGTGGTCGGTATATATAATACTTTTGACCCCATATAAGTAGTGCCTCCAAGTCTTTAATGCAAAAACAACCGCGCCTAATTCCAAATCATGCGTCGTATAATTTTGTTCGTGAATCTTCAATTGTCTAGACGCATAAGCAATCACCTTCGTTCGTTGCATTAATACACAACCGAGACCTTGCTTTGATGCGTCACAATAAATCACAAAATCATCATTCCCTTCAGGCAATGACAATATAGGTGCCGTAGTTAGCTTTTTCTTCAATAACTGAAACGCTTTCTCTTGTTCATCATTCCATTCAAATTTCTTCCCTTTATGCGTTAATGCAGTCAAGGGTTTTGCTATTCTGGAAAAGTCTTGGATGAACCTTCTGTAGTAACCAGCTAGTCCTAAAAACTGGCGTATGTGTTTCGGAGTTTTCGGGGTTTCCCACTTTTCAACAGTTTCTATCTTTGCCGGATCCACCTTAATACCTTCTTTGTTCACTATGTGACCGAGGAATTGAACTTCTTCCAACCAAAATGCACACTTTGAAAGCTTAGCGTACAATTCTTCCTTCCTCAATACTTCTAACACCTTTCTCAAATGTTCACCGTGTTCTTGGTCATTCTTTGAGTAAATAAGTATGTCATCAATGAAAACAATGACAAACTTGTCAAGGTATGGTCCACACACTTGGTTCATAAGGTCCATGAACACAGCTGGTGCATTAGTTAAACCAAACGGCATGACCATAAACTCGTAATGACCGTAACGTGTTCTGAAAGCAGTCTTTGGAATATCATCTTCTTTCACCCGCATTTAATGATACCCGGAACGTAAGTCAATCTTTGAATAAACAGACGAGCCTTGTAGTTGATCAAATAAGTCGTTGATTCTCGGTAGTGGGTAGCGGTTCTTGATGGTAAGTTTGTTCAACTCTCGGTAGTCGATACACAACCTGAATGTACCATCTTTCTTCTTGACAAACAAAACAGGAGCTCCCCACGGTGATGTGCTTGGTCGAATGAAACCACGCTCTAAAAGTTCTTGTAATTGGCTTTGCAGTTCTTTCATCTCGCTGAGTGCGAGTCTGTAAGGAGCACGAGCTATTGGTGCAGCTCCTGGTACAAGATCTATTTGAAATTCAACGGATCGATGTGGGGGTAATCCCGGTAATTCTTTCAGAAATACATCGGGAAATTCTTTTGCAATGGGAACATCATTGATGCTCTTTTCTTCAGTTTGTACTTTCTCGACGTGTGCTAGAACAGCATAGCAACCTTTTCTTATTAGTTTTTGTGCCTTCAAATTACTAATAAGATGTAGCTTCGTGTTGCCCTTTTCTCCGTACACCATTAAGGGTTTTCCTTTTTCTTGTTTAATGCGAATTGCATTTTTGTAACAAACGATCTCTGCTTTCACTTCTTTCAACCAGTCCATACCGATTATCACATCAAAACTCCCTAACTCTACTGGTATCAAGTAAATCTTAAATGTTTCGCTAACCAGTTTAATTTCTCGATTCCGACATATATTATCTGCTGAAATTAATTTGCCATTTGCTAATTCGAGTAAAAATTTACTATCCAAAGGCGTCAATAGACAACTTAATTTAGCATAAAAATCTCTACTCATATAGCTTCTATCCGCACCCGAATCAAATAAAATGTAAGCAGATTTATTGTCAATAAGAAACGTACCCGTAACAAGCTCCGGGTCTTCCTGTGCCTCTGCCGCATTAATATTGAAAACTCTTCCGCGGCCTTGTCCATTCGTGTTCTCCTGGTTCGGGCAATTTCTAATAATGTGGCCCGGTTTTCCACATTTATAACAAACTACATTGGCATAACTTGCTCCGACACTACTTGCTCCGCCATTACTCGTTCCGACACCATTTGTTCCTTTCGTTCTATTAACCCCTGGTCCGTAGACCTCACACTTCGCCGCGCTATGACCATTTCTTTTACACTTGTTGCAAAATTTGGTGCAGAACCCCGAGTGATACTTTTCACACCTTTGGTATAGCTGCTTCTGATTGTTGTTGTTGTTGTTGCGGTTATTATTGTTGTTGGGATGATTGTTGTAGTTACTGTTGTTGTTGTTGTTGTGGTTGGGCCGTTTGTTGTAGTTGCGATTGATGTTGCGATTGTTGGGATAATTGTTGCGATTATTATTGTAATTGCTGTTGTTGTTGTATTGGTGATTCTTATCACCGTTTTCCTCCCACTTTCTTTTGACTTGCTTCACATTGGCCTCTTCAGCAGTCTGTTCTTTAATTCTTTCTTCAATCTGGTTCACTAGTTTGTGAGCCATTCTACATGCCTGTTGTATGGAGGCGGGCTCGTGTGAACTTATATCTTCTTGGATTCTTTCCGGTAATCCTTTCACAAACGCGTCGATCTTCTCTTCCTCATCTTCGAATGCTCCCGGACACAATAGGCACAATTCTGTGAATCGTCTTTCGTACGTGGTAATATCAAATCCTTGGGTTCGTAACCCTCTAAGTTCTGTCTTGAGCTTATTGACCTCGGTTCTGGGATGGTACTTCTCGTTCATCAAGTGCTTGAATGCTGATCACGGTAGTGCGTACGCATCATCTTGTCCCACTTGCTCTAGATAGGTATTCCACCATGTTAACGCAGAACCTGTGAAGGTATGCGTAGCGTACTTCACTTTGTCCTCTTCAGTACACTTACTTATGGCAAATACCGATTCGACCTTCTCGGTCCACCGTTTCAATCCGATCGGTCCTTCGGTTCCATCAAATTCCAAAGGTTTGTAGGCAGTGAATTCTTTGTAGGTGCATCCTACACGATTTCCTGTACTGCCAGATCCAAGGTTATTGTTGGTATGTAGCGCAGCCTGTACTGCGGCTATGCTTGAAGCTAGAAAAGTACGGAATTCCTCTTCATTCATATTCACGGTGTGTCGAGTAGTCGGTGTCATTTCCTTCAAAATAGTCAAATGGAACAAGTTAATCATACAGAATATTAAGAGTAGTTAATAGTATTTCGTAGCATAATATGAACTCATTTATAAAAGCTTTTTCTTCATATTAGCATTTTATAAGTTTAAATTCGGGTAGTACCTACCCGTTAAGTTCATACTTAGTAGCTAATATACAATTCAACTACTACAATTCTATATGAAAAACTGATTGTAATAATATTTCACGTTCAAACTTTTATACAATATTTTACAAACTTACAATACCGCTTATTTTACATAAAGCATGAAATATAGCACACAATAACTTTGATACAAGATAGTTGTGAAGATAATTCTAGCTAGTACACAAGTCGTTCAGCAAAGGCAATAAAGACACGTAATTCATACGTCCAGAAACAAGTCATGCATTCTGGTTTTACTAGGATTACTTCCCATCCTTGGTCTTGTGGAACATAACCGTTATGGCCGTTGATAAGACAGCGTGTTGTAACGTCGTCAAAGGGACGAGGGTTACGTAATGACCAACAGTCTCGTAATAACCTAAAAACCTCATTTCTTATCCCAATTACCGACTCCGTTACTTGTGGGAACGTTTTGTTTAATAGTTGTAGCCCGATGTTCTTGTTCTCACTTTGGTGAGAAGCGAAAATTACTAACCCGTAAGCATAACATGCTTCTTTATGTTGCATGTTAGCCGCTTTTTCTAAATCACGAAGTCCTATATTCGGATATACTGAGTCAAAATAATTTCTTAACCCGTTGCGTAAAATAGCATTTGGGTTCCCCGCAATATATGCGTCAAAGTAAACACATCGTAACTTATGGATTTCCCAATGTGATATCCCCCATCTTCCGAACGAAAGCCTTTTATAAACCAAGGCATTCTTGGAACGTTCTTCGAATGTCTTACAAACTGATCTCGCCTTAAATAGTTGTGCCGAGGAATTCTGACCGACTCTAGACAAGATTTCATCAATCATGTCTCCGGGTAGGTCTCTTAAAATATTGGGTTGTCTATCCATTTTGTGTTTTTATACTGTAAAATAGACAAGAGTTAGATTCATAAAAAAAATACTTATTAATACAAGAAATTTTTACATATATCATAAAGCATAAGCACACTATATTACATATATTACACCACACGAATACAACTATCTTATTCCGACTCGCTTGTTTCTTTTTCTTCGGTTTTGGTTCGTTTTGCCAAGTTTCTAGGGATATATGATGTTCCCCTAATACGAGCCATCGTTATCCACATTGGTTTAGAAAAACCTGGTGGTTTAGAGGTTCCCGGGTCATTATTACAACTTAAGGACTTCGGGGGTTGACGATACATATAAAGTTCATCAGGGTTGGAATTAGATTTCTCTATTTTTATGCCCTTTCCCTTATTATTTTCTTTTGCCTTTTTAAATTCAGTTGGGGTAATTTCTATAACATCATCGGAATTCTCGTCAGAATCCGATTCATCGGAGAATTGGTAATCCTCCCAATATTTTGCTTCCTTAGCGGAAACACCATTGACCATAATTAACCTTGGTCGGTTGGTTGAGGATTTTCTTTTACTCAACCGTTTTATTATTTTCCCCACCGGTACTATTTCTTCATCCGGTTCCGATTCTTCTTCCGGTTCCGATTCTTCTTCTGGTCCCGACTCTTCTTCCGGTTCCTCTTGTGAATCAGTCCACGAATCATTCCAATTTACATTTGACTCTTCATTATTATTAGGTGAGTCAATAGGACTTGTTCTAGAGGTACACATCTATCACATAATATCAAACGCGTTAAGAGATTAATATATCACATAATATTCACATGTTAAAAATATATAGTTTCCAACAAAATTTGTTAAGCAATCATTTTTCAAGTAAACACGGTCGAAGTCCAGACTCACTAATGCATCCTAACAAACTCAATAAGACACACTAATGCAAAATTCTGGTTCTCTAAGACCAACGCTCGGATACCAACTGAAATGTCCCGTTCTTATTGATTAAAAACGTTCCATATTAATTGATTTCGTTGCGAGGTTTTGACCTCTATATGAGACGTTTTTCAAAGACTGCATTCATTTTAAAACAAACCATAACCTTTATTTCATCAATAAAGGTTTAAAAAGCTTTACGTAGATTATCAAATAATGATAATCAAAAATATCATGTTTACACACGACCATTACATAATGGTTTACAATACAAATATGTTACAAAAAAATAAGTTTCTTGAATGCAGTTTTTACACAATATCATACAAGCATGGACTCCAAATCTCGTCCTTATTTAAGTATGCGACAGCGGAAGCTCTTAATAATCACCTGAGAATAAACATGCTTAAAACGTCAACAAAAATGTTGGTGAGTTATAGGTTTAACCTATATATATCAAATCATAATAATAGACCACAAGATTTCATATTTCAATACACATCCCATACATAAAGATAAAAATCATTCATATGGTGAACACCTGGTAACCGACATTAACAATATGTATATAAGAATATCCCCATCATTCCGGGATCCTCCTTCGGACATGATATAAATTTCGAAGTACTAAAACATCCGGTACTTTGGATGGGGCTTGTTGGGCCCAATAGATCTATCTTTAGGTTTCGCGTCAATTAGGGTGTCTGTTCCCTAATTCTTAGATTACCAGACTTAATAAAAAGGGGCATATTCGATTTCGATAATTCAACCATAGAATGTAGTTTCATGTACTTGTGTCTATTTTGTAAATCATTTATAAAACCTGCATGTATTCTCATCCCAAAAATATTAGATTTTAAAAGTGGGACTATAACTCACTTTCACAGATTTTTACTTCGTCGGAAAGTAAGACTTGGCCACTGGTTGATTCATGAACCTATAACAATATATACATATATATCAAAGTATGTTCAAAATATATTTACAACACTTTTAATATATTTTGATGTTTTAAGTTTATTAAGTCAGCTGTCCTCGTTAGTAACCTACAACTAGTTGTCCACAGTTAGATGTACAGAAATAAATCGATAAATATTATCTTGAATCAATCCACGACCCAGTGTATACGTATTTCAGTATTGATCACAACTCAAACTATATATATTTTGGAATCAACCTCAACCCTGTATAGCTAACTCCAACATTCACATATAGAGTGTCTATAGTTGTTCCGAAATATATATAGATGTGTCGACATGATAGGTCGAAACATTGTATACGTGTCTATAGTATCTCAAGATTACATAATATACAATACAAGTTGATTAAGTTATGGTTGGAATAGATTTGTTACCAATTTTCACGTAGCTAAAATGAGAAAAATTATCCAATCTTGTTTTACCCATAACTTCTTCATTTTAAATCCGTTTTGAGTGAATCAAATTGCTATGGTTTCATATTGAACTCTATTTTATGAATCTAAACAAAAAAAGTATAGGTTTATAGTCAGAAAAATAAGTTACAGGTCGTTTTTGTAAAGGTAGTCATTTCAGTCGAAAGAACGACGTCTAGATGACCATTTTAGAAAACATACTTCCACTTTGAGTTTAACCATAATTTTTGGATATAGTTTCATGTTCATGATAAAAATCATTTTCTCAGAATAACAACTTTTAAATCAAAGTTTATCATAGTTTTTAATTAACTAACCCAAAACAGCCCGCGGTGTTACTACGACGGCGTAAATCCGATTTTACGGTGTTTTTCGTGTTTCCAGGTTTTAAATCATTAAGTTAGCATATCATATAGATATAGAACATGTGTTTAGTTGATTTTAAAAGTTAAGTTAGAAGGATTAACTTTTGTTTGCGAACAAGTTTAGAATTATCTAAACTATGTTCTAGTGATTACAAGTTTAAACCTTCGAATAAGATAGCTTTATATGTATGAATCGAATGATGTTATGAACATCATTACTACCTTAAGTTCTTTGGATAAACCTACTGGAAAATAGAAAAATGGATCTAGCTTCAACGGATCCTTGGATGGCTCGAAGTTCTTGAAGCAGAATCATGACACGAAAAACAAGTTCAAGTAAGATCATCACTTGAAATAAGATTGTTATAGTTATAGAAATTGAACCAAAGTTTGAATATGATTATTACCTTGTATTAGAATGATAACCTACTGTAAGAAACAAAGATTTCTTGAGGTTGGATGATCACCTTACAAGATTGGAAGTGAGCTAGCAAACTTGAAAGTATTCTTGATTTTATGTAACTAGAACTTGTAGAATATATGAAGAACACTTAGAACTTGAAGATAGAACTTGAGAGAGATCAATTAGATGAAGAAAATTGAAGAATGAAAGTGTTTGTAGGTGTTTTTGGTCGTTGGTGTATGGATTAGATATAAAGGATATGTAATTTTGTTTTCATGTAAATAAGTCATGAATGATTACTCATATTTTTGTAATTTTATGAGATATTTCATGCTAGTTGCCAAATGATGGTTCCCACATGTGTTAGGTGACTCACATGGGCTGCTAAGAGCTGATCATTGGAGTGTATATACCAATAGTACATACATCTAAAAGCTGTGTATTGTACGAGTACGAATACGGGTGCATACGAGTAGAATTGTTGATGAAACTGAACGAGGATGTAATTGTAAGCATTTTTGTTAAGTAGAAGTATTTTGATAAGTGTATTGAAGTCTTTCAAAAGTGTATAAATACATATTAAAACACTACATGTATATACATTTTAACGGAGTCGTTAAGTCATCGTAGGTCGTTACATGTAAGTGTTGTTTTGAAACCTTTAGGTTAACGATCTTGTTAAATGTTGTTAACCCAATGTTTATAATATCAAATGAGATTTTAAATTATTATATTATCATGATATTATCATGTATGAATATCTCTTAATATGATATATATACATTAAATGTCTTTACAACGATAATCGTTACATATATGTCTCGTTTAAAAATCATTAAGTTAGTAGTCTTGTTTTTACAAATGTAGTTCATTGTTAATATACTTAATGATATGTTTACTTATCATAGTATCATGTTAACTATATATATATCCATATATATGTCATCATATAGTTTTTACAAGTTTTAACGTTCGTGAATCACCGGTCAACTTGGGTGGTCAATTGTCTATATGAAACATATTTCAATTAATCAAGTCTTAACAAGTTTGATTGCTTAACATGTTGGAAACATTTAATCATGTAAATATCAATCTCAATTAATATATATAAACATGGAAAAGTTCGGGTCACTACAATCTAATCTAGCCCAAACCATAAATCAGTTAAGCAAACCAAAATGATAGAAGGAAGAGTAGAAACCCTGACAAAAATGGTGTGCGATTAACAAGCTAAACTTGCTTTACCAACAGCATCAACAGTACCGTCAGCGTTACTAGCATCGTCAGTACAGTCAACATCCGAATCAACAACACCAATAACATCACAAACTTCGTCAGTTTAAGAATCACTGTGGACATCATTACGAATCAATAACGTGTATATTGTATCAACGAGTTATGAAGAATTAACTCATTCCCACTAAAGAAATTATATGTATATTATATATATATATATATATATATATATATATATATATATATATATATATATATATATATATATATATATATATATATATATATATTTCGAAATAAATCTTTCCGTGCTAAGCTATTGTGTGTGAATCTTAACTACTCGGTTAATTCATATTACAAATATGCAATAATGTACGTCCTTCGGCCGCAACTTAACCAGCGTTAACTACAATCTCTGTCGCAATTCAACAAATTCCAATTCATAATAAATCAAATATATATTTGATTTTACACTTTCATCATCGATGTACCCGAAACTTTTCAGATAACATCATTCGTACTTTGCAAAATTTACAAGAATTCCACGAATCGAACATCATACATCAACAAATAACGAAGTATTGATTCATAATTTCAATGTCATTAAAGTAATACTGCGTAAAATTTATGTACTTTTTAAAGCCTTTAGGGATTATTCAATTCTAGTATCAACCGTAATCAAATGAGTTTAATTTAACATTAACTCATTAAATCTATGTTACATCTGAAGAAAATATACATATATATATTTTCATAAAGACTGTAATAAAATTCTTTTGTACAAAATATTAATTGTGAAAATTTTTTTAACGGTAGGTAATACCCGAGAGATATATAAATTAACAATTAATATGTTACATTCTTCGAATCTGATTCAGCAAATCATGCATTATACTCCCAACTTTCACAACAATATACATTCTTTTATAGAAATCAAAACAACCATACTCATTCAAAATTTAATTACATATTCTGATTTTGAAATCTCAAAATTCAACTTGAGATATGACCAAAATCATCACTCTTAGATCCTTACATCTTTCACAAGCTATATTTTAACTTCAAAACTGTGTTAGAACATCAAATGTATGTTAACGATTACAATCTGTGTTCAAACCCTTCGAAAATTTCTGAAGACACTTTGAATGATGAGTAATCGAGATGATGATCCAACCACATGTTACCCACAGTTATGTACCCGAAAAAACTCTTGAAACCAAAGTAAAAGTTTAAACAACGTATCCGCATCATATTCTTTGGCATTTATTAGCAAAAATAACTTTGTGACTCCTATTCAAAGTAGCCAGTTTTGTCACAGCTCCATCAAGTCAACTTCGACTTTTCAGTCAGACTAACCTTATTATAACCTTGAGATATACACCATCGTTACCAGGGAACCTTTTACATTCCACCACATTATTAGCAGATGTACCAACAACTTCATTACCCTTTGACTTTAGCCTCTCCAAAAAGTCATTATAATTATTCATTGAAACCCCATCATTTACTCATTCGCATCTTGTAAAGAGAATTGCCATACGAATCATTGGGAATTAGCAATCAGTATTTTGAAATCTCGCAGCATGTCTACGCCAACAGTTATATGTGTATATATAACGTCTATCTTCTGGACTTAATTTGAATGTGAAGTTTCTGAAAAACACTCCGAACTACGAATTGGTTCTCCAAAAATGGAAAAAATGCTGATGAAGCAGCAAAAACTATAAACGACTTTAAACGGTAAAAGCTGGATGATAATGATGAAGTGTTCTGGCAAAGCGCAGAAAAAGAGAAGTTTTGGAACTGGAAAATGGATTGAGCAAAGTAGGAAGGAGGCTGTGGACAAATTACAAAGACTGAACCTGACTTCAAAGGATCCAAAAGATTCAGTACCTGCTGAAGTCATTAACGAATACCTTGCTCCTGACTCTAAACCCCTGCGGACAATATTCTTCATCATCCCCTGATATTAGAAATTCTAAAATATCATCATATCTTTCATTATAAATATCCTCCATATTTCTGAAGATATTTTCTTAATTTTTCTTATTTGAAATCATTTACCTCTTCGCGCTATCTGTATTACATCATAAAAGAAACTATTTTAGTTTCTAAATTCTGAAACATTCAAGTTTAAAATAGGAATATTTTGAAGTAGTGTTGGGAACTGAAGCATGAATTAGTATAATATAATGACACTTGATCAATGTGATTATATTACAGTAAGTCATGCTGAGTTTCTAAATGGAACGTGATGATTCACAGATCATAACATCATCATGTGCCATGTTATACGACTCTTGTATTCTATTTAACCTCTAAAATATCAAGAAAATATTTCTTGATGATTCGGTCTTTTCCAAGGTATTCTAGTAATTTGACAAGTCAAGATCGTGCCATCACAATTTCCTTCCTAGAACATTAACAATGTTCATTCTGAAATTCATATCTGTGAATTCTGGACCATTACAAGCGGTGCTTAATCGCAAGAAGAAGAAACGAAAGGACAAAACTACGAAATAGAAATTGGGGTATAAATAGAAGCAAATAAAAGAGAACATTAACTGTGAATGATAATGATTATAGAAGACAGAAGCAGAGACTTTGAAATATAAGGGAACATATAAAGCCCAACGACAAACCAGAAATTATAAACCATATATATCGATGCATATAGCAATATAAAGACACGGGAGAACTAGAAACACTATAAAACCAAGGGTATAGTAGAAGTAAATAGATTCTTTCGGCGGTAGATGAAAAAGAAGAATGACCGATATGAAAGTTAGAAGTATATCGAGAATCAGAACTGGATGGAGCATATTGATGAATACTTTAAAATATGAGTTGAGGGGGAAAGAATAGATGGTGATGAAACATGACTAGGAACTTAGAAATCAACAGATTTAACTCACACAATGGCGGAATAAGTGAATCAAACCCTCCAGTGAATAGGTTAAGTTTTTTTTTTTTAGTTAATTTAGTCAAACCACAACTAAATCAAGTGTGATTAGATCAACACCTAGAGCTATTATTCACCACTTGGATGATTTGGACTGAGAGAGAATCGGAGGAGCTCACTAGATCTGAATGTGTGTAACAAATGAGAGGCTTAACCTAAAATGAAGAACATAAGACTTTATATACCCCTGCTGTTGACTCACCCATACGATTCATTCATCACACGTACGAGTTGGCTTCATCAGCCGTACGGGTGATCATTCACTCGTGTCTTCTCATTTAGGTTGTAATTGTGACTTAGCTCAGCATCAACCGTGCGTATGAGCCTGTCAGTCGTACTAGTGAGGCTTCACTCGTACGTCTGACTAAGTCTAACATAGTTAAACATCTAAATCTCGTTCTTGCAGTTCCCGTAAACTGTTGTACCTGCAATCATGGTGGCCTGTAAACTGTTGTACCTGCAATGGACGTGGGTAGATGTCTAGGGACTTGCATAAAATGCATCAACAGAAGGTGTGAGTTCTAAGGAAATGAAGGAGGTAAATTTATAAGAAAATCTCCGACAGAACAATTAAAATGGATGATCGCATTTAAAGTGGATCCTAATTCCCTTGATTACCGGAGAGTCAAATCTTATTAAGAATATTTTCTTCAAATTCCTTGAAATCTGGGAATCAATCATATCTACCTCAAATGATAAGATGAATCTACACTTACTCATTTCACTCTTCTATGTTAGCTTCATTCGTACTCTTCATATAAATGGATTGTTTATTCAAATTATTTGCTGAGGATAAAACTCTAATTTTCAGCCCGTATGCATCATGAAAACATACTTATTATCATTCACGACCTTTCCACTCAAATTTCGGGACGAAATTTCTTTAACGGGTAGGTACTGTGACAACCCGGAAATTTCCAACCAAATTTAAACTTTAATCTTTATATGTTTCCGACACGATAAGCAATATTTGTTAAGTTAAATTTTAAGAATTTTAAACTATGTTCATACATTCATTCAACCTCGACCAAGTTCCAACGATTCACGAACCATTAAACGAATATGATTATATATGTATATGTGTATATATATTATAACTTGAAACGTAAACAAAATATTAGATTAAATACTTTATATGATTGTATCTGTTTCAAAATGTTTATCAATGGAATTAGAAGATAAGATCAAATGATTGAATTATCAGATATATTGAATTATGATTACAAGTCTCTGTTGAAAGGCCCACGTTGATTTGAGAAATCTTTCCATTGTAACAATATTCAGAAAATGGTAAAGTTATTTATAAATAAGAACAAATTGTCAATCATTGAGAACTAGACAAAGGATAGTGGAAGATTGAATCTCATAAAGACTCGATTGATCTATTTAGTTTCAAACGTACAAAAACGTTTTCAGTTTAAAAAGAACTTTATTATTAAAACGTATATAACTTTTATAAATATCTAGAACCACTTTTGACAACTCATTACTTAACTAGTATGATAAAGATAACGATATTTGTATTTTATTTTATTAAATATATATAACGATTTAAATTAATATTATATATATTTATACGCGTATTATACGTACATAGTTTTATACTTTTACTATACTTAAACTTTACCTTTACTTTATTTTTACTTTACTTTAACTTTAATAACTCACTTTAATAATTCATACTTTAATAATTCACTTTAATAATTCATACTTTAATAATTCACTTTAATAATTCATACTTTAATAATTCACTTTAATAATTCATACTTTAATAATTCACTTTAATAATTCATACTTTAATAATTCACTTTAATAATTCATACTTTAATAATTTACTTTAATAATTTAAAAATATATTATAAATAGAATTCAATAGGTTTCATTATTTCATAGAAACTTGAAAATATTTTTCTCTAAACTCTCTCAATCGATTTACATATATATAGTTACTCCGTATTATTTCAAGATATTATTAGTATACATAAAATATTACGACGGAGTGCTGTCCGAGTGATTTCGAAATTGTTTTTCGAGTAGGATAGGATTAAGGAAATTATGGGTTATAGCTATGGAGGTGATTGAGTATGGTTCATGGGTATGCTCGTGAGGTCAATATAGTGTTTATCATTTCCGTTGCGTCTACGTACCTTTCCTGCAATATTGAATCTCAATATTGATACGTGAGTACTCATAATTTAACTTTTACATTCTAATAGTGTATCCCTGACTAGTGCTCGAGTATTTAGGATTATGCATGCTTGTACTTTTGATATTGCCCTTAGACAGGTTAGGTTGAATCTTGAATTAGTTACACTTGCGGTTGAGATAAGGTATAAGATATGCATGTCCTTGGAAAGCTAGCGAAAAATTAAGAACTTTTCCTTTAGATATCGAATGGTTTCGATGAACGGATTAGAAGTTATAATCAATTGAATTTTTGATATTTTTATTAAAAATGATTATTATTATCGTAGTCTTTATCGTCGTTCTAGTTTTATCTTATTATTATCATTATTATTATCTTTATCAATAAAAGGGATTTATCATTAAAAATTGTTATTTTTTTTATTATTACTATCGTTATTATCGTTAAAGTTATAATTAGTATTATTATTATTATCCAATTATTATTATTATTATTATTATTATTATTATTATTATTATTATTATTATTATTATTAGTATTATTATTATCATTATTAATATATATATCATTATTTAAAAATGGTTATTGTTATTGTTATTATTATTATTACTATATATTATCATTAAGATAATTATTAGTATTATCGTTAATAATGTTATAGTAACTATCACTATTAATATTAGTGTAATTAAAACAAATATTTGTAACACCTAATTATTTTGATTACTATTATTATCATTATTATGAACAAGATATAAAAGATGATTAAAAGCTATTAAATGTAACAATTAGGAAATAATGAGTAAGAGTATCATGATGAAATTAAAATATTATAAGATATTGATTTAGATAAAATTATCGTTCTTATTATTTTTATCATTACTATTATTATTAAAAGTATCGTTATATTAAAACTATCATTTTAACAAAAATTATCATTTTAATAGAAATGTCATTGTTACTATAAAATATCATTATTATTATTATTTTAAATAGAATTATTATTTTAAAGATAATATTAAAAATTATCGTAAATATTAAAGTTATCATAATTAGAATTATCGTTTTATTATAATGTCATCTTAGTAATTAAAAATATTGATATTTTTATAATAATAATTATTATTACAAAACAATACAACTTTTACTTACTATCATTATAGATATTATTTTATCAAATAAATATATGATACAAACATATTTTACTACGTGTAATAACTTACTTTAATAATACCTATCATATTATCTTTATGATATTAAATTAACCCTATAAATTTTATTACTTAATATATATATAAGTATATTTTATTATATAAATTTAATATAAAATTTTATTTATTACGTAGTAATACATAAATTATATTATTTACTCTAATAAATCTTTTAAAAATATTTAAAAATATAAAACGACAATATTTAAACTATATATTAATCATGTATAGATTTTTGGAAATTATTTTGAGTCAAATTTACTTTTGTTGACTTTTGCATATTAGTCTCGAGCATTAGAATTGTGGTACACTATGACTTGACCTAATTTGTTAGACAAATATTGACCAACACATAAATATATATAATTAATTTAGGTTCGTGAATCCGAGGCCAACCTTGCACTTGTTCAATGACGTTATATGTATTTTTACTACGAAATACAGTATGGTGAGTTTCATTTGCCTTTTTACCCTTTATATTTTTGGGACTGAGAATACATGCGCTTTTATAAATGTTTGACGAAATAGACACAAGTAATTGAAACTACATTCTATGGTTGAATTATCGAAATCGAATATGCCCCTTTTTATTAAAGTCTGGTAATCTAAGAATTAGGGAACAGACACCCTAATTGACGCGAATCCTAAAGATAGATCTATTGGGCCTAACAAACCCCATCCAAAGTACCGGATGCTTTAGTACTTCGAAATTTATATCATGTCCGAAGGAGGATCCCGGAATGATAGGGGATATTCTTATATGTATCTAGTTAATGTCAGTTACCAGGTGTTCACCATATGAATGATTATTTTTGTCTCTATGCATGGGACGTATATTTATGAGAACTGGAAATGAAATTCTTGTGGTTTATTAAAATGATGGAAATAAATGATTATGATAAACTAATGAACTCACCAACCTTTTGGTTGACACTTTAAAGCATGTTTATTCTCAGGTGTTAAAGAAATCTTCCGCTGTGCATTTACTCATTTTAAAGATATTACTTGGAGTCTTTCATAGCATATTTCGAAGAACGTTGCATTCGAGTTATTGAGTTCATCAAAGATTATTGTTAAATCAATTTATAGTTGGATAGTGAATATTATGAAATGGTATGCATGCCTGTCAATTTTCGATGTAAAGAAAGTTTGTCTTTTAAAAACGAATGCAATGTTTGTAAAATGTATCATATAGAGGTCAAATACCTCGCAATGTAATCAACTATTGTGAATCGTTTATAATGTATATGAACGGGTCCTTTCAATACATACTTATAATAAAATCATGTTAACTATATATATAACCATATATATGTCATCGTATAGTTTTTACAAGTTTTAACGTTTGTGAATCACCGGTCAACTTGGGTGGTCATTTGTCTATATGAAACCTATTCCAATTAATCAAGTCTTAATAAGTTTGATTGCTTAACATGTTGGAAACACTTAATTATGTAAATATCAATTTCATTTAATATATATAAACATGGAAAAGTTCGGGTCACTACACTTGGTACCCTTTTGACTGTGTGCTATAGCCCAAAAATATTCCTTTTTTAGATTTTTCTTAGAGCTTGTGACATTTCTCCTTAGGAACATGGATGTAGAAAATACATACAAATACTCGCAGATGTTTCGCCTACGGCTTCCTTCCACTCCATGCCTCAATTGGAGTCTTGTTTTTGACAACTTTCGTTGGACATCGGTTTTATATATATACAGTCGTGTATACAGCTTCAGCCTAGAAACTGTTTGGAAGGCCTTTTTCATGTATCATTGTTTTGGCCATTTCCATTACAGTTCTATTTTTGCGTTCAGAGGCACCATTTTGCTCAGGGGCGTAACCAACAGTAAGTTTGCATTTAACTCCTTCGTCTTCGCAAAAAAAAATTATTTGTGTAGATGTGTATTCTTTTCCTTTATCACTTCTTGGTGTCTTTATATAATGGCTAGTACTCTTTTTCTACGAAGTTCTTAAACTTCTTGAATATTGTGAATACTTCTGATTTTTCATGTAGTGATCCGAACTTTTCCATGTTTATATATATTAAATGAAATTGATATTTATATGATTAAGTGTTTCCAACATGTTAAGCAATCAAACTTGTTAAGACTTGATTAATTGAAATAGGTTTTATATAGACACTTGACCACCCAAGTTGACCGGTGATTCACGAACGTTAAAACTTGTAAAAACTATATGATGTCATATATATGGATATATATATATATATATATATATATATATATATATATATATATATATATATATATATATATATATATATATAGTTAACATGGTATTATGATAAGTAAACATATCATTAAGTATATTAACAATGAACTACATATGTAAAAACAAGATTACTAACTTAAGGATTTCGAAACGAGGCATATATGTAACGATTATCGTTGTAACGACATTTAATTGTATATATATCATATTAAGATATATTAATAAATCATAATATCATGATAATATAATAATTTAACATCTCATTTAATATAATAAACAATGGGTTAACAACACTTAACAGGATCGTTAACCTAAAGGCATTAAAACAACACTTACATGTAACGACTAACGATGACTTAACGACTCAGTTAAAATGTATTTACATGTAGTGTTTTAATATGTATTCATACACTTTTGAAAGACTTAAAAACACATATCAAAGTACTTCTACTTAACAAAAATGCTTACAATTACATCCTCATTCATTTTCATCAATAAGTCTACTTGTATGCACCCGTGTTCGTACTCGTACAATACCCAGCTTCTACATGTATTTACTATTGGTATATACACTCCAATGATCAGCTCTTAGTAGCCCTTGTGAGTTACCTAACACATGTGGGAACCATTATTTGGCAACTAGCATGAAATATCTAACAAAACAACAAAGTAATGGAGCCTATATTGACTCCATTTTCACGCCACACTTCACCTACCACAAACACACTTTGATTTCCATTTTTATGCATCAAATTACTCTTTCTCAATTACTCTCTTAGTGTTCTAAGTGTTCTTCATCATTTCCTTCATAATCTAGCTCAATCTAGGTAACCTAGATCAACATACAAAACAACTACTCAAGAACACACCAACAACACTTCCAAGTTTGCTAGCTTACTTTCAATCTTGCAAATCCATTTCAAGTGATCATCCAATCTCAAGAAATCTTTATTATTTATAATAAGATATCTTTCTAATTCAAGGTAATACTCATACTTAAACTTTGATTCAATTTCTATAACTATAACAATCTTATTTCGAGTGGAAATCTTACTTGAACTTGTTTTCGTGTCATGATTTTGCTTCAAGAACTTTCAAGCCATCCAAGGATCCTTTAAAGCTAGATCTATTTTTCTCATTTCCAGTAGGTTTATCCACAAAACCTGAGGTAGTAATGATGTTCATAACATCATTCGATTCATATATATAAAACTACCTTATTCGAAGGTTTAAACTTGAAATCACTAGAACATAGTTTAGTTAATTCTAAACTTGTTAGCAAACAAAAGTTAATCCTTCTAACTTGACTTTTAAAATCAACTAGACACATGTTCTATATCTATATGATATGCTAACTTAATGATTTAAAACCGGAAAACACGAAAAACACCGTAAAACCGGATATACGTCGTCGTAGTAACACCGCGGACTGTTTTAGGTTAGTTAATTAAAAACTATGATAAACTTTGATTTAAAAGTTGTTCTTCGAGGAAAATGATTTTTCTTATGAACATGAAACTATATCCAAAAATCATTGTTAAACTCAAAGTGGAAGCATGTTTTCCAAAATGGTCATCTAGACGTCGTTCTTTGGACTGAAATGACTACCTTTACAAAAACGACTTGTAATCTATATTTTTGACTATAAACATATACTTTTTCTGTTTAAATTCATAAAATTAAGTTCAATATTAAACCATAGCAACTTGAGACACTCAAAACGGATTTAAAACGAAGAAGTTTTGGGTAAAACAAGACTGGATATTTTTGCTTGTTGTAGCTACGTGAAAATTGGAAACAAATCTATATTAATCATATCCTAGCTAACTCATATTGTATTATACATGTATTCTAATATATTATGTAATCTTGGGATACCATAGACAAGTATGCAAATGTTTTGACATATCATATCGACCCATCTATAGATATTATTTGGAACAACCATAGACACTCTATATGCAGTAATGTTGGAGTTAGCTATACAGGGTTGAGGTTGATTTCAAAAATATATATACTTTGAGTTGTGATCTAGCCTGAGACGTGTATACACTGGGTCGTGAATTGATTCAAGATAATATATATCGATTTATTTATGTACATCTAACTATGGACAACTAGCTGTAGGTTACTAACGAGGACAGCTGACTTAATAAACTTAAAACAGTAAAACGTATTAAAAATGTTGTAAATATATTTTGAACATACTTTGATATATATGTACATATTGGTTATAGGTTCGTGAATCAACTAGTGTCCAAGTCTTACTTCCCGACGAAGTAAAAATCTGTGAAAGTGAGTTATAGTCCCACTTTTAAAATCTAATATTTTGGGATGAGAATACATGCAATTTTATAAATTTTTTACGAAATAGACACAAGTAAATGAAACTACATTATATGGGTGAATGATCGAAGCCGAATATGCCCCTTTTTAGCTTGGTAGCCTAAGAATTTGGGAACAGACCCCCAAATTGACGCGAATCCTAAAGATAGATCTATCGGGCCCAACAAGCCCCATTCTGGAATTTAGAATGCTTTAGTACTTCGAAATTATCATGTCCGATGGGTGTCCCGGAATGATAGGGATATTCTATATGCATCTTGTTAATGTCGGTTACTAGGTGTTCACCATATGAATGAATTTTATCTCTATGTATGGGATGTATATTGAAATATGAAATCTTGTGGTCTATTATTATGATTTGATAATATATAAGTTAAACCTATAACTCACCAACATTTTTGTTGACGTTTTAAGCATGTTTATTCTCAGGTGATTATTAAGAGCTTCCGCTGTTGCATACTAAAATAAGGACAAGATTTGGAGTCCATGCTTGTATGATATTATGTAAAAACTGCATTCAAGAAACTTATTTTTGATGTAATATATTCTTATTGTAAACCATTATGTAATGGTCATGTGTAAACGGTATATTTTAGATTATCATTATTTGAAAATCTACGTAATGCTTTTTATACCTTTATCGATAAAATAAAGGTTATGGTTGTTTTAAAAATGAATGAAGTCTTTCAAAAACATCTCATATAGAGGTCAAAACCTCGCGACGAAATCAATTAATATGGAACGTTTATAATCAATATGAATGGGACATTTCAGTTGGTATCCGAGCATTGGTCTTAGAGAACCAGAAATTTGCATTAGTGTGTCTTATCGAGTTTATTAGGATACATTAGTGAGTCTGACCTTCGACCGTGTTTTCTTTAAAAACGATTGCTTAACACTTTTGTTGGAAACTATATATTATTAACATGTAAATATTGTGTGATATATTAACCTCTTAATGTGTTTGATATTGTGTGATAGATGTCTACCACTAGTACAAATCCCATTGACTCACCTAATAATAATGAAGAGTCGAATATAATTTGGGAAGATTCACAAATTCCCGAAGAGGAACCGGAAGAAGAGGAATTGGAAGAAGGGGAACTGGAAGAAGAGGAATCAGAAGAGGAGGAACCGGAAGAGGAGGAACCGGAAGAAGAAGAGGTTTCGGAGGAAGAAATATTGATACCTACAGTAAATCGATTAAATAAAAGAAAATCATCAACCAACGGACCAAAGTTAAAAATGGTCAATGGTGTTTCCGCCGAGGAATCAAAATATTGGGAAGATTACCAATTTTCTGATGAATCGGATCCCGATGAGGATTCCGATGATGTTATAGAAATTACCTCGACCCAATTTAATATAGCAAAAGAAAATAATAAGGGAAAAGGTATAAAAATAGAGAAACCTGATTCCAACCCTGATGAACTTTATATGTATCGGCAACGTCCGTATTTCCTAAATTGTAACAATAACCCGGGAACCTCTAAACCACCAGGTTTTTCTAAACCATTGTGGAAAACGACGGCTCGTATTAGAGGAACACCATATATCCCTAGAAAATTAGGAAAACGAACCAAGTCCGAAGAAGAAGAAACCAGTGATTCAGATTAGAGGGTTGTAATCATGTTGTGTATTATATGTATTGTGGTGTGCTTGTACTTTTATGTTCTATGTAAAAATTGCTTGTATTGTTTGTTAATTATCTTTTACGAATCTAATCCTTGTCTATTTTACAGTATAAAAACAAAATGGATGTTAGGGGTAGACAACCGAATATTTTAGAAGACCTACCAGAGGATATGATTGAGGAAATCTTGTCTAGAGTCAGTCGGAATTCATCAGCACATTTAGTTATGGCAAAATTAACTTGTCAAACATTTGAAAGACTTTCCAGAAATGCCTTAGTTTATAAAAGGCTTTCCTTTGATAGGTGAGGTATATCACATTGGGGAGACTGTAAGTTACGCCGTGTTTTCTTTAAAGCATTAAATGCGGGGAACCCAAATACAATTTTACGCTACGGGTTAAGAACCTATTTTGACACAACATATCCCAACATAGGATTTCGTGAGTTAGAAAGAGCTTCTAACATGCAACATAAAGAAGCATGTTATACTTATGGGTTAGTGATGTTCTGATAATGCTAAAAACGAACATATATTTCATAGCATTATTCCTCAAGAAAGACAAGATTTTAGTTGGTATTGTTCGATTTACAAGCAATATTCGTTTAAATATTAAAAAGTGAAGACAAAAGGCAGAATCGACAAATTTAAGACAAAAAGGTCCAAAGAGCTAAAAAGTACAAGATACAACTAAAAAGGTTCAAAATATTGATGAGGAACGTCTCAAAATGACAAGAGTACAAGTTACAAGACGCAAAGTACACGATATAAAATAATACGCAAGGACGTCCGAAAATCCGGAACCGGGACCTGAGCCAAGAAGAAACGCCCGACGCAACGGACCAAAAATATCTAGTCTACTATGCACAAGAATATAATATAATATATATATAATTATATATAATTATATATTATATTATATATTATTATTATATTACGTCGGCAAGAAGAAAACAAAGCAATTTGGCTGGATCCAGGGTGGCCATGCGACTCGCATGGCCAGAAGCACAAATCCATGCGAGTCGCATGGATTGAAATTGCTGGTCAGGTCCTATATAAAGCCAGTTTTCTGCCGAGTTTTAATCATCTTTTTCTTCCTCTTCATACGTAAAATTTATATTTATATTTATATTTTATATTTTAATTTTAATTTTAATTCTAATAATAAGGGTATGTTAGCGAATGTTGTAAGGGTGTAAGTCGAAATTCTGTCCGTGTAACGCTACGCTATTTTAAATCATTGTAAGTTATGTTCAACCTTTTTATATTAATGTCTCATAGCTAAGTTATTATTATGCTTGTTTAAAACGAAGTAATCATGATGTTGGGCTAATTACTAAAATTGGGTAATTGGGCTTTGTACCATAATTGGGGTTTGGATAAAAGAACGACACTTGTGGAAATTAGACTATGGGCTATTAATGGGCTTTATATTTGTTTAACTAAATGAAAGTTTGTTAATGTTAATATAAAGATTTACAATTGGGCGTCCCTATAAATTACCATATACACTCGATCGGACACGATGGGCGGGGTATTTATATGTACGAATAATCGTTCATTTAACCGGACACGGGAATGGATTAATAGCCACTAGAATAATTAAAACAGGGGTGAAATTACATTCAAGGGTAATTGGTGTAATTGTTAACAAAGTAGTAAAACCTTGATTTACACGCAGTCGATAACCTGGTGTATTCATCAAACAAAGTATTAAAACCTTGTTACAATTCGAATCCCCAATTAGTTGGAATATTTAACTTCGGGTATAATAATAATTTGACAAGGACACTTGCAATTTATATTTATGACTGATGGACTGTTATGGACAAAAACCAGACGGACATATTAAATAATCCAGGACAAAGGACAATTAACCCATGGGCATAAAACTAAAATCAACACGTCAAACATCATGATTACGGAAGTTTAAATAAGCATAATTCTTTTATTTCATATTTAATTTCCTTTATTTTATATTTAATTGCACTTCTAATTATCGCACTTTTATTTATTGTTATTTAATCGCACTTTTAATTATCGTACTTTTTAATTATCGCAATTTTATTATTCGCAATTTCATTATCGTTATTTACTTTATGCTTTAATTTAAGTCTTGTATTTATTTTATATTTTACATTAGGTTTTAACTGCGACTAAAGTTTTAAAATCGACAAACCGGTCATTAAACGGTAAAAACCCCCCTTTATAATAATAATATTACTTATATATATATTTGTATTTTTATAAAAGTAAACTAATATAGCGTTGAGCTTTGTTTAAAGATTTCCCTGTGGAACGAACCGGACTTACTAAAAACTACACTACTGTACGATTAGGTACACTGCCTATAAGTGTTGTAGCAAGGTTTAAGTATATCCATTCTATAAATAAATAAATATCTTGTGTAAAATTGTATCATATTTAATAGTTTTTCCTAGTAAAATATAAACTATTTTATATACACCTCGCATAACATCATGTTCGCTTCTTAACAAAGTGAGAAAAAGAATATCGGGTTACAACTTTTAAATAAAACCTTTCCACAAGTGACGGATTCAGTAGTTGGGGTGAGAAACAAGGTTTTTAGATTATTGCGAGGCTGTTGGACATTACGAAACCCTCGTCCTTTTGACGACATTACAACATGCTGCCTAGCCAATGGTCATAACGGTTACTTTCCACAAGACCAAGGATGGGAAGTCGTCTTAGTAAAACCTGAATGCATGACTTGTTTCTGGACTTATGAATTACGTGTCTTTATTTCTTTTGCTGAACAACTTGCGTATTAACTAGAATTACCTTTATAGCTACTGAGTAGCAAAGATATTATGTGATATATTTCATCCTATATGTATAATAGTGTTATTATAAGTTTGTAAAATATTGTATAAAGGTTTGAACGCGAAATATTATTGTAATAATTTTTTCATATAGAAGCGTAGTAGTTGATTTGTATAGTAGCTAGTAAGTATGAACTTAACGGGTAGGTACTACCCGAGTTAAAACTATAAAATGCTAATATGAAGAAAAAGCTTTTATAAATAAGTTCATATAATGCTACGAGATACTATTGACTACTCTTAAATTCTATATGATTAACTCAATTCTTTTGGCTATTTTTGAAGGAAATGGCACCGGCGACTCGTCAGAATTTGAACATGAGCGAGGAACACTTCCGTGTTTTTCTTGCAGCAAACATAGCAGCAGTACAGGCTGCGATGCAAAATAACAATAACTCTGGATCTAGCAGTGGAACTAATTCCACAAGAAATCGTGTAGGATGCTCCTACAAAGAATTCACTGCCTGCAAACCTTTGGAATTTGATGGAACTGAAGGACCAATTGGATTGAAATGGTGGACCGAGAAAGTCGAATCGGTGTTTGCCATAAGTAAGTGTACTGAAGAGGACAAGGTTAAGTACGCTACGCATACCTTCACATGTACTGCGTTAACGTGGTGGAACACCTATCTTGAACAGGTAGGACAAAATGCTGCTTACGCACTACCGTGGTCGGCATTCAAACAATTGATGAACGAGTAGTACCGTCCTAGAAATGAAGTCAATAAGCTCAAGGTAGAGCTTAGAGAGTTACGAACACAAGGGTTCGACATTACCATATATGAACGACGATTCACAGAGTTGTGCCTATTATGTCCAGGAACGTTCGAAGATGAAGAAGAGAAGATCGACGCGTTTATAAAAGGGTTACCAGTAAGGAATCAAGAAGATGTGAGTTCACACAAGCCCACTTCCATACAAAAGGCAAGTCGAATGGCTTATAAACTCATAAATCAGATTGAGGGAAGAATTAAAGAGCAGGCGGCCGAAGAAGCCAACACGAAACAACTCAAGAGAAAGTGGAAAGAAACCAGTGACAAGGGTCACCAATACAACAACAACAACAATAATTACAACCACAATCGCAACAACTATCCCAACAACCGCAACAACAATCGCAACAATAACCGCAATCCCAACAATAACTACAACAAACGTCCCAACAACAACAACAACTACAAAACTGTTCCAACAACAATAACAATCCCAACAACAACCTCAATAACAACAACGGCAACAAAAACCAAAAATGCCAAATGTGTGAAGAGTACCACCAGAATGGGTTCTGCACGACATTTTGCACCAAGTGTAAAAGAACTGGCAATGCTGCGAAAAAGTGTGAGGTCTACGGACCAAAGTTTAACAGAACTAAAGGAACAAATAGTGGCGAAACAAGTAATGTCGCCTTTGTTTGTTATAGATGTGGAAAACTGGGCCACATTAGAAGTAATTTCCCGAATCAGGGGAATACTAATGGGCAGGGCCACGGAAGAGTTTTCAATATTAATACGGCAGAAGCGCAGGAAGACCCGGAGCTTGTTACGGGTACGTTTCTTATTGATAATAAATCTGCTTATGTTTTATTTGATTCGGGTGCGGATAGAAGCTATATGAGTAGAGATTTTTGTGCTAAGTTAAGTTGCCCATTGACGCCTTTGGATAGTAAATTTTTACTCGAATTAGCAAACGGTAAATTAATTTCAGCAGATAATATATGTCGGGATAGAGAAATTAAACTAGGGGATGAAACGTTTAAAATTGATTTAATACCAGTCGAGTTAGGGAGTTTTGATGTAATAGTTGGTATGGACTGGTTGAAAAAGGTGAAAGCAGAGGTCGTTTGTTACAAAAATGCGATTCGCATTATGCGTGAAAAGGGAAAACCTTTAATGGTGTACGGAGAAAAGAACAATGCGAAATTAAATCTTATTAGTAGTTTGAAGGCGTAAAAACTAATAAGAAAAGGTTGTTACCTCATTCTAGCACACATCAAGGAAGTTAAACCTGAAGAAAAGAACATCAGTGATGTTCCTGTCGCAAAAGAATTTCCCGATGTATTTCCGAAAGAATTACCGGGATTACCACCACATCGATCCGTTGAATTTCAAATAGACCTTGTACCAGGAGCTGCACCAATAGCTCGTGCTCTATACAGACTCGCACCCAGCGAAATGAAAGAATTACAAAGTCAGTTACAGAAACTTTTAGAGCGTGGTTTCATTCGACCAAGCACATCACCATGGGGAGCTCCTGTTTTATTTGTCAAGAAGAAGGATGGTACATTTAGGTTGTGTATCGACTACCGAGAGTTGAACAAACTTACCATCAAGAACCGTTACCCACTACCAAGAATCGACAATTTATTTGATCAACTACAAGGCTCGTCGGTTTATTCGAAGATTGATTTACATTCTGGGTATCATCAAATGCGGGTGAAGGAGGATGATATTCCAAAGACTGCTTTTAGGACGCGTTACGGTCATTACGAGTTTATGGTTATGCCGTTTGGGTTGACTAACACACCAGCTGTGTTCATGGACCTCATGAACCGAGTGTGTGGACCATACCTTGACAAGTTTGTCATTGTTTTCATCGATGACATACTTATTTACTCAAAGAATGACCAAGAACACGAAGAACATTTGAGAAAAGTGCTAGAGTTGTTAAGGAAAGAAAAAACTGTACGCTAAGTTTTCAAAGTGTGCATTTTGGTTAGAAGAAGTTCAATTCCTCGATCATATAGTGAACAAAGAAGGTATTCATGTGGATCCAGCAAAGATTGAAACCGTTGAAAAGTGGGAAACCCCGAAAACTCCCAAACATATACGTCAATTTTTAGGACTAGCTGGTTGCTACAGAAGATTCATCCAAGATTTTTCCAAAATAGCAAAACCTTTGACTGCATTAACGCATAAAGGGAAGAAATTTGAATGGAAAGATGAACAAGAGAAAGTGTTTCAATTGTTAAAGAAAAAGTTAACTACGACACCTATATTGTCATTACCTGAAGGGAATGATAATTTTGTGATATATTGTGACGCCTCAAAGCAAGGTCTCGGTTGTGTATTAATGCAACGAACGAAAGTAATTGCTTATGCGTCTAGACAATTGAAGATTCTCGAGCAGAATTATACGACGCATGATTTGGAATTAGGCGCGGTTGTTTTTGCATTAAAGACTTGGAGGCACTACTTATATGGGGTCAAAAGTATTATATATACCGACTACAAAAGTCTTCAACACATATTTAATCAGAAACAACTGAACATGAGGCAGCGCAGATGGATTGAATTGTTGAATGATTACGACTTTGAGATTCGTTACCACCCGGGGAAGGCAAATGTGGTAGCCGACGCCTTGAGCAGAAAGGACGGAGAACCTATTCGAGTAAAAGCTATGAATATAATGATTCAAACTAACCTTACTGCTCAAATAAAGGAGGCGCAACAAGAAGTTTTAAAAGAGAGAAACTTAAGGGATGAAATACCCAAAGGATCGGAGAAGCATCTTAATATTCGGGAAGACAGAACCCGGTATAGGGCTGAAAGAATTTGGGTACCAAAATTTGAAAATATGAGAGAAATGGTACTTAGAGAAGCTCATAAAACTAGATACTCAATACATCCTGGAACGGGAAAGATGTACAAGAATCTTAAGAAACATTTTTGGTGGCCAGGTATGAAAGCCGATGTTGCTAAATATGTAGGAGAATGTTTGACGTGTTCTAAGGTCAAAGCTAAGCATCAGAAACCATCAGGTCTACTTCAACAACCCGAAATCCCGGAATGGAAATGGGAAAACATTACCATGGATTTCATCACTAAATTTCCAAGGACTGCAAGTGGTTTTGATACTATTTGGGTAATAGTTGATCGTCTCACCAAATCATCACACTTCCTGCTAATAAGAGAAGATGACAAGATGGAGAAGTTAGCACGACTGTATTTGAAGGAAGTCGTCTCCAGACATGGAATACCAATCTCTATTATCTCTGATAGGGATGGCAGATTTATTTCAAGATTCTGGCAGACATTACAGCAAGCATTAGGAACTCGTGTAGACATGAGTACTACCTATCATCCACAAACTGATGGGCAGAGCGAAAGGACGATACAAACGCTTGAAGACATGCTACTATCATGTGTTATTGATTTCGGAAACAGTTGAGATCGACACCTTCCGTTAGCAGAATTTTCCTATAACAACAGCTACTATTCAAGCATTGAGATGGCACCGTTTGAAGCACTTTATGGTAGAAAGTACAGGTCTCCGATTTGTTGGAGTGAAGTGGGGGATAGATAGATTACGGGTCCGGAGATAATACAAGAAACTACCGAGAAGATCATCCAAATTCAACAACGGTTGAAAACCGCCCAAAGTCGACAAAAGAGCTACGCTGATATTAAAAGAAAAGATATAGAAAAATTGAAATTAGAGAGATGGTCATGCCTAAGGTTGCACCTTGGAAAGGCGTTGTTCGATTTGGTAAACGGGGGAAATTAAATCCAAGGTATATTGGACCATTCAAGATTATTGATCGTGTCGGACCAGTTGCTTACCGACTTAAATTACCACAACAACTCGCGGCTGTACAAGGTATATTGGACCATTCAAGATTATTGATCGTGTCGGACCAGTTGCTTACCGAATTAAATTTCCACGTCTCAAATTTGAAGAAATTTTTTGCTAAAGAAGATCTCACTATTCCGTTAGACGAAATCAAAATCAACAAAAAACTTCAATTCATCGAAGAACCCGTCGAAATAATGGATCGTGAGGTTAAAAGACTTAAGCAAAACAAGATACCAATTGTTAAGGTTCGATGGAATGCTCGTAGAGGACCCAAGTTCACCTGGGAACGAGAAGATCAGATGAAGAAGAAGTACCCGCACTTATTTCCAGAAGATACGTCAACACCTCCAACTACTTAAAATTTCGGGACGAAATTTATTTAACGGGTAGGTACTTTAGTGACCCGAACTTTTCCATGTTTATATATATTAAATGAAATTGATATTTATATGATTAAGTGTTTCCAACATATTAAGCAATCAAACTTGTTAAGACTTGATTAATTGAAATAGGTTTTATATAGACAATTGACCACCCAAGTTGACCGGTGATTCACGAACGTTAAAACTTGTAAAAACTATATGATGTCATATATATGGATATATATATATATAGTTAACATGGTATTATGATAAGTAAACATATCATTAAGTATATTAACAATGAACTACATATGTAAAAACAAGATTACTAACTTAAGGATTTCGAAACGAGGCATATATGTAACGATTATCGTTGTGACGACATTTAATTGTATTATTATCATATTAAGATATATTAATACATCATAATATCATGATAATGTAATAATTTAACATCTCATTTGATATAATAAACAATGGGTTAACAACACGTAACAGGATCGTTAACCTAAAGGCTTCAAAACAACACTTACATGTAACGGCTAACGATGACTTAACGACTCAGTTAAAATGTATTTACAAGTAGTGTTTTAATATGTATTCATACACTTTTGAAATACTTAAAGACACATATCAAAGTACTTCTACTTAACAAAAATGCTTACAATTACATCCTCATTCATTTTCATCAACAAGTCTACTCGTATGCACCCGTATTCGTAATCGTACAATACCCAGCTTCTACATGTATTTACTATTGGTATATACACTCCAATAATTAGCTCTTAGCAGCCCTTGTGAGTTACCTAAAACATGTGGGAACCATTATTTGGCAACTAGCATGAAATATCTAACAAAACAACAAAGTAATGGAGCCTATATTGACTCCATTTTCACGCCACACTTCACCTACCACAAACACACTTTGATTTCCATTTTTATGCATCAAATTACTCTCTCTCAATTACTCTCTTAGTGTTCTAAGTGTTCTTCATCATTTCCTTCATAATCTAGCTCAATCTAGGTAACCTAGATCAACATACAAAATAACTACTCAAGAACACACCAACAACACTTCCAAGTTTGCTAGCTTACTTTCAATCTTGCAAATCCATTTCAAGTGATCATCCAATCTCAAGAAATCTTTCTTATTTACAGTAATATATCTTTCTAATTCAAGGTAATACTCATACTCAAACTTTGATTCAATTTCTATAACTATAACAATCTTATTTCGAGTGGAAATCTTACTTGAACTTGTTTTCGTGTCATGATTTTGCTTCAAGAACTTTCAAGCCATCCAAGGATCCTTTGAAGCTAGATATATTTTTCTCATTTCCAGTAAGTTTATCCACAAAACTTGAGGTAGTAATGATGTTCATAACATCATTCGATTCATATATATAAAACTACCTTATTCGACGGTTTAAACTTGAAATCACTAGAACATAGTTTAGTTAATTCTAAACTTGTTCGCAAACAAAAGTTAATTCTTCTAACTTGACTTTTAAAATCAACTAGATACATGTTCTATATCTATATGATATGCTAACTTAATGATTTAAAATCGGAAAACAAGAAAACCACCGTAAAACCGGATATACGCCGTCGTAGTAACACCGCGGGCTGTTTTGGGTTAGTTAATTAAAAACTATGATAAAATTTGATTTAAAAGTTGTTCTTCTGGGAAAATGATTTTTATTATGAACATGAAACTATATCCAAAAATCATGGTTAAACTCAAAGTGGAAGTATGTTTTCCAAAATGGTCATCTAGACGTCGTTCTTTCAACTAAAATGACTACCTTTACAAAAATGACTTGTAACCTGTATTTCTGACTATAAACTTATACTTTTTGTGTTTAGATTCATAAACTTAAGTTCAATATGAAACCATAGCAACTTGAAACACTCAAAACGGATTTAAAACGAAGAAGTTATGGGTAAAACAAGAGTGGATATTTTTGCTTGTTGTAGCTACGTGAAAATTGGTAACAAATCTATATTAATCATATCCTAGCTAACTCATATTATATTATACATGTATTCTAATATATTATGTAATCTTGGGATACCATAGACACGTATGCAAATCTTTTGACATATCATATCGACCCATCTATATATATTATTTGGAACAACCATAGACACTCTATATGCAGTAATGTTGGAGTTAGCTATACAGGGTTGAGGTTGATTCCAAAAATATATATACTTTGAGTTGTAATCTAGCCTGAGACGTGTATACACTGGGTCATGGATTGATTCAAGATAATATATATCGATTTATTTATGTACATCTAACTATGGTCAACTAGCTGTAGGTTACTAACGAGGACAGCTGACTTAATAAACTTAAAACAGTAAAACGTATTAAAAATGTTGTAAATATATTTTGAACATACTTTGATATATATGTACATATTGGTTATAGGTTCGTGAATCAACCAGTGGCCAAGTCTTACTTCCCGATGAAGTAAAAATATGTGAAAGTGAGTTATAGTCCCACTTTTAAAATCTAATATTTTGGGATGAGAATACATGCAATTTTATAAATATTTTACGAAATAGACACAAGTAAATGAAACTACATTATATGGGTGAATGATCGAAGCCGAATATGCCCCTTTTTAGCTTGGTAGCCTAAGAATTTGGGAACAGACCCCCAAATTGACGCGAATCCTAAAGATAGATCTATCGGGCCTAACAAGTCCCATTATGGAATTTGAAATGCTTTAGTACTTTGAAATTATCATGTCCGATGGGTGTCCCGGAATGATGGGGATATTCTATATGCATTTTGTTAATGTCGGTTACCAGGTGTTCACCATATGAATGAATTTTATCTCTATGTATGGGATGTATATTGAAATATGAAATCTTGTGGTCTATTATTATGATTTGATAATATATAGATTAAACCTATAACTCACCAACATTTTTGTTGACGTTTTAAGCATGTTTATTCTCAGGTGAATATTAAGAGCTTTCGCTGTTGCATACTAAAATAAGGACAAGATTTAAAGTCCATGCTTGTATGATATTATGTAAAAACTGCATTCAAGAAACTTATTTTTGATGTAATATATTCTTATTGTAAACTATTATGTAATGGTCATGTGTAAACGGTATATTTTAGATTATCATTATTTGATAATCTACGTAATGATTTTTAAACCTTTATCGATAAAATAAAGGTTATGGTTGTTTTAAAAATGAATGTAGTCTTTGAAAAACGTCTCATATAGAGGTCAAAACCTCGCGACGAAATCAATTAATATGGAACGTTTATAATCAATATGAACGGGACATTTTATTTCATGCATGAAATAAACCCACGTCATTCTAGAATAATCATCGATAAAGAGAAAAAGTACCTGTTTTGGTTATGAGACGGGGTCCTCATTGGTCCACATACGTCAGTGTGCACTAGCTCTAGTATACCTTTCGCTCTCCGGGCTTTGTCACTAGGGAAAGATTTTCGATGGTGCTTGCCCATCATACAACTTTCACACATGTCAGTGATCTCCTCTATGTTGGGCAAATCTCTCATCATATTCTTCTGCTGAAGGATTTTTAGTGCGTGAAAGTTAAAGTGGCCAAATTAGATGTCATAGCCTTGATTCTTCAACTTGAACTTTCATGGTCGTGTCTCTAATGTACTGCCAACATTGGCACATCGGCTATTAATTTATAATTGTTTTTCTTGTTACGAATAACACATGAATTATCTTCATTGTAAAAGCTAAAGAAATAAGAGATCACATAAATATCTCATATATATATATATATATATATATAATTGTTTATCAAGTGTGTGTTTGTCATTTTACGTCATTTACATCTTTATGCTCCAAATTTGGTGAAACAATTGTAGAACAATATAACTATGATTATAAACTTCCAGCTATTTACCAAACATAATTGGTGTTAGAAATATAAATCCCACAAGCTTATCATTGTAGTATTTTAGTGACATGAACCCGGTAAGTTGCTGATTCTATCGCCGCGTGAGTTTTTCCCGTCAAATTACGTGGAATCCAAAGTGGCACTAGTTTGACGCCCCTAGCGCCTGTACCTGCGCGTTAAATTTTGACGCTCTGGGGCGTTAGTCAATAATTTGACGAAAAAAAAAGTTGTGTGAAGGGATTTCACAGCCAATCAGATTTCACCATTGATTTTTGTATATTATTAATTAATATAAGTTATTATACTCAACTACCAATAATATTTTACATCATTCACAACGAATTTAACACTCAAATTTGACACTCCCATTAAAAAAATTCACTTCTTGACCTTGTCACATCATCAAAAAATACATCACTTGCCTTTGATATCACAGTCAAAGTTGAAAACAGTCTTAAATGTTTGTTTGTTATTTTACGTCAACTTACATCATTATGCTCCAATCAAATTTGGTGAAACCATTGTAGAAAAATATAAGTATGATTATAAGCTTCCAGCTATTTACTAAACATAATTGGTGTTAAAAATATAAATCCCTCGAGTAAAATCTTATCATTGTAGCATTTTCAGATACATTGTTAAAATACTAATATTTTTCTAGATATTGCTTAGTAGATATTTAATAAGATATACTCTAGAAAAGTGTAGATATTAAACAAGTCAAAAAAATCAGAAAGGACTAGAAGTCCTAAACCAACATAAAAGGGTTATAAATAGGTGATAGGATGCCAACATTGAAGTACAACAACTACACAAATAAAAATTCAATCAACAAAATATCGGTTCTTCTAAAACAAGGTTCTTTCTAAAACAAAGAAGTCTTTATATTTATATTATTCATCAAAACACCCCACATCTATAACACTTCAACAATATTGCTTACTAATAATTACATCTAAATCTAAACAAGTCACTACAACTAAACAATTTACAATAATTCTAACAAGTGGTATCAAGAGCTGTATTGGGCGTTCGTTAGAGTATACCATGATTACCGTTGGTGTATATGATATTCCCATCCCCATCTTTTATGGCGACAACTATGATTTTTAGAGTTCCGAATGAAGACATATTTCCAAGCACAAAACTTGTAGGATATTGTCGAAGTCGGGTTTACAACTCCAAAAGACGTCGAAACTCTGTCCGCGGAAGAACAAGAAAAATACAACAAAAATGTTGTAAGAAATGTTGCTGATCTAGGCTATATTCAATAAGCCTTGACACCGTCTATCTTTTCACAAATCATGGGAGTTACGACAACCAAAGAGGCGTGAAAAATCCTTCAAGATAAATTTCAAATGAACAGAGGGACGACACTTGGTTCATCGACAGTGGGTATCAACACCTCCATAAAGTCCCGCGTCAAGTTAGGGAATGCAGCACTTGTTAATACTAAAGGCAAAGGTACAATTACTGCTCAAACTAATAACGTCACTCGATCTATTAATGACGTTCTTCTAGTACCAAGCATAGCAAGTAACTTGCTAAGTGTTGGTCAAATGATAGAGCATGGATACTCTTTACTCTTTGAAGATAAAGTCTCGATATCTTTTGACTCTTCAATGGCAGTAATGACATGATCGTATTTTTCAGTCATACTGATAAGTATTTTTTTCTACGATCCTTTTATCAGTTATAGAATCTACATAAGCTCTCATTTTATTTACTATTTCTTTAATTCTAGAATAGTAATCTTTCCGGTCTCAGTCCCTTCATATTTAAATTCTCAAAATCTCTTCTTAGAGTTAGTAGTTTGACATATCTCACTTTGGCATTTTCTTGAAATTCATCTTGAAGGATTTTTCACGCCTCTTTGGTTGTCGTAACTCCCATGATTCGTGAAAAGATAGACGGTGTCAATGCTTATTGAATATAGCCTAGACCAGCAGCATTTCTTACAACATTTTTGTCGTAATTTTCTTGTTCTTTCTCGGACAGAGTTTCGACGTCTTTTGGAGTTGTAAACCAGACTTCAACAATATCCCACAAGTTTTGTGCTTGGAAATATGTCTTCATTCGAATACTCCAAAAATCATAGTTGTCGCCATCAAAGATGGGGACGGGAATATCATATGCACCAACGGTAGTCATGGTATACTCGAACGAACGCCCAATATGGCTCTTGATACCACTTTTTAGAATTGTTGTAAATTGTTTAGATGTAGTGACTTGTTTAGATTTAGATGTAATTATTAGTAAGCAATATTGTTGAAGTGTTATAGATGAGGGGTGTTTTATGAATAATATAAATACGTAGAAAGGCAAGAACCGATATTTTGTTGATTGAATTTTTATTTGTGTAGTTGTTGTACATCAATGTTGGCATCCTATCACCTATTTATAACTCTTTTATGTCGGTTTAGGACTCCTAGTCCTTTCTTATTTTTTTGACTTGTTTAATATCTACACTTTTCTAGAATATATCTTATTAAATATCTACTAAGTGTTATGATAAACACAAATCAAGTGGATGATTAAATTCATGAATAATGATAAAGCAAGTGGATGATCACGGATATTACTATTTCACCTATTTGCACAGTAAAATTTGTAGTATAAATATGTAATCAAATGTAATCACTCAGTGCACCATTCTTACATATATATTTCATATATACTCTCTCTCTCTCTCTCTCTCTCTCTCTCTCTCTCTCTTTATATCTTTTAATAATTATCAATAGTCCACAGTCACAAACCACGTCACTAAAGGTAGTTATAAGCCTACTGAATTATAACACGTCACTAAAGGTAGTTATAAGCCTACTGAATTATAACACGTCACTAAAGGTAGTTATAAGCCTACTGAATTATAATACGTTATCAGCACGAAGTGCTCCGTATAATCAAGGTAAAAAAAAATATCTTTAACAATATCTTCTATTATTTATTAGTAAGGTAAATATTATTATCATCATAACTAACATTTATATTTATGTTATTTAAGTTATATATGGTCGGTTATACCGTCTGAATTATATTTCTGTAATCTAACTTTTATTAACTTCACTAACATTTATATTTATGTTATTTAAGTTATATATGATTGGTTATATACCGCCTGAATTATATTTCTGTAATCTAACTTTTATTAACTTCACTAACATTTATATTTATGTTATTTAAGTTATATATGGTCGGTTATACCACCTAAATTATATTTCTGTAATCTAACTCTTATTAACTTCACTAACATTTATATTTATGTTATCTAACATTTATATGCAATTAATCATTATTTATTTCATGCATACTAAAGTTTATTCTTAAATTTATTATTTATGCATAATATGTTTATTCTCTTAATCTTCGTATTTATACTAAAAGTATTTATACTAAATGTATTTTATAGTAATCATATTTATACTAATGAAATTCTTTTATTAAAATTATTATTAATATAACGAGTACATAACAGTCGTTAACGTCAACTAACGACGTTACAACGGTCATGTATACATAACGGTTGTTAACGTCAACTAACGACGTTACAACGACTATATTTTTCAAATTTAAAATAAACATCTCCGTTTTTTATATTTTCACAAATCAATCTTCATTTTCTCAAATTACCACTCTTGCGTGGCCTTGACCTGTTCTTGTCGCCTTCATTAATGCTTCCATCGTTTGATTTGTAACAGCCATCTCTTCTTCTTCTTTAATAACTGGCTCTATGATTGGTTGAATATCTGGTTCAGAGTTAGAATCCAATGAAAGTGATTCTAAATCCTCGGCGAGAGACTCTACTTCTTGAGCTCTTAAACGTTCGTGAAATTCTCTTTCGGGTTCAGGATATGGAGGAGTTAATTCAGTGTTGGAGGAACGTAAATTCATGCATTAATTTCTATCATAACACTAAAAGCTTTTCTAGGAATGAATTCCTATAAAAAGATCGAATAACCTAAAGTCTATTAAGGTCTTTTAAACAAAACCGCTCCCCGGCAGCGGCGCCAAAAAGTTGATGGCTTGAAACAGTACCTTTATTTATGAACGGATTTGAGTTGTTTTGTTACACGTATTGATTTATTGTATATTTGGTATTTTAATGAATTTAGGTTGGTTTCAAACATATGTAGGCAACTAGTCCTATCCGTGTAGTTTAGTTTGTTGGTAAATCCGGTTCGTTCCACAGGGAGACAGTGTTCAATGGTGTTTAATAGTCTTTGAAGTTAAACTTATTTTAAGGGGGTTTTGGATTAGGAATTGATAATACTACATAATAATAATAAAATATAACTTAATCCTAATTTAATTGAACTACTTATTAATTTACACGAATACATTATTTATAATTATTAACTTAAAAGTGAATTAATTGAAATTATACTAATAAGTTTATTACTAAATGATAATTAATAAAATAATAACTTTTAATAAAACTAATTGATTAGAATTTTGTTTTGAGCAATTATAATATAAATTTATTTAAATTAACTAAATAACATGTTTTAACTAAATTAATATAAATTAGTAGGAATTATAATAATTAACTAGTTATAAACTAACTACTAATTATAAATTATAATAATTAATACTAATTATAAATTAATAACTTAAATATAATAATAAAATATTTAAAACCCTAAATTTTAACCTAATTCGCTACATTATTCGTATTTATACTTACGCGTTTCGCCTAATGATGTACGCGTTTCGCGTATGGTTTAAAACGTACGCGTATCGTGTAGAATTATACGAGATTCGCGTATGATATGATCGATGTGACAAAACAGTGATGTTTAAGCTGATTTATAATATTGTATAAAAATTTTTTTAGTTATTGTTTTGCTGAATAAATATACGTAAATATTAATAATAGTAATTAGCAATATATAAATAGGGAGTGTTTACTTAAATGTGTCACCTCTAGGTCCATGGATTGTTTTAAGTTTAAACTCGTATTAAAATGTTTAGTATAAAACTTATATTTTCCTTTCGAAAAAAAAATTATAAAGTTTTGGCTAACTAAATTAAATCTAATTTTCATTGGATTATATTTAGATAGTTACTAGTCTTTAAGTATTTAAATTGAGACCCAACCCAGTTTTGACCTTCGCCAAAACCCAAATCATAACGGTTTCTCTTTTACAATTTCACTATTATATGACTAGTGATATTACCCAAACCACCGAACTTTACTTTTAATTTAGTGTTAGTAAATTAGTTATAAGTTCGTCAAGATAACTTTTAATGTTGAAGCTTAATTTATATAAATAAAAATAACTTTCGTTATTTTAATCTAACAAATTAAGTGACAAGGGTTAAATATCCAAATACATAATAATGGTTCTTTTAATTAGGCTCAATGTTAAAAATACTAAAGTTACATTTTAATTTTTACAAATGATAACAATCCATTTCACTAGGGGCTCTACATCTAAGCAAACACTAGGGAAATTAGCTACTCATTATACTAGGGAAAACGTAAAAATATAAATATACAAACATAATAATGACGATAAAAATTTATAACGATAATTTTAATGGTATATACTTACGAAAGTCTTCACTCTCATTTACTTTAAACGGTAGAAAATTACAATAACAACACCCCTTTAGCGCATACAATAATACCCTTAATCACTAACAATACCCTTAAAAACTGAAACTATCCTAAAAATTGAACCTTGAAATTAAAATTAATACAGAATGCTTGAAATAAAAATAAACAGAATATAAGTTGTATGGAATTTTTTGAGTTGTATCAATTGTCTGTATCTTATCTACTGTGTAAGTAGTACTCTGTATATAACATCTGGTGGAGAGTAGTTGGTAACTTGAGTGCACTGTAATGCTCTTTTCCTTTTTTGCTGTAAAGATATAAAGTTGTAATATAAAACTAAAAAGCAACCGTCCCATTTGTAATTCCGATCTGAATCTGGACTCAACATTACGCGTTTCGCGTAACAGTCCACACGTTTCGCGTAAGAATTAAATACTACGCGTTTCGCGTACTAATCTACGCGTTTCGCGTACTAATCTACGCGATCCGCGTAAGAGTATTCGACTGTTTTCTTATTTTTATTTTTTCGTTTGTTCTTTGTTGATCCCGTGTTTACGTATAACGACTTGGAACTTTTCATTTGAACTCTTCTCTTCGATCATCTTGAACTTGCATTCGGGTAAACGTTATCTTGATACATATTTGGTTTAAATCCGTCGTTTTATCGTTGTTTTATCAAACTTCAAGCTCGTGTTTAATTTTGTCGTTTTTCTCGTGAATTATACATTTGAACGTCTTCGTTTCGGTAAAAGCTGATGAAATATAAATGATATTGCGTCGAAATATATGTATGTTTAAAGCAATATCAAAATACCCCACACTTGAACGTTGCTTGTCCTCAAGCAATTACATCTTCTAAATAGAATCGGAACATTACATATTTCTCCATATCGAACATTAAATCACACAACACACACTACACGAAATGAAACACACGCTATATGGAATAAGTTGGAAACACTACACAATTTTATTGGATCACACGCACACCACACGAAATGAAATTCTGACAACAGAAACAAAATAGAAATCTCGTGATTAAGGTTTAAAAATTTGGATCCTTAGGGAAAATTGGACCTTATGAAAACGTTTTAAGATTTTATAAAATTGCATGCTAGTTTTTACACTAGACACGTTTTTCGGTTTTAACCTCAAATTCCGGTCGAGGTTAACTGAAAACCGTAGTCTCAGTCGGCGATTAGCAAGCTATCCGCCCCCATAATTAAAGTATCATGGAACTTGAAACCGAATATCCTAAAAATGGTTTTACACAATATAATTCATAAAATAGCATAAGTTTTAGAGTAAAATTATATCGTGTCCAAATATCATCGGTGAACCATGAGTTTGCACACCTCAATTTGTTATGGCATATGTATGTTGACCGCGGTTAAACATAGATGCGGTTGATCTTTACGGAGATCATCCATCTGGGGATTAGATTCATTAGTCTTAAAAGCTAATTTGCAATGTACCCCCCATTGTACGAGACAGATCCATCTCATGGTTAGGATAAGTCTGACCACCAAAAACCCTGTTTGATGCTGAGGTGAAGTGGATTTCCAGCCGATGATAGAGATGACTTTTCAAGATTTTTCGTCAACCTACAGCTGTTCTAGACTACATCTTCTAACATAGGTTAGCAAGTGTGTTATTTTGGAAGACTTTACTTCCTTAAGGGATATTCAGGTTTATAAATTCCAAAGCAATGATATCTGCAATAAACTTCATAGAAACATGTGATAAATGGTTCTAAACATATTAGTTTATAAATTCTGTTATACTTGATTTTCTTTTATATATTTTAATCAAATAAACTTATGTATTTTTATTGTATGGAGACAATAATTTCGGTTTTTGACACCTAATCTTTAATTGCTCGTAATTACCTTAAAAATTGATTAGTTATATTTGTTTAAAATTTGTAAAAATTTTCATAAAAACCACTAGATTATAAGTTCTCGAGAATTTATATACTCCCACCCCACACTTAAGATTATGTAATGCCCTCATTACATAAAATCAGATTAAATGTATAAATTTGAGAGGACAAAAAGTGTAAAGTATTTAGAACTTCCTTTGTTAAGCAATTGGAGATTGTAAAATGCTTAATTTATGAACATATCCAATCCTTTTTATCACAATAATGCTTTCGGGTTTCGCTATGTCGAATCTCATCATCATTAGTACCTGTCAATAAATATGTCAAACACAAACGAGATGGGGTTGTACTTTAATAGTACAAAAATTTTACCCCACACTAAAAGTTTTTTTAGATATAAAATAAATAAAGGTAAATTAACACGCCATAAAAAATCATTTTATACAAACAAATACAAAATAAATAGTTCTAAAACTAAAAAGAAAACTAGAAAAATGACCACGCAGGGCCTCCCCGATCTTCCTGTTCCCGCTGCTGTTGCTGCTGATGTTATGCGAGGTGTATATAAAATAGTATTATTTTTAGTGCGAAAATACTATTAAATACGATACAATGTTACACAAGATATTTATTTATTTATAGAATGGATATACTTAAACCTTGCTACAACACTTATAGGCAGTGTACCTAATCGTACAGTAGTGTAGTTTTTAGTAAGTCCGGTTCGTTCCACAGGGAAATCTTTAAACAAAGCTCAACGCTATATTAGTTTACTTTTATAAAAATACAAACATATATATAAGTAATATTATTATTATAAAGGGGGGTTTTTACCGTTTAATGACCGGTTTGTCGATTTTAAAACTTTAGTCGCAGTTAAAACCTAATGTAAAATATAAAATAAATACAAGACTTAAATTAAAGCGTAAAGTAAATAACGATAATGAAATTGCAAATAATAAAAGTGCGATAAAATAAAATTGCGATAATTAAAAAGTACAATAATTAAAAGTGCGATTAAATAACAATAAATAAAAGTGCGATAATTAGAAGTGCAATTAAATATAAAATAAAGGAAATTAAATATGAAATAAAAGAATTATGCTTATTTAAAATTCCGTAATCATGATGTTTGACGTGTTGATTTTAGTTTTATGCCCATGGGTTAATTGTCCTTTGTCCTGGATTATTTAATATGTCCGTCTGGTTTTTGTCCATAACAGTCCATCAATCATAAATATAAATTGCAAGTGTCCTTGTCAAATTATTATTATACCCGAAGTTAAATATTCCAACTAATTGGGGATTCGAATTGTAACAAGGTTTTAATACTTTGTTTAATGAATACACCAGGTTATCGACTGCGTGTAAACCAAGGTTTTACTACTTTGTTAACAATTACACCAATTACCCTTGAATGTAATTTCACCCCTGTTTTAATTATTCTAGTGGCTATTAATCCATTCCCGTGTCCGGTTAAATGAACGATTATTCGTACATATAAATACCCCGCCCATCGTGTCCGATCGAGTGTATATGGTAATTTATAGGGACGCCCAATTGTAAATCTTTATATTAACATTAACAAACTTTCATTTAGTTAAACAAATATAAAGCCCATTAATAGCCCATAGTCTAATTTCCACAAGTGTCGTTCTTTTGTCCAAACCCCAATTATGGTACAAAGCCCAATTACCCAATTTTAGTAATTAGCCCAACATCATGATTACTTCGTTTTAAATAAGCATAATAATAACTTAGCTACAAGACATTAATGTAAAAAGGTTGAACATAACTTACAATGATTAAAAATAGCGTAGCGTTACACGGACAGAATTTCGACTTACACCCTTACAACATTCGCTAACATACCCTTATTATTAGGATTTAAAATTAAAATTAAAATTAAAATATAAATTATATATATATATATTACGTATATATTGAGAGAGAGATAGATATTGAATATGAAATTTTGATCAGAATTCGGTTTGCTTTATAGCCAGAGTTGAAATTTGGGGCTCCGCGACTCGCGGCAAAATGCTCTTCAAACTCCGCGAGTCGCGGAGATTGAAATTACAGCTCAGTCCTTGGAGTTTTCTCTGCCGACGGTTTTTAATATATATATATAATATATATATAATTAATATAATTAATTATATATTATATTATATTTATATACATAGTTAACTTGTAATTTTTAGTCCGTTGCGTTGAGCGTTAAGAGTTGACTCTGGTCCCGGTTCCGGATTTTCGAACGTCCTCGCGTACAATTTAATATCTTGTACTTTGCGTTTTGAATCTTGTACTTTTGTAATTTCGAGACGTTTCTTATTAATAATTGGAACCTTTTTGATTGTCTTTTGTACTTTTGAGCTTTTTGGTCGTTTGCGTCTTCAATTCGTCGAATCTGTCTTTTGTCTTCACCTTTTATTATACAAACGAATATCACTTGTAAATAGAACAATTGCAACTAAAAGCTTGTCTTTCTTGAGGAATAATGCTATGAAATATATGTTCGTTTTTAGCATTATCAAATATTCCCACACTTGAGCGTTGCTTGTCCTCAAGCAATATTGTCTTGAAATACTAGAATCACTTCTTTATTCTTCACACTTTGTACATCAGTGATTTCTATACGGCGGTATAAACAATGGTAGTAACGATATGGTTTACAGTCCCACATGACTATAAAAATTTAGATCCATTAAGGAAATTGGATCTTTATGAAAACATTTGATCTTTTGAAATCTAGTTTTTACCCTAGATAAGTTTTCCGAAATAACCCTTTACCGGTGTTTGCAAAATATTTTTGTGGGTTTGGTGGGTTTTAGATTTGAAAATTTTAGCTCAAAACTTGCTGTTTTGTGTCACCCACTTGCTAACCTTGTATTTGGAAAGCAACACGTCCAGTTTACTTGTTCCGTATATTACCTTTCGGCAAACTACCGTCCGGTTGTAAAGGAAAGCGTTGAACAAGCAACTGTTAAGGCAATGTCCCGTGACATGCTTTTGATTATGGTCTATAACGTGTCGGACGCAATTACTATCCTTGGTAGGAGCAATAGTAAAGCTCACCCTTATAATTTTTCGGTCTGGCACAAGGTCCTGTCTTTGACCATGCTATGCAACCACCGTTCTTACGGTTGACACCCGATTTAGTTCAGGTGACCTAATGAATTCCAGGTGAATTCCTAGGATTTTACGTTCAATGGTAATGAACGCATTGAAAATAGGGTTTTCAGAAAACAAATCGGTTTGTAATTTTTGATCAAAATATTTTCTCATTTAAGCTCGAGTTTAGATATCATTGAATTCCATGAGTTTGAATTCTCAATCTTTAAGGTCAATCTCTAGGATTGAGTAATATCAGTCTTAAAAGCTGATTTTTAATCTTTAAGGAGATTATCCTTTCTGGGGATCTGATTCATTAGTCTTATCCAGCTAATTTGCATGGTGCCCCCCCATTGTACGAGATAAATCCTTCTCATGGTTAGGATAAATCTGACCACTTGGCGACCCTGTTTAATGCTGAGGTCCGTGGATTTCCTGCTGATTTTAGTGATGACTTTTCTAGATTTTTCGTCAACCTACAGCTGGTCTGGACGACAACTTCATGACCTAAATCAAGAAGCGCGTTTCTTTTTCGGAAGACTTTACTTCCTTTTAATGATGGAATTGATTCATCGTGTAGATCCATCTCTTCTTTTCTTTCATCGGGTAAAACAGTTTAGTTTAGTCCAAAGCAAAAGTATTTTCAGTTATTTGTTACAGATATATGTGACATATGTTTAAAATAACTTGGTAAATTTTCCCACACTTGGCTTTTTATTTTTCTTTTTATCGTCCTCTATTCCATTTTAAATGAATTTTAACATTTTAGTTTGTTTCTCAATTTATGTCCTTTCCGAGGTAACAATAATTTCGGTGTTAAAACCTAGTTTTATCGTTCATAAATATGTATAAACATGATTTGAATTCATTTAATTGAAAAATTTTACTAGAATTGGGTAGTCAGTATATAAGACTAGGGCTGTTCTTTTTTATCAGAGAGCACTAGATTCTAATACAACTACTGCTTTACTAGTATTTTTAATGGTAACCAAGTGTATAAAGTAAAAATTTTTAAAATCCGAAAGAATTTAACCCCTTCCCACACTTAAGATCTTGCAATGCCCTCATTTGCAAGAAATCAGTAACAACTTAAATTATTGAGGGTGATTTGTGTGAAAATGATTAAATTTTTACCAAAGTTTCCAAATATATTGGCGTTTGTTTGCTGAATGATAAATGGTGCACATCATTTGTTCATTCCGTCTTGTTGTTATTTCACATATATTTTGCATCTTGTCGTCAAAATTAGTTGCTTTTGCTGAACTTAATGCCAGTCTTTGAAAATGCGTTGTTTTACCCTGTTGTGTACATAAGATAAACTGCAAACATATATACATATTTTTGAAGTTTGGTATATTACCCCACGTTCAAAAATTATTAAAATCTAAGAATAAAAGTTAGATAATTATAAAAATGATTACAATATTAACAAAAATATTAAATGTATCAATAATTACAAATTACAAAATAAAAAAATAATAAGTAAACTAAGGATGATATTGGTACCAATAGGGGTTCCAGGCATAACCATAAGTGCTATAGAATGCTTCGGCAGGGTCATACGTAGGATATGGTGGCTGCATCTCTATCGACCAAGGAGGGAAGACGGGTTTCGGTGTAGGAATATAGTTTCTACCTATGTGTTGGCAATGAGCTATGATCTGGTTCTGATGAACTTGCCAATCTTCAAATGCTCTCTGTCTAGCATTTTCGTATTCCTGAGAAGCTATAAACCTATGCATTTCTTGCATCTCATTCCCCCCTCCTACATTACCTTCCTGCTGGTTTCTCTCCACCTGTGGATGTCTACCATGGTATCGTACTGCGGCGTTATTTCGCCGCTTCAAAACTTTTGCACCATGGTATACATTTAAACCTATAGTGTCGCGGGGTTCCGGCTCTTCTAGTAATAATCCCCCCCGACTTATATCCACACCGAGATATTCACCAATCAAAGTAATAAAAATACCACCTCCTATTATGCTACGTGGTCGCATCCCCCGAACCATAGCTGATAAATAATAACCCACACAATATGGTATACTTACAGCGCTTTGTGGGTCTCGAATACACATATGGTAAAACAAATCTTGTTCATTTACTTTTTCTTTGTTCTTACCCCTTTGTGTAATCGAATTAGCTAAAAACCTATGTATCAGTCTTAATTCGGCTCTATCTATATCCAAATAAGAGTAGTTTCCCCCTTTGAAACGGTGATGGCTTGTCATTTGACTCCACACACCGTGTGTATCAAAATTCTCATCTATCTTTCTACCGTTTAGTATCAATCCTCTACAATCGGCAGACGCTAACTCCTCAGGCGTATATATACGTAAAGCCTGAGCCATGTCCAGTAAAGACATGTGGCGCATCGAACCGCCTAACAAAAATCTAATAAAAGAACGATCGGTTAAACTAGCTACCCGATCATTCAACTCTATACTACATAACAACTCTTCACACCATACTTTATATACAGGTCTGCGTATGGTGAATAAACATATCCAGTCATTAAAAGAAGAATTACCATACCTCTGTACAAGTAATTCCCTAATTGGCCCGGCCAATTCTACAGCTTCTAAGGGTCCCCATTCTATGACCCTCGGTACCTCAACAACCTTAGAGTGAAGAGTATGCAAACCCCGTTGATATTTTGGATAATCTATCCAAAGTCTGTCAAATCTCAGGTTCGGGTGCAACTCTTCCAAATGCATATCGGAAAAGGTCATGACTGGATGAGGTACATCCTGCTTGTAGTAGTTATCCACCTCCTGTTGTTCCAAATTCTCGGCAGGAGCATTGCGGGCTTGGGATGAAGATTCACCCCTTTCATTCTGCAAAACACATCAAACACAATTTTTGTGCATCCAAATATGCATTAGTGTCAGCAAAATCATCAATCAAAATAATTACAATGACATTATCAATTTATATCAAACTTAAGCTTATTTTCACATTTTTATCAAATCTACACTTTTTCAAATGAGCATATACGAAAATTTTCGCCAAGTTCATAAGCATTCAACTCAAATAACATGTCAAAATAATCATTACTAACAATCAAACAAGTCTCAAATGGCATTATCTTTCAAAAATCAAGTTCATGAATTTTAGACTTGAAAAAGTCCACTTTAATTCTCAAAATCATGTTTAGGCTCAAAGTTTGGATCATTTAACTACCTAGACATGTTACACTACTCAATTTAGCAATAATTCATGACAAAAATCGGCCATAACCTATTTATATCAAAAAGTCCCAAATTTGCTCAAGAACACAAACCCTAGATTACTCAAAATTTGAAGTTTAAGGCTTCTAATCATGTTAAACAGCATCAATCTAGGTTATACAAGCATAATACATAAACAATTTAAGCTTAATTACACTAAAAAGCATCAAAATCAAATTGGGGAAAAAATAGCTCAAGAACATCAAATTTCGAATTAAATGGTGTTTAGGTGTAGAAATTTACCGTTTTTCTTGAGTAATTCTTAGATAGCATCCTTCTCAACATGATTTTAGCAAAAAATTTGGTGATTAACGGTTAAAAATTGGGATTTTTGGGGGTGTTTTTCGTGTTTTTCGGGTCTGTTTCGAGCTGTATTTCGCAGTGTTTTTGTGTGGGGGAGTAAACTGATCTGTTTTTGCGTTTTATTTTTTTTTCTGGGTTTTGGTCCCTCCGCGAGTCGCGGAGGTTTTGTACTTCAAACTCCGCGAGTCGCGGAGTTTGCTCTTTTTTTTTTTTTTATAATCTTTAACTTATAAAACAATTAAGAAATTAATTTTAAAATTTTGTTTCCCTTGTTATTTAGGACGAGGTCGTTTCGGATCGATGTCTTAGTCCGTCCCTCGACAAAATTTTAAAATTTGTCTTTTTGTAGCGATTGTTTTAAAAGCTAAGATTTTTGGGTTTTTTAATGTTTTTGGCATACTTTAAATCAATAAGATTAAAAATAATGATAATAAAAGTTCTCGTCCCTCCCTCGGGTAAAGCAATTTCGGTTCAAAGACCTAGTCTTCAACTTACGACGAATTTTAAAAATCATATTCTTAACTTAATGAGATAAAGTAAATTTTTGTTTTTAAATTCACACAACTTAAATATAAAATTCAAAATTAATATTAAAAATTCACACCAAACTTAAAATTTGAAATGCATAAAATTAAAAATTCATATTTTTAAAAATTAAAAATTCACACCAAACTTAATTTAAAAATTTATAAATTCATATCAAACTTATATTAATTTTTCAAATATTTATAATTTTAAAAATATTGTTTTTACAAAGTTTACAATATTAATTTAAGATTTAAATATTAAGAATAAAAACATGGTAAAAATAAAATTAAAAATCTTTTTGTCTTTTTATCCCACTTTAATCAATCAAATATTATCAAAAATATGCGCCCCTCTTTTCGGTAAAGTAATTTCGGTTCCAAGACCTAATTTAACTCATGACGAATTTTTGAAATATTTTGGGTTGATTGATTAAAGATATTTATACCTTAAGAATAAACGTTAAATTTCGCAGTGATGTAATAAATTTTTGAATGATATCAATAATTTCGGTCGCCAAACCTAATTTTATTTAATACCAATTTAATACTTTTTAGCGAACAAATTAGCGTTTATTATCAAAAGGTTAAAAATAAAAAAAATAAAAACTGTACAGACATACCTGTGAAATAGATTTCTTAGTTATATGATCTATCCAATTCATAAGATAGTCGGTTTAATTGATTTTTCCATTGCTACATAGGCGTAACCTCGAGCATTCAGTGTCTTTTCTTCTAAACATATGAACGGTTCGTCTCTGCATAAAGTAACAAATTCGGTATTTGAATAGGTTTGATTATTTGAACATTTACCTCCATGTGACCATTTTCCGCATTTGTGACATCGTTCTAGGTGTCGTGCTCTTCTTTTCGCTGCGGATTTTGATTTTCCTTTACCAAATTGTAACTTATTATCTTCGCATCTGGATTCTTTTCTAACTCCGTCCATTCTTTCTCTGATTACAGATACTAATTCACTCGGTAGTATGTCATTATTACGTTTAGTGATCAAAGCGTGTAGCATTAGACCATGGTTTAGTTCACAGGCAGTCTTCATTTCGTAAAAACCTAAAAAAAATAAAAATTCAGAATGGGGGAAGAAGACTAGTTCTTTAGGGTCTGCTAGGGAAAGACCATTCGGGTTCCATTTTCGAGAACTACACGAAAACAGACAATCTAACTCTAACAGAAATACATATTATCCTTTAAAGACTTGATTCTCCCCACACTTAGTTAGCTGTGGTGTCAAAATTGTGATTAACTTCGTTGTCGACTTCCATCGGACCATGTATGTAATGTTTAACTCTGTGACCATTAACTTTAAATTCAATCCCATTTGAATTTATTAATTCTATCGTTCCGTATGGGAAAACTCTTTTGACTATGAATGGTCCAGACCATCTTGATTTCAATTTTCCAGGAAATAGCTTGAATCGTGAATTGAAAAGAAGAACTCTGTCTCCTTCTTTAAATTCTTTTGAACTTCTGATTCTTTTATCATGCCATTTCTTCGTTCTTTCTTTATAGATTAACGATTTTTCGTATGCTTCATGTCTTAATTCTTCTAATTCATTTAGTTGACTTAATCGTAGACGTCCGGCTTCATGTAAATCAAGATTACATGTCTTCAAAGCCCAAAATGCTTTGTGTTCAATTTCTACTGGAAGATGACATGCTTTTCCATAAATAAGTCTAAAAGGTGTGGTTCCAATTGGAGTTTTGTAGGCTGTTCTAAAAGCCCAGAGTGCATCCTCCAATTTAATGGACCATTCCTTCGGATTTGATCCTACGGTTTTCTCTAGAATACGTTTTAAAGCTCGGTTGGTATTTTCAACTTGTCCACTTGTTTGTGGATGATATGCGGTGGAGATTTTATGAGTTACTCCATATCTTTTAAGAACTTTCTCAAGTTGATTATTACAGAAATGAGTTCCCCGATCACTTATTAAAGCTTTCGGTGTTCCAAACCTTGCAAAAAGACGTTTTAAAAAGTTGACTACAACTCGTGCATCGTTAGTTGGGAGAGCTTGTGCTTCCGCCCATTTAGATACATAATCAATGGCTACGAGTATATATAGATTATTATGAGATTTTGGAAATGGACCCATAAAGTCAATACCCCAAATGTCAAATACTTCACATACTTGGATGACATTTTGTGGCATTTCATCACGTTGACTTATTTTTCCGGCCCTTTGACAAGCATCACAGGATTTGCAAAGAAGGTGTGTGTCTTTGTAAATTGTAGGCCAATAGAATCCAGCTTCATAAACTTTTCTAGCTGTTAGTTGAGGCCCATAATGCCCTCCTGTTGGTCCTGTGTGACAATGGTTTAATATTTTACTAGCTTCATCTCCAAATACACATCGGCGTATTATTCCATCGGGACAACTTTTAAACAGATGTGGATCTTCCCAGAAATAGTGTTTTATATCACTGAAGAATTTCTTTCTTCTTTGGTACGATAATCCTTTTTCAAGGAATCCACAAACTAAGTAGTTTGCATAGTCTGCAAACCATGGAATTTCATTATAATCTATCTTCAATAGATATTCATCAGGAAAGTTGTCTTGTATGGCTGATTCATTTAGAACTTCTAATTCGGGATTTTCAAGACGAGAAAGATGATCAGCGGCGAGATTTTCTGCTCCTCTTTTATCTCGGATTTCAATATCAAACTCTTGTAAGAGTAAGATCCAACGGATTAATCTTGGTTTAGCATCTTGTTTTGAAAATAGGTATCTAAGAGCAGAATGGTCGGTATAGACCACCGTTTTTGCTAGAACGAGATATGATCGAAATTTGTCAAAAGCAAAGACAATAGCAAGGAGTTCTTTTTCAGTAGTTGTATAGTTCGTTTGTGCTCCTTGTAATGTCTTGCTAGCATAATATATAGGTTGAAATCGTTTTTCAATCCTTTGTCCTAAAACGGCTCCCATTGCAAAATCACTTGCATCGCACATTAGTTCAAATGGTAGATTCCAATTTGGTGTTATCATGATCGGTGCATTAGTGAGTTTTTCTTTAAGAATATTAAAAGATTTGATACACTCATCTGAAAAGATGAATGGAGCATCCTTTTCTAGGAGTTTATTCATAGGAGTGGCAATTTTAGAAAAATCTTTTATGAAACGTCGGTAAAAACCGGCATGCCCTAGAAAACTCCTAACTCCTCTAACATTGGTGGGATGTGGAAGTTTAGCAATTACATCTACTTTAGCTCTATCCACTTCAATTCCTTCTTTTGAAATTTTATGTCCAAGAACGATGCCTTCTTTAACCATGAAATGGCATTTCTCCCAATTAAGTACTAGATTTGATTGTTCGCATCTAATTAGCATTCGTTCCAGATTAACTAGACATGATTTAAATGTATCACCGAAGACTGAAAAGTCATCCATGAATACTTCCATGCATTCTTCTATCATGTCATGAAAAATCGCCATCATACACCTTTGTAAGGTTGCAGGGGCGTTGCAAAGTCCAAATGGCATTCTTTTGTAAGCAAAAGTACCATAAGGGCACGTGAATGTGGTTTTCTCTTGATCTTCGGGTGCTATTGGAATTTGAAAATATCCGGAAAATCCATCTAGAAAACAATAGTAACTATTTCCGGCTAATCTTTCCAACATTTGATCTATGAAAGGTAAGGGAAAGTGATCTTTTCTGGTGGCGTCATTTAATTTTCTATAATCAATACATACACGCCATCCTGTTACAGTCCTAGTAGGAATAAGCTCATTTTTCTCATTTATAATGACAGTCATGCCACCCTTCTTAGGCACGCATTGAACTGGGCTTACCCATGGACTATCAGAGATTGGATAAATTAAACCTGCATCTAGCAGTTTAATAATCTCTTTCTTAACTACATCTTGCATATTAGGATTTAGTCTTCGTTGGCGTTGCACATACGTTTTATGACCTTCTTCCATAAGGATTTTATGTGTGCAATACGAAGGACTTATTCCTTTAATATCATGAATCTTCCATGCAATGGCTGGTTTATGAGCTTTCAACACAGAAATGAGTTGTGATTTCTCATTTTCAGTAAGAGAAGACGATATTATTACAGGTAATTCAGATTCACCATGTAAATAAGCGTATTCCAAATGGTTTGGAAGTGGCTTTAACTCTAATTTCGGAGGTTCTTCTATCGATGATTTATATCGATATCTGTCTTCTTCTTTTAGCATTTGAATTTCTTCTGTTGTTGGTTCATATCCATTAGCTATAAGTGTAGCTAACATTTCAGCTTCATCAATTGGTTCATTACCTTCTCCTAAAGAACATTCTCCTGTTCCTTGTAATTCTGGAAATTCTAATAATAATTCCGCATGTGCATCTATAGTTTGAATATAATAACATGTATCATCTGCAGATTGTGGTTGTTGCATGGCTCTATCCACTGAAAAGGTAACACTCTCATCCTCTATACTTAGGGTCAGTTTCTTACCGAACACGTCTATCATTGCTTTAGCCGTGTTTAAGAATGGTCTTCCTAATATGAGAGGAACTTGAGAATCTTCTTCCATGTCCAAAACAACAAAATCTACTGGAAATACTAAAGTACCAACTTTAACTAGCATGTTCTCCATTATCCCTCTAGGATATTTTATTGATCTATCGGCTAGTTGTATGCTTATTCTGGTTGGTTTCAATTCTCCAAGGTCTAGTTTAGCGTATAGTGAATACGGCATTAGATTTATACTAGCACCTAAGTCTGCCAATGCTTCTATTGAACTAAGACTACCCAGAAAACATGGAATTGTGAAACTTCCTGGATCAGATAATTTTTCTGGTATCTTATTCAACAGCACTGCTGAACAATTCGCATTCATAGTAACAGCCGAGAGTTCTTCCATTTTCTTTCTATTTGAGATTAGATCTTTCAAGAATTTAGCATATCTTGGCATTCCTGAAATCACATCAATGAAAGGAAGATTTACATTTATCTGTTTAAACATATCCAAGAATTTGGATTGCTCGGCTTCAAGTTTTTCTTTCTTCATTTTACTCGGGTAAGGAAGTGGTGGTTGGTATGGTTTAACATAAGGTTTATCCTTAACTGTGTTATCTTCATTAACCTTTTCAACTACCGGTTCTTTTTCCTTATCTTGATCAGGTTGTGGTTCTTGTGGAGTAGGAATGGTTTCATCAGAAGTTACAGGTATTTCAGGTGGTTTAAGTGTTGTACCACTTCTTGTGGTAATGGCTTTAGCTGTTTCATTCCGGGGGTTAGCATTTGTATCACTAGGTAGACTTCCCGGTTTTCTTTCACCTATTAACCTTGCTAGGTTACTTACTTCTTGTTCCAGATTTTGAATAGAAGCTTGTTGATTTCTAAATGCTTGAGCATTTTGTTCATTGGTTTGTTTCTGAGATGTGAAAAACTGCGTTTGAGTTTCAACTAGCTTCGTCATCATGTCTTCTAAATTTGGCTTTTTATCATCTGTTTGTTGTGGTGGTTTGTTTTGAAAATTCGGTCTTTGCTGATTGTAAGTATTATTGGATACTTGTTGATTGCTAGGACCTTGTTGGTTGTTGTATGGAATATTTCGGTTATAATTCTGGTTTTGATTGTAAATCGGTCTTGGCGGTTGATAATTATTCTGATAATTATTTCCAGGCCTTTGGTTTATGTATGAAATATTCTCTCTTTGTTCCATTGTTAATTCAATACTGAGACAATCTTTTGTCAAATGTGGTCCTCCACACTGCTCACAACTAATTCGTATTGAGTGAATATCTTTAGTCATCTTTTCCATTCGTCTCTCGAAAGCATCTATCTTTGCGGAAATGGAATCTAAGTCATGGCTAGAATCGGCTCTAGCTGCTTTAGATGATCTAATGATGTCTTTTTCTTGATGCCACTCATGTGAGTGGGAAGCAGTATTATCAATAATTTTGTAAGCATCAGTTTCGGTTTTCTTCATAATAGAACCACCAGCTGCTATATCTATGTCTTTTCTTGTAGTGATGTCGCATCCTCGGTAGAATATTTGTACTATTTGACAGGTGTCTAAACCATGTTGCGGACATCCTCTTAACAACTTTCCATATCTTGTCCACGCCTCATATAGAGTTTCATTTAGCTTTTGTGTGAACGTAACAATTTCTGCTTGAAGTCTTACGGCTTTAGATGCAGGAAAGAATTGTTTAAGAAATTTGTCAACTAAAACGTCCCATGTATCGATCGCCCCTTCAGGTAACGATTCCAACCAATCTTTGGCTTCTCCCTTTAAAGTCCAGGGAAATAACATGAGATATATCTGTTCATCCTCCACTTCTCGGATTTTAAATAGTGTGCAGATCCTATTAAAGGTACGTAGATGTTCATTTGGATCTTCCTTCGGCGCACCACTAAATTGGCATTGATTAGTCACCATGTGTAGAATTTGTCCTTTGATTTCATAATCTGGCGCATTAATGTCTGGATGAGTAATTGCGTGACCTTGGCCAGTTGTCATAACCCGTCCTTAACCATAAGAACGCGTTAGATAACGTATGATTTCATTGCGAGGTATTGACCTCTATATGAGACATTTTTGAAAGAAAACTGCATATATTATACATTACAAACCATAACCATTATTTTTGTTACAAGCTTAAGACAATAAAAAGAAGATTAACGTTTAGCGATAATCTTCGACTTACAAACTTTACAAATGATGACAACAACACGGTTTCTAGCATATTTTACAATACAACATCTCGGATATGCAGTTTTATTTTTGACACAAACATGCGTACGCAAGATCCTGGTTAGATCCAACATGATGCAGCGGAAGCTTTAGAAATCACCTGAGAATAGACATGTTTTAAAAAGGTCAACATAAAGTTGGTGAGATATAGGTTTAATGCCGGCAGCAATATATATATAGACCACAAGATTTCGTATATAAACAGTTTAATAAAAGTATTCTAAGTGGTTGAGCACTCGGTAACCATACTTAACATTTTCACGTCGCATATTCCCTTTAATATGAAATCTTACTACACCGTACCAAGTGTAGTCACAAAACGAAGTACTGTGCAACCGTTGAATACTGGTCGTCCAGTCCGGTTGGGGTTGTCAGGCCCGATAGATCTATCAACAGGATTCGCGTTTACAATACCGCTGTAAATATTGTAGCGACCCGACCAAATCGTCATTGACGGCGCCGTCTACTTAGGTCCCGTTACGTGGTCATAAGTCTTTAAAACAACGTTGACCAAAAGATATGTCGCATTCATTTCAAATGTAAAGGTTGTTCAAGTTTTACAAGAATAGTTCCACCACAAGTTACGATACCAAGTTTAAGTACAAATGAAACTTATGCGACACAATTTAAAAGTATCCAAAAGACGCTCCATGTATGCATGTATACTCGACATCCAATGCAAGTATCAAAATAATGAGCGGAAGCATGTATCATGTATCGTTCAAGGACCTGAGAAAAACATAGAAATCTGTCAACGAAAACGTTGGTGAAATCATAGGTTTAAGTAAATAAGTACAAGTGAACCACAAGATTTGCATCAATGAAGTAATAGTAATACATTCCAAAAGTTTGTTTCACGAGCACCCAATTATCAATGCTTAACGTTTCCTTCCATTGAACCCCATCACTTAGTGCTAGAACATACACTGTTTCTCGAAAATATATTTCATTCGTAAACGGTAGCGAACCGTTTGAATGAGGGTTTGTCAAACCCATATGGATCCATACAACATAAGTTCTCGCTTACACCCGGCAAGTGTAACTAATGATAATCGAATTGAGGATTTTGTTCTAAACTCGTATGTAGAATGTTTGTTTTCCTGTACTTGTGTTCACTTAGTTCAAAAGAATCGTTTATGTTTTCTCATCCCAAATATAAGTTCAAAAAGAGTAAAAGTGGGACTATGATCTCACCTTGAGTGCACGAGTAGTAAAGTACTTCAACAAGTAAACGTGTGCAAAGAACAATGCTAGTCTTGACCTAAACAATAGGTTGTATCAATAACGGTAAACACGATAGGTCAAAGATGTTCAATTAGTCCTATGGCTCGTTACGACTCGATTATTTAGCATGTGAAATCAAATTGCCAAGTTTCATGCAAGATACAAGTATATAAATAAGTTAGGAAGGTTGCATAATCATTTGGTTAAGTTTGACAAAAAGTCAAACTTTGGTCGGTCAAAGTCAACGAAAGTCAACACGTTCGGGTCGGGTTCCGAACTATTTTTCTAATCTTAGAAATCATATATGAGCATGTTGGCCAAGTTACATGTTAATCGGAGGTGCGTAGCATGCCAAACATTATTCAAAAATTGACCAAGTTGGACAGAATTCTGGCCAGGCCATTTGGCGCGCCGCGCGGGGTAGGGGCGCGCCGCGCCACCCTCTGTGCAGGTCTGTTTCTGTTTTTCCCAAGTATGCACGAGCCAAAACCTTTTCCAACCCAACTCTTGACCCGCAAACACTTATAATGCCTATTATATATCGTTGGAAAGGTATTTTGACGAGGAATACAACTAAGTACATTTCATCAATCAAACTTCCACTTACAACAACCAAAAACCGTAATTAAACATTCATAATCAAAGTTTAAGTTCCAAAAACGCATTTTATGATTCGGGCAACCAATTTACATGTATGTTATGCCGTTTCGAAGGTAATCAAACACACATTGCAACAAAACACTTAACAACAATATCTCATAGCATTTGACGCATCAAAAGTTCATGTAAAGCTCATCAAACCCTAATCCAAAATCACAAATTCAACAATCTTGCATATGAAACTAATCCATGTCAACCTACATACCAATTTGAAGCTAGTGATGTTAGGAACACAATTAAAACATGAACTTTCATCATTCAACAACATATGAACACCTAAAACTCAAGATTAAGCAAGCATTCTTTCAATATGAACTAGTTACATCAAAATATCAAAAACGAGCATACAAATCACATAAACAAACTAGACTCGAGCCATAGACACTAATTAACAACCTTATAACTTAAAAATCTCAAGAACACAAGAATTAGTGATTTTAGAAAGTTACCCAAAATTGATGAAATCGGTATGGAAACGAAGAGGAGATCACGAGGAGTTCAAATATGCAATTTGTTTTGATCGAATCCTTCTTGAACGAATTTGGATGATGATTGAAGGTTTGAGGGTTTTGAGAGAAAAAGGTGAAGTATTATTTGGGAGGTGATAAAATGAATGGAGGGGAAAGAGTTGACTAGTTGACCTAGTCATCTCTTTCTCCATTTGGCAACTTTAGTCCCTCAACTTAGGAAACGGGTACGGGAATTACCTAAACGAGATAATTCAAACGCGTATTAACGAGATGTGTTATAAACATATAACGGAACCTAAATAGTTAAACGGAAAAGTAAATGGAAAAAGGCGGGATGTTACATTACCTACACCTTAAAAGAAATTTCGTCCCGAAATTTAAGTAGGCGTAGTAGTCGTTGTTTCTTCCTCGAGATCTTGCGTTTCCGAATTCACGAATAGATGAGGATACTTCCTTTGCATTTGATCTTGTCTTTCCCAAGTAAACTCGGGTCCCCTTTTGGCGTTCCAACGGACTTTAACAATCGGGATTCGGCTTTGTTTCAATGTCTTGACGGAGGTGTCCACAATTTCAACCGGTTCCTCCACAAAATGAAGTTTGTCATCAATGGTAAGCTCCTCGAGAGGAATGACGATATCGGGTTCGGCAAGACACTTTTTCAAGTTAGATACATGGAAAGTAGGATGAACGGAGCTCAATTGAGGCGGAAGATCCAAACGATAAGCAACGGTTCCAATACGCTCCAAGATTTCGAAAGGACCAATATACCGCGGATTTAGCTTCCCGCGTTTCCCAAAACGGATTACACCCTTCCAAGGTGCGACTTTTAACATTACTCGGTCACCGACTTGAAATTCAAGATCGTTGCGTCGTTTATCGGTATAGCTCTTTTGACGACTTCGGGCCGTCCTAAGCCTATCTCGGATTTGAACGATTTTCTCGGTGGTTTCGTGAATGAGTTCGGGTCCGGTGATTTGCACGTCGCCTACCTCGGCCCAACAAAGAGGTGAACGACATTTGCGGCCATATAGCGCTTCAAAAGGTGCGGCTTTAATACTCGCGTGATAACTATTGTTGTAAGAGAACTCGGCGAGAGGTAAGTGCTTGTCCCAAGCTTTTCCGAAGTCAACCACGCAAGCTCGTAACATGTCCTCTAAGGTTTGAATTGTACGTTCGCTTTGTCCATCGGTTTGAGGATGATATGCGGTGCTCATGTCTAAACGCGTTCCCAACGCTTCTTGCAATGTACGCCAAAATCTAGAAACGAAACGGCCATCTCGGTCGGAGATAATCGATAAAGGTACACCGTGTCGGGCTACGATCTCCTTAATGTAAAGTTGTGCAAGTTTCTCCATCTTGTCCGTTTCTTTCATGGCAAGGAAGTGTGCGGATTTGGTGAGACGGTCAACAATAACCCAAATGGTATCATAACCGCCCGTCGTTTTTGGTAGTTTGGTGATAAAATCCATCGTTATCCCTTCCCACTTCCATTGCGGGATCTCGGGTTGTCGAAGTAGTCCGGACGGTCTTTGGTGTTCGGCTTTGACTTTGGAACATGTCAAACACTTGGAAACATAAGTAGCTACTTCCCTTTTGATATTCGGCCACCAATATAGCTGTTTAAGGTCGTGGTACAACTTATTGGCACCGGGGTGAATCGAGTATCGTGACTTATGGGCTTCATCTAAAATAAGGCTTCGTAGGTCCCCATAACTAGGCACCCAAATTCTTCCGGCGAAATATCGGAGTCCGGTTTCTTTAACTTCGAATCGAGAGGTGAGGACGTTCAAGTGTTCGAGAGAGATGTTTTCATCCTTAAGAGCCTCATCTTGGGCTACCCGAATTTGGCTATTAAGGTTGGTGTGAATGGTGATGTTTAAAGCTCGGACACGGAGAGGCACCACTCTTTCTTTTCGACTTAAGGCATCGGCTACTACATTTGCCTTCCCGGGATGGTAACGAAGCTCGCAATCGTAATCGTTCAAAGTTTCAATCCACCGTCGTTGTCTCATGTTTAGTTGCTTTTGATCGAAAATGTGTTGGAGACTTTTGTGGTCGGTAAAGATAGTACTCTTGGTTCCATAAAGATAGTGTCTCCACATTTTAAGTGCAAAGACAACGGCTCCGAGTTCGAGATCATGTGTCGTATAGTTTCGTTCATGAATTTTAAGTTGTCGAGAAGCATAAGCAATGACTTTCGTTCGTTGCATCAATACACACCCAAAACCATGTTTTGAGGCATCGCAATATACAACAAAGTCATCATTGCCTTCGGGAAGTGACAAGATAGGAGCGGTGGTTAGCTTCGTTTTCAAGATTTGGAATGCGGATTCATGTTCGGTCGCCCAAATGAATTTCTTTCCCTTGTGAGTCAAGGCGGTTAGAGGACGTGCAACCAAAGAGAAATTTTCGATGAATCTACGATAGTACCCGGCGAGACCCAAAAATTGACGAATGTGAGTAGGAGTAGTAGGAGTCTCCCATTTGCTAATGGCTTCGATTTTCGATGGATCGACTTTAATACCTTGGTCACTTACAACATGACCAAGAAATTGAACTTCCTTTAACCAAAATTCACACTTGGAGAATTTGGCATAGAGTTGTTCTTGTCTTAAAAGTTCAAGCACAAGTCGGAGATGTTGTTCGTGCTCTTCTTCATTTTTAGAATAGATCAATATGTCATCGATGAACACAATAACGAATTTATCGAGATACGGTTTGCACACGCGGTTCATAAGATCCATGAACACCGCCGGTGCGTTAGTGAGACCAAATGGCATGACAAGGAATTCATAACTACCATAACGAGTTCGGAAAGCGGTTTTGGAGACATCTTCCCCCTTAACCCTCAATTGATGATAACCCGAGCGGAGATCGATTTTCGAATATACACAAGACCCTTGTAGTTGATCAAAGAGGTCATCGATGCGAGGAAGAGGATATCGGTTCTTAACCGTCAATTTATTTAGTTCGCGATAATCAATGCACATTCGTAGGGATCCGTCTTTCTTTTTAACAAACAAAATCGGAGCGCCCCAAGGTGAATGGCTAGGTTGGATAAAACCACGATCAAGTAGTTCTTGGATTTGACTTTGCAATTCTTGCATTTCAGATGGAGCGAGTCTATATGGTGCACGCGCTACGGGTGCGGCTCCCGGAATAAGATCGATTTGGAATTCAACCGGTCGATGAGGCGGAAGACCCGGCAATTCATCGGGAAATACATCGGAATAGTCACTAACAATTGGCACATCATCGATGTGCTTCTCATCGGACTCGACTTTCTTAACGTGGGCAAGGATCGCAAAACAACCCTTACGGAGTAGTTTTCTAACTTTAAGGCACGAAACGAGGTTGAGTCTGGTGCAACTCTTATCGCCATAAACAATCAAAGGTTCACCATTCTCGATAGGAATTCGGATTGCGTTAAGATCACAAAGAATGTGAGATTTCGTTTTGACTAACCAATTCATACCGATTATTACATCAAAGCTTCCTAGTTCCATGGGTATCAAGTCAATTTCAAATTCCTTACCCAAAATGTTTAACGTACACCCCCGGTAATATGTGTCGGCACTTAATAGTTTTCCGTTAGCTACTTCAATGGTATAAGTGGTATCTAATGGAAGAGGTGGAGTGCTAAAAGAATGAGTCAAAGTCTTGGATACAAAGCATTTATCGGCACCCGAATCGAATAAGCAAGAGACATAAGAATTGTTGAGATGAAACGTACCCGTGACTAGTTCAGTGTCATCCCGGGCTTCCTCGGTGTTGATGTTGAAAGCTCGGCCGCGCGTATTGGTGTTATCTTTCCTTTTCGGGCATGCATTTCTATAATGACCCGTTTGGCCACATTCGTAACAAGTGCCCGTCTTTGGTGTATTGGGCCACTTTCGAGCGACGGGAGTGGCACTTTTACAATCGTTGGCCTTATGACCAACTCCTTGGCACCGGTGGCAAATTATCTTACTACATTCGCCAAAGTGATGTTTGTTGCATTTGTTGCAAAGAGGTAGGTTCCCGGCATAACCTTTCTTGCCGTCGGAGGTGTAAGGCTTCTTAGCAAAGTTGTTGTTGCTTGATTGGGAGGGTTCCCACTTTCTTTTGTTGCCGCTCGATTTATCCTCGGCTTTAGGTGCCAGAACTACGATTTCGTCAACCGTTTCGATTAGTTGGCGAGCCATGTTCATAGCGGCTTGATGAGTAGTGGGTTTGGATGACATCACCCCTTGTTTGATGCTTTTTGGAAGACCGAGCATGTAGAGCTCAATCCTTTGAGATTCGGGGTTAACAAGATTAGGACACATCAAGGATAGTTCGGCGAAGCGTTGATTATAAGCTTTAAGGTCGTTTCCGACCGCTTTCAAAGCTCTTAGTTCTTCCTCAAGCTTTCGGGTTTCTTCGCGCGGAAAATATTCAACAATCATCTTTTCCTTTAGATCGGCCCAAGAGAGGGCATGAGCTTCATCGGTACCCACCGATTGAACATAGGTGTTCCACCATGTTAGAGCAATTCCGGAGAAAGTGTGAGTGGAGTATTTGACCTTGTCTTGGTCCCGACAACCGCTTATGCTAAAGACGGCTTCCGTTTGCTCAAACCATCGGGTGAGCACGACCGGTCCCCCGGTTCCATCAAAAGTGTGAGGTTTGCACCCCATGAAAGCTTTATAGGAGCATCCCTCGTTTGAGTTTCCGGCTCCATTGTTGTTGTTGTTGTTGTTGTTGTTGTTGTGGTTGTTATTATTATTGTTGTTGGATGAGTGACCGGCCATGGCCGCATCTACGGCGGTAGCTATCATCCGTTCGAGAGCTTGTTCGGGAGTTTCATTGCGGCGTACACGACGAGGAGCCATTGTTCCTTCAAGACACAAGAATATCATTGATTAGTATTCTCAATAATACTAACCGTGATATAGAATAAAGATAAAGAGAAGTTTTTGTTTTTTTTTTTTTTTTTTTTTTTTTTTTTTTTTTTTTTTCTCGACTCGCCTTAAATTCTTTATGTCATAATGTCGGAACGTTCATACGAGTCACCGTAATATAATCCCGGAAATTATATTACCCTAATTCATATGTGCATTCGACATCATTTCATATAGTCAAGGTGGCGTGTCAATCAAATTAAACAACGTGAGATTAAGATGAACTAAGAGAAGATATGAGTAGAAACGTTCGAGTATAAATGCACAAGTAGTCAAGTAATTCCTACTTCAAGTCTATATGCCGGTTGTAGTCTAGACTCACCAATGTACCCTATGACTCGGGGTTGACACTAATGAACTCTAAATCCCTACAACCAACGCTCTGATACCATCTGTAGCGACCCGACCAAATCGTCATTGACGGCGCCGTCTACTTAGGTCCCGTTACGTGGTCATAAGTCTTTAAAACAACGTTGACCAAAAGATATGTCGCATTCATTTCAAATGTAAAGGTTGTTCAAGTTTTACAAGAATAGTTCCACCACAAGTTACGATACCAAGTTTAAGTACAAATGAAACTTATGCGACACAATTTAAAAGTATCCAAAAGACGCTCCATGTATGCATGTATACTCGACATCCAATGCAAGTATCAAAATAATGAGCGGAAGCATGTATCATGTATCGTTCAAGGACCTGAGAAAAACATAGAAATCTGTCAACGAAAACGTTGGTGAAATCATAGGTTTAAGTAAATAAGTACAAGTGAACCACAAGATTTGCATCAATGAAGTAATAGTAATACATTCCAAAAGTTTGTTTCACGAGCACCCAATTATCAATGCTTAACGTTTCCTTCCATTGAACCCCATCACTTAGTGCTAGAACATACACTGTTTCTCGAAAATATATTTCATTCGTAAACGGTAGCGAACCGTTTGAATGAGGGTTTGTCAAACCCATATGGATCCATACAACATAAGTTCTCGCTTACACCCGGCAAGTGTAACTAATGATAATCGAATTGAGGATTTTGTTCTAAACTCGTATGTAGAATGTTTGTTTTCCTGTACTTGTGTTCACTTAGTTCAAAAGAATCGTTTATGTTTTCTCATCCCAAATATAAGTTCAAAAAGAGTAAAAGTGGGACTATGATCTCACCTTGAGTGCACGAGTAGTAAAGTACTTCAACAAGTAAACGTGTGCAAAGAACAATGCTAGTCTTGACCTAAACAATAGGTTGTATCAATAACGGTAAACACGATAGGTCAAAGATGTTCAATTAGTCCTATGGCTCGTTACGACTCGATTATTTAGCATGTGAAATCAAATTGCCAAGTTTCATGCAAGATACAAGTATATAAATAAGTTAGGAAGGTTGCATAATCATTTGGTTAAGTTTGACAAAAAGTCAAACTTTGGTCGGTCAAAGTCAACGAAAGTCAACACGTTCGGGTCGGGTTCCGAACTATTTTTCTAATCTTAGAAATCATATATGAGCATGTTGGCCAAGTTACATGTTAATCGGAGGTGCGTAGCATGCCAAACATTATTCAAAAATTGACCAAGTTGGACAGAATTCTGGCCAGGCCATTTGGCGCGCCGCGCGGGGTAGGGGCGCGCCGCGCCACCCTCTGTGCAGGTCTGTTTCTGTTTTTCCCAAGTATGCACGAGCCAAAACCTTTTCCAACCCAACTCTTGACCCGCAAACACTTATAATGCCTATTATATATCGTTGGAAAGGTATTTTGACGAGGAATACAACTAAGTACATTTCATCAATCAAACTTCCACTTACAACAACCAAAAACCGTAATTAAACATTCATAATCAAAGTTTAAGTTCCAAAAACGCATTTTATGATTCGGGCAACCAATTTACATGTATGTTATGCCGTTTCGAAGGTAATCAAACACACATTGCAACAAAACACTTAACAACAATATCTCATAGCATTTGACGCATCAAAAGTTCATGTAAAGCTCATCAAACCCTAATCCAAAATCACAAATTCAACAATCTTGCATATGAAACTAATCCATGTCAACCTACATACCAATTTGAAGCTAGTGATGTTAGGAACACAATTAAAACATGAACTTTCATCATTCAACAACATATGAACACCTAAAACTCAAGATTAAGCAAGCATTCTTTCAATATGAACTAGTTACATCAAAATATCAAAAACGAGCATACAAATCACATAAACAAACTAGACTCGAGCCATAGACACTAATTAACAACCTTATAACTTAAAAATCTCAAGAACACAAGAATTAGTGATTTTAGAAAGTTACCCAAAATTGATGAAATCGGTATGGAAACGAAGAGGAGATCACGAGGAGTTCAAATATGCAATTTGTTTTGATCGAATCCTTCTTGAACGAATTTGGATGATGATTGAAGGTTTGAGGGTTTTGAGAGAAAAAGGTGAAGTATTATTTGGGAGGTGATAAAATGAATGGAGGGGAAAGAGTTGACTAGTTGACCTAGTCATCTCTTTCTCCATTTGGCAACTTTAGTCCCTCAACTTAGGAAACGGGTACGGGAATTACCTAAACGAGATAATTCAAACGCGTATTAACGAGATGTGTTATAAACATATAACGGAACCTAAATAGTTAAACGGAAAAGTAAATGGAAAAAGGCGGGATGTTACAAATATTAGTTACCAAGCTACAGGGAAGTATGCCAGTGGTACAACTCAACGTAGAACATATTTTTCAGTTACTTGTGTCCATATCGTAAAACATAAAATACATGTATTCTCATCCCGAAATATTTAGAGTTTAAAAGTGGGACTATATACTCACTCTTGTCTTGATGATATATATATTTTGACTCGGTCTTCCGGTTGATAATCACGAACCTATCCATATATAATATATCAATATGTTTTCATTTTTAAACAAACGTTACATATATATATACTTGTTATACTTTTAATACTTTGAATATTTCCTTAGTCCGTAGTTAGCATTTCTTTGTTAGTAACTCAATTTTAATGGTTCATTTTTAGATGTTTAATATACCCGCAATGAAATAAACCAAACCCCCAACGAAATAAATAAAACCCCATCGTATATGTATTGGTCGAGATTAATCTTGACCCATGGTACCGGTGTTGTCAAATGACGTGTTGCGTACATAAAGTACCGGTGTTGTCAAATGACGTGTTGCGTACAATCATGGGATCTTATGATTAATCTTCTCGTGTTGCTTACGGGTGATCCTGAACCATATGAAATTGAATTATGAGTACATATATATAAAATATCATGTTATCTTATAAAGATGTGATTTTATGTAAATTTTTCCAATGAATCCCGAAGTCAATTAAGTCCTGGATAACCAATTTTGTTTTGGTCATAGTTTCTTCGTTACAAGTCCGTTTTCGTTGATTCAAATTGCCATCTTCTTGGATCGAGTTCTTCTTTAAGACTATGAACTGTAAATACCTTGGTTTGTATTCAAAATCATACGGCATAAGTGAAAGTTTAGTGAAACATATGAAGTTAAACATTTTGTTACAACAAAATCATTTAATGACCATTTTTCCAAAAATACTTATACTTTGAAAAACCAAGTTTTACCTTGTTAAATTAACATATAAATAAGTTATGTTACATGTCTTGAAGTATTTTAAAAGTTAAGTTAGAAGGATCTATTTAGTTTGCAAACAAGTTTGAAAACATTCAAACTATGTTCTTGTTGTTAAACTTTTGTACCACAAAATAAGATAGCTATATATATATGAATTGAATAAGGTTATGAACATAGATTCTACCTCAAGTTCCTTGGATAAGTTTGCTGTAAAAGAGGAGTAAGAAGCTAGAATCAAAAGGGTGATAGAAGTGGATGAAAGATTGGAAGTAAGTTGGTGTTCTTGGAAGGTTTTCTTGAAGTGTTTTTGTATGGTTCTCTTATGGTGTTTTAGTATGGTTTTTGAAGCTAGATCTTCTTGGAAACTTTGCTGAATTGATTAAGGGTTTTAAGGGTTGTGAAAGAGTGTGTGTTTAACTAAAAATGAGGTTAGAAAATGAACTAGAAATGGTGATACTTATAACCTAAAAAAAACGTGTATCATGTAATACATGATAAGATTTTTAGTTTGTAATTTTGTTAATTAGTCAAGTAATCATCCAAAAGTAATTACCTAGCTCTAAGGGCATGAATAATGGCTGGTTAGGTGGTGATTTTGATGTGTATTTACTATTAGTAAATACGTATAGGAGCTAGGTATGATACGAGTACAAATACTCTAGGTATACGTATAGAAATTTTGTGAAAAATGAAATGAGGATTCAAATATAGCTATCTTTTGTGAATACACTTATATGGTTTTATGTATTTAAGTTCTTTAAAAGTAATTAAATACATTACTTATACAATATATGTATAACATTATAAGTCTTAAGTATATATGTCAAATAACGTTACGTATTGTTATCGTTTTGAAAACTTAAGTTAGTAGTTTCAAAATATACTTGTAACTTATTGTTATTAATACAAAATGAGATATTAAAACATTCTTTAATCATGTTAAATATGTATATATACATATATATACACAAACGTATAATTATCATATATTGTATAGTTCGTGATATCATCGGTCAAACTAGACGGTCAAACGTTGTGTAAAACTCTTTTCGGAAACATAAGTCTCAACAATTTGGATTGCTTATCAAGTTGGTAATGTTTAATTTATGTAAATATCAATCTTATAAGTATAGAACGATCGAAAAAGTGCGGGTCGTTACATTACCTCCCCGTTAAATAAATTTCGTCCCGAAATTTTAAAATTGTACCTATTTTGCGTTATCGAGAAACAAGTGTGGATACTTTTGTTTCATTTGATCCTCTCGTTCCCACGTAAACTCGGGACCTCTTCTAGCATTCCAACGAACCTTAACAATCGGTATATTGCTCTGTTTGAGCTGTTTAACTTCACGGTCCATGATTTCGATTGGTTCTTCGACGAATTGTAGTTTCTCGTCGACATGGATTTCTTTAAGAGGAATGGTGAGGTCTTCCTTTGCAAGACACTTCTTCAGGTTTGAGACGTGAAAGGTATTATGTACTCCAGCGAGTTGTTGCGGTAACTCGAGCCGATAAGCTACCGGTCCAATGCGTTCGATGATCTTAAACGGGCCTACGTACCTTGGGTTCAGTTTACCCCTTTTTCCAAAACGTATCACACCTTTCCAAGGTGACACCTTTAGCATAACCATGTCCCCGACCTGAAACTCTAATGGTTTCCTTCGGACATCGGCGTAGCTCTTTTGGCGACTGCGGGCTGTTTTTAATCTCTCCTTGATTTGCACTATCTTTTCAGTCGTTTCATGTATGATCTCGGGACTAGTTAATTGTCGATCTCCTACTTCATTCCAACAGATAGGAGATCTACACTTCCTTCCGTACAATGCTTCGAATGGCGCAGCTCCAATGCTCGCATGATAACTATTATTATACGAGAATTCTGCTAACGGTAGATATTTATCCCATCCGTTTCCAAAATCGATCACACATGCCATGAGCATGTCTTCGAGAGTCTGAATCGTTCTCTCACTCTGTCCATCGGTTTGTGGATGATATGCGGTACTCATATCCAAACGAGTTCCTAGTGCCTCCTGTAGTGATTGCCAAAACTTTGAGGTAAATCTACTATCACGATCGGATATAATGGAAATAGGTATCCCATGCCTTGAAACAACTTCCTTTATATACAATCGTAATAGTTTCTCCATTCTATCCGTTTCCTTTATAGGCAAGAAATGTGCAGACTTGGTGAGACGATCAACAATCACCCAAATGGTGTCGTATCCCCAGGCAGTCTTTGGTAACTTCGTGATGAAATCCATGGTAATACCATCCCATTTCCATTCTGGGATTTCTGGTTGTTGAAGTAACCCTGACGGCTTTTGATGTTCTGCTTTGACTTTGGAACAAGTCAAACATTCCCCAACATATGTTGCAACGTCGGTCTTTAAGTTAGGCCACCAATAACGTGTCTTAAGATCTTGATACATCTTTCCAACTCCAGGATGTATCGAGTATCTTGTCTTATGTGCCTCGTTCAATATTAACTTCCTTAATCCACCCAACTTCGGTACCCAAATACGATTTGCAAAATATCTAATTCCGTCTTCCCGTATAACGAGTTGCTTCTCATACTTCTTCATTATTTCATTCTTTATGTTTTCTTTATTGAGTGCTTCTTGTTGAACTTCTTTGATTTGTGAGTTGAGATTCATGCGAATTTTTATATTCATTGCTCGAACTCGAATTGGTTCTCGTTCCTTTCTGCTTAAAGCATCGGCCACCACGTTCGCCTTTCCGGGATGATAACGAATTTCACAATCATAGTCGTTTATTAACTCGACCCACCTACGTTGCCTCATGTTCAATTGTTTCTGATCAAAAATATGTTGAAGGCTTTTATGATCAGTAAACACAGTGAATTTAACCCCATACAAGTAGTGTCTCCACATCTTCAATGCAAACACGACTGCTCCCAATTCTAGATCATGCGTCGTATAATTTCGCTCGTGAATCTTCAATTGTCGGGATGCAAATGCAATTACTTTCTTTCGTTGCATAAGAACACAACCAAAACCTTGTCGCGAAGCGTCACAATATATTTCAAAATCATCGTTCCCTTCAGGTAACGATAAAATAGGCGCCGTAGTTAACTTCTTCTTCAATAATTGAAATGCGTTCTCCTGCTCCGAGGTCCATTCGTATTTCTTCCCTTTTTGCGTTAATGCTGTCAACGGCTTAGCTATTCGAGAAAAATCTTGAATAAACCTTCTATAATAACCGGCTAAACCCAAAAATTGGCGTATCTGCATTGGTGTCTTAGGAGTCTCCCATTTTTCAATGGCTTCAATTTTTGCTGGATCAACCTGAATTCCTTTGCTACTAACAACGTGGCCAAGAAATTGTACTTCTTTCAACCAGAAAGCACACTTAGAAAATTTAGCATAAAGTTGTTCTTTTCTCAACAACTCCAGTATCAACCTTAAATGCTCTTCATGCTCTTGCTCACTCTTGGAATAGATAAGAATATCATCAATGAAAACGATAACAAACTTATCTAAATACGGACTACAAACTCGATTCATGAGGTCCATGAATACAGCTGGCGCATTCGTCAATCCAAACGGCATAACCAAAAATTCGTAATGACCATAACGTGTCCGAAAAGCAGTTTTCGGAATGTCCTCTTCTTTGACGCGTAGTTGATGATAGCCCGATCTTAAGTCGATTTTTGAATAAACACATGATCCTTGCAATTGATCAAATAAGTCATCAATTCTCGGTAGTGGATACCGATTCTTGATAGTTAACTTATTTAATTCACGATAGTCTATACACATCCTAAAAGATCCATCTTTCTTCTTAACAAACAAAATTGGAGCTCCCCACGGTGAAGTACTCGGTCGTATGAATCCACGGTCCAGTAATTCTATTAACTGACTTTGAAGTTCTTTTAACTCGGACGGTGCAAGTCTATATGGAGCACGAGCCACTGGTGCAGCTCCTGGTACTAAATCTATTTGAAATTCTACCGATCTAAATGGAGGTAATCCCGGCAATTCTTCCGGAAAAACTTCAGGAAAATCTCTTGCCACAGGCACGTCGTTGATGCACTTTTCTTTCTTTTCGACTTTATTAACATATGCTAAAATAGCGTAACATCCCTTTTCTAAACACTTCTTGGCTTTCAAACAGCTAATGAGTTTTAGCTTTGAATTACCCTTCTCTCCATAAATCATCACTGGCATTTTATCCTTACCAGGAATACGAATTGCCTTCTTGGCACAAACAACTTCCGCTCCTATTTTGGACATCCAGTCCATGCCGACTATTACATCAAAACCTCCTAATTCTACGGGTATTAAGTCGATTTTAAACGTTTCTCCAGCTAGATTTATTTCACAATCACGACAAATTTTATCGGCTTTAATTAGCTTACCATTAGCTAACTCAATCAAGTACTTAGCATCTAGAGGTAATGATGAACAATTCAATTTAGTGTAAAAATTTATACACACGTAACTTCTATCGGCGCCAGTATCAAATAAAATAGATGCTGATAAGTTATTAATGGTAAATGTACCCGTAACAAGTTCCGGGTCTTCTCGTGCCTCTCTAGCATTAATAACAAACGCTCTTCCACGTGCAGGTCCGCCATTCTGATTCGGGCACTGGCTCTTATAATGACCTTGTTTTCCACACCCAAAACAAGTAATGTTAGCCAAAGCAGTTCTATTTGCGTTGGTGGCAGGAGTCTTGTTGCCATTTGTAACGAGAGCCTTACAATCTTCCGCAAGATGACCTTGTCGATTACACTTGGTGCATAACACACTACAGTAACCAAAGTGATGTTTGTGGCAACGGTTGCATAAAGGATTTTGTCCTTTATAACCAAAGCTTAAACCACTACCCGCACCTTGCGTGTTTTCTTGTTTCTTAAAAGATTGTTGTTGGTTACCTCGATCATAATTTCCATTCCACTTTCTTTTGTTACCTGATACCTTCACATCAGTATTGGATACTTTCTTATCCATGATGACCTGATCCATTAGCTCGTTTGCCATGGTTATAGCTTCATGAATTGTCTTAGGTTTCGATGCTGTAACATTTGCCTTGACCTTTTTGGGCAAACCAGCTTTGTACATTTCAATCTTCCGTTCTTCGGTTGGAACCAATTCAGGACATAGCAAAACTAATTCCATGAATCGCTGGTTGTAGTTGGTGATTTCAGTACCAACCACCTTCAAACTTCGTAACTCATCTTCTAACTTAATAACCTCATTCCTTGGACAATACTCGGTGATTATCATTGCTTTGAATTCTTCCCATGGAGTATCATAAGCTACATCTCCTCCTACCGCCTTCACATAATTCTTCCACCATGTGAGTGCACTATCTTGTAAAGTGCACGATGCAAACTTGGTCATGTCTTTTTCATCACAACCGCTGATTTTGAACACCGTCTCCATCTTTTCTATCCATCGGGTTAAACCGGTAGGTCCTTCCGTTCCACTGAATGATGATGGCTTGCAAGCTTGGAACGTCTTGTAGGAGCATCCTACACGAGGATTTGGATTAACTGCAGCAGCTCTTGCAGCCTCAACCCATAACATTCTGTCGTTCACTCGCTGGTTGATGAGTTCCTCGAGTTCTTGTTCCGTCATTCGATTCAATCGCGCCATTTCTTAATGAAAGAAAATAATTATTCACATGGATTATTATAGATGTAGTGTGTATTTATAGTACATTATAGCTTATTAATAATATGAACTAGGAATTATTATAAAAGCCTTTTCTTCTTATTAGCGTTTTATAATTATATCTTGGGTAGTACCTACCCGTTAATGTTCATACTTAATAGCTTAGTACAGAATCAATTACTACAATCTAAATAATACTTAACCATGGAAAATTATTGCATTTCATACTTCAATATTTTACATATGCTTATCTTACATCGAACATTAAGCAAACCACACTATTAATATTATACAAAACATTATTCGGTTCCATGGTTTGACACAGCAGCGCATCGTTTGATCTATTTTCTAGGACGTTTAGACACAAAGATTTGCTTAACGCTTATCCTAACTGTCTGCCTATATTTTGGCTGTGGGACTGAAGAACTGGATGCCGGGACAGAACGAATAGGAATAGCGGGGATAGGGGTGGTAGTGTTGAGTGGAATTGGTGCCACATCATTCTCATTAAACTCGGGATTTGGATTTTCTAATTCATTAGCCTTTCGTTTCTTTCCTAGTTCGAACTCGTCTTTTGTAATTTCCTGTATTTCTTCCTCGGGTTCACTTTCCTCCTCGGGTTCACTTTCCTCCTCGGGTTCACTTTCCTCCTCGGGTTCACTTTCCGGGTTCTCTATAGTTGGTTCATCCGGAATTTGTGAGTCTTCCCCAAGGATATCATTTTCGTCATCGGACAGGTTAATGACTGGAACGCCATCTGAAGATTCTGATTCGGAGTCGTTGATTGTGATAACAATTTTTGAGCTCGACATCTATCACACAACAACTAACCCATTAGTACTTATATAATATTTACATATAAATTTTAACCAACAGTGATAAGCAATGGTTTTTTTTTTTTTAAATCAGACCCGGTCAAAGTCCAGACTTACTAATGTATCCTAACGGCTTCTCGGTTAGACACACTAATGCAGACCTGGTTCGCTAAGACCAACGCTCTGATACCACATGTCATAACCCGTCCTTAACCATAAGAACGCGTTAGATAACGTATGATTTCATTGCGAGGTATTGACCTCTATATGAGACATTTTTGAAAGAAAACTGCATATATTATACATTACAAACCATAACCATTATTTTTGTTACAAGCTTAAGACAATAAAAAGAAGATTAACGTTTAGCGATAATCTTCGACTTACAAACTTTACAAATGATGACAACAACACGGTTTCTAGCATATTTTACAATACAACATCTCGGATATGCAGTTTTATTTTTGACACAAACATGCGTACGCAAGATCCTGGTTAGATCCAACATGATGCAGCGGAAGCTTTAGAAATCACCTGAGAATAGACATGTTTTAAAAAGGTCAACATAAAGTTGGTGAGATATAGGTTTAATGCCGGCAGCAATATATATATAGACCACAAGATTTCGTATATAAACAGTTTAATAAAAGTATTCTAAGTGGTTGAGCACTCGGTAACCATACTTAACATTTTCACGTCGCATATTCCCTTTAATATGAAATCTTACTACACCGTACCAAGTGTAGTCACAAAACGAAGTACTGTGCAACCGTTGAATACTGGTCGTCCAGTCCGGTTGGGGTTGTCAGGCCCGATAGATCTATCAACAGGATTCGCGTTTACAATACCGCTGTAAATATTAGTTACCAAGCTACAGGGAAGTATGCCAGTGGTACAACTCAACGTAGAACATATTTTTCAGTTACTTGTGTCCATATCGTAAAACATAAAATACATGTATTCTCATCCCGAAATATTTAGAGTTTAAAAGTGGGACTATATACTCACTCTTGTCTTGATGATATATATATTTTGACTCGGTCTTCCGGTTGATAATCACGAACCTATCCATATATAATATATCAATATGTTTTCATTTTTAAACAAACGTTACATATATATATACTTGTTATACTTTTAATACTTTGAATATTTCCTTAGTCCGTAGTTAGCATTTCTTTGTTAGTAACTCAATTTTAATGGTTCATTTTTAGATGTTTAATATACCCGCAATGAAATAAACCAAACCCCCAACGAAATAAATAAAACCCCATCGTATATGTATTGGTCGAGATTAATCTTGACCCATGGTACCGGTGTTGTCAAATGACGTGTTGCGTACATAAAGTACCGGTGTTGTCAAATGACGTGTTGCGTACAATCATGGGATCTTATGATTAATCTTCTCGTGTTGCTTACGGGTGATCCTGAACCATATGAAATTGAATTATGAGTACATATATATAAAATATCATGTTATCTTATAAAGATGTGATTTTATGTAAATTTTTCCAATGAATCCCGAAGTCAATTAAGTCCTGGATAACCAATTTTGTTTTGGTCATAGTTTCTTCGTTACAAGTCCGTTTTTGTTGATTCAAATTGCCATCTTCTTGGATCGAGTTCTTCTTTAAGACTATGAACTGTAAATACCTTGGTTTGTATTCAAAATCATACGGCATAAGTGAAAGTTTAGTGAAACATATGAAGTTAAACATTTTGTTACAACAAAATCATTTAATGACCATTTTTCCAAAAATACTTATACTTTGAAAAACCAAGTTTTACCTTGTTAAATTAACATATAAATAAGTTATGTTACATGTCTTGAAGTATTTTAAAAGTTAAGTTAGAAGGATCTATTTAGTTTGCAAACAAGTTTGAAAACATTCAAACTATGTTCTTGTTGTTAAACTTTTGTACCACAAAATAAGATAGCTATATATATATGAATTGAATAAGGTTATGAACATAGATTCTACCTCAAGTTCCTTGGATAAGTTTGCTGTAAAAGAGGAGTAAGAAGCTAGAATCAAAAGGGTGATAGAAGTGGATGAAAGATTGGAAGTAAGTTGGTGTTCTTGGAAGGTTTTCTTGAAGTGTTTTTGTATGGTTCTCTTATGGTGTTTTAGTATGGTTTTTGAAGCTAGATCTTCTTGGAAACTTTGCTGAATTGATTAAGGGTTTTAAGGGTTGTGAAAGAGTGTGTGTTTAACTAAAAATGAGGTTAGAAAATGAACTAGAAATGGTGATACTTATAACCTAAAAAAAACGTGTATCATGTAATACATGATAAGATTTTTAGTTTGTAATTTTGTTAATTAGTCAAGTAATCATCCAAAAGTAATTACCTAGCTCTAAGGGCATGAATAATGGCTGGTTAGGTGGTGATTTTGATGTGTATTTACTATTAGTAAATACGTATAGGAGCTAGGTATGATACGAGTACAAATACTCTAGGTATACGTATAGAAATTTTGTGAAAAATGAAATGAGGATTCAAATATAGCTATCTTTTGTGAATACACTTATATGGTTTTATGTATTTAAGTTCTTTAAAAGTAATTAAATACATTACTTATACAATATATGTATAACATTATAAGTCTTAAGTATATATGTCAAATAACGTTACGTATTGTTATCGTTTTGAAAACTTAAGTTAGTAGTTTCAAAATATACTTGTAACTTATTGTTATTAATACAAAATGAGATATTAAAACATTCTTTAATCATGTTAAATATGTATATATACATATATATACACAAACGTATAATTATCATATATTGTATAGTTCGTGATATCATCGGTCAAACTAGACGGTCAAACGTTGTGTAAAACTCTTTTCGGAAACATAAGTCTCAACAATTTGGATTGCTTATCAAGTTGGTAATGTTTAATTTATGTAAATATCAATCTTATAAGTATAGAACGATCGAAAAAGTGCGGGTCGTTACATTATGAGACATTTTTCAAAGACTGCATCATTTTTAAAACAAACCATAACCTTTATTTCATAGATAAAGGTTTTAAAAGCTTTACGTAGATTATCAAATAATGATAATCTAAAATATCCTGTTTACACACGACCATTACATAATGGTTTACAATACAAATATGTTACAACAAAATAAGTTTCTTGAATGCAGTTTTTACACAATATCATACAAGCATGGACTCCAAATCTCGTCCTTATTTAAGTATGCGACAGCGGAAGCTCTTAATAATCACCTGAGAATAAACATGCTTAAAACGTCAACAAAAATGTTGGTGAGTTATAGGTTTAACCTATATATATCAAATCATAATAATAGACCACAAGATTTCATATTTCAATACACATCCCATACATAAAGATAAAAATCATTCATATGGTGAACACCTGGTAACCGACATTAACAAGATGCATATATAAGAATATCCCCATCATTCCGGGACACCCTTCGAATATGATATAAATTTCGAAGTACTAAAGCATCCGGTACTTTGGATGGGGTTTGTTAGGCCCAATAGATCTATCTTTAGGATTCGCGTCAATTAGGGTGTCTGTTCCCTAATTCTTAGATTACCAGACTTAATAAAAATGGGCATATTCGATTTCGATAATTCAACCATAGAATGTAGTTTCACGTACTTGTGTCTATTTTGTAAATCATTTATAAAACCTGCATGTATTCTCATCCCAAAAATATTAGATTTTAAAAGTGGGACTATAACTCACTTTCACAGATTTTTACTTCATCGGGAAGTAAGACTTGGCCACTGGTTGATTCAAGAACCTATAACAATATATACATGTATATCAAAGTATGTTCAAAATATATTTACAACACTTTTAATATATTTTGATGTTTTAAGTTTATTAAGTCAGCTGTCCTCGTTAATAACCTACAACTAGTTGTCCACAGTTAGATGTACAGAAATAAATCGATAAATATTATCTTGAATCAATCCACGACCCAGTGTATACGTATCTCAGTATTGATCACAACTCAAACTATATATATTTTGGAATCAACCTCAACCCTGTATAGCTAACTCCAACATTCACATATAGAGTGTCTATGGTTGTTCCGAAATATATATAGATGTGTCGACATGATAGTTCGAAACATTGTATACGTGTCTATGGTATCTCAAGATTACATAATATACAATACAAGTTGATTAAGTTATGGTTGGAATAGATTTGTTACCAATTTTCACGTAGCTAAAATGAGAAAAATTATCCAATCTTGTTTTACCCATAACTTCTTCATTTTAAATCCGTTTTGAGTGAATCAAATTGCTATGGTTTCATATTGAACTCTATTTTATGAATCTAAACAGAAAAAGTATAGGTTTATAGTCGGAAAAATAAGTTACAAGTCGTTTTTGTAAAGGTAGTCATTTCAGTCGAAAGAACGACGTCTATATGACCATTTTAGAAAACATACTTTCACTTTGAGTTTAACCATAATTTTTGGATATAGTTTCATGTTCATAATAAAAATCATTTTCTCAGAATAACAAATTTTAAATCAAAGTTTATCATAGTTTTTAATTAACTAACCCAAAACAGCCCGCGGTGTTACTACGACGGCGTAAATCCGGTTTTACGGTGTTTTTCGTGTTTCCAGGTTTTAAATCATTAAGTTAGCATATCATATAGATATAGAACATGTGTTTAGTTGATTTTAAAAGTCAAGTTAGAAGGATTAACTTTTGTTTGCGAACAAGTTTAGAATTAACTAAACTATGTTCTAGTGATTACAAGTTTAAACCTTCGAATAAGATAGCTTTATATGTATGAATCGAATGATGTTATGAACATCATTACTACCTTAAGTTCCTTGGATAAACCTACTGGAAAATAGAAAAATGGATCTAGCTTCAATGGATCCTTGGATGGCTCGAAGTTCTTGAAGCAGAATCATGACACGAAAACAAGTTCAAGTAAGATCATCACTTGAAATAAGATTGTTATAGTTATAGAAATTGAACCAAAGTTTGAATATGATTATTACCTTGTATTAGAATGATAACCTACTGTAAGAAACAAAGATTTCTTGAGGTTGGATGATCACCTTACAAGATTGGAAGTGAGCTAGCAAACTTGAAAGTATTCTTGATTTTATGAAACTAGAACTTTTGGAATTTATGAAGAACACTTAGAACTTGAAGATAGAACTTGAGAGAGATCAATTAGATGAAGAAAATTGAAGAATGAAAGTGTTTGTAGGTGTTTTTGGTCGTTGGTGTATGGATTAGATATAAAGGATATGTAATTTTGTTTTCATGTAAATAAGTCATGAATGATTACTCATATTTTTATAATTTTATGAGATATTTCATGCTAGTTGCCAAATGATGGTTCCCACATGTGTTAGGTGACTCACATGGGCTGCTAAGAGCTGATCATTGGAGTGTATATACCAATAGTACATACATCTAAAAGCTTTGTATTGTACGAGTACGAATACGGGTGCATACGAGTAGAATTGTTGATGAAACTGAACGAGGATGCAATTGTAAGCATTTTTGTTAAGTAGAAGTATTTTGATAAGTGTATTGAAGTCTTTCAAAAGTGTATAAATACATATTAAAACACTACATGTATATATATTTTAACTGAGTCGTTAAGTCATCGTTAGTCGTTACATGTAAGTGTTGTTTTGAAACCTTTAGGTTAACGATCTTGTTAAATGTTGTTAACTCAATGTTTATAATATCAAATGAGATTTTAAATTATTATATTATCATGATATTATCATGTATGAATATCTCTTAATATGATATATATACATTAAATGTCTTTACAACGATAATCGTTACATGTATGTCTCGTTTAAAAATCATTAAGTTAGTAGTCTTGTTTTTACATATGTAGTTCATTGTTAATATACTTAATGATATATTTCCTTATCATAGTATCATGTTAACTATATATATATATATATCCATATATATGTCATCATATAGTTTTTACAAGTTTTAACGTTCGTGAATCACCGGTCAACTTGGGTGGTCAATTGTCTATATGAAACATATTTCAATTAATCAAGTCTTAACAAGTTTGATTGCTTAACATGTTGGAAACATTTAATCATGTAAATATCAATCTCAATTAATATATATAAACATGGAAAAGTTCGGGTCACTACATTTACCAACATGGGCCAAAAAGTAAGCAACTCCATAGGGTATACTAATAAATGTATCCCTATCTCTGCTCGCATCTAAGTACCAAAGGTCAATATAATTAATTTTATCTGTATTAGTAAATGACCTTTGGTTTATTGTGTTCGCTATAAACTTATGAGTTATTCTAAAGTGAACATCAGTGATCTTTAGGTATGATTCTTGGCCTGGCTCAAATGTATTTCTATTAGTGAAAGATTGCCAGACTGTCGAAGAATCATAATTTCCTGTATATCTAGCTCCTGTAAAAATATACTCCCTAAAACCTGGAGTCAACATCTCCTCAACGGTGTAAATCCCTAATGCGCCAGTCACGTTACTTAGGGACATACTTCTATCTACCCCACCCAGTCGAAATTGTAGAAAATTAAGGTCATTGATAGTTTCTGGGTGTAAACTCATTCTAACGGTAGAATAGAACTCTAAACACCATTCTCTATATACAGAGCTATTTAATCTAAACAATCTCTCAAAATCATTAATAACCAAAGTCATTCCAAATTCGTTTGTAAAACTTTGGTTTAAAATTCCCCTTATTTGTTCATCTAGGTTGACTGGGTGTCCTAAAGGATCCCAATCCACAACGTATACTGGAGAGATGTTTCTACTTACCAGAGAAAGTAAGTCCTTAACCTTCTGTAACCGGTTAGGTAAATCATAAGGAAATCTCAGGTTCGGGTGTAGATTCTGAAGTTGTTGTTCCATTTCCGGTGTTACTTGTTCTTCCCCTTGCTGTTGGTTAACAGCTCTCATTCTAAATAATCCCTGCATAACATTTTAAAACAAGAGAATCGTCCCAATTGGGTATGTTAATGTTAGCAAAGAATTCATCCTTGACATACAAGCTTATTTCAACACCACAGGAATCAATAGTTCAACAATAGTTTACTCCTAAAAATTAAAACAAACAACAATAAAACAAAAATTCATAATCATAAATCAAGTTTCAAAAACAAAGTTTAATTTACAAGTAGAAACACGCAATGAGCTAAGCATATATAATCCAATTCAATCATATTGCGTATATTGCAGGTCCTAATCATCGTTATAATACATACTTGATTCATGACAATTACAAAAAATTATCAAATTTAGACGAAAATTCAAATCACAAAATCAAAAAATCAAACTTATATTCAAAGCTTCTACTACTATCAAAACATCTAAAAACATCTAATTAGACCCAAAATAACACAATTCAATAGCAATTCCTCAATTTCCCCAATTTACATAAACCCTAACTTTTCAATAATCAGTTAAACATCAAATTCTTATGCTAATCGGATTTAACATCACACTAACAACATAGGTATAGCATTAATCAAGCAAAATTCAATAATATCATGCATTAATTCGGATTAAAGCCATAAAAATAATAAATGAAAAAGTTGAAAAACAAGTGGTAAAAACGGGTTTAGGACCCTTACCAATCTCGGCATGTTGAAAGGTAGATGAATTGGAGGAGATTTATAGTGTTAACTTAGTGTTTGGGTGTGATTTTTGGGGTTTTTGCTCACCTCCTTCGTCCACAAAAAAAAAATAAAGTGTGTGAAGGTGAAGTGGAGGTCGACTGATATCTCTCTGGTTTTATACTCTATGCGTTTCGCGTAGTACTACGCGTTTCGCGTAGCTTTTAAATCTACGCGTTTCGTGTGGATTGTCACACGTTTCGCGTAAGTGTTCCGTCCCCCCCCCCCTTTTTAAACTTTATAATTATCAAACCTTTAAAATTTCTTTTATAAATTTATAATTGTAGCTATGGAAATTTCGGTTGTTATACCTAGTCTTTATCTGTTTATAAATTTTAAAAATTAATTTATAAAATTTAATAATTTAAAAGTTAAGGTTTTTAATATTTTACGAAAATAAAAATAAAACAAAAACATTCTATTTATTTATTTATTTTTTTATTATATATATATATATATATATATATATATATATATATATATATATATATATATATATATATATATATATATATTTCAACTTTATAAGTACTTAAATTTCAAAATATCAATTTTAAATTTATATTTGAGGTAACGAAAATTTCGGTTGGTATACCTAGTCTTTATCCGTTTATAAATTTTTAATTTCAATTTATAATTTAATACTTTAAAAGTTAAAGTTTTAATATTTTTCAAGAACAACTTAAAAACAAAACACTCTATTTTTTTATTTTTAAATTTTAAAATTAAAAGAAAATCAATATTTAAAATTAAAAACAAGTACATGAAAAATAAAAATTAAATGAATTTAAAATACACTCTTTTTTTTAAAAATTTTAAAATATACTTTTAAACCAACTAATTTTCAAACTTAAAACTTTGTTTCCTATCAACTAGGTAGAGACAATCTCGGTTGTTACACCTATCATTACCCACGACAAAAGTTTATAAGTTATATATCTTTACGGTTATTGATAAAAAAAGTATTTTTAGTAGTTTTAATTTTTCTTTTTTTTTTTGTGGTTTACTATTTAAAAGATATATTATGAATCCAACAATTAATTTCGTGCAATTTGAAGAATGACAATTCAGTTATTACACTTAGCATTATCGTTTTCAATGAAAACAGGTTAAACTCAAAGTTTATCAATTTTAAATGGTAAACCCTTTTAATAGAAACACAACAAACAAATACAAACTAAACACACCAAAACAAAAATTCAAAAACACAAAAATGCACAAAATTACAAAAATGCACAAACACACAATTGGCGAGAAAAAGGATTAGATTGTGAAACCGCGTTGACTTGCCTCGTAGTGGAGTCGCATCATTTCGCCCCCCATGAATTCGTAGGCGTAACCTCGTTGGTTTAAGAGGTTTTCCTTTGAACATTTAAAAGGCCCTTCTCGGCATAAGGTTACGTACTCGAAATTAGAGTCTGTCTGGTTCCTTGGGCACTTTCTGTAATGAGCTGGTTTTCCACATTTTACACACTTGCCCAAATGACGCGCTCGACGTTTCATAGCTGATTTTGATTTTCCTTTGGCATAATTTTTCTCGTTAAGTTTTTGCCTTATTTCTTTACTCGCCTGATCGCATCTTCTTTTAATATCTAAAACCACATCTCTCGGTAAAATTTTATCGCACATCAAAAAGAAGTGGTTGTAGACATATTGATTGCGCATCTTGAAAATAAACAATAAATAAAAATGAAAAGAAGAAAATAAAAATAAAAAGGTAGAATGGAGGGAGAAGACTAGTTCTTTAGTGTCTGCTAGGGAAAGACCGAACAAACCCCACTCTTAAAGATGAAAATAAAGTTCGAGAATGGAGTTGAAAACCTTAAAGTTACCATGAATTTACTTGTCCTTAGGGTAGAATGTGATCTCGTCTCTTTCTGTAGTATTGATTCCTTCAAAGTATAATTTAAGTCGATGACCGTTCACTTTGAAAGTTCCACCGTCTTTGCTATATAATTCTGCATATCCAGATGGAAAAACTTGATTTATTATATATGGCCCAGTCCATCGGGATCTAAGTTTCCCAGGTGAAAACTTAAAACGTGATTGGAATACTAATACTTTATCCCCTTGTTCAAATTCTTTCTTTTATTTTAACCGTGCATCGTGCCATCTTTTAGTTTTCTCCTTGTATGTTTTAGAGTTTTCATATGCTTGTAGTCTTAATTCATCTAATTCATTTAGTTGTAAGAATCGGTTTTCTCCGGCTTTCACAAGGTCGGTATTACATTCTCTCAGAGCCCAATATGCCTTGTGTTCAACTTCGACAGGTAGATGACACGCCTTACCGTAAATCAATTGGAAAGGTGTAGTACCGATGGGTGTTTTAAACGCAGTTCTAAATGCCCAAAGCGCATCATCTAGCTTTCGATGCCAGATTTTTGGATTATTTTTAACCGTTTTTTCTAAAATTCATTTAAGACCTCTGTTTGTGTTTTCAACTTGACCACTCGTTTGAGGGTGGTAAGAAGTTGAAAAACGATGATTAACTCTGTACTTTTTTAGCACTTTCTCGAGTAGTTGATTTGTAAAATGAGTTCCACGATCACTGATTAATGCTTTTGGAATTCCAAAACGCGAGAAAAGATTTTTAAGAAAGTTGACAACAACTCGAGCATCGTTAGTGGGTAGGGCTTTTGCTTCAGCCCATTTAGAAACGTAATCGACTGCCACGAGAATGTATTTGCATTTGTTAGAAGCGGGGAATGGACCCATGAAGTCAATACCCCAAATGTCGAATACTTCGCATACTAGGATGCTTTGTTGTGGCATTTCGTTTCTCTTGGAGATATTTCCAGATCTTTGACAAGAATCACAAGTTTTTACCATATTGTATGCATCTTTAAAAATTGTAGGCCAGTAAAAACCTGAGTCAAAAACCTTTTTGGCTGTATAGCTTGGTCCGAAATGTCCACCAGCCGGTCCTTCATGACAGTGCTCTAGAATTTGTTGAGCTTCTTTGCCGTATACACATCGACGAATAACTTGGTCAGCCCCTACACGAAAGAGGTTAGGGCTTTCCCAGAAGTAAAACTTCAGATCAGCAAAGAATTTCTTCTTTTGCTGATAAGTTTGATTTTTAACGAGAATTCCTGCGGCTAGATAATTAGCATAGCCCGCAAACCATGGAATTTCTTCTTCTGTTTCAATTCTCATAAGGAACTCGTCCGGAAAAGTATCGTGAATAACAGATTCGTCGAGTGTTTCTAAGTTAGGATTTTCAAGACGGGATAAGTGATCTGCAGCGAGATTTTCAGCACCTTTTTTATCCTTAACTTCAATGTCGAATTCTTATAGGAGTAGAATCCAACGAATTAGTCTAGGTTTAGCATCTTGCTTTTTAAATAAGTACTTTAGGGTTGAATGATCGGTATAAACAATTGTTTTAGATAACACTAAGTAAGATCTAAACTTATCGAAAGAAAAAACTACTGCAAGAAGCTCCTTCTCAGTAGTTGTGTAATTCAACTTAGCTCCTGTAAGTGTTTTACTTGCGTAATAGATTGGTTGAAATTTGTTATCTTGACGTTGACCTAAAACAGCTCCCATCGCGAAATCACTAGCATCACACATTAGCTCGAAAGGTCTGGACCAGTCGGGTGATACCATAATGGGCGCATTCGTAAGTTTATCTTTTAGAATTGAGAAAGCTTGTAAGCATTCATCATTGAAGTCGAATGTACTGTCTTTCTCGAGAAGTTTAGTCATGGGTCTAGCGATTTTGGAAAAATCCTTTATGAATCGTCGATAGAATCCCGCATGACCTAAGAAACTTCGAATTCCTTTAACGTTAGTTGGAGGAGGAAGCTTTGAGATTACATCGATCTTAGCTTTGTCTACTTCCATTCCATCTCGAGAAATCTTTTGTCCTAAAACAATGCCTTCCTTCACCATGAAGTGACATTTTTCCCAATTTAAAACAAGATTTGAATCCTCACAACGAATTAACATTCGCTCGAGGTTTGAAAGGCATGAATCGAAGGAGTCTCCAAAAACAGAGAAATCGTCCATAAAGACTTCCATACTTCCTTCTATCATGTCATGAAATATTGCCATCATACACCTTTGAAAGGTGCCTGGCGCGTTGCATAATCCGAACGGCATTCGTCGGTATGCGAATGTACCAAATGGACAAGTAAAAGTTGTCTTGTCTTGGTCTTTTGGATCAATGGGAATTTGAAAATAACCGGAGAATCCATCAAGGAAACAATAGTACTCTTTCCCTGCTAAACGTTCTAGCATTTGGTCAATATAAGGGAGTGGGAAATGATCTTTCCTTGTGGCGTCGTTTAAACAACGGTAGTCTATACAGACTCTCCAACCAGTGACTGTTCTTGTAGGAACAGGTTCATTATCATCATTAAGAACAACAGTTGTACCCCCTTTCTTGGGTACCACTTGAACAGGACTAACCCATGGGCTATCGGATATAGGGTATATTAACCCGGCATCAAGTAACTTGATAACCTCCTTTTTGACAACTTCCTTCATGTTAGGGTTTAACCTTCGTTGTCTTTGTACCACGGGTTTAAAACCTTCTTCCATTAGAATCTTATGAGTGCAATAAGCGGGGTTAATCCCTGGAATATCAGTTGTTTTCCAAGCAATTGCTTTCTTGTGACTTTTTAGAACGGACATTAACCTACTCTTTTCGTCATTGGAAAGTTTTGATGAAATTATAACAGGTAATTGTGATGTACCTTGGAGAAAAGCATACTCCAAATGTTCCGGGAGTTCTTTAAGCTCCAAGGTTGGTGGTTCTTCCAAGGAAGATTTTATTCGAAACCTGTTACCATCGGTAATTTCTTCAAAGGGTTCATCTTCCTTGGGAATTTCTTCCTCACAGCAATCTTCATCGATTACTACTTTCAATAATTCATCAAGTTCAAGTTCTACATCGAATTCATCACCTTCACTCATTGGGGTGAAGTTTGAGGTGTCTATATTTAGTAATTCTTGCAATTCTTTTTCAACACAACAATCCACAATGTCTAACTTATAACATTCATCATCGGAGGAGATAGGTTGTTTCATAGCTTTGTCTATGTTTAAGGTGACTCTATCTTCCCCTACACCTAGACTAAGCTTTTTATCTTTAACACGCACAATCGCGTCAGCGGTATTTAGAAATGGTCGCCCTAGAATTAGGGGAACCTTGCTATCTTCTTCCATTTCAAGGACAACGAAGTCGGCAGGAAAGATTAAATGATTGACTTTAACTGGTAGGTTTTCGGCAATACCAATAGGATAGTTAAAAGTTCTATCTGCTAGGCGTATACACATCCTAGTTGGTTTTAAATCACCTAGGTTTAGTTTCAAGTACAAGGAGTGTGGCATAAGATTGATACTTGCGCCTAAGTCAGCCAATGCATCGTACATTACTGAATCTCCCATCAGACACGGAATAATGAAACTACCAGGATCTCCGAGTTTCGGTGGCATCTTTTGCTTTTGCAAAATTGCTGAGCATTCCTCATTGAGGAATGTGGTTGAAACCTCTTCATATTTACCTTTATCGGCTATGAGATCCTTGATAAACCTTCCATAATTTGGCATACCTCTAAGAACTTCCGCGAGTGGCATGTTAATGCTAATTTGCTTGATCATATCTACAAATTTCTGATATTGGCTTGCCAGTTTGTCTTTCTTTAATGCCTTCGGGTATGGAATAGGTGCTTTGTGTACCTTTACAGGTGTTTCTTCAATTTTCTTCGATATGATCTCAGGTGGATCATTCTTCTCTTTTTCTTTCTCAACACGCTCATCTATATCAACATGTTCTTGTAAACTAGAAGGAGATAAAGGAACTTCTGAGGTTTTACTAGTTTCTGGATTAACAGTTAAACCACTTCTAGTAGTTATAGCATTTACATGCTCATTCCTTGTTTGATTGTTGTTGGGATTCACTTGAGTATTTGAGGGGAGAGCGCCTGGTGGCCTCTCTGATAGTAACTGTGAGATCCTTCCAACGTCTCTTTCTAAATTCTGAATCGTAGCTTGTTGATTTCGAATTTGTTGAGTTTGAATTTCGGTAGTTTGCTCGTGATTAACCATAAAATCTCTTAAGAGATCTTCTAAACCGGATTTCTTTTCGGGTTGTGGTTGCATAAGTGCTTGTGGTTGTAGTTGATTGTGTTGGAAATTATTTTGATAAATTCATTGAGGTTGATTTCGGTTGTTTAGGTTATTGAAACCTGGTGGTGGATTTCTTTGATTTTGATTTTGATTTTGGAAATTCCGGTTATTTTGGTAAACCAGATTTCCTCCTTGATAGTTATTATTATTTAAACCGGAAGGTCCTCCTGTTTGATAGTTGTTAATTGGAGGATATTTTCGGTTATTTGATTCTATCACTGGAAAATCGTTGAAATTCATTTCACCTTTTTGTAAGTAACCTAGGAAATTTGCTTGCTCTTCCATCGTTGTTTTATCACAATCTCTAGTAAGATGGGGGCCTTGGCACATTTCACATCCTACCCTGATAGCATGCATTTCCTTGGTTACTTTCTCAATTTGTCTTGCTTGATTTGCCATTTGAACTTTTAAAGAAGCAATTTCATCATTGCTTTCGATATTAGCAACGGTTGATGATCTAGAGAATTCTATCTCTTGATGCCAATTATGGGAATGTGCTGCTATATCGGCAATGATTATGTGAGCGTCTTCTGGTGTTTTCTTCATTATCGAACCTCCAGTTGCAACATCGATATCTTTTCTAGTAGCAACATTTACTCCTTTATAGAATATTTGGACTTTTTAGAATGTATTCAACCCGTGTTGATGACATACCCTAAGCATTTTGTTGAATCGGGTCCAAGCTTCATAAAGGGTCTCGTTAAACTTTTGCTTGAAATGATTTATATCACTTTGCAATTTTGATGCTTTTGAAGCAGGGAAGAATTCTGACAAAAATTTGTCCATCATGTCATTCCAGTCTTCGATATAACCTTCTGGTAATGAGTCTAGCCAATCTCTTGCATCGTCCTTTAGGGACCATGGAAAGATTTTCAAACATGCGACTTCATCGGAGACATCCTTGATTTTGAATAGTTTGCAAATGCTTACAAACTTACGAAGATGCTCGTTAGCATCCTCATTTGGAGCTCCATCGAATTGGCATGTATTAGTTACCATGTGAAGGAATTGACCTTTTATTTCAAAGCCGTCAGTCATCGTAGGTTGTATAATTGCGTGGCCTTGACCTGTTCTTGTCGCCTTCATTAATGCTTCCATCGTTTGATTTGTAACAGCCATCTCTTCTTCTTCTTTAATAACTGGCTCTATGATTAGTTGAATATCTGGTTCAGAGTTAGAATCCAATGAAAGTGATTCTAAATCCTCGGCGAGAGACTCTACTTCTTGAGCTCTTAAACGTTCGTGAAATTCTCTTTCGGGTTCAGGATATGGAGGAATTAATTCAGTGTTGGAGGAACGTAAATTCATGCATTAATTTCTATCATAACACTAAAAGCTTTTCTAGGAATGAATTCCTATAAAAAGATCGAATAACCTAAAGTCTATTAAGGTCTTTTAAACAAAACCGTTCCCCGGCAGCGGCGCCAAAAAGTTGATGGCTTGAAACAGTACCTTTATTTATGAACGGATTTGAGTTGTTTTGTTACACGAATTGATTTATTGTATATATGGTATTTTAATGAATTTAGGTTGTTACAAACATATGTAGACAACTAGTCCTATCCGTGTAGTTTAGTTTGTTGGTAAATCTGGTTCGTTCCACAAGGAGACAGTGTTCAATGGTGTTTAATAGTCTTTGAAGTTAAACTTATTTTAAGGGGATTTTGGATTAGGAATTGATAATACTACATAATAATAATAATAAAATATAACTTAATCCTAATTTAATTGAACTACTTATTAATTTATACGAATACATTATTTATAATTATTAACTTAAAAGTGAATTAATTGAAATTATACTAATAAGTTTATTACTAAATGATAATTAATAAAATAATAACTTTTAATAAAACTAATTGATTAGAATTTTGTTTTGAGCAATTATAATATAAATTTATTTAAATTAACTAAATAACATGTTTTAACTAAATTAATATAAATTAATAGGAATTATAATAATTAACTAGTTATAAACTAATTACTAATTATAAATTATAATAATTAATACTAATTATAAATTGATAACTTAAATATAATAATAAAATATTTAAAACCCTAAATTTTAACCTAATTCGCTACAGTATTCGTATTTATACTTACGCGTTTCGCGTAATGATGTACGCATTTCGCGTATGGTTTAAAACGTACGCGTATCGTGTAGAATTATACGAGATTCGCGTATGATATGATCGATGTGACAAAACAGTGATGTTTAAGCTGAATTATAATATTGTATAAATTTTTTTTTAGTTATTGTTTCTCTGAATAAATATACGTAAATATTAATAATAGTAATTAGCAATATATAAATAGGGAGTGTTTACTTAAATGTGTCACCTCTAGGTCCATGGATTGTTTTAAGTTTAAACTCGTATTAAAATGTTTAGTATAAAACTTATATTTTCCTTTCGAAAAAAAAAATATAAAGTTTTGGCTAACTAAATTAAATCTAATTTTCATTGGATTATATTTAGATAGTTACTAGTCTTTAAGTATTTAAATTGAGACCCAACCCAGTTTTGACCTTCGCCAAAACCCAAATCATAACGGTTTCCCTTTTTACAATTTCACTATTATATGACTAGTGATATTACCCAAACCACCGAACTTTACTTTTAATTTAGTGTTAGTAAATTAGTTATAAGTTCGCCTAGATCACTTTTAATGTTGAAGCTTAATTTATATAAATAAAAATAACTTTCGTTATTTTAATCTAACAAATTAAGTGACAAGGGTTAAATATCCAAATACATAATAATGGTTCTTTTAATTAGGCTCAATGTTAAAATGTAACATCCCAAACCAATACGCGACAAAAACCATTGTAAATTTTAGCAAAAAAAAAATTTTGCTGGCAGACTGTTTGCGCGCCGCGCGCCCCGGCTTGCGCGCCGCGCAAAAGCTGGCTGTTGCCGGTTGCCTTTAATGCGAAAAAGATGAGCGACTTCCCGACACATTTAGCCAAAACGCTTTTAACCGTACATTAATATATGTAAAACTAGCACATAACTAAGGTTTGAGCGAGTTTTACAAAGTGGGGCCCACACGTGCCCAAATTGCCACTAAGTGTAAGAATACAAGTTTAATACAAATTAGAGTTTCGACCACAAAAGTTTAATTGCCAAACGACACAACGAGCATGGTGTTTGGGGTTAAACTACCCAAGTCTCGGTCAAACTCCAAGCCAAAACCAAAAGCGCTTCCTAATCATCAAAGCGGGAAACTTAATCCAAGGTAATGCCCTTACCCTTATCCACACACGAACCTATAAAAAGGTAAACAACGAGAGGGTAAGCAAAGCTTAGTGAGCAAAATAATTATACATATACATATATAATCTACCTACTTGCATCACTTACACAACATCATACTCGGTTTAACATTTCGACAATCATACAACAATATTATGCATATACCATAAACCGCAAATCCACGAGTAGCTAATAATACAATAGCATACGATTCATAATTAAATACATTCAATACCTAATTCACGCAACCTTGGTTAACCAATTCGAACAAGGGAAACGGTACTTACAAGACCGTTGGAGTTCATAACATCCACTAGTGTTACTTACACACCGCGTAATCACTAATCCCCCGGGTGATGTCTTGAACACCGCGACTAACTCACCCTTACGACAATGTGGCGTCTTAAACACCGCGACGAATCCACACTTCATTCAATACAATGAGTGGTGTCTTAAACACCGCGACAATTCCACTCCCATGACAATGTGGTGTCTTAAACACCGCGACAATACCACATGTCAATTAAACAATGAGTAGTGTCTTAAACACCGCGACAATACCACTCGTCAAACATACTATGAGTAGTGTCTTAAACACCGCGACAATACTACTCGTTACCTAGAATGTGGTGTCTTAAACACCGCGACAATTCCACATTCGTACACACAAATAAATACATTATATACGTACACGCATAATTATTCCACTCACCTTAGCGCCAAGATGATGATTATGCACTTTCGATCTTCAAAGCAATCGTACCTAATACATAAGTACACATTCAATTACGCAACTAGTGGAATTAACCACAATACTTACACTTGAGCATTTAATGACCCAATATGCATTAAATAGCTCGACTATACCAAAACCGCCCATAAATGGCCAAGACTCAACTAACATCAATAAAGCTAGTGAATTAAAGTCTATTAACTTCAACTAGCATAAACTTAGGGTATTTCATGCCCATTTCACCCCATTAGGTCAACCTTGACTCATTTGACCCATTTTCAAGTTTTTCATCATTTATAAGAGTGCTAATGACTAGCAACTCGATTCAACACTTACAAAACCTCAAACACATGAATAAACCCTAGGTTAACACCCTCTGGGTCATCTTTTACCAATTTAACCCAAACTAGGTCAACATTACCCATCTTGACCCATTTTAATACTTAACCCTAAAATTGGGTCAACTTCACCAAAAACCCTAACACTTGGCACTCAAGGCCTTCATACCCATTTAATCACTAGGTTCCAACACAAAACACTAACATTAACCAACATTGGTCCATTTTGACCCATTTGACCTAATAAAAGTCAATACACTCATTTTGGGTCATCTATACCCAAATAGCACCCATTTATACATCAAGCAAGTGTTCTAACCAATTATTAGCCAATTAGGGTTTCTTAACATCAATTAACACTTTTAAAACCCTAGCTAACCCATTATTGAGTCTACATGACCCAATTTACCCAAAACACCCAATTTACCTAGAAATGGGTCTTAGTGTTCATCTTCAACACAAACCCTAACCCATACACAAAATCAAAACAAGAAATGGAAGTTAAGGCATACCACAACTATCAAAATGTAGCAAATGACGAGATGAACAACTTTAAAGCTTGCGATTAAACCCGAAACGAACTCCTTCTCCTTCAAAATGAGCTTCCTCTCTCAACAATCAACTCTCTCTCTCTAGAGTGAATGGGAGAAGATAAGGTTGGTGTAGTGGGAGTAAATGAGTTCCCAACCAACTGATCTAGGTAATAAATTCGGGTTATAGGTGAATTTACCAATTTGCCCTCGCTTTAAATTAAATAGAACAAGGAATCTGGCAGCTCGATTATGCGCGGCGCGCGCCTCATCTGCGCGGCGCGCAGGTACCTGGACAGTAACAGTTTCCCCTTTTTAAATTGTAAAACAAAACCCCAACTTCCGAATCATTTATATTTACATATATACAAGGAATACACGGGTCTTACAACTCTCCCCCACTTAGAATCGATCACGTCCCCGTGATCCACGTCACTTAACCGCCCGGAACCACGCTCTATGGTACTCAACAAACGTTACGATCCGATTTCCATCACAACACGCATTAACCCAAAGATTTACCCAAGAACTAAATACACATTTGCACGCATTCCGTAACGTGCAATACACACCACACCTGAAGTCTATAACGAGAACTCAGGATACGCGAGAACGCCACGTACCCTTTCCACTCTTCTATGCAATCCTCCCCTAAGAGTCATCACCAAAATTGATTCGTCACTCGCGATTTGTCAAAATCCCTTTCTTCAGGAAAAACTCAACCGACCTCGTACCGAGATACCAATGCCAAAAACAACCGAACTCAACTGTCACGTACCCCTTAGCGTACTCTTACCTAGTACAATGCTAAAAACAACCAAAATTCTCAACCCAAGGTCAACGACCCAAACGATGAAGACCGGACAAAAGAAAATCCTTACGGATAACACTTATTACTCAACATTCTTAGTAGCGCGCAACCACGACTAGTACACAGCTATCGTAAGATCGTAAGCAAGCGACCAAAAACCGCTGATGTCGAAAACGACTATTACTCACCACCATGTGCACAAAACGGCTAAGTGCACAATTTACACGGGCAATTAACATCATAAACCTACGAGTAACGGTTCTTTCCGAAAACCGCTCACCACCAACCACAACCAAGAGTGGTTAACGAAGAGCTAATCCTCCCGGATATCACTCATCACCTATTACTAGTCAAACGCGGTCAACCTAGAGATAACCCCAAATAAATACTTACATGTAACCATCTCGTAATACACAATAATGGCTATTGTGTAACTATCTCTCAAAGTATACGATAATGAGGCACCGTGCCCTTTCTCAAAGTCCCATTATGCCATTTCCAAGGTAACCAAACGGCTAACACAATATAGCCAAAAACAACCCATATTGCGCATAGGCGCAACAATAATCCCCTAGAAGAGAATCCGGTACGCACATCCCTTAACCGAGGGACCTTACCTTACTCGTCGAATACATCAATTATCTCCCAAGGAGATTTTCCACATTACCACCTTGGTGGTAATTTGAACCCAAAACCATAAGCACAATTTATTCCAAATTGTACTTTTACCACCGTCGATCAATGTAGGTTTCAACACTAGCTTTGTATCCATAAAAGCGTCACCCAAAGTAACAATACAATAGAACACCTTCGTGCGAGGGTACAACTCCCCCACTTAGGACTCTGTTCCGTAACCACATCGTGGAATAATAGCATCCCGTGGGAGGTCCACTTATCCACATACACCATCGATGTCCTCATTGGTCATAGTTCTCGAATTCTTGCGAATTCATCCTTAACAATAAATCCCGACGATAAACACATATTCGCGTTCGCAGAAAGAGTGACCACTAACCTAACAACTAATTCGCCAAATCGCATTATCGTAATTCCTATAAGAGAGATGAGGTTCACCCGTCTTGCATCTCTTAATACGCACGTCACCAAAACCTTGCTCCAACCCCGAGCATACGAAGGAATTTAACCTAACCTTAAACTCTTTAAACGTAGAGTTTACCACGATATACACAACCTTGCACTTGCAATAATCCCATTGCTATAGCTCATCAATTTTCCACACGAAGACGAACACGCCCTAACATCCAAAACCAAAGCCCGTCTCCATGGCTTAGTAGAAAACATTTCCCAAACATTAAGGAATGCTTGGTTGCACCAAGTCTTACGCCCTGCGGTCGACGATCCCAACTCCAACGTATGGTAATTCCGTTAGGAATGCTACCCGTAACAATACCACGTATTTACACTAATGCATTCGCCCCTAGGTTGCACCCTTGTGAGTCGACGACTCGGGCGCCGACCTAGTGTACCATCATAGAAATTCCTAACCCCGCACCCATAAGGATACAAATGGGATATATGCTCACTCGAGACAAATTTAGGCCTCGAAACGAAATTTAAATCTCTAAATTCACAATCGGATCCATCGGCGCACCACAAGTAATAATAAAGCACATTTGTATCGAGAATGAGTACCTGAAGTAGCATTATTGGACTTCTGTGCTTCACCATCCATCGAGTACTCGCGCTCCAACCTCTTAACCCGCTCAGCAAACGATTCAGAGCATTCCGACTTTCGGTGTCCCTCCTTTTGGCAAATAAAACACTTGATCGTGCTCGAAGCCATATTTGCACAATCGCGTGTCATATAACCTCGTTGTAGATGATCATAACTCGTAGGCGCGAAATTCCCCAACTTACAATCCCTTTTTGCAATCAATTTAGGACATTTTGACTTTTGGTGCCCTTCCTTCCAACAGTAAAAACATACCTTCTTGCCCAACGGGCACTCGCTAGCCTTATGTCCCCATTGCCCACATTTGTAACACTTTAGCCCACCGGGGCCTGACGCTCCCTTCTTCATGCTACTAGCCGCCTCAATTACACTTCTACTTTGATTAATAAACAACTCGGGACACTCCGACCTTCGGTGTCCCTTCCTTCGACACTTGAAACATATGTCGTTTTTAGGAGGCGCATTCGTACAATCACGCGACAAGTGACCCTTTTCAGCACAATTATAACACGTAGGTGCATGGCCTCCCTTACACTTCTTTTTCACGTTTCCGACGCCTTCAGGCGCACTTCTTGTCCTCTTACCAGGAGCACGTGACTCCAACCTTGCAAGTACATTCTCATCGCCACCACCTCGAGGTTTAGAAAACCTCTTCTCAAACTCTTCCCTTACAACCTTAGTCACTTGGTCTCGGACCATTTCGGTTACTCGTCCTTCGATTGACTCTTTGACCACTTGGCCAACTCCGTTGGCGAAACCCGAGACACGTTGTCCAATCGCGGCTTCAACCATTACCGCTAATTCGTTCTTCTTTTCATTAGTAGGCCCTTCCGTTCCGTATTCATCTTCCGTCTTCATTCTTAAGAAATGAAATAGATTAACCAATGAAACGAAAAGATATAACACGTATGTATATATATACATATATATATACATATATATATACATATGCCACACTACCCCATCTTGCTTAACAATCGTCGTACATCGCTTGTTTGACACGATTTGCACCCGTAGTAAGGGTAGCTAATCATTACTACGCGAGCACGTCGCGTTAACTCGCTAGTACAACGTCCATTTCGCTTAATGATCGCTACACAACATAAACAAATAACGCATGATTAGTTCATATAAATCTATGTGCTAACCAAGTCCCGGTCCGACCCAAAGTCCTACAAGTCCCGCACAATGCACACACAAAAGTCTAAGTCTAGGCGCCTATCTCAAGTCACCTAAATCCCTTAGACCATGCTCTGATACCACTTGTAACATCCCAAACCAATACGCGACAAAAACCATTGTAAATTTTAGCAAAAAAAAAAATTTGCTGGCAGACTGTTTGCGCGCCGCGCGCCCCGGCTTGCGCGCCGCGCAAAAGCTGGCTGTTGCCAGTTGCCTTTAATGCGAAAAAGATGAGCGACTTACCGACACATTTAGCCAAAACGCTTTTAACCGTACATTAATATATGTAAAACTAGCACATAACTAAGGTTTGAGCGAGTTTTACAAAGTGGGGCCCACACGTGCCCAAATTGCCACTAAGTGTAAGAATACAAGTTTAATACAAATTAGAGTTTCGACCACAAAAGTTTAATTGTCAAACGACACAACGAGCATGGTGTTTGGGGTTAAACTACCCAAGTCTCGGTCAAACTCCAAGCCAAAACCAAAAGCGCTTCCTAATCATCAAAGCGGGAAACTTAATCCAAGGTAATGCCCTTACCCTTATCCACACACGAACCTATAAAAAGGTAAACAACGAGAGGGTAAGCAAAGCTTAGTGAGCAAAATAATTATACATATACATATATAATCTACCTACTTGCATCACTTACACAACATCATACTCGGTTTAACATTTCGACAATCATACAACAATATTATGCATATACCATAAACCGCAAATCCACGAGTAGCTAATAATACAATAGCATACGATTCATAATTAAATACATTCAATACCTAATTCACGCAACCTTGGTTAACCAATTCGAACAAGGGAAACGGTACTTACAAGACCGTTGGAGTTCATAACATCCACTAGTGTTACTTACACACCGCGTAATCACTAATCCCCCGGGTGATGTCTTGAACACCGCGACTAACTCACCCTTACGACAATGTGGCATCTTAAACACCGCGACGAATCCACACTTCATTCAATACAATGAGTGGTGTCTTAAACACCGCGACAATTCCACTCCCATGACAATGTGGTGTCTTAAACACCGCGACAATACCACATGTCAATTAAACAATGAGTAGTGTCTTAAACACCGCGACAATACCACTCGTCAAACATACTATGAGTAGTGTCTTAAACACCGCGACAATACTACTCGTTACCTAGAATGTGGTGTCTTAAACACCTCGACAATTCCACATTCGTACACACAAATAAATACATTATATACGTACACGCATAATTATTCCACTCACCTTAGCGCCAAGATGATGATTATGCACTTTCGATCTTCAAAGCAATCGTACCTAATACATAAGTACACATTCAATTACGCAACTAGTGGAATTAACCACAATACTTACACTTGAGCATTTAATGACCCAATATGCATTAAATAGCTCGACTATACCAAAACCGCCCATAAATGGCCAAGACTCAACTAACATCAATAAAGCTAGTGAATTAAAGTCTATTAACTTCAACTAGCATAAACTTAGGGTATTTCATGCCCATTTCACCCCATTAGGTCAACCTTGACTCATTTGACCCATTTTCAAGTTTTTCATCATTTATAAGAGTGCTAATGACTAGCAACTCGATTCAACACTTACAAAACCTCAAACACATGAATAAACCCTAGGTTAACACCCTCTGGGTCATCTTTTACCAATTTAACCCAAACTAGGTCAACATTACCCATCTTGACCCATTTTAATACTTAACCCTAAAATTGGGTCAACTTCACCAAAAACCCTAACACTTGGCGCTCAAGGCCTTCATACCCATTTAATCACTAGGTTCCAACACAAAACACTAACATTAACCAACATTGGTCCATTTTGACCCATTTGACCTAATAAAAGTCAATACACTCATTTTGGGTCATCTATACCCAAATAGCACCCATTTATACATCAAGCAAGTGTTCTAACCAATTATTAGCCAATTAGGGTTTCTTAACATCAATTAACACTTTTAAAACCCTAGCTAACCCATTATTGAGTCTACATGACCCAATTTACCCAAAACACCCAATTTACCTAGAAATGGGTCTTAGTGTTCATCTTCAACACAAACCCTAACCCATACACAAAATCAAAACAAGAAATGGAAGTTAAGGCATACCACAACTATCAAAATGTAGCAAATGACGAGATGAACAACTTTAAAGCTTGCGATTAAACCCGAAACGAACTCCTTCTCCTTCAAAATGAGCTTCCTCTCTCAACAATCAACTCTCTCTCTCTAGAGTGAATGGGAGAAGATAAGGTTGGTGTAGTGGGAGTAAATGAGTTCCCAACCAACTGATCTAGGTAATAAATTCGGGTTATAGGTGAATTTACCAATTTGCCCTCGCTTTAAATTAAATAGAACAAGGAATCTGGCAGCTCGATTATGCGCGGCGCGCGCCTCATCTGCGCGGCGCGCAGGTACCTGGACAGTAACAGTTTCCCCTTTTTAAATTGTAAAACAAAATCCCAACTTCCGAATCATTTATATTTACATATATACAAGGAATACACGGGTCTTACATAAAAATACTAAAGTTACATTTTAATTTTTACAAATGATAACAATCCATTTCACTAGGGGCTCTACATCTAAGCAAACACTAGGGAAATTAGCTACTCATTATACTAGGGAAAACGTAAAAATATAAATATACAAACATAATAATGACGATAAAAATTTATAACGATAATTTTAATGGAATATACTTACGAAAGTCTTCACTCTCATTTACTTTAAACGGTAGAAAATTACAATAACAACACCCCTTTAGCGCGTACAATAATACCCTTAATCACGAACAATACCCTTAAAAACTGAAACTATCCTAAAAATTGAACCTTGAAATTAAAATTAATACAGAATGCTTGAAATAAAAATAAATAGAATATAAGTTGTATGGAATTTTTTGAGTTGTATCAATTGTCTGTGTCTTTTCTACTGTGTAAGTAGTACTCCGTATATAACATCTGGTGGAGAGTAGTTGGTAACTTGAGTGCACTGTAATGCTCTTTTCCTTTTTTGCTGTAAAGATATAAAGTTGTAATATAAAACTAAAAAGCAACCGTCCCATTTGTAATTCGGATCTGAATCTGGACTCAACATTACGCGTTTCGCGTAACAGTCTACACGTTTCGCGTAAGAATTAAATACTACGCATTTCGCGTACTAATCTACACGATCCGCGTAAGAGTATTCGACTGTTTTCTAATTTTTATTTTTTCGTTTGTTCTTTGTTGATCCCGTGTTTACATATATCGACTTGGAACTTTTCATTTGAACTCTTCTCTTCGATCATCTTGAACTTGCATTCGGGTAAACATTATCTTGATACATATTTGGTTTAAATCCGTCATTTTATCGTTGTTTTATCAAACTTCAAGCTCGTGTTTACTTTTGTCATTTTTCTCGTGAATTATACATTTGAATGTCTTCGTTTCGGTAAAAGCTGATGAAATATAAATGATATTGCGTCGAAATATATGTATGTTTAAAGCAATATCATTGGGTATTCTAGAAACTTTAAAAGAAAACAATACTTGTTCTGATCAAGATAAATTAAAGTCAATTGCTTTTATTCGCAAACATATTGATATCACCTTAAAACATATGTATCTCACTATTAAAGATCGACATGTTTTATGAGAAAGTATCATGAGTAGATTCGATAATCAAAAGGAAATATTACTCCCAGCTGCGAGGGAAGAATGGAGAAATCTAAGGTTCCAAGATTTTAAAAAGGTAAGTGAATACAGCTCGGCCATGTTCAAGATCCGTTCAAAGCTTCAATTCTGTGGTCAAGAAATAAGTGATGCTGATATGATGGAGAAAACTTTCTCCACAATGCATTCTGCAAACATAACTATACAAGAAAATTTAAGATTGCAGAATTACAAAACTTTTTCCAAACATCAAACTTATCTCTTAGTTGCAGAAGTGAATAAAGAATTACTGATGAAGAATCAAGAATCTCGTCTTACGGGTGCGCTAGCATTCCCTGAAGCTAATGCTATTAACAATAATAATAATAAAAAAAAAATGCACCTGGACGAGGACGTGGGCGAGGTCGTGGCCATATTGGCCAAAACCATCATCATGGAAATTACCATAACAATAATAAAAATCATAACTATGTTCGAAATCACCCTTATGGTAATGGTCGTGGTGGTGGTCGTAGTCGTAATGTTTATGGTGGTCGTGGTCGTGGACAAAGAAATAATAATCCACAAAATTATAAATTTCAACTACCATACAATTCTACAAATCATAATGTTGAAGGAAGCTCTTCAAAGAATATTGAAGATTCTTGTTATCGATGTGGTAAAATTGGACATTGGTCTAAGAACTGTCGAACAAATCAATATTCTGTTAATCAATATCAAGAATCTCTAAAGGGAAAAGGAAAAGAGGCAAACCTTGTAGATGACCTTGATACAAAAATCACTGAGCCAACAAGTGACTACTTTAATGAATAAATTTTCTATTATATGTCCATATCAAATAAATGGATATAGATTTACGATCTATACCATATCTACTTTACTATATCTTTCCTTATTATGTACTTTTGTTTATAACATATTTTGAATATAATATATTGATGAATTATGTACTCATTATTTGTTTCTCATATTTTGAAGTTCATGATGTACACTAATGGAGTGCAAAATCAGTCAAATGGTGGGGATCTTTGTATTGCAGACAGTGGTACCACACATACTATACTCAAATCTAAAAAATATTTCACTGATTTTAAAGCAACAGAAGGAACGGTACATACTATATCAGATCCTGCGGATTTAATAAAAGGAATGAAAAAGGCAAAATTTATGTTACCAAATGGTACAAATTTTCTGATAAAAAATGCCTTATTTTCTCCCATGTCAAAGAGAAATTTGTTAAGCTTCTCTGACATATACCAAAATGGATATGATTATTAGTCAGTGACTACAGAAAATGATAAATACTTAAGTATCACTGACAAGAAGCATGTGATTGAAAAACTACCAAGACTTAGTTCTGGTTTACATTATACATATATAAATGTACCAGAAGCACACATGGTAGTTAATGATCCTGTAATGATCAATCTGTGGCATGAAAGATTAGGCCACCCAGGATCAACAATGATGAAAAGAATAATTCAAAATACACATGAACATCCATTGACGGATCAAAAGATCCCTCATGATGCACTTATCCCATGTACATCATGCTCACTTGAAAAATTGATAATAAGACCATCACCTCTTAAGGTTGAAAAAGAATCATCAATGTTTCTTGAAAGAATTCAAGGTGATATATGTGGACCAATTCATCCACCATGTGGACCATTTAGATATTTCATGGTCCTAATAGACGCATCTAGTAGATGGTCTCATGTTTGTCTATTATCAAGTCGAAATGTGGCATTTGCAAAATTTCTTGCTCAAATTATTAAATTGAGAGCACATTTCCCTGATTATACTATTAAAAGGGTGAGATTGGATAATGCTGGTGAGTTTACATCTCAAGAATTTAATGATTTTTGCATGTCTATTGGGATTGTTGTTGAACATCCTGTTGCCCATGTGCATACACAAAATGGTTTAGCCGAATCACTAATCAAACGATTGCAATTAATAGCTAGACCATTGATAATGAGAACAAAACTCCCAGTATCTATATGGGGTCATGCAATTTTACATGCTACATCATTAATTCGCATTAGACCAAGTGCAAGTCATACATATTCTCCCTTGCAACTTGTTTTTGGCCATCAGCCAAATATTTCCCACCTTAGAATATTTGGTTGTGCGGTTTATGTTCCTATCGCGCCACCACAATGCACTAAAATGGGTCCTCAAAGAAGGATGAGAATATATGTTGGATATGAAACATCTTTAATCATAAGATATATTGAACCCATGACGGGTGATGTTTTTACAGCACGTTTTGCTGATTGTCACTTTAATGAAACATTGTTCCCTAGATTAGGGGGAGAAATAAAAAATAAACAAAAATGATATTTCATGGTGTGAACCTCAATTAATGTATCTTGATTCTCGCACAAAAGAATGCGAGATCGAAGTTAAAAAAAATGCATATGCAAGAACTTGCGAATAAATTGCCTGATGCATTTACAGATACAAAAAAAGTGACTAAAACATATATACCAGCAGCAAATGTTCCAGCTCGAATTGAAATTCCAAAAGCTGAAAATAATGTCACTCTTGAGTCTTTACCATGCCAGAAACGTGGGAGACCAATTGGTTCCAAAGATAAAAATCCTCGAAAAAGAAAATCAGCTGATAATGAGGTAAAAGAAAGTGTTCAACAAGAACCACAAATCAATACTCCTTCTGTAGAGGAGATTGATGATGTCAATACGGAATTTTCAATTAATTATGCACATTCAAAAATATTATGGAACCGAAATGAAATGAAAAATCTTGATGAAATATTTTCATATAATGTTGCATATGACATCATGAATGATGATGATGATCCAGAACTAAAATCTGTCATGGAATGACAAAATAGACATGATTGGGATCATTGGAAAGGAGCAATACGAGCTGAATTTGAATCGCTCAATAAAAGAAAAGTTTTCGGATCTATCGTTCTCACACCTAAAGATGTGAAACCAGTGAGATTTAGATGGGTTTTTGTGCGAAAAAGAAATGAGAAAAATGAAGTTACAAGGTATAAAGCTAGACTTGTAGCTCAAGGTTTTTCTCAAAGATCGGGAATTGATTATGATGAAACTTATTCCCCCGTTATGGATGCAATTACTTTTAGACACTTAATCAGTCTGGCAGTTTCTAAAAATTTAGAAATGCATCTCATGGATGTTGTGACTGCTTATCTATATGGATCACTTGATAGTGATATATATATATATGAAGATACCTGAAGGATTTAAAGTATCAGAAGCAACCAATGCAAGATCCAAAGAAATGTACTCAATCAAGTTACAAAGGTCTTTATATGGGTTGAAACAATCGGGTCGCATGTGGTATAAACGATTAAGTGATTACTTGATATGCAAAGGGTATACCAATAATCTTATTTGCCCATGTGTATTCATTAAGAAAACAACATCCGGATATGTGATCATAGTCGTTTATGTCGATGATCTTAACATCATAGGTACAAATAAAGAGATCCATGAAGCCATTCAACTTCTAAAGAAAGAATTTGAAATGAAAGATCTCAGAAAACCCAAGTATTGCCTTGGTTTGCAGATTGAGCATATGCCTAATGGTTTACTTGTGCATCAAACAACTTATACGAAAAAGATTTTAAAATGTTTCAATATGGACAAAGCAAAACCATTAAGTACTCCTATGGTTGTTAGATCACTTAATGTTGACACTGATCCATTTCGTCCCTGTGAAGATCATGAAGATATCCTGGGACCAGAAGTACCATATCTTAGTGCAATTGGAGCTCTTATGTATCTTACAAATTGTACAAGACCTGACATTTCTTTTGCAGTTAATTTGTTGGCAAGGTTCAGCTCAGCTCCTACCAAAAGACACTGGAATGGGATCAAACACATATTTAGATACCTTCGAGGAACTACTAATTTAGGATTATTTTATTCTAACAAATCAAAACAAGATTTGGTTGGTTATGCAGATGCAGGTTATGTATCTGATCCACATAAAGCTAAATCTCAAAATGGATATGTATTCCTAAATGGAGGTACTGCAATATCATGGCGTTCTCAAAAACAAACACTTGTTGCAACATCATCAAATTATTCCGAAGTGATTGCATTACATGAAGCTACTCGGGAATGTTTTTGGTTGAGATCAATGACACAACTCATTACTGATTCTTGTGGACTAGAACGCGATAAAAGTCCAACAACTATCTATGAAGATAATGCAACTTGCATAGCACAGATGAAAGAAAGGTATATCAAAAGTGACCGAACAAAACACATACCTCCTAGATTCTTCTCATATACTCAAAATCTCATCAAAGACAACCAGATTGAAATGAGATATGTTCAATCCAGCAAAAACTCTGCCGATCTTTTCACCAAAGCACTTCCAATTGCTATTTTTAGAACGCATGTTCACAATATTGGCATGAGGCATGTTCAAAAGATGTAAAAGATCAACGATGTCTACTTGAGGGGGAGTCAACTTTATGCTGCACTCTTTTTTCCTTGGCTAAAGTTTTTATCCCACTGGGTTTTTCTTTAGCAAGGTTTTTAACGAGGCAGTAATAGTTGCTCTTTAATAAAATTTGTCATCCAAGGGGGAGTGTTATGATAAACACAAATCAAGTTGATGATCAAATTCATGAATAATGATAAAGCAAGTGGATGATCACGGTTATTACTATTTCACCTATTTGCACAGTAAAATTTGTAGTATAAATATGTAATCAAATGTAATCACTCAGTGCACCATTCTTACATATATATTTCATATACTCTCTCTCTCTCTCTCTCTCTCTCTCTCTCTCTTTATATCTTTTAATAATTATTAATAGTCCACAGTCACAAACCACGTCACTAAAGGTAGTTATAAGCCTACTGAATTATAACACGTCACTAAAGGTAGTTATAAGCCTACTGAATTATAACACTAAGCAATATCTATAAAAATATTACTCCCTCCGTCTCAGATTAATTGTCCCCAGATAAAAACCACACAGTATAAGAAATGTCATTATTACACTGTACTTTTTCTGTACTTTTTGCTAACTTTACAGTTTTACCCTCAATCAATTAATTAGAAAGCCTTCTAACTTTTGTAATTTAAATAATTCATTACAAACAATATCGTAAACACCGTTAAATTTACTTTCCATTTTTGAAAATGGACAATTAATTTGGGACAGCCCGAAAAATAATACTGGACAATTAATTTGGGATGGAGAGAGTAGTATTTTAACAACGTATCTGAAAGTGCTACAATGATAAGATTTTACTCGAGGGATTTATATTTTTAACACCAATTATGTTTGGTAAATAGCTGGAAGCTTATAATCATACTTATATTTTTCTACAATGGTTTCACCAAATTTGATTGGAGCATAATGATGTAAGTTGACCTAAAATGACAAACAAACATTTAAGACTCTTTTCAAATTTGACTGTGACATCAAAGGTAAGTGATGTATTTTTTTGATGATGTAACAAGGTCAAGAAGTGAAGCTTTTTTAATTGGAGTGTTAAATTTGAGTGTTAAATTCGTGGTGAATGGTGTAAAATATAATTGGTAGTTGAGTATAATAACTTATATTAATTAATAATATACAAAAATCAATGGTGAAATCTGATTGGATGTGAAATCCCTTCACACAACTTTTTTTCCGTCAAATTATTGACTAACGCCCATGAGCGTCAAAATTTAACGCGCAGTTACAGGCGCTAGGGGCGTCAAACTAGTGCCACTTTGGATTCCACGTAATTTGACGGGCAAAACTCAAGCGGCGATAGAATCAGCAACTTACCGGGTTCATGTCACTAAAATGCTACAATGATAAGTTTGCGGGATTTATATTTCCGACACCAATTATGTTTGGTAAATAGCTGGAAGCTTATAATCATAGTTATATTTTTCTACAATTGTTTCACCAAATTTAATTGGAGCATAAAGATGTAAATGACGTAAAATGACAAACAAACACTTGATAAACAATTATATATGAGATATTTATGTGATCACTTATTTCTTTAGCTTCTACCTTGTAAAAAACAATTATAACTTGTTAGTTGTTTACAATTTATTTTTTAAAAGCTCTTAAAAGTTTGCTCCAACCAACCAAATCAAACATATTAGATACAGAAGCATATAGAAAAATAACTTATAAGCTACCATATGCTCTAACATATCTAAAAGCTAAACATTTGAAATTCCCCCTAACAAGAATGATGTCTTAATGCATGGATGTAAGTATGTAATATAGTTGTGTATACTTTATATGTTTCTGCATAACTATCTAGACCTTATTCATTACAACACCATCTAGCACTTAAATGACACTACTAAAGTCTAAAACAGAAAACAAGATTGTATTAAACCACAAGTCCACAACTGAATCATGAAACAATAAAACCTATCAATGTTCATAGTGAAGCTGATATGCATATAGTAGCAGCATAAGCTTTCAACAATAACCATTCTTTTAAATACATATGTACAGATTTTATAGCATTCAGTCAACAGTTTAAATACAAATTTCAAGCATTTGTAGACACCACCGCTGAAACCATCGTATCCATTCCGCATAGATTATAGCCACTGCAAATCTTGTAGTACCCATCCTCTCCCCAGTTTGGGCCCCACGAATTCTTGATGATCCAATACGGTTTGTCCTTAAGCCTGCTAGGTGCATACTCAGATGACCCATACCCGACCAAAAGAACACCATGATCCAAACGCTTCTTTGAACAAACATACGGGCACGATACTTTACCAATATACGTTTGCATCCAAGCTGCATTGATTCCAACTGTAACAAGTATCAAACGTTTTAGTTAAATGTCGAAAAAAGGATATACGACAATGACTAGCTAGGTACTGTGTTTACTTGCAAGAGGGCCGTGTTTGACCAAGTTAGCAGCAATTTGGTCTTCATCTGTGCCGATAACACTGAAATTGGCTACAGACGCAGCGATTTTGGTTTTGTCAAAGTGACAAGTACCATCTTTTCCGGTGTAAGGGTAATCTGCTTCTTTTTGAACTCCACCAGCCTTGAAAATATACTCGAACGCATTGTTCATCAGCCCACCATTGCAGCCCGCGTCACATGAATTCTTTTCAGCTGGATCACACTGTAAAAAAGTTCAAGGTTCAAGAATATATACTTACATATTTGCATATATAACACCCTATTTTCATATTCTTGCAACTTCAAGAGCGAAAAAATATAAATATTTAATGAAATAATAGATATAAGTACACGTGTGAAACTAAGATGCTACAAACCTCGTGATCACAATCCACAAGCTGCTGTTCACTTAAGCTAACCAGCTCCCCAGTTTGAAGAAAGCGTGATCCTTCCAAAGCTCCAGTTGTACTAAATGACCAACATGACCCACATGACCCCTTCAACAATAAACACACCACAAATCAGTTATTCACAATATCATAATTACACATTAGCCCCTTATCTTATATAACCCTGTCTTCCAAATTTCACATAAATTTACTCCAATATCGGTATCCAGGTGGCCTTCTAACCTTGAAGTCTTGAGTTTAAAATTGCATATATTGGTAGAATAATTCATGACACTAGGTGTGTTAATCGTTATTTTTTCCAAAAAAAAAAAAAAAAAAAATTAAAAAAAAAATATACTCCGTAGTAATTAAAAAAGTTACTTGTAATAAAAAGTCAACGTTATATTATACGGAGTAGTAAAATTTTATAGTAATTGATTACCTGATCTTTAACGGCAGTAACGGCGCCGTGATCACGCCAATCAAAATCAGTAGGAAGATCGTTAGTAGGCAATATCGGAGCTTTATTAGCATCAGACGGAAATTTGAGCGGATTCTTCAACCCTAGGTAGGTTTTACGGAATTCAGATGGAGTTAGATCCGAAAATTTAGTAACACCGTGTTCAGCAGTTGGATCTAACAGCTGATGACGTTTAGCACGGCGTAAGTTAGATTTAAACACTGAAAAACGGTAATCGTGTTCATCTTGATTATCGTACTTTTTACCGAATTTAGTTTTGAAGAGTGTGAAGTGATGATCGGCGTTTAGTAGATGATCGGTTGATGTTTCTTCCGATGGGATGACTTGCCGGATTATCGGATCTTCCGTTAAGTCATCACCGGCGACGGTGGTTGCGATGATGAGAGAGAAAATGGAGATGAGAGAGAGTGTTTTCATGGTGGTGGTGGGGTGGTTGGGTGTTCTTTTTTTCAATGTGGGGTATGTCAATGACTTATACTATGGGTTTCTAATTTACGAGATTAGCCATTGCGATGTTGACACGTGTTGCTTGTTCTAAAATAATTGTGAAAAAAACATGTGTATCGGCAGGGACATGTTAGCCCTGTGTTGACCTTGTCAACCCATCCAGCGGTCCCCGGTAGCCCACTGGAGCTTGGCGAAACACCATCATAGTCCTTTATCTTTACTGCTTTTACCATAACACAATGAAAAAGTGAAATTAAAATGAAAAATGAGACAACACATACGGAGTACTACATTTTCGTTACTTTAGATTTTTTTTTTTTTTTGAACAGCTGTTCGGAATTACCAAGAGGAACTAAATCATCCACGCGTTTATCTCTCAAATTTGCATAACTCGCCCCAAACTGCTGCTTAGGAGGAAACCTGGCTCAATCCGAGGGCATGGGCGGTAAAACCCCCCGCCTCCACTGTCCCCGCGACGCGATGTGCGGAAGGCACGCTTGGGTGAATTTCAAGGGTTAAGGGACAACCTTATGTGCAATGTTGCACTTCACGAGAGTCGAACTCCTGACATCTCACTAAGAGAGGCATATCACTACCACATGAACTACAACACAAAGTTACTTTATATTTAGTTCACAAATACCAATTCAACCTTCAATCGTAAGAGATACGTTATGTCTATATAGTTAGTCGCCTTACATGGTAATTGACGCATCATTAGCCCATAGCTTACAGTCTTACGCGGTTAATCAGAAGTATCGAACAATGAAATTGATATCGTGATACCTATTTGAAGAAGGATATCAATAAAGGATTGACCCATTATTTATTTTTCATGGAGATTTAGATGGGTGCATGTCTCTTGAAACTTTCCTAAAAATATAGGGTTAAAGTCAAAAATATGCTACAAACTTAAACAAATGTACCGATGTCGCCCACAAACTCATTTTCGTCCTACTGTCGCCTACAAACTTTCAAAAAGTGTACCGATGTAAACAAAAACTTTCAAAAAGTGTACCAACGTAAACAAAAATGACTTGCTACCTGCTAAACTGGTTAAAATCAACACGTGTCGTTCGTGGATTGGATCTTAATTCTTAAAAAAAAAAAAAAAAAAAAAAAAAAAAATTATCAGGTCAAAATTAGTATGTAACATGTCAAAACTATAACATGTTGATATTACCACATTTTTTGAAAGTTTGTAGACGACAGTAGTACGGAAATGAGTTTGTGGGCGACTTCGGTACATTTGTGTAAGTTTGTAGCCTATTTTTGACTTTAACTCAAATCTATCTATTTTATCTAATCTATCTATTTTATCTAATAAATTGGTGTTTATGCTGAGGTCATGATGTGCTTTTACGGGTTGTACAATGGGCTTCTAAGAGTTGTATGAATCAATTAGATGACATAATAAATAAAAATTAATAAAAATAACAAAACCCCCCTTTTTTTAAAAATGCACGCTTCTTTTTGTGTGTATGTATATGCAACATTGGGAAGGTAAAACAGGTGCACGCCTCTTCTCCTGCATTCTATACCCACAACCCAAAAATTAAATGATTCTTCACTTATACTTCCGTTTGCTTTCTTTTCTCCTCCCAATTCTTCATTTCATTATATTTATTACAGAAGCCCTAAATCCTAATGGGATACAGGTATTGATCAATCGATGTAATCTAAGGTTTGATTTGGTTATTTTGTTTTCATTGTTTTCAATTTTTTTTTTTGAAAGGCAAGATCATTGTTTTCAATTTTGTCATTACGATTTTTTTGGTTCTATAAAATCTATAATTAAAATGCGGAATAATCAATCATCCACACTCCAGTTCTATATAATCTATAATGCAAATGTGAATGATAAATAATCTAGCCTCCCCTTTGACGGAAGGTCTGAAATTTGCTCCATTAGACTTTTAAGCGAGAACTGGAGGACTCAACAAGCACAGCCATGGTCACGTTAAGTTCATGTGCTACACTAAATGTCGTAAATGCTGCCCTAAGGTAATTAATCATGATAATAAACGATTTGAGCACTCTTTTTGTTTTGTTGATATGAAATGTTGGTAGATGTGTTTGTTTTTGCAGCTTTTTGTAAACATATTTTGGGAGATTTGATTCAATAATATCTAATACTTGATAAGTTAATATGTGATTTTTTTTTTCTTAATAGTTTATTTATGTTTTTCTACCATGTTTGCATCGGAGTTTCAACTCATCTACTTTTGTATGCCTTAGCTTGGTTATGTGTTTTTATGTAAGTTCCTGTGTAAGCCTTTTTATGCTACTACACATTAGTCACTAATTGAATGTTTATGTGCGTTCTTAATACAATAAGTTGGGTGGGTCATATGGGTTAATTATTTGAAAACTACGTGTGACGTTAGTAATGATCCTGACTATGCGATTGAGGCTAAATGAATGCTTAATTATTTCATTTGAAGCTTTTACTAATATTTTTTCTAGTTTTTTTAATTTGTTACTGGAAGTGGATGGTGTGGTTAAATTATCACTTGCAGGTACGGATGAGTTTCTGATTTTGTATATTTTCATTATAGGGTGTTAGAATGATATTTGTATATCAGTAAGGCATATCATTTTGACTATATTTCATGTAAGCTCCACTATTTAAGATTTTAGATATTCCTTTTAAGCTTGGAAATGAAGTTTTAAATGGAGATCTTCACTTATGTTAGTTTGGTTTTGATGGATCCATATGTAGGTCCATTCCTTTATTTTACTTATGTATGTCTACTTTTGATGCCTCCATTTATATCATAAAGATGCTTTGAAAGTATTCCATTAATGAACCAGATACATATTCTACTAATGATATGTGAGAATATCATCATTTAAGTAAATAAAAGTTTTATGACAAACCAATAAATATTTATGTCAAGTATGCAAGAAATATTTATGTTACTTACATCTTCTGTAAGATATCAATATCAACTACCCTGTAACCTGTATATATACTCCATTTAATTCATAAGATGAGAGTTTTGTACCAAACTGATTATAGTCAACCGTTACTACTATAGTTATCGTGATATAATCTTTGTTGTTATATTTGCAAAAAGATTCTCATTTATCAAATAAATTAAATCCTTGATTTTCAACAAACCCGTGAAATCACGGGTCACTAAACTAGTATATAACTTGACATAGAGTTGGTTAGCAGTAAGATTTATCTATACATTATACAAATTTATATGGATTGAGGGGTTAGTTTTGTTATAATCAGCCGTTAAGGGACCAAATTAAAAAATAATTTTAATTAGTGAAACATAATGTACACGCAATTGATGGCTATGACAATGTATTACATGTGATAGAATTTGCAAATTGCAATTATACACTGGCTATAATTATGTTATTTTATTATTCATTTTTCTAATGAAAGTTCTAAATCATTAAATTTGTCGTACAAAATGGTTGACCCGTTAGCTATATCCGAGAATCAAGGAAGATTAAATGAGTTAATGGACTTTTTCCATTAGTTACTCCACGTGCCATGATGTTTGTCACTTTCCAGAATGTAGGTAGGGATGTGAGGGACATGGAGTTAAGCTTTGGTAAGTGTTGGTTTTTATATAAATCAATGTAAACCAAACGAGAGAACAGGCCTCTATTTTACTTTCTTTGAACATGTAAATTAGAGAGAAACAACCTTTGTTTTCATTCTATTATCTATTATCTATTATATATACATGTAAACAAAGATAAAAAGGGGGGATGATTCTTGTAATATCCTCGTGTCATTTATATTGTAACGGATCAGTGGTTAATGTTGTCTTTTACATTACTTTAGTTAGAAACTATAAATCTATTTTTCAATTTAATGACGGGGTTAAGAACTGTCGTTAAAAAAAAATGGTATTTCTACAAACTATTGAAGTTGAGCATCACAAGTAACATGTTGGAAACAAAAGAGAAGTTTTATCCACGAAAGATGCTTTGAGATGGAAAAATCGATGAGTTGTTCATAGGAATCCATGTGTGAATTTTGATTTCTTATTATTTCAAACCAATTAGTTCTATATGCTTTTTGTATATACTAAATTTTTTTTACTTGTTTTGGGTAAACCGAGATGGATATTTCATAATTTAATCAGATGCTTGTGTCCTAATCAAAGAATAATTATGACCATCTTCAGCTTAGTTATACACGTGACTAATTGTGCGTAGGTTAATTTGGGCCTGTAGTTGGGCTACCAGTTAGTCACACTTGATGTAGTAATGGATCATATCACCTTCACACCTTGCCACATTGGCCATCAATAATCAATAGTCAGCCCATTTACAATTGTTGTAGAGTGATTAATACGGATCCCAAAATAATGTGGATCTAAATGGCCAAAATATGAATAGCATGTAAACTGGAATTTAAACTCACAATAAACAAAGCTCACGGCTTCAATAACACACTTTTTATTAATTGATTCAAGATAAATACGGAGTACTAAACAATAAGTAGTCCTATTTAAACACTAAACAAATAAAGAAGGATAAGCATAATTAATTTGAATAATAACTAAAGACTCCTTGGTACTTCATGAATCCGTTATTCTGATCAGCCTTGGCCCTTGGCCACGCCTAGCTTGCAGGCTACGACCTCCATAAGGCCCAAAATTGTCATGAAGCCCATCATGAGAATATCCAATATGCATGTCCAATAATGCCCATGCTGAACTACCTGTTGGGCTGCAACCTAATGAGCCCAATCCAGCATCACAAAAGCTAACAAATAAATTTGTACCGGATTTGTTATAAAATGTTACATGTACATGTATAATATCTTTGGGTGATCATATAACACACAATGTACACAATCAATCATGCTTTACACTAGTGTACATAACAAAAATGGTTGTGTACATATCACTCCCCAATATCTTTATATATAATTTTTTTAGGCTTCCATTTTAAAACTAAATTTCGATTAAGCCATCAGAATTCGGTATTTGATATTCTCTAATTCAAAGTACACACCTATAACCATCCTCTACATTTGTAACCCTAAGGTTATGGCACATGTCACCTATGAGCACGAGGCATTCGTGAAACCAGGCTTGCGTCAAGAGAGATTAATCAACATTATTTGTTCAACTGGTTTTAATTGCAGTCTAGGAAACGAACATATATGACAAGCATTGGTGGATCACGCACAACCAATGTCACAGAGCATTATGTTACAAATTTTATCGAACAGTAATGTTATCAGACAGAAAATTTCCATTGTAATGTATAAACTCTCAAGATAGCACTTCCTTTTAATTGTGGTTAAAATTTCTTGAAATCTGTGTTTTGTCTCATCTGTGTTGTTCTTAGCAGCCGCAGGGCGGAACTAGCTTTAGACATGGGGTGGCAGGTCCCCCGAGTGGACCAACAAATTTTAAGCCTAAAATTTTGGATTATTTTATTTGCCCTTAATCCAAAGTCTAAAAATTTGGATTACTTTATTTTGCCCCATGTATTACAGATTCTTGGATCCGCCACTGCCCGCAATACATCATAGTTTTCAAGTAACAATACGATCATACATATCATAGTTTTCAAGTAACAACACGATCATATATATCAGTGGCATACTTATTCCCTGATCACTGACTTTTGTACCAGCAAGAGCTTATCCCCTGATATCGTCAAACTATAGAAACTACATTCACCTACAGAGACAGTTAATGAGTTAGATTCATTCAATAGTTCATGATATGGCTTATGCGCCTTTCTCGGATGTAATGATTAAGCGCATTCAGATAATGCGCCACTAACGTTAGACAAGTAGGACGAACAGTAAATAGTTTAAGAAGTCTTCAAGTAAATGAGCCCCTTTTGATTCTCTTGCACATGTATGATCTTTTTGACAAGAATATTTAGTCCTTTTAGCGCAAACATATGTACACTATTATTAGTAAAGATTTTCGTCTGATTTCTTAAGAACAATTTTCTTGCTTAGTTGTAAATGATGGATGTTAATTGTAGTCATTTAACAACACAAGTCATAAATTGAGCTAAACGCCAACTAATGGGATCTTACAAGTTTATCGTACGTCCACTAAGCTTGTCGGGCGCATGCTAAATTCTAAGTGGATCTTGAAATAACAGGAACCTGGAATCTTGATTGTACACCATGGAAGATTTGTAGAGGATCTTTGGGCCCAAAATTCCTGTAAACCATTTTCTATATACGGCAGATTGGTTTAAACTTTAAGCGATCAAACTTATCAGGAACGTGTAGGGGTTTGTTTGGTATAGGGTACCCCATGTCTAATTAAGGGGCCCTTGTGCACCGAGATAGTGCAGATTTGATGTTAATGGACAATTTGTCATTCGATGAATCGTAGATTCGAATGGGGTAACTTATATAAAGTATGAAAATATGTCATGATCTCTAGTGGTTCTAGTTATCTTGATCATTTTTGTATTTGGAGTACATCATCATGTTTCATCAAATTTTGGTGTAGTATTAACATCTTATGGCGCGTTGTGGATCTTTACTAAAATGAAATGCATTTAATGTTAAAAAAAAATAAAAAATCGTTCTGATCGGTTCTGTATCTACTAATATCAGTAAGATGGATCTGGTTAAGGAAAAATAGTACAGTTTAGAGAGAATAAGTTTGTAGCTACTAACTAGTGAAGTTTTAAGATGTCCTATAAATTGTGTTCACCTTTTTTATTTCTATTTATACATTACTCTAAATTATTATTAAATCTTTGGAAAATTTGTTTTAGGGGTTTGATTATGCCTTAATGGTGGTTTTTATCATATAGTTAAGTTGGTGTATTGTCAAATAATACTAATACTAGACAAACAAAATGAAAAGAAAAGAATCAAATAAAAGCAATTAGTTTGTAGTGGAAATGTCAATTGTTAGTGTGTACTATAATGGGGCAACAAAGGTTCTTGATGTAGCTTTGCATTGCATGAGTGATGATTGTAGTTGTGTGATTATTACACAGATTCGTGAACAAAAAGATGGAAAGATATTTAGTAATGGGTTAGTTATGCAATGATCTTTTGATTGTAGATAGGTTAGAATTGAAGGAGATCAAAAGAGGGTTTGAAAAATTGGAATGAAAGTGATTAAAATCCGGCCCATTTGTGCACTTGGTAAGATAGGCAGTTAGTTAGTTTTCTTGATAATAATAATGATAATGGTATTATCAGTTAAACGAACGCTTTTTTCTAAGTCAAAAAGTTTTATATTGGTTATCATTTTGATGGCGATATAACTATGTTAAGAGTTACGTGTTGGATGAACTTTGAAGACCTTATAAGAGCACTAGGAGTAATAATGTTTCACTACCGAAACGTCGAGTTTCAGTGTTTCACCACTCCGCAACGAACGCTTTTTCTGAGTCAAAATTTTTTATATTGATTATCATTTTGATGGCGATATAACTAGGTTAAGAGTTACGTGTAGGATGAACTTTGAAGAGCTTATAAGAGCACTAGGAGTAATTAAGTTTCACTACGAACACGTCGAGTTTCAGTGTTTCACCACTCCGTTCCGGTGTTCCCTCATCGTTTCATGTCAAAGTCTAAAAAAAACGTTGACTGCTTCAAAGTTTCAAGCTTTTTGAGTTTAAAGTATTTTTTTTACCATTCTTTTTCTTATTAGCTCGCATATACTTTCAAACACTGACATAGTTCATGTGAGGGTGCAAACCGAAGTCCCACGTCGGTCAAGGGACAAAAACAAATGTATGTATAAGTTTAAGGAGAAGTTCCTCTAACACCAATTGGTTTTAGAAAAGAATGGACTCTTGGGTTTATATTGTAGGACATGTTATTGGGCTATACGATCCTATGAGTGGTATCAGAGTTAGGTTATAGCCCCGATGTAGTGGACGGCGCAGGCGAACCTTGAGCGCACGGTGCGACATGGCGCACCCTCGGTATAACCTAACGATGAGTGGACCCAACTATCATTTGAGGGGAGGCCTAAGTTTGGGAGACTTAGGTTTGAGGGGAGGTTTGTGAGGGTGCAAACCGTAAGACAATTAATTTAGATAGCTCAAAATTGTCAATAAAGGTAATATGTCTTTTTTAATTTTTAAACAATGGAGATATTATTAAAGACTAGCAAGATGACGAAAAAGAGTTACGACGACTTAGAAAGTCAATTGCGTCCACAATTATTATCTTATATATTTGAGGCAAAGAATGTAAACATACTAAGTAAAAAATAACAATTCTTTTAATCTAGTAGAGGAGAAGATAATGTTATTTATGCAACACCATAAAACCTAGAGAGTAGTTGTGCACTCGTGCATATATCGTGTAGTTTTTGTTAGGAATAAGTGTGTGAGCCCTAACAAGATTTGATAATTTCAAGTTACTAAACCCTGACAACATACAGGAGAATTTCTCCCGATACTAGAGACTTTCTCTCAATACAAGAAATAGTTTTGACCAACTCTCCACAATTCTCCCTATATGGGAGCCACCTTCCTATCCGGAAAACTTTCTCCCTATATGGGAGACCTTGACCTACACCAATTTTCGACTTGTTTAACTCGACTTCGCACTCCAACGGTTTGTTCTTCGAAGTAGCTACAATAAACTTGGTCTTTAACCCTTGAAAACTCTTGAAAGTAGTCTGCACTCGATGAAAAGAATGGCATGTTAATGTCAGTCCACACACGAATGATGTTCCACAAGATCCGCGAAGTGTCACATACAAAGAATAGGTGACTGGTAGAGTCGATCCCATAGTTACAAGTCGGACACAATAAAGACTCGGTCTCTAAGCCAAATAAAAGGTTTAATCGAGTAGGTGGTCTATCTATAATTAGACGCTATAAAAATGTTTATCTATTTTGGCGGAGACTATCTTTTCAATTGTCCTAAATGGATAATGATTTCTAATTATTCCCAAAAATGATCCATTAAAAAAAAAAAAACAATTTGGGGGAAAGTTATGCACTCACGTTATTACCACTTAAATCATTTTTAACCCTACAGGTGATGTCACAAGCAGATTATGCACTTTTTGACTAAAAAGTGTAATCTGCCTGTGACGTGACAGTGTTAGGTTTTGACCCTCATTAACCCTAACGTCCCATTTCAGTGTCCAATTGATGTTGGTCCTACCAATTTTATTTTTTCTTTATTCTTTTTGCTTAAATATCAATAACAAATATATTACATAAAATAAAAGACATAAAAGTATAAAAAAGACATAAATTAATATTCAATAATAATTCAACAATACATAAAATTTAACCATTACAAAATTTAATAATACGACTTTAAAATATAAAATAAATTAAGGGTGTGTTTGGCGCAAGTGTGACGACCCGGAAATTTCTAACTAAATTTAAACTTAATCTATATATGATCTCGACATGATAAGCAAAGTCTACTTAATCAAATCTCAAAATGTTTTGAACTATTTTTATGTGATCATTTGACCTTTGACTATTCCCGACGACTCACGAACAATTGTGTGCAAATAATTATGTAAATATATTTATAGATATACATATATATAAGTATATATGTAATTGTGCATTAACAATGTATACTTTAAAAAAGAAAAATAATATTAGAATAATTAAATTAATATCAGAATTAATATATAAATATATGATATTATTATAAATCTATATATATATATATATATATATATATATATATATATATATATATATATATATATATATATATATATATATATATATATATATATATATATATATGAATGCTATACCAAAGTAATATGATATATATTGTAAATTATAAATATTAAATATTTAATAAACTATATTGTATAAGTTATAAATATGATATAATTAATAATTGTAAAAGTAATTATAAGTTAAAATATAAAAGTTACACTAATATCCTTACTTTCATTATAAATGTTAATATCAATAATTTTATTATTACTATTATTATGGAAAAGTAAAATTTATTATGTTATTACTATTACCATTATCATTAATATCATTATAACTAATATTATTTTATTATTATTAATAAGATTATTGTTATTAAATTAAATTATCAATATTGTTAATATTATTATATTATTATCTTTATCAATAATATATTATTATTAATAATATTATTATTTGTATTATTAATTATTAGTATTATTATGATAATTATTATTAGTAATATTAACAAGTATAATTATTATTAAGGTATTTAATATTTAATAAATATATTAAAAATAGAAATAAAACATAAAGGTAGATATATATGCAGATCATGTTTCCTTTTAACTTCATTTTTTTTTCTTCTTCTTCTATATTACTCGTGACACACTGTTTGGTCTCGATTTATATATATATTTTTTCTTCTTCTTCAACATCAATCATTCATCATCAAAATCTTTTACATATCATATGATCCAGGCGATGAAGCATATCTATTTATTTATATATATATTTTTTTATATCTCTGCTCGTATAAACTTTTTGCTCTTAATTCGAAAACGAACCCATTTTAAAAATCTAAAAGTGCAGAAGTGTTTTAAATCACCTCATGAATGTTTCCTCCAAATCTCAGGTTCAAATTCGTTCTATCGAGTCCCAATTCTTGAGTTAAAGTTTTAAGACTTAAAAGTCAACTCTGTGTTCTTGATTAAAATTCGCATTTTATGTTTTGTATTAAGTTAAATTGATGATTTGGAAAGTTTCCACGAATGTTTTCTAAACTATTTCATGTAATAATCATAGTCTAATACGCGATCAAAATCAAGATCATTTTTTTTTCTTCTCAAAAGTATACAGCGACGCAGGCTGTTCTTTTTTTTTTATTTTTTTTATTTTTTTTTCGAATCAGTTAACTTAAAACACAGTTATGAATCGTTTTCTATTTCTAGTACAAGTTTAAAACAAATAGAATGAGAATTGGATGTGTTGGTCGACTTTAAAAAAAATTGAGAGGAAGAAGAAGATTAGGAAATAGTGGAGATATGGTTTATAATTAATTGGAAGGGTTTTAAATCAGAAAAAATGTAAACAGCTGGATGGTCAAGGGTGTTAGTGTGCGAGCGGGAGGTCTCGGGTTCGAGCCCGGTCTTGGACAATCCTTTTTAGGACGGATTTTAAAAAGGGTATACTTTATTATTTCTTTTAATTTTATTATTTTTATTATTATTATTATTATAAATACTATTGTTATCATTATTGATTATTGATATTATTATTATTATGCTTATGAATATCATTATAATTAGGATATAGAAGATGATAATAGAAAGATAACTATAAGATAATATATAACTATGATTAAAATTGTTATTTTGATTATTATCGTTAACTTTAGTATTAGTATTATTATCAACATAGTTATTATTATTATCAACATAGTTATTAGTTAAGGTTATATACATATGCAGATTATAAATACAAACATGATTATAAAGATGATTATACTTGTAATTGAATAATGAGTTAAAATGAAATATTATTATTATCATTAACAGCGTTAAATTATTATTAATTATTATTATCATTATTGCCATTATTATTATTATCATCAATATTGTTAAGATTATTAGCATTGTAAATTATTGAATATAAAAGATAATGAACATAACTAAAGTGAATATATGTAAAAGTTAGTAAGTGTAATAATAAAGATTTTGGATGATATTAGGATTACGTGTACGATAAGTATGAAATCTATTTAAGCTCATGGATTATATATGTACGTATAACATAACTTTGAAACATTATTATAAGTATTACTATTAATATTATCATGAATATCATTATTATTATACTACTATTATAATTTTTATCATAACTATCACTAACGGTAAAATTATAATTTTTAAAGTTATTATTATTCAGCATTGTTACCATTAATTGAAGCATCATTGTTATTAATATTAGTATTATCATTAATATTTTTATCATTACACATATTATATCAATATAATTAAAAATAATATTTTTACAAACAAATGATATATATAAATATATATATTACTTATAACATAACCAAATTTATATTTTTAATATATAAAATGAATATATAATAGAATATAAGTTATTGATATAAAAAAGGTATCACTAATAATAATATATATATATTTATTCGATTTCGAGTATATATATATATATATATATATATATATATATATATATATATATATATATATATATATATATATATATATATATATATATAAATGATATAGGTTCGTGAATCCGAGGCCAACTCTGCTGTTGTTCAAAGTCGTCATATGTATTTTTACTACAAAATACAGTATTGTGAGTTTCATTTGCCTTTTTACCCTTTATATTTTTGGGCTGAGAATACATGCGCAATTTTTATAAATGTTTTACGAAATAGACACAAGTAATCGAAACTACATTATATGGTTGAATGATCGAAGCCGAATATGCCCCTTTTTGCTTGGTAACCTAAGAATTAGTAAACCGATCTACTAATTGACGCGAATCCTAAAGATAGATCTATGGGCCCGACGAACCCCATCCAAAGTACCGGATGCTTTAGTACTTCGATGTTGTTTTATATCATGTCCGAAGGATTTCCCAGAATGATAGGGAATATTCTTATATGCATCTTGTTAATGTCGGTTACCAGGTGTTCAATCCATATGAATGATATTTTTGTCTCTATGCATGGGACGTATATTTATGAGAAATGAAAATCTTGTGGTCTATTAAAATGATAGAAATGATTATTTATGTTAAACTAATGAACTCACCAACCTTTTGGTTGACACTTTAAAGCATGTTTATTCTCAGGTACGAAAGAAATCTTCCGCTGTGCATTTGCTCATTTTAGAAATATTACTTGGAGTCATTCATGGCATATTTCAAAATACGTTGCATTCGAGTCATTGAGTTCATCAAGATTGTTGTTAAGTCAATTATAGTTGGATATATTATGAAATGGTATGCATTGTCGTCAACTTTCGATGTAAGGAAAGTTTGTCTTTTAAAAACGAATGCAATGTTTGTAAAATGTATCATATAGAGGTCAATTACCTCGCGATGTAACCAAATGTAATGTATCTGTTCTGATGGATTATGACGGGGCATTAGAGTTGGTATCATAGCGGTGGTCTTAGCGAACCAGGTCTTGCATTAGTGTGTCTAACTGATAGTTGTTAGGATGCATTAGTGAGTCTGGACTTTGACCGTGTCTGCATGTCAAAAGTTTTGCTTATCATTTTTAGTCGGAGATCAACTGCTTATCATCCTTAAAGTCTAGACACGTCTTACTGCATTTAATGCATCGATAGTGTATAGACAAAATTCATATCTTGGCGTATCTATTACTGTAGACCTTTCCTGATAGCTTCCATAGATTCCTCCGTAATTTATGGGATTTTAGTATTATATATGTATATGTAAATCATGTATTGCAGGGTACTAATCTACATCCTATAATCTATTTCATATCGAAAATCTTTCATCTGATTGTACGAGATGGATCCCTCAACCAGTTCGAATTTCTCGGATTCCGACATTGAGTCCCACTCAAGCTCCGAAAGCAGTGTGATCGAAATGGACCAACCAATCAGCCATCATCTATTCTGGATGAATTGGGGTTGGGTTCGTAGTCTCCTCAATCATTGGAGACAAGAAGAAGGTGGTCCTTTTCATCCACCACATTGCCCTCTTGGCGAAGAACCTGAAGCACTTACCGGCGAACCTGTCCGAAACACCATTTTCTCTCTCATTTCCAGAGTATCTCGTCACGATTATATACTATACCAAATTCTAGATCATATTTATCTGCTCGTCCGAACCGATAATCACCCCGGTGTAATAGAAGAAGTCAACGAGCTTCGTGCTCGGGTAGTGGCTTTGGAGAATATGGTGCAAAGATTACAAACACCAGCAGCAGCACTAGCAGCATTGTAGTGACCCGAACTTTTCTATGTTTATATATATATTAATTGAGATTGATATTTACATGACTAAATGTTTCCAACGTGTTAAGCAATCAAACTTGTTAAGACTTGATTAAATGAAATAAGTTTCATATAGACAATTGATCACCCAAGTTGACCGGCGATTCACGATGTGATGACCCAGAAATTTCTGACCAAATTTAAACTTAATCTTTAACGTTTTCGACACGATAAGCAAAGTCTATGAAGTTGAATCTCAAAATTTTAAATTATTCAATTACCCTTCGATTGTTCTCAACGATTCGCGAACAATTATATGTAAATAGGTACATATACTATAACTTGAAAACATAACAAAATGTTAAGTAAATGATACTGTGCATTAAACTTATTGGTTTGATTGTCTGATTGATATATTCAACTACGGAATTAAAAGATTATGCCAAACGATTGAATTAAAAGATATTTAATGAGTCCCTTAAGGATTATGATATTATTACGGGTCTCTGTTGTGAGGTTCACGTTGATTTGGGAAATCATCCATTCTTAACAGTATTCGGAATAAATGGTAAAGCGTTTGTTTAAATAACGTAATTTGGACACATACAATAATAAGGAATATTAACTGTTGGAATTAGATATATGAATAACTTGCGATATAAAACGTGTTTATTAATATTGAAAATATATATTTAACAAATACGATAAAATATAATATTAACTTGGTCATAAAAACGAATTGTTATTATATATATATATATATATTAACAAATAGCGAGACGATGATTTATATAAGTAAATGACCAAAATACTCGAAAGTTTAAGATATACTTTGAGTGGTATAGTTTAGGGATAATTTAAGGCTATATTTTGACAAAGGTACGTGACACGAAATGTAAAATACAAGTTTTCTCAGCGTACGAAAGGACATTTGAAAAACCGGAACCGGGACATAAGTCGAGTGATGACGTACGACTTATCGGAACAAAAATTACAAGTCAACTATGCATGTGAATTTAATATAATATATAATTAATTATATAAATTAAATATATTATATATATTATATAAAATTATGTCGACAAACAAAAAGTTAAAAGTTTGTGAGCTGGATCAGAGGGCCATGCGATTTTATGGCCTTGAAGCACAAATCCCATGCGATCGCATGGGGTACTTTTTCAGAAAAGGTTCTATAAATTGCTCAGTTTTCACACACTTCTTTCTCTAATCATATATTACTCCGTATTTATTTTATTTATTATTATTATTATTATTATTAATATTATTATTATTATTATTATTATTATTATTATTATTATTATTATTAAGATTAATATTATTATTAATCTTATTATTATTAATATTATTAATTAGTATTATACATAAAATACTACGACGAGGTTATGAGCGTGTCACTTTCAAAATGTTTTTCAAGCGGGACAGAGCTAAGAAAATTATGGGTTATTGCCAAGGAGGTTATGGGTAATGTTCGGGGGTATATTTGTGAATCAAACCTAGTGTTTATCATCTCCGTTACGTCTACGTACTTTCCTACAATATTGAATCTCAATACTGATACGTAAGCACTCATATCTTATCTTTTATATATTAATTATGTATCCATGTCTAGTGCTCGAGTATATATATTTATATATGCTTGTATGCTAAATTTCATCGTTAAACAGTTTATAATGAATCATTAATTAAATACATATATTACTGGTAAAAGGTATATGATATACATGTTTTTGAAAAGCTGGCGAAAAATCAATAACTTTTCATTTAGATATCGAATAGTTTCGATGAACGGATTAAAAGATATGATCAACTGAATTATGATTGACGTTAATTGAAATTGCTTTTGAATCTGCAATTAAGATTTAAACAACTTGTTTACGAGACTGATAAAGTGAACTTTTAAATATTACCAACCGAATAAATGAATCTTTATATAAGGCACGTCTCGTTTTGTTGAACTATTGTCAAAATTGACTTTTTGAAACGACTTTGAATAACTATTATATGTCGATCTCGAGCATTAGGATTGTGATACACTATGACCTGACCTAGCTTGATAGACATTTATTGACCAACATATGTTCTCTAGGTTGAGATCTACGATTATTTGGTAATCCGAGTTTCGATCACATTTTGGTGAACGAATTTATATGCTGCTAAGGTGAGTTTCATATGCTCCCTTTTTAATTGTTTTTGCAATCTATATTTTTGGGCTGAGAATACATGCACTTTATTTTAAACGCAATGGATAAAAGTACATACTAAATTCGACACTGAGTTTGAACCGAAAATCCCTTAGCTTTGGTAACTAGTAACTGCCAGTTATAAGAACTGGTGGGCGCGAGTAGTAGTATATAGATCCATAGGGCTTGATATCCCCGTCCGAGCTAGAGCACTAGCCTTTTAACGGACGTATGCTATTTGAGAAGCGTACACGTTGGTTTGCGTGTATTATTAAGATGATTATACAAAGGGTATAAATTATATATACGTTAAGTTTAGTTACCAGGGTGCTCAATTTCGTAGAATATTTTGATAAACGTTTCTGGATGAAACAACCGAAATCTTGTGATCCACCTTTATATACAGATTATACGAAACATTAAAACTATGAACTCACCAACCTTTGTGTTGACACTTGTTAGCATGTTTATTCTCAGGTTCCCTAGAAGTCTTCCGCTGTTTGCTTATACGTTAGACAAGCTATGTGCATGGAGTCTTACATGGCATATTTTTCAAGGAAACGTTGCATTCACCAAATCATCACCATGTATCTTATTTTGACTGCATTGTCAACGGAAGTACTGTTGTAAACTATTATTTATGGTGATTATCTATATGTAGAAATCATCAGATGTCGAAAACCTTTGATTTAAATATTCATTTATGGTGTGCCTTTTCAAAAGAATGCAATGTTTACAAAACGTATCATATAGAGGTCAAATACCTCGCAATGAAATCGATGAATGACGTGTTCGTCCATATGGATTTGGAGTGATCGTCACAGTTGGTATCAGAGCTTTGGTCCTAGTGAACCAGGTCTTGCATGAGTGTGTCTAACTGATAGTTGTTAAGATGCATTAGTAAGTCTGGACTTCGACTGTGTCTGCATGTCAAAAGTTTTGCTTATCATTTCTTGTCGGAAATTACCTGCTTATCATTCCTAGTCTAGACACGTTTTACTGCATTGATTGCATGAATAGTGTATAGACAAAATTCATATCTTAGCGTATCTGTTACTATAAACTTTTCCTGACATCTTCCGAAAATTTCTCCGTGATTTATGGAATTTGGTATTATATATATATATATATATATATGTAAATTATGTATTGAAGAATACCAAACTAAATTCTATAATCTAATTCATATCAAAAATCATCTCCCTAATTATACAAGATGGATCCCGTATCTAGTTCAAATTCCTTAAACTCTGACAGCTATTCCGATATGGATATTCACCTGAATTCCGAAGACAGTATAACCGGAATGGATCAACCAATTAGCCATTATCTATTCTGGATGAATTAGGGATGGGTTCGTAGCCTACTTAATTATTGGAGACAAGAAGAAGGCGATCCCTTCCATCCACCACATTGACCTCTTGGCGAAGAACCTGAAGCACTTACCGGCGAATCTGTTCGAGACACCATTTTCTCTCTCATTTCCAGAGTATCTCATCACGATAATATACTATCTCAAATTCTGGATCTTATTCATCCGCTCGTCCGAACCGCCAATAATCCCGGTGTAGTAGAAGAAGTCAACGAGCTTCGCGCTCGGGTAGTGGATTTGGAGAATATGGTGCAAAGGTTACAAGCACCAGCAGAATCACCGGCATCAACAGTACCACCGATAACAACACCAACAGTACCATTACCACCACCAACAACATCCGCACCGCAAGCCTCAACATCACAATATGTACCTTGAATATCAACATCATACGCATCGTAGTTACCAAGAAATACCAGCAACAATAACCGATGAAGTATTAACTCATTTCCCCTGAAGAAATTTTATGTATATTTAATATATATGAATTTTGAAATCCAAAATAAATCTTTTCGTACTAAGCTATTACGTGTTAATCTTAACTGGTAGGTACTACTCGGTTAGTTCATATTACTAATATGCAATGATGTACATCTTTCCTTAACAACTTAATCATTGTTAACTACAATCTCTGTTTCAACTTAATGAATTCTATTTCATAATAAACCAAGTGTATTATTCAATTACATAATTGATTTTACATTTTCATTTTCGATGTACTCGAAACTTTCCAGAAAACATCATCTGTGCCTTGTAAGGTTCACAAAAATTCCACGAGCATCAACATCCTTCACCGAGGAATAAGAATAAATAATGAAGTATCGATTACATTAGCGAAATACTCCGCAAAGATTATGTAATCTTTAATGTTTTAGAGATTAATCATTTTAAGTCAAGCCAAAAATTAAAAGAGCTTAATATGATATTAACTCATTAAATCTGTGTTACATCTGAAGAAAATATACATACATATATTTTCATAAAGACGGTAATAAAAATTCTTTTGTACAAAGTATTAATTGTGAAATCTTTAACGGGTAGGTAATACCCGGGAAATATATAAGTTCGCAATTAATATGTTACACTGTACATTCTTCAACTTTGATTCAAAAATTATTAACAATGCTCACAACGATATACAATCGTTTTCATACAAATTCAATTACATATTCTGATATTGACGGATCAGAATCCAAGTCAAGATTTAACAAGTGACATCATTCTTAGATCTCTACATCTTTCAAATCTATACTATGACTTCAAAACTGTGCAAGATCCTTTAGCGTTGTTATTACCGAAAATAACCTTGCAATTTCTTTTTCAAAGTATCCAGTTTTACCCCACTTCCAACCAGTCTATTTCGACTTTTCAGATTAGTCTTATTATAACCTTGATATATACGTTTTTGTTAATGGGGAATCTTTTATGTTCCACCACATTAGCAGTAAATTTACCAACAACCTCATTAATCCTTGACCTTCTGAAAAATCCTTATACTCATTGAAACCCTATCATGTACTCATCCACATCTCATAACGGTAATTGCCATACCAACTACCGGGAATTAGCAATCAGTATTTTGAATCTCGCAGCATTTTCTACGACAACAGTTATATATAAACATATAATGTCTATCTCCCAGACTTATTTACTCCGAATGTGAAGTTTCTGAAAAACATCCCAAACTATGAACTAGTTCTATGAAATTGGAACAATACTGATGAAGCAGCAAAAACGGTAAACGACTTTAAAAGTCAAAAGTTTGATGATAAAGAATAGTATGGTGGTAAAGCTGAGAAAAAGAGAAAGTTTAGAACTGGAAAACGAATTGAGCAAAGTATGAAAGAGGCTGTGGATAAATCACAAGGACGAAATCTGCCTTCAAAGAATCCAAATGATTCAGTATCTGCTGAAGCCATTAACGAATACCTTGCTTCCGAATCTAAACCCTTGCGGACAATATTCTTCATCATCCTCTGATATTAGAAATTCTAAGATATCATCGTATCTTTCATTATAAATATCCTCCATATTTCTGGAGATAATTTCATAATCATTCGTATCGGAAATCAATTTTCTCCTTGCGATATCTGTGTTATATCATAAAAGAAACTATTTTAGTTTCTAAATTCTGAAACTTTCAAGTTTAAAATATGAATATTTTGGAAGTGGTGTTGGGAGCTGAAGCATGAGTTAGTATAATATAATGACACTTGATCAACTTGATTATATTACAATAAGTCATGCTGAGTTTCTAATGGAATGTGATAAAGGTTCTCAGATCATACCCTCATCATGAACCATGTTACATAACTCTTTCATTCTATTTAACCTCTAAACATATCAAGAAAATATTTTTCATGATGATTCGGTCTTTTTCGGATATTCTGGTAATTTGACAAATCAAGATCGTGTCATTTCAATTTCTTTCTTAGAACATTAACTATGTTCATTCCGAAATCCATACCTATGAATTCTGGACCATTATTCGCTTGACTTAAAGTCGGGAAGAGAAAACGAAAGCATGAAGCTCCGAAATATAATGGAAAATATAAAGCCCTATAACAACCCCGAAATTACAAACCGTGTATATCAATGCGTATAGAAATATAAAGACACAGGAGAATGAAAAACACTATAACCCCAAGGTAATGGTAGAAGAAAATAACTTCCTCTGGTGGTAGATGAAAAAGAAGAATGACAGATATGAAAGTTAGGAGTATATCAAGAATCAGAACTGGATGAAGTATTTCACAATCTTTTGGAAGTATGAAATGAAGAAGAAGATGTAGGAGTGGTGAAAATAATGAAACGGAAGTGTTTAATTTATAGCAAAATATCAGACATAGCAATCGAGGCAGATTACGCATTTAATCAAAGAAAATCCTAATTTCCGCAAATTCCGAAGAATCAAATCTTATTTAGATAATAAAGATTTTCTATTCCTTAAATTCCGGAAATAAATCGTTACTACGTCAACAGTTAAGGCGAATCTCTATTCTTTCAATTCACTATTTTACGATAACTTCTCTCATATGCTTCGAGTAATTGGATTGTTTTATCCATATTATTCAACGGTAATAAAAATTCTATTTATCAACTCATATTCGTCATGAAAACATTTTTATTGTTAGCCATGACGACCTCACTTAAATTTCGGGACGAAATTTCTTTAACGGGGAGGTACTGTGATGACCCAGAAATTTCTGACCAAATTTAAACTTAATCTTTAACGTTTTCGACACGATAAGCAAAGTCTATGAAGTTGAATCTCAAAATTTTAAATTATTCAATTACCCTTCGATTGTTCTCAACGATTCGCGAACAATTATATGTAAATAGGTACATATACTATAACTTGAAAACATAACAAAATGTTAAGTAAATGATACTGTGCATTAAACTTATTGGTTTGATTATCTGATTAATATATTCAACTACGGAATTAAAAGATTATGCCAAACAATTGAATTAAAAGATATTTAATGAGTCCCTTAAGGATTATGATATTATTACGGGTCTCTGTTGTGAGGTTCACGTTGATTTGGGAAATCATCCATTCTTAACGGTATTCGGAATAAATGGTAAAGTGTTTGTTTAAATAACGTAATTTGGACACATACAATAATAAGGAATATTAACTGTTGGAATTAGATATATGAATAACTTGCGATATAAAATGGGTTTATTAATATTGAAAATATATATTTAACAAATACGATAAAATATAATATTAACTTGGTCATAAAAACAAATTGTTATTATATATATATATATATATATATATATATATATTAACAAATAGCGAGACGATGATTTATAGAAGTAAATGACCAAAATACTCGAAAGTTTAAGATATACTTTGAGTGGTATAGTTTAGGGATAATTTAAGGCTATATTTTGACAAAGGTACGTGACACGAAATGTAAAATACGAGTTTTCTCAGCGTACGAAAGGACATTTGAAAAACCGGAAACGGGACATAAGTCGAGTGATGACGTACGACTTATCGGAACAAAAATTACAAGTCAACTATGCATGTGAATTTAATATAATATATAATTAATTATATAAATTAAATATATTATATAAAATTATGTCGACAAACAAAAAGTTAAAAGTTTGTGAGCTGGATCAGAGGGCCATGCGATCGCATGGCCTTGAAGCACAAATCCCATGCGATCGCATGGGGTACTTTTTCAGAAAAGGTTCTATAAATTGCTCAGTTTTCACACACTTCTTTCTCTAATCATATATTACTCCGTATTTATTTTATTTATTATTATTATTATTATTATTATTATTATTATTATTATTATTATTATTATTATTATTATTAAGATTAATATTATTATTAATCTTATTATTATTAATATTATTAATTAGTATTATACATAAAATACTACGACGAGGTTATGAGCGTGTCACTTTCAAAATGGTTTTCAAGCGGGAAAGAGATAAGGAAATTATGGGTTATTGCCAAGGAGGTTATGGGTAATGTTCGGGGGTATATTTGTGAATCAAACCTAGTGTTTATCATCTCCGTTACGTCTACGTACTTTCTTACAATATTGAATCTCAATACTGATACGTAAGCACTCATATCTTATCTTTTATATATTAATTATGTATCCATGTCTAGTGCTCGAGTATATATATTTATATATGCTTATATGCTAAATTTCATCGTTAAACAGTTTATAATGAATCACTAATTAAATACATATATTACTGGTAAAAGGTATATGATATACATGTTTTTGGAAAGATGACAAAAAATCAATAACTTTTCATTTAGATATCGAATAGTTTCGATGAACGGATTAAAAGATATGATCAACTGAATTATGATTGACGTTAATTGAAATTACTTTTGAATCTGCAATTAAGATTTAAACAACTTGTTTACGAGACTGATAAAGTGAACTTTTAAATATTACCAACCGAGTAAATGAATCTTTATATAAGGCACGTCTCGTTTCGTTGAACTATTGTCAAAATTGACTTTTTGAAACGACTTTGGATAACTATTATATGTCGATCTCGAGCATTAGGATTGTGATACACTATGACCTGACCTAGCTTGATAGACATTTATTGACCAACATATGTTCTCTAGGTTGAGATCTACGATTATTTAGTAATCCGAGTTTCGATCACATTTTGGTGAACGACTTTATATGCTGCTAAGGTGAGTTTCATATGCTCCCTTTTTAATTGCTTTTGCAATCTATATTTTTGGGCTGAGAATACATGCACTTTATTTTAAATGCAATGGATAAAAGTACATACTAAATTCTACACTGAGTTTGAACCAAAAATCCCTTAGCTTTGGTAACTAGTAACTGCCAGTTATAAGAACTGGTGGGCGTGAGTAGTAGTATATGGATCCATAGGGCTTGATATCCCAGTCCGAGCTAGAGCACTAGCCTTTTAACGGACGTATGCTATTTGAGAAGCGTACACGTTGGTTTGCGTGTATTATTAAGATGATTATACAAAGGGTATAAATTATATATACGTTAAGTTTAGTTACCAGGGTGCTCAATTTCGTAGAATATTTTGATAAACGTTTCTGGATGAAACAACTAAAATCTTGTGATCCACCTTTATATACAGATTATACGAAACATTAAAACTATGAACTCACCAACCTTTGTGTTGACACTTGTTAGCATGTTTATTCTCAGGTTCCCTAGAAGTCTTCCGCTGTTTGCTTATACGTTAGACAAGCTATGTGCATGGAGTCTTACATAGCATATTTTTCAAGGAAACGTTGCATTCACCAAATCATCACCATGTATCTTATTTTGACTACATTGTCAACGGAAGTACTGTTGTAAACTATTATTTATGGTGATTATCTATATGTAGAAATTATCAGATGTCGAAAACCTTTGATTTAAATATTCATTTATGGTGTGCCTTTTCAAAAGAATGCAATGTTTACAAAACGTATCATATAGAGGTCAAATACCTCGCAATGAAATCGATGAATGACGTGTTCGTCCATATGGATTTGGAGCGATCGTCACACACGAACGTTACAAAATTGTAAAAACTACATGTTGTGGTATATATAGACATATATATATGGTTGACATAAGATTATGATGAGTAAGTATCTCACTAAGTATATTAACAATGTGTTATATAAATAAGAAATGAGATTTGATGTTAAAGCTAAGGGGTATAAAATACTATTAAATTTTACAAGGAAATACTATTAAATACGATACAATTTTACACAAGATATTTATTTATTTAGAGAATGGATATACTTAAACCTTGCTACAACACTTATAGGCAGTGTACCTAATCGTACAGTAGTGTAGTTTTTAGTAAGTCCGGTTCGTTCCACAGGGAAAATCTTTTAATCAAAGCTTAACGCTATATTAGTTTTATTTTATAAAAATACAAATATATATATAAGTAATATTATTATTATAAAGGGGGGTTTTTTACCGTTTAATGACCGGTTTGTCCATTTTAAAAACTTTAGTCGCAGTTAAAACAAAATGTAAAATATTGAATAAATAAAAGACTTAATTTAAAGCGTAAAGTAAATAATGATAATGAAATTGCGATAAATAAAAGTGCGATAAAATAAACTTGCGATAATTAAAAAGTACGATAATTAAAAGTGCAATTAAATACAATAACAATAAATAAAAGTGCTATAATTAGAAGTGCAATTAAATATAAAATAAAGGAAATTAAATATGAAATAAAAGAATTATGCTTATTTAAACTTCCGTAATCATGATGTTTGACGTGTTGATTTTAGTTTTATGCCCATGGGTTAATTGTCCTTTGTCCTGGATTATTTAATATGTCCATCTGGTTTTTGTCCATAACAGTCCATCAGTCATAAATATAAAGTGCGAGTGTCCTCGTCAAATTATCCTTATACCCGAAGTTAAATATTCCAACTAATTGGAGACTTAAACTGTAAGAAAATTTTAATACTTTGTTTAATAATTACACCAGGATATCGACTGAATGTAACCCAAGGTTTTAATACTTTGTTATCAATTATGCCAAGTGTCCTTGTACATAATTTCACCCCTGTTTTAATAATTCTAGTGGCTATTAATCCATTCCCGTGTCCGGTTAAATGAACAATTATTCGTACATATAAATATCCCGCCCATCGTGTCCGATTGAGTGTATATGGTTATTTATAGGGACGTCCAATTGTAAATCTTTATATTAAAATTAATAAACTATCATTTAGTTAAACAAATATAAAGCCCATTAATAGCCCATAGTCTAATTTCCACAAGTGTCGTTCTTTTGTCCAAACCCCAATTATGGTACAAAGCCCAATTACCCAATTTTAATATTTTTAGCCCAACATCATGATTACTTCGGATTAAATAAGCATAATAATAACTTAGCTACGAGACATTAAACTAAAAAGGTTGAACATAACTTACAATGATTAAAAATAGCGTAGCGTTACACGGACAGAATTTTGACTTACACCCTTACAACATTCGCTAACACACCCTTATTATTATAAATTAAAATTAAAATTATAATATAAATATAAATATTATACGTTGAATGAGGAGAAGAAAAAGATGTGTTTTTGTGGTGCACCAAAGCTCGATTTTTATAGGCATGTGGGCTGGAACTGTGCACCATGCGATCGCATGGATTTATGCCTTCCAGGCCATGCGATCGCATGGCCAGTTGGGGAGACTCAAAAGTCTTTGTTTTTTTATGCCGACGGTTTTTAAATATAATATAATATATATATTAATTTTAAGAATTAATTATATATTATATTATATTCATGTGCATAGTTGACTTGAAATTTTTAGTCCGTTGCGTCGAGCGTTGAGAGTTGACTCTGGTCCCGGTTCCGGATTTTCGAACGTCCTTGCGAATAATTTAATATCTTGTACTTTGCGTTTTGAATCTTGTACTCTTGTAATTTTGAGACGTTTCTTATCAATAATTGGAACCTTATTGATTGTATTTTGTACTTTTGAGCTTTTTGGTCATTTGCGTCTTCAATTCGTCGAATCTGTCTTTTGTCTTCACCTGTGATGACCCGGAAATTTCTGACCAAATTTAAACTTTATCTTTAAATGATTTAATGTTTCCGACACGATAAGCAAAGTCTATGAAGTTGAATCTTAAAATTTTAGAACTGTTTCATGTATTAAATTACATTTGACTGCTCTCGACGATTCATGAACAATTATATGTATGTATATATATATATATGTACAAGTAAAAACGACTTTCCTACCGTAAAACACTATTTGCTACAGTAAAATGACTTTCCTACCGTAAAACACTATTTGCTACAGTAAACACTATTTGCTACAGTGAACCGTATTTTGCTGCAGTGCTACAGTGATTTGCTACAGTAAACACTGTTTTGCTGCAGTAACACTATTTGCTACAGTAACACTATTTGCTACAGTAAACACTATTTGCTACAGTAAACACTATTTGATATCGACGAACTAGCAAACAAAAACATGATAAGGCGGCCATGCGATCGCATGGCAAAAACACTGAAAACTCATACGATCGCATGAGGTACTGTAGCAGGCCACATACTATAAAAGCTCGATTCATTCCTCTGTATTATTATTATTTTTATATTATTATTATTATTATTATTATTATTATTATTATTATTATTATTATTATTATTATTATTTTTATTATTATTATTATTAAGATTAATATTATTATTATTAATCTTATTATAATATTATTATTAGTAGTATATATACCTAAAATACTACGACGAGGTTATGAGCGTGTCACCTTAAAAATGGGTTTTTGAGCGGGATAGAGCTAAGGAAATTATGGGTTATTGTCAAGGAGGTTATGGGTAATGTTCGAGGGTATATTTGTGAATCAAATCTAGTGTTTATCATCTCTATTGCGTCTACGTACTTTCCTACAATATTGAATCTCAATATTGATACGTAAGCACTCATATTTTATCTTTTATACATTAATTGTGTATCCATGTCTAGTGCTCGAGTATATATATTTATGCATGCTTGTATGCTAAATTTTGTCGTTAAACAGTTATGATGAATCACGAAGTAAATACATATATTACTAGTAAAAGGTATATGATATACATGTTTTTGGAAAGCTGGCGAAAAATCAATAACTTTTCATTTAGATATCGAATAATTTCGATGAACGGATTAAAAGATATGATCAACTGAATTATGATTAACGTTAATTGAAATTGCTTTTGAATCTACAATTAAGATTTAAACAACTTGTTTACGAGATTGATAAATTGGATTTTTGAATATTACCAACCGAGTAAATGAATCCTTATATAAGGTATGTCTCGTTTTGTTGAACTATTGTCAAAATTGACTTTTTGAAACGACTTTGGATAACTTTTGTATGTCAATCTCGAGCATTAGGATTGTTATACACTATGACCTGACCTAGCTTGATTGACATTTATTGACCAACATATGTTCTCTAGGTTGAGATCTACGGTTATTTGATATTCCGAGTTTCGGTCACGTTTTGGTGAACAACTTTATGTGCTGCTAAGGTGAGTTTCATTTGCTCCATTTTTAATTGCTTTTGCAATCTATATTTTTGGGCTGAGAATACATGCGCTTTATTTTAAACAATGGACACAAGTACGTACTTAATTCTACACTGAGTTTGAACCGAAAATCCCTTAGCTTTGGTAACTAGTAACTGCCGGTTATAAGAACTGGTGGGCGCGAGTAGTTATATATGGATCCATAGGGCTTGATATCCCCGTCCGAGCTAGAGCACTAGCCTTTTAACGGACGTATGCTATTTGAGAAGCGTACACGTTGGTTTGCGTGTACTATTAAGATGATTATACAAAGGGTACAAATTATATATACGTTAAGTTTAGTTACCAGGGTGCTCAATCTTGTAGAATATTTTGATAAACGTTTCTGGATGAAATAACTGAAATCTTGTGATCCACCTTTATACACAGATTATGCGAAACATTAAAACTATGAACTCACCAACTTTTGTGTTGACACTTGTTAGCATGTTTATTCTCAGGTTTCCTAGAAGTCTTCCGCTGTTGCTTATATGTTAGACAAGCTATGTGCATGGAGTCTTACATGACATACTTTTCAAGGAAACGTTGCATTCACCAAATTATCACCATGTATCTTATTTTGACTGCATTGTCAACGGAAGTACTATTGTAAACTATTATTTACGGTGATTGTCTATATGTAGAAATCATCAGATGTCGAAAACCTTTGATTTAAATATTCATTTATGGTGTGCCTTTTCCAAAGAATGCAATGTTTACAAAACGTATCATATATAGGTCAAATACCTCGCAATGAAATCAATGAATGACGTATTGTCCATATGGATTTGGAGCGATCGTCACAGTTGGTATCAGAGCGTTGGTCCTAGTGAACCAGGTCTTGCATGAGTGTGTCTAACTGGTTATTGTTAGGATGCATTAGTGAGTCTGGACTATGACCGTATATGTTTTTACCAAGTTTTGCTTACCATTTATCGTCAAAAATTACTTGCTTATCATTCCTAAGTCTATACACGTCTTACTGCATTTACTGCATAGATAGTGTACCGACAAAATTCATATCTTAGCATATCTGTTACTGTAAACTTTTCCTGACATCTTCCGAAAATTTCTCCGTAATTTACGGGATTTTGGTATTATATATACATATGTAAATTATGTATTGAGGAGTACCAATCTAAATTCTATAATCTATCTTATATCAAAAGTCAATTCCCTGATTATACAAGATGGATCATGTATCTAGTTCAAATTCCTTAAACTCCGACAGCTATTCCGATATGGATATTCACATGAACTCTGAAGACAGTGTAACCGGAATGGATCAACCAATTAGCCATCATCTATTCTGGATGAATTGGGGGTAGGTTCGTAGCTTACTTAGTCATTGGAGACAAGAAGAAGGCGATCCCTTCCATCCACCACATTGCCCTCTTGGCGAAGAACCTGAAGCACTTACCGGCGAACCTGTTCGTAATACCATTTTCTCTCTCATTTCCAGAGTATCTAGTCATGATTATATACTATCTCACATTCTAAATCTTATTCGTCCGCTCGTCCGAACCACCGATCATCCCGGTATAATAGAAGAAGTCAATGAGCTTGGCGCTCGGGTAGTGGCTTTGGAGAATATGGTGCGAAGGTTACAAACACCAGCAGCAGCACCAGCAGCATAACCAGTACCACCATCATCAACAACAACAGTACCATTATCACCACCAACAACCACATCCGCATCCCACACCTCAATATCACATCTAAAAACTGTACTTCAGATATCAACATCATACGCACCGTAGATACCAAGGAGTGCCAACAACAATAAATGATGGAGTACTGATTCATAACTTCATCGAAGAAATATTGTACGGTGATTATGTAATCTCTAAAATCTTAGAGATTATTTATCCCAGTTCTAACCGTAAATCAGATAAATAGAAGGAAGAATAGAAACCCTGACAAGAATGATGCGTAAGGTACAAGCTAGACTTGTTTTACCAACAACATCAATAGTACCCTTAGCCTCACCATCACAGTTAGTGATGTCAACATCATTAGAATCATCAGCACCTCTAACATCACGAGCTCCGCCAGTTCAAGAAAGCACAGTGGATATTATTACAAGTCAACAACGCGTATATTTGTATCAACGAGTTATGAAATATTAACTCATTCCCTCTGAAGAATTTATATGTATATCTTATATATATATATATTTTAAAACCATCATGAATATTTTCGTACTAAGCTATTAAGTATGAATTGAAAAAGGGTAAATACTACTCAGTTAAATTCATATTACTAATATGCTATGATGTACATCCTTCGTTAACAACTTAACCTTCGTTAACTACAATCTCTGTTTCAATCCAAAGAATTCCGTTTCATAATAAACCAAGTGTATTATTCAATAATATGGTTGATTTTACACTTTCATCTTCGATGCACTCGAAACTTTCTAGAAAACATCATTTGCACCTTGCGAAGTTTGCAAGAATTCCACGAATATCAACACCCTTCACCAAGGAATATCAATAAGAATAAATAATGAAGTATTGATTTCATTAGCGAAATACTCCGCAAAGATTATGTAATCTTTAATATTTTAGAGATTATTCATTTCTAATTCAAGCCGAAAATCAAATGAGCTTAATATGATATTAACTCATTAAATCTGTATTACATCTGAAGAAAATATACATACATATATTTTCATAAAAACGGTAATAAAAATTCTTTTGTACAAAGTATTAATTGTGAAATCTTTAACGGGTAGTTAATACTCGGGAAATATATAAGTTCACAATTAATATGTTATATTGTACATTCTTCAACTTTGATTCAAAAATTATTAACTATGCTCACAGCGATATACAATCGTTTTCATACAAATTCAATTACATATTCTGATATTGACGGATCAGAATCCAAGTCATAACTCTGAACCGGTGAAATCATTCTTAGATCTCTACATCTTTCAAAGCTATACTTTGACTTCAAAACTGTGAAAGATCCTTTGGTATTGTTTTTACCAAAAATAACCTTGCAATTCCTTTTCAAAGTATCCAGTATTATCAACCATTTAACCAGTCAACGACGACCTTTCAGACTTGTAATTTTGGCATATACGTTTTCGTTACTGGGGAACCTTTCATGTTCCACCACATTAGCAGTAAATTTCCAACAACTTCATTGATCTTTGACCTTCCGAAAAATCCTTATACTCATTGAAACTGTATCATGTACTCATCCACATCTTGTAACGGCAATTGCCATACCAACTATCGGGAATTAGCAATCAGTATCTTGAAATCTTGTAGCACGTCTACGCCAATAGTTATATGTGTGCATATAACATCTACCTCCTAGACTTACATACTTCGAATGTGAAGTTTCCGAAAAACACCCCAAACTACGAAACTAGTTCTCCGAATTTTGGAAAAATGTTGATGAAGCAGCAAAAACTGTAAACGACCTTAACAGTCAAAAGTTTGATGATAAAGAATAGTATGGTGGTAAAGCATAGAAAAAGAGAAGGTTTGGAATTGAAAAACGGATTGAGCAGACCATGAAGGAGGCTGTGGACAAATCACAAAGACTAAATCTACCTTCAAAGAATCCAAATGATTCAGAGTCTGCTGAAATCATTAGCGAATACCTTGCTCCTTACTCTAAAACCTTTGCGGACAATATTCTTCATCATCATCTTATCTTAAATATTCTAAGATATCATCATATCTCCCATTATAAATATCCTCCATATTTCTGAAGATATTTTTCGAAACCATTCTTATCTGAAATCATTACCTCTTCATGCTATCTGTGTTACATCATAAAAGAAACTATTTTAGTTTCTAGAATCTGAAAAATTAAAAAAAAATGGATGTTTTGAAGTAATGTTGAGAACTGAAGCATGAGTTAGTATAATATAATGACACTTGATCAACGTGATTATATTACAGTAAGTCATGTTAAGTTTCTAATGGAACATGACAAAGGTTCACAGATCACACCCTCATCATAAACCATGTTACATAACTCTTTCATTCTATATAATCTCTAAATATATCAAGAAAATATATTTCTTGATGATTCGGTCTTTTCCGGATATTCTGATAATTTGACAAGTCGGATTGTGCCATTACCGTTTCTTTCTTAGAACATTAATTATGTTTATTCTGAAATTCATACCTACGAATTTTGGACCATTATTCGCTTGACTTAAGGTCGGGAAGAGAAAACAAAAGCATGAAGCTCCGAAATATAATGGAGAACATAAAGCCCGATAACAACCCCGAAATTACATACCGTATATATCAATGCGTATAGCAATATAAAGACACGGGAGAATGAAAAACACTATAACCCCAAGGTAATAGTAGAAGAAAATAACTTCCTCTGGTGGCAGATGAAAAAGAAGAATGAAGGATACGATAGCCAGGAAAATATCAAGAATCAGAACTGGATTAAGCATTTTCACAATCTATTGGGATGTATGAAATAAGAAAGAAGATTATAGGAGTGGTGAAAATAAATGAAACGGAAGAGGTCAATTTATAGCAATCGAGACAGATTACGCATTTAATCAAAGAAAATCCTAATTTCTGCAAAATCCGAAGAATCAAATCTTATTTAGATTATGAAGATTTTCTATTCCTTAAATTCCGGAAATCAATCGTAACTACGTCAAAAGCTAAGACGAATCTCTATTCTTTCATTTCACTCTTTTACGATAACTTCTCTCATACGCTTCGAGAAATCGGATTGTTTTATCCATATAATTCAACGGTGATAAAATTCTATTTATCAACTCATATTCGTCATGAAAACATTTCTATTGTTAGCCATGATGACCTCACTTAAATTTCGCGACGAAATTTCTTTAACGGGTAGGTACTGTGATGACCCGAAAATTTCTGACCAAATTTAAACTTTATCTTTAAATGATTTAATGTTTCCGACACGATAAGCAAAGTCTATGAAGTTGAATCTTAAAATTTTAGAACTGTTTCATGTATTAAATTACATTTGACTGCTCTCGACAATTCATGAACAATTATATGTATGTATATATATATGTACAAGTAAAAACGACTTTCCTACCGTAAAACACTATTTGCTACAGTAAAATGACTTTCCTACCGTAAAACACTATTTGCTACAGTAAAACACTATTTGCTACAGTGAAACCGTATTTTGCTACAGTGCTACAGTGATTTGCTAAAGTAAATGAATCCTTATATAAGGTATGTCTCGTTTTGTTGAACTATTGTCAAAATTGACTTTTTGAAACGACTTTGGATAACTTTTGTATGTCGATCTCGAGCATTAGGATTGTTATACACTATGACCTGACCTAGCTTGATAGATATTTATTGACCAACATATGTTCTCTAGGTTGAGATCTACGGTTATTTGATATTCCGAGTTTCGGTCACGTTTTGGTGAACAACTTTATGTGCTGCTAAGGTGAGTTTCATTTGCTCCATTTTTAATCGCTTTTGCAATCTATATTTTTGGGCTGAGAATACATGCACTTTATTTTAAACAATGGACACAAGTACGTACTTAATTCTACACTGACTTTGAACCGAAAATCCCTTAGCTTTGGTAACTAGTAACTGCCGGTTATAAGAACTGGTGGGCGCGAGTAGTTATATATGGATCCATAGGGCTTGATATCCCTGTCCGAGCTAGAGCACTAGCCTTTTAACGGACGTATGCTATTTGAGAAGCGTACACGTTGGTTTGCGTGTACTATTAAGATGATTATACAAAGGGTACAAATTATATATATGTTAAGTTTAGTTACCAGGGTGCTCAATCTTGTAGAATATTTTGATAAACGTTTCTGGATGAAATAACTGAAATCTTGTGATTCACCTTTATACACAGATTATGCGAAACATTAAAACTATGAACTCACCAACCTTTGTGTTGACACTTGTTAGCATGTTTATTCTCAGGTTTCCTAGAAGTCTTCCGCTGTTGCTTATATGTTAGACAAGCTATGTGCATGGAGTCTTACATGACATACTTTTCAAGGAAACGTTGCATTCACCAAATTATCACCATGTATCTTATTTTGACTGCATTGTCAACGGAAGTACTATTGTAAACTATTATTTACGGTGATTGTCTATATGTAGAAATCATCAGATGTCGAAAACCTTTGATTTAAATATTTATTTATGGTGTTCCTTTTCAAAAGAATGCAATGTTTACAAAACGTATCATATAGAGGTCAAATACCTCGCAATGAAATCAATGAATGACGTATTGTCCATATGGATTTGGAGAGATCGTCACATCACCTTTTATTATTTAAACGAATATCACTTGTAAATAGAACAATTGCAACTAAAAGCTTGTCTTTCTTGAGGAATAATGCTATGAAATATATGTTCGTTTTTAGCATTATCAAGATTACTAAGTTAAGAAACTCGAAATGATATATATAATGATTATCGTTATGATAACGTCTACTAAATACATATGTATCATATTAAGATATTGATACACTATATTTAACATGATAAAATGATATTTAAATGTATCATTAAGTGTGTTAATAATGAACTACATATGTAAAAACAAGACTACTAACTCAAGAATTACGAAACGAGACTTATATGTAACGATTATCGTTGTAACGATATTTTAATGTATATATCATATTAAGAGATATTCATACATCATAATATCATGATAATATAATAATTTAACATCTCATTTGATATAATAAACATTGGGTTAACAACATTAATTGAGATCGTTAACTTAAAGGTTTCAAAACAACACTTACATGTAACGACTAACGAAAACTTAACGACTCCATTAGAATGTATATACATGTTGTGTTTTGATATGTATTCTTAAAATTTTGAAAGAATTCAAGACACATATCAAAGTACTTTTACTTAACAAAAATGCTTACAATTACATCCTCGTTCAGTTTCATCAACAATTCTACTCGTATGCACCCGTATTCGTACTCGTACAATACACAGCTTTTAGATGTATGTACTATTGGTATATACACTCCAATGATCAGCTCTTAGTAGCCCATGTGAGTCACCTAACACATGTGGGAACCATCATTTGGCAACTAGCATGAAATATCTCATAAAATTACAAAAATATGAGTAATCATTCATGACTTATTTACATGAAAACAAAATTATATATCCTTTATATCTAATCCATATACCAACGACCAAAAATACCTACAAACACTTTCATTCTTCAATTTTATTCATCTAATTGATCTCTCTCAAGTTCCATCTTCAAGTTCTAAGTGTTCTTCATAAATTCCATAAGTATAGTTTCATAAAAATCAAGAATACTTCCAAGTTTGCAAGTCTACTTCCAAGCTTTCTAATCTATTCCAAGTAATCATCTAAGATCAAGGAACCTTTGTTATTTACAGTAAGTTATCTTTCTAATTCAAGGTAATATTCATATTCAAACTTTGATTCAATTTCTACAACTATAACAATCTTATTTCGAGTGAAAATCTTACTTGAACTGTTTTCGTGTCATGATTCTGCTTCAAGAACTTTCAAGCCATCCAAGAATCCTTTGAAGCTAGATCCATTTTTTTCATTTCCAGTAGTGTTATCCAGAAAACTTGAGGTATTAATAATGTTCATAACATCATTCGATTCATACATATAAAGCTATCTTATTCGAAGGTTTAAACTTGTAATCACTAGAACATAGTTTAGTTAATTCTAAACTTGTTCGAAAACAAAAGTTAATCCTTCTAACTTGACTTTTAAAATCAACTAAACACATGTTTGATATCTATATGATATGCTAACTTAATGATTTAAAACCTGGAAACACGATGAATACCATAAAATCGGATATACGCCGTCATAGTGAAACCGGGGGCTGTTTTGGTTTGGATAGTTAAAAACTATGATAAACTTTGATTTAAAATTTTTTCTTCTGGGAAAATGATTTTTCATATGAACATGAAACTATATCCAAAAATCTTGGTTAAACTCAAAGTGAAAGCATGTTTTTCAAAATGGTCATCAAGATGTCGTTCTTTCGACGGAAATGACTACCTCTTTAGTAATTGACATGTAACTTAAATTTCCGACTATAAACCTATACTTTTTATGTTTGGATTCTTAAATTAGAGTTCAATATGAAACCATAGCAATTTGATTCACTCAAAATGGATTTAAAATGAAGAAGTTATGGGTAAAACAAGATTGGATATTTTTGATCTTTTTAGCTATGGGAAATGTTTAACAAATCTATACAAATCATATCCTAGCTAACTTATATTGTATTATACATGTATTCTAATATATTATATAATCTTGGGATACCATAGACACGTATGCAAATGTTTTGACATATCATATCGACCCATGTATATATATTATTTGGAACAACCATAGACACTCTATATGCAGTAATGTTGGAGTTAGCTATACAGGGTTGAGGTTGATTTCAAAAATATATATACTTTGAGTTGTGATCTAGCCTGAGACATGTATACACTGGGTCGTGGATTGATTCAAGATAATATATATATCGATTTATTTCTGTACATCTAACTGTGGACAACTAGTTTTAGGTTACTAACGAGGACAGCTGACTTAATACACTCAAATCTTTAAAACATAATAAAAATGGTTGTAATTATATTTTGATCATACTTTGATATATATGTACATATTTGTATAGGTTTGTGAATCGATCCGTGGCCAAGTCTTATTTCCGAGGAAGGAAATATCTGTGAAAGTGAGTTATAGTCCCACTTTTAAAATCTAATATTTTTGGGATGAGAATACATGCAGGTTTTATAAATGATTTACAAAATAGACACAAGTGCGTGAAACTACATTCTATGATTGAATTGTCAAAATCGAATATGCCCCTTTTTATTAAGTCTGGTAATCTAAGAATTAGGGAACAGACACCCTAATTGACGCGAATCCTAAAGATAGATCTATTGGGCCTAACAAACCCCATCCAAAGTACCGGATGCTTTAGTACTTCGAAATTTATATCATATTCGAAGGGTGTCCCGGAATGATGGGGGTATTCTTATATATGCATCTTGTTAATGTCGGTTACCAGGTGTTCACCATATGAATGATTTTTATCTCTATGTATGGGATGTGTATTGAAATATGAAATCTTGTGGTCTATTGTTACGATTTGATATATATAGGTTAAACCTATAACTCACCAACATTTTTGTTGACGTTTAAAGCATGTTTATTCTCAGGTGAATACTAAGAGCTTCCGCTGTTGCATACTAAAATAAGGACAAGATTTGGAGTCCATGTTTATATGATATTGTGTAAAAACTGCATTCAAGAAACATATGTCGATGTAATATATTTCTATTGTAAACCATTATGTAATGGTCGTGTGTAAACAGTATATTTTAGATTATCATTATTTGATAATCTACGTAATGTTTTTAAAACCTTTATTGATAAAATAAAGGTTATGGTTGTTTTAAAAATGAATGCAGTCTTTGAAAAACGTCTCATATAGAGGTCAAAACCTCGCAACGAAATCAATTAATATGGAACGTTTATAATCAATATGAACGGGACATTTCAAGCATAACCAGTACTACCATAATCAACGCCAACAGTACCATTACCACCACCAACAAAAACCGCATCGCAAACCTCAACTTCGCAATCTGTCACACGAACATCAACGTCATACGTGTGACGCCCCGTACTAAATCATCATGCACGGACCATCAACAATAGGATCATTACAAGGTTAAGTACTATATGCAATTACAAAAGAGTTGCATTCATAAAAAAAAGTGACGTCATAACCAACGTCAAATGTTTTACAATCCAAAGGCATGCTTCACTAAGTAGAAGCAAATAATAAGTGTATGTGACCACAATGGTCGTTACAAGTCATAGTTCAAAAGTACGAATGTTTGAATGCAAAGTAAAGTAGTTCATGCGTGGACAACTCTAAGCAGCGGGTGTCTACAGCACAACAAGTAAGACAGCAGAAGCAACCTCAAGCACTTGAGAAAAACATGCTTGAAAATGTCAACACAAAGGTTGGTGAGCTATAGTTTAAGTATAACAGTATGTAAGGTAGGCCACGAGATTTCAGTGCTACAAAGAGCGTTTCAAAACAGTATGATAAAGTATATGTTAACCGTGGGCACTTGGTAACTAACTTAACGTTTATACCCCCTGAAAGTACACTTGGCAAGTGCGTATGTTTACGAAGTATTAAACACTCATTAAATGCTAGCGCTACTAGCCCGAGTGGGGATGTCAAACCCTATGGATCCATATCTAAGATTCGCGTTCACGGTTCAAAAACCAATGATTAAACGTTACCGAGCTAAAGGGAATGTTTCTGCCGTTGTATAACCCACACATATATAAGTTTAAGTACTCGTGCCTAGTATGTAAAACATAAAATCCGCATGTATTCTCAGTTCCCAAAATAAGTTAAAGTAAAAAGGGAATGCTATAACTCACAATTATATGTAGCGGTAAAGTAGTAGTCGGGAAAGGTGTGCAAGTAAACGGTCTGAAGTCCTCAACCTAAGTCAAATAGTACTAAGTAAATAAATCGTCTTAATAGGTTTAAAAGTATGTAATTAAGGTCTTAAGGGTCATCATCATTCATCATTAAACAAAAGGCGTAAGGTAGGTTTCGTTTATGAAAGTAGTTTAAAACAAAGTCTGACTTCAGTCAGTCACCACGGCCTCTACCCTTACTGAATTAAGGTGATACCATTGGTCATGGCTCCGTATATGAGTCCCTTAAGTGTGGTAAAATTTACAGAAGCAAACTCGTCTTCGTTTAACCGTGGTGACGGTTTAAGTGCGAGTAGGTCTGAAATTTCTGCACAACGTTAAAGGACATAGTGACGAACGGAGGGCCATAAATCCTAAACCGTAACTCGGATTAAGACGAGTCCTATATGAAAAGTTATCTACTAGAAAAGTTCTATCTAAAAATCAAGGTTAGAACAGCCCAGGTCTACTGGTATGTTACAGAAACATCAGATCAGTAGCTTTTGGACAGAAACAGTAAGTTTAAAAGGGTTCCGGTGGTCTTGGTGCTTGATGTTCATCATGGTTCTCATCCTTGATGCATATAGCTTCAAGTGTACAACTCATTGATGTATCTAAATCATCTTAACCAAGTCTTGACCATCATAACCCAAGTGCAAGTCTAAGACATGAAGCACAACTCACTTAAAGTTGCATGTAGTTTGATGAACCAAAGTTACATCAAAGTCTTAGGTTTGACACTTACATGAACTATAATAGAAATATTGAACTCTAAACTTGAAAGTTAACTAACTAATCAAGATCATAAGTAGTAGAACATAGTTCTTAGTTTGATCTTGAAGATCCAAGACTCAAAAGTCTAGATCCAAAGTTATATTTAAAGAAAACTTATTTGTGTGTTCTTGAACTTTCAAGGTTAACTTAATTTTGTTCAAGAGATATGAGATCAAGACTAACTTGTAGTACTTGACCATTTAAACTAACTACATGAAATTAAAGTGCATAAAATGAAGAAGTAACTAAGTAAACATGTAATTTGTTCATGGTTGTTAATACTTTAAAGATTCAAACCAAAGTTTGATCTTTAGAAAGTAAACTTTAAAGTTTACTTCATGAACTTCAAGTATGTCTTTCAACCATGAACTTTATAAACTTTGAACAAGTATTAAGTGAAGATCATAAACTAGAGAGTTTATGTCTTGTATGTTTTTGAAGATTCAAGATAAAAGAAGAATTAAACTAAGAAGTTTGATCCTTGTAAGTATGTAAGTAAAGAAAGATAATAACTAGTAAGTAAGTAACAATAATCAAGTAACAACTACAACTAACAAAAGATGATGAATGTGTATATGTAATTTGGTTTTAAGATGAAGAAAAGAGAGGAAAAGTGTTCATATTACTTACAAGACTTTGAGAGAAAAGTAAGAGAAAAATGAAATGCAAGTTGAAGTGTGAGAAATGAGAAGTGAATGCAAGTAAACAAGTAATGAAAAAAAAAGATTTTGAATCCCCTTTGTGCCCATCTAGGCCACAGTTACAGCAGGAAAAAAAGAAGGCAAATGTTCAATGGTTTCAAGCAAGTAAAGGTTCATAAAGTTGGTCATTTGGTTTATTGTTATGTGAAAGAGTTGTAGCAAGATTCCTTAAGTAATAACTATCTAGTTCCATTGCCAAATGATACTTACATGAGTTAGTGGGCTAACTAAGTCCACTTAAAAGGTAGGGTGGGCTTAGAAGCCCAATATCATGAGTCCATTACACTAACAAAGCCCAAGTTCAAATAATTAATAAATAGACCCAATCAAAGCCCAAGTAATTAACTAGTAACTTTAGTTAATTAAAATGATTAATAAACTTAATCATGAATGTAAATAATATTTGAAAATATTATTCGTAAAAGTTTCGTGTGTCACAAAGACGTTTCGGGCAATTAAAGTCAAGTTCGGGCAATCATGGCAACTTGTAAATGTAATAACACACATTTGTTTAATCACAGGTATTAATAATAATAATTATTAATAAATAAACGTTGGAAATTCCAGGGTCGTTACATTACCTACCTGTTAAAGAAAATTTCGTCCCGAAATTTAAGCTGAGGTAGATGGAGGAGTTGGGAAAAGGTGAGGATACTTCCGCATCATTTGATCCTCTCGCTCCCAAGTAAACTCAGGTCCTCGTTTGGCATTCCATCGCACTCGGACGATCGGAATCTTGTTGTGTTTCAAAGTTTTGATCTCACGATCCATAATTTCAACAGGTTCTTCCACAAAGTGAAGTTTGTCGTCAATCGTAAGTTCCTCAAGTGGTATGATAAGTTCCGGTGCAGCAAGACACTTCTTCAAGTTTGACACATGGAAGGTAGGATGAACTGAGCTCAATTGCGCTGGTAGATCCAAACGGTAAGCAACGGGTCCAACTCGTTCCAAGATTTCAAAAGGACCAATGTATCGTGGGTTCAACTTTCCACGTTTTCCAAAACGGATCACACCTTTCCAAGGTGCAACCTTTAACATTACATGATCACCAACGTTGAATTCAAAGTCTTTACGCTTAAGATCAGCATAACTCTTTTGGCGATCACGGGCAGTCTTAAGTCTAGCTTGAATCTGAGCAATCTTCTCCGTGATTTCGTGGACTACCTCGGGTCCGGTGATTTGCTTTTCGCCTACTTCGGCCCAACAAATAGGAGATCGGCACTTGCGGCCATACAACGCTTCTAAAGGTGCAGCATTAATGCTAGAGTGATAACTGTTGTTGTACGAGAATTCGGCGAGTGGCAAATGCCTTTTCGAGGCCTTTCCGAAATCAATGACACATGCACGCAGCATGTCCTCCAAGGTCTGAATCATTCGTTCACTTTGCCCTTCAGTCTGAGGATGATAAGCAGTACTCATGTCAAGACGAGTTCCCATGGCTTCTTGCAAAGAACGCCAAAATCTAGAAGCAAAACGGGGATCGCGATCAGAGATGATCGATAAAGGTACACCATGACGAGATACAACCTCCTTAATGTATAATTAAGCAAGTCTTTCCATTGTATCAGTTTCCTTCATTGCTAGAAAGTGTGCAGATTTGGTGAGGCGGTCAATAATAACCCTGATGGTATCGTATCCGCCCACCGTCTTTGGTAGCTTGGTGATGAAGTCCATTGTTATCCTTTCCCACTTCCATTGTGGGATTTCCGGTTGTTGAAGTAAACCAGAAGGTCTCTGATGCTCGGCTTTAACCTTCGAGCAAGTCAAACACTTACCAACATAAGTCGCAACGTCCTTCTTAAGATTCGGCCACCAATACTATTCTTTAAGGTCGTGGTACATTTTGCCCACTCCAGGATGAATCGAATATCTCGATTTGTGTGCTTCATCAAGTATCAGGTTCCGTAGATCTCCATAATAAGGTACCCAAATTCTTCCGGCATAACATCGGAGTCCAGACTCCCTAACCTCGAATCGAGAGACAAGTATGTTCAAATGTTCGTGAGATATGTTCTCCTCCTTGAGAGCCTCAACTTGGGCTACTCTGATCTGGTTTTTGAGGTTCGAATGAATGGTGATGTTCAGAGCCCTAACACGAAGAGGTGCCGTCCTCTCCTTTCGGCTTAAAGCGTCAGCTACAACATTGGCCTTGCCAGGGTGATAACGGAGTTCACAATCATAGTCGTTGAGCGTCTCGATCCATCGACGCTGTCTCATATTCAGTTGCTTCTGATCAAAGATGTGCTGGAGACTCTTGTGATCGGTGAAAATAGTGCTCTTAGTTCCATACAAATAATGTCTCCACAATTTGAGCGCAAAGACAACAGCTCCAAGTTCAAGATCATGCGTAGTGTAGTTCCGCTCGTGAATCTTCAATTGGCGGGAGGCATAGGCAATAACCTTTGATCGTTGCATCAGTACACAACCAAAATCACTCTTCGATGCATCACAATAAACAACGAAATTGTCACTGCCTTCGGGAAGCGATAGGATAGGTGCGGAGGTTAACTTCTTCTTCAAAGTTTGAAATGCTGATTCGTGTGCGGGTTCCCAAATGAACTTCTTGCCCTTGTGAGTCAGCGCGGTCAAAGGACGCACAATCAGAGAAAATCCTTCGATGAATCTTCGGTAGTAACCGGCGAGACCTAGGAATTGGCGAATATGCATCGGAGTAGTGGGGGTCTCCCACTTGCTGATGGCTTCAATCTTGGCGGGATCAACTTTGATACCCTGGTCGCTCACAACATGACCCAAAAACTGTACTTCCTTCAACCAAAATTTGCACTTGGAGAATTTGGCGTAAAGTTGCTCTTGTCTTAAGAGTTCAAGCACTAATCGGAGGTGTTGCTCATGCTCTTCTTCACTCTTAGAGTAGATGAGGATATCATCTATGAAGACGATAACAAACTTGTCCAAGTAAGGCTTGCAGACACGATTCATGAGATCCATGAACACAGCAGGTGCATTTGTCAAACCGAATGGCATCACGAGGAACTCATAATGACCATAACGGGTTCTGAATGCAGTCTTCATCACGTCACTTTCCTTCACCCTCAACTGGTGATAGCCGAATCGCAAATCGATCTTTGAATAAATGCTCGATCCTTGTAGTTGATCAAAAAGATCATCAATTCGTGGAAGAGGATACCGATTCTTGATTGTCAATTTGTTGAGTTCACGGTAGTCGATACACAAATGGAAAGATCCATCCTTCTTCTTTACAAACAACACAGGTGCGCTCCAAGGCGAGAAGCTTGGTTGAATAAATCCTCGATCAAGTAGTTCTTGTAGTTGACTCTGTAATTCTTGCATCTCGGAAGGTGCGAGTCTATAAGGTGCGCGAGCTACAGGTGCAGCTCCTGGCACTAAGTCAGTCTGAAACTCTACGGCTCTCTGCGACGGCAATCCAGGCAATTCCTCTGGGAAGACATTGGAAAATTCGTTCACAATTCGAACGTCGTTCACGCTCTTCACCTCAGTTTCTACCTCTTTCACATGTGCTAGGACAACAAAACGTCCCTTCTTCATAATCTTTTGCGCTTTCACGCAACTAATGAGGTTCAACTTCGAGGTACATCTCTCTCCATAGATAACCAGTGGTTCACCATCTCCTTGTGGTATGCGAAGTGCTTTATCTCCACAGATAATATCGGCCTTTATCTTGCTCAACCAATCCATACCAACGATCACGTCAAAGCTTCCCAGTTTGATAGGTATCAAATCAATTTCAAAATCTGCACCAGCTATGTTGATAATAGCTCCACGACTAATATGGTCAACCTTTTCAAGTTTTCCATTGGCGACCTCGACAAGCATACTCTCTTTTAACGGGACTAATGACCAATTAATCTTATCGCAAAAATGTCTACATACATAACTTCTATCCGCACCAGTATCAAACAAGACAGAAGCTAAAATATTGTTGATTGTGAATATACCTGTCACCAAGTCGGGGTTATCGCGTGCATCCCTTGCATTAACATTGAAGGCTCTACCTCGGGGTGGTCCTCCATCTTTTCGCTTGTTTGGGCACGCGTTTCTGAAATGGCCCGTCTGCCCACATTCGTAGCACTTCTTCGTTCCATTGGTGTTTGGCTTCCCATTCAAAGTAGTGACCTTGCAGTCCTTCCCGATGTGCCCAGCCCGTTGGCACTTCTCACAGACAACATTGCAATACCCAGTGTGGTGTTTGTAACATCGCTTGCATTGAGGTAAGGTTCCATTGTAGTTCGGGTTGGTGTTGGTGCTGTTGTTGGAATTAGGGTTTCCACCGTTGTTGTGCCTCTTGGCAGGGGTTTGATCGTAGTTTCTCCCCCTGTTGTTGTTGTTGTTGTTGTTGTTGTTGTTATTGTTGTGGTTGTTGTGGTTGTTGTCCCATTTCCTCTTTTCGCTACTACCAGCCTCAAACTTAGCCTTCTCCGGCTCATCAATAAGAATCTGATTCATGAGAGTATGCGCCATGCGCATTGCTTCGGGAACATTCGGTGGTTTGGATGAGATGACGTTTCCTTTGATGGACTTAGGGAGTCCCGAGAAGTATTTCTCCATGCGCTTGAATTCGGGGGTGACCATGGTCGGACACATCAGTGCTAACTCCAAAAACCTACGATTGTAACTATTAAGGTCGTTCCCTACGGCCTTCAACTGCATGAATTCAATTTCCATCTTCTGAATTTCGGTTCTCGGACAATACTCATCAATCATAGCCGCCTTGAATTCCTCCCATGGCGTAGCATACGCCTCATCGATACCTTTCGCTTGAGCTAACGTGTTCCACCACGTTAGCGCGCCGTCAGATAGCGTGCAAGATGCAAACTTGGTCTTATTGTCCTCCGAACAGTTGCTAACTCGAAATACTGATTCAAGTTTCTCGAACCATCTGGTGAGACCAACTGGTCCCTCGGTGCCACTGAAGTTATGCGGTTTGCAGCTCTGGAATTCCTTGTATGTACACCCATTTCGAACGGGTGGGATAATCAGTGGTGGCGGCGGTGGAGCTTCGAGATTTCTTTCTGCTAGGGCTGCAGCGACCCGTTCGTTGATCATGTCCTCAATCTGGGCGGCGGTAGGTGTGGATCTTCCGTTAGCCATGGTATTCTAAACAAAAATTTTGACTCAAGTCAAAATCCAGTATGCAAGTAGTAATAATACAGTATATAGTGACCAACATGGAATCAAAACATCACATGTTATTAAATAATGCATCTAGGTACAAATATCACAGAATCATCATACATCAATGTAAATAGAACATCGTGCAAGAATTAAATAATGTAAAGTTCCATTCATTAATAATAATAAGTTTCATACACCTGAATAAGTTCGTACAATACATATGAAATACATGAAACTATATCTAGATTACATCATGAAATCCAAATACAAAGTCCTACGGTGAAGGCGGGTGAACTGCTCCTCGAGCCAACTGCTCCTCGAGCTCAGTGACTCGAGCTCGGAGAGTCTCAATCTCCCTCATCAGTTCCTCGTTAGAGGGAGCTGGTGGGGCAGGCGGTGCAGGTGGGGCGGGTGGTGCGGGTGGTGCCGGTGGTGCTGATGTAGATGGTCCAGCTCCAGATGTAGACGGTACGTCCCTAGATGTAAGTGGTCCGTATCTAAATCTAGGTGGTACGGTTCCAGGAATAGTCAATACGTAACGGGGAACCTTACGTATCTGTAGGTCGGCAGGGTATGGCACAACTCGTTTACGAGCAGTAACCCTACGACGATGGCCAAATGCGTCAGTAAAAGCACAACCTCCATTCACCCCTGGAATGACGGTGCCGTCGAAACGGTACCGCTTCTTCGGCGGGGTGGAGGGTGCCTGAATAGGTCTATCAGCAGGATCCTCATCATCGCTGGAGTCGTCTGATGATGAAGAATTGGCGGATGATGAGTCATCCGAATCGTGTGGTGGTGACACTGGTGGCTGAGCTGGTAATCCGAAGCGTCCGAAGGCGGCCAACATCTGTCTATGTCTGCCTGGCGGAATCACGACTAAACGTCCGTCGGGAGTGCGTCGGCAAGGCGTGCGCATGTGGTTACGAAACGGCCCTTCCCCGAACTCCGCGGGGATCTCAATACCACCAATGTGGGGCTGTGACCTCGAGGGTCCGGGAGCAGACACTGGGGCAGGTGCACTAGTACCATCTCCGGAAGTGGAAGCGCCGGGATCACTAGTGGGTGTCGGGGCCGGTGTATCGGCAGTAGCAGTAGCAGGTGTAGCAGTAGGTAGGGCGACGGGGTCTGAGTCTGTACTGCCCGAAATGCCAGCAGGTGAAACATCCGACATCTAAACAAGGAAAAATAAATTTTCCATGTCAGTATGTCATAAAGCAAGCAAATAATAGGCCAACAGTTTAAATCATGTATAACGGTAACTAGCATGGCAATAACAGCAATTCGTATGAAAGTAGCATGCAATCGAAAGCAAGTAGCATCATGCAGTAGTGAAATCATGTAGTAGCATACGGCATATAGCAGAAAAAGTAAGCATTAGCATGCAGTAAATTCAGCGGAAACAAGTAAACTAGCAAGTTGTAGATTAGTCCTATTAGTGAATCCTACTCGGGTCGGTCTTAGACTCACTAATGCAACCTAATTCCCTACAACCAATGATCTGATACCAAATGTGACGCCCCGTACTAAATCATCATGTACGGACCATCAACAACAGGATCATTACAAGGTTAAGTACTATATGCGATTTCAAAAGAGTTGCATTCATAAAAAAAAAAGTGACGTCATAACCAACGTCAAATGTTTTACAATCCAAAGGCATGCTTCACTAAGTAGAAGCAAATAATAAGTGTATGTGACCACAATGGTCATTACAAGTCATAGTTCAAAAGTACGAATGTTTGAATGCAAAGTAAAGTAGTTCATGCGTGGACAACTCTAAGCAGCGGGTGTCTACAGCACAACAAGTAAGACAGCGGAAGCAACCTCAAGCACCTGAGAAAAACATGCTTGAAAACGTCAACACAAAGGTTGGTGAGCTATAGTTTAAGTATAACAGTATGTAAGGTAGGCCACGAGATTTCAGTGCTACAAAGAGCGTTTCAAAACAGTATGATAAAGTATATGTTAACCGTGGGCACTTGGTAACTAACTTAACGTTTATACTCCCTGAAAGTACACTTGGCAAGTGCGTATGTTTATGAAGTATTAAACACTCGTTAAATTATAGCGCTACTAGCCCGAGTGGGGATGTCAAACCCTATGGATCCATATCTAAGATTCGCGTTCACGGTTCAAAACCAATGATTAAACGTTACCGAGCTAAAGGGAATGTTTCTGCCGTTGTATAACCCACACATATATAAGTTTAAGTACTCGTGCCTAGTATGTAAAACATAAAATCCGCATGTATTCTCAGTTCCCAAAATAACTTAAAGTAAAAAGGGAATGTTATAACTCACAATTATATGTAGCGGTAAAGTAGTAGTCGGGAAAGGTGTGCAAGTAAACGGTCTGAAGTCCTCAACCTAAGTCAAATAGTACTAAGTTAGTAAATCGTCTTAATAGGTTTAAAAGTATGTAATTAAGGTCTTAAGGGTCATCATCATTCATCATTAAACAAAAGGCGTAAGGTAGGTTTCGTTTATGAAAGTAGTTTAAAACAAAGCCTGATTTCAGTCAGTCACCACGGCCTCTACCCTTACTGAATTAAGGTGAGACCAGTGTCCATGGCTCCGTCTATGAGTCCCTTAAGTGTGGTAAAATTAACAGAAGCAAACTCATCTTCATTTAACCGTGGTGACGGTTTAAGTGCGAGTAGGTCTGAAATTGCTGCACAACGTTAAAGGACATAGTGACGAACGGAGGGCCATAAATCCTAAACCGTAACTCGGATTAAGACGAGTCCTATATGAAAAGTTATCTACTCGAAAATTTATATCTAAAAATCAAGGTTAGAACAGTCCAGGTCTACTGGTATGTTACAGAAACATCAAATCAGTAGCTTTTGGACAGAAACAGTACGTTTAAAAGGGTTCCGGTGGTCTTGGTGCTTGATGTTCATCATGGTTCTCATCCTTGATGCATATAGCTTCAAGTGTATAACTCATTGATGTATCTACATTATCTTAACCAAGTCTTGACCATCATAACCCAAGTGCAAGTCTAAGACATGAAGCACAACTCACTTAAGAGTTGCATGTAGTTTGATGAACCAAAGTTACATCAAAGTCTTAGGTTTGACACTTACATGAACTATAATAGAAATATTGAACTCTAAACTTGAAAGTTAACTAACTAATCAAGATCATAAGTAGTAGAACATAGTTCTTAGTTTGATCTTGAAGATTCAAGACTCAAAAGTCTAGATCTAAAGTTATATTTAAAGAAAACTTATTTGTGTGTTCTTGAACTTTCAAGGTTAACTTAATTTTGTTCAAGAGATATGAGATCAAGACTAACTTGTAGTACTTGACCATATAAACTAACTACATGAAATTAAAGTGCATAAAATGAAGAAGTAACTAAGTAAACATGTAATTTGTTCATGGTTGTTCATACTTTAAAGATTCAAACCAAAGTTTGATCTTTAGAAAGTAAACTTTAAAGTTTACTTCATGAACTTCAAGTATGTCTTTCAACCATGAACTTTATAAACTTTGAACAAGTATTAAGTGAAGATCATAAACTAGAGAGTTTATGTCTTGTATGTTCTTGAAGATTCAAGATAAAAGAAGAATTAAACTAAGAAGTTTGATCCTTGTAAGTATGTAAGTAAAGAAAGATAATAACTAGTAAGTAAGTAACAATAATCAAGTAACAACTACAACTAACAAAAGATGATGAATGTGTATATGTAATTTGGTTTTAAGATGAAGAAAAGAGAGGAAAAGTGTTCATATTACTTACAAGACTTTGAGAGAAAATGAGAGAAAAGTAAGAGAAAAATGAAATGCAAGTTGAAGTGTGAGAAATGAGAAGTGAATGCAAGTAAACAAGTAATGAAAAAAAAGATTTTGAATCCCCTTTGTGCCCATCTAGGCCACGGTTACAGCAGGAAAAAAAGAAGGCAAATGTTCAATGGTTTCAAGCAAGTAAATGTTCATAAAGTTGGTTATTTGGTGTATTGTTATGGGAAAGAGTTGTAGCAAGATTCCTTAAGTAATAACTATCTAGTTCCATTGCCAAATGATACTTACATGAGTTAGTGGGCTAACTAAGTCCACTTAAAAGGTAGAGTGGGCTTAGAAGCCCAATATCATGAGTCCATTACACTAACAAAGCCCAAGTTCAAATAATTAATAAATAGACCCAATCAAAGCCCAAGTAATTAACTAGTAACTTTAGTTAATTAAAATGATTAATAAACTTAATCATGAATGTAAATAATACTTGAAAATATTATTCGTAAAAGTTTCGTGTGTCACAAAGACGTTTCGGACAATTAAAGTCAAGTTCGGGCAATCATGGCAACTTGTAAATGTAATAACATACATTTGTTTAATCACACGTATTAATAATAATAATTATTAATAAATAAACGTTGGAAATTCCAGGGTCGTTACAATACGCACCATAGATACTAAGGAGTACCAACAACAATGAACGATGAAGTATTAATTCATAACTTCATTGAAGAAATATTCTGCGAAGAATATGTGGTTTCTAAAATTTTTAGAGATTATTTATTCTAGCTCAAACCGAAAATCAAATGAGTTTAATATTATATTAACTCATTAAATCCATGATTACATCTGAAGAGAATATATATGTAAGTATATTTTCATAAAGATTGTAATTAAAAATTCTTTTGTACAAACGATTAATGGTGAAAATATTTTAACGGGTAGGTAATACCTGAGAAATATTTAGATTTCACATTAATAAGATACACTGTACATTCTTCGAATTTGATTCAACGATCATTTACTATCCTATTTACAACCACTGATATACGTATCCATTCACCAAAGAATAACTATTTTCATTCAAATTCATTTTCATATTTGGATTTTGACCTGTCAGAATCCAACAAGTGGCATAATGAAGAAATAATGGACACAATAAAAATTGATTAGAAACAGACTAATTAACAATATGAAATTTTGTTAAGAAACCACGCTAACAAGATCCTAGCTAACTGTTCCTAGCTAACTGTTCCTAACTAACTGTTAATTCTGTATCACATTTTATTTTATCGCAATTTATATTCTCGCAATTTTATTTATCGTCATTTAATTTCTGTTATTACTTTACGCATTTTATTTATCGTCATTTAATTTCTGTATTTATTTTACGCACTTTAAATATAGAGACACGTATACAAGGTTTTGACATATCATATCGACGCATATATATATATATATATATATATATATATATATATATATATATATATATATATATATATATATATATATATATATATATATATATATATATATATATATATTATTTGGAATAACCATAGACACTCTATATGCAGTAATGATTGAGTTCTCTATACAGGGTTGAGGTTGATTCTACAATAATATATATACTTTGAGTTGTGATCGAGTCTGAGACGTATACGGGTCACGATACGTATTAATTAATTCGAATATTATAAATTAAATTATATATGAATTTTGGACTGTTAATTGTGGACTACCGACTGTGGACTAATAACCTTGAACAATTAAAATGAATTAAAATATTGATTATAACATATGAAACTAAACAATTCTTCAAGTTTGCCACTTGAGTTCATCTTAAACCTCATTTGTATCTCGACGATTACAATCTACATTCAAACCTCACATAATTCTTGAAAACACCTCAATCGAGAGGATGAACCAACTGCACTTCACCTACGGATGGAAAGATTTATGCATATAGTGATGCACCTAAAAACACTCGGAACCTGAGTAAACGTCTAACACTTATCTGTGCTGACTCCTTTGGCATTATTATTACCGAAAATAACCTTGCAATTCCTTTTCAAATTAGCCAATTTTATCACAGCTTCAACAAGTCAACTTCAACTTTTCAGTCGGACTAGCCTTATTATCACCTCGATATATACGTTTCCCTTTCGTCATCGTTACTGGAGATCCGTTTATATTCCACCACATTAGCAGTAAACTTACCAGCAACTTCATTGATCTTTGACTTTCTTAAAAGTTATTACATTCATTGAAACCCTATCATATACTCATCCGCATCTTGTAACGAGAACTGCCATACCAATTATCGAGAATCTGCAGTCAATATTTCAAATCTCGTAGCATTTCTACATCAATAGTTATATGTATACATATAACAATTATCTCCTAGAATTACGATCTTCAATTCTGGACTTTTGAAAAACACCCAGCCTACGAATCAATACATTGAACTTTGAAAAAGCTGAAGCAGCAGAAACTGTAGACAACCGTAAACGACCTTAATCGTCGGAAGTTTGATGATAAAGAATAGTATGTTGGAAAAGCTCATAAAAGTTAGAACTGGAAACCGGATTGAGCAAACTACGAAGGAGTCTCTGAACAAATCACAAGGACTAAACTTGTACATTAAGAATCCTGATAATTCTGTTTATGATGAAATCTTTAGCGAATACCTTGCTTTTGACTCCAAACTCTTGCAGACAAATTTTCTTCACCTTCTTTCGATATTAGAAATTCCAAGATATCATCGTATCTTTCATTATAAATGTCCTCCATATTTCTGAAGATATTTTCATAACTATTCTTATCTGAAATCATTAATCTCTTCGTGCTATCGGTGTTACATCATATAGAAACTGTTAGTTTCTATATTCTGTAAACTTTCGAGCTTAAAATATGAATGTTATTGAAGTAATGTTGGGAACTGATGCATGAGTTAGTATAATATAATGACACTTGATCAACGCGATTATATTACAGTAAGCAAGGTTGAAGAACTCGGAACTTTGGGAGTTCTCGGCGGGACAATTTTTGGGAGTTCTCGGAGAACTCGGGGAGAACTCGGGAGAACTCGGTTGTTGACTAATGTTGACTTTCTAATATAAATATATTTTTTCGAATACATATATGTATAAATATTAGAATCTTGAGATAATTTTTATGATACATAATATAATATATAGCTATAAACAAATGTTGACCGAGATTTGACCGAGATATTCAATTTATCGGACGTTGACCAAGATTTGACCAAGATTTGACCGAGATTTGGCCGAGAAACTCAATTTATCGGTCGTTGACAGATAAAGTCGGAAGTTGGCCGATTTTTTGAAAGGAGAACTCGGCAGTCTCCTGAAAACGAGTTATCGGGGAGTTCTCGGCCGATTTTTCCGATTTTTGAAAACATGACAGTAAGTCATGCTGAGTTTCTAATGAAACGTGATGATTCACAGACTCTAACGTCATCATGTGCCATGTTACACGACTCTTGTATTCTATTTAAGCCTCTAAAATATCAAGAAAATATTCCTTGATGATTCGGTCTTTTCCAGGGTATTCTGGTAATTTAACAAATCAAGATCGTGCCATTACCATTCCCTTCTTAGAACATTAACAATGTTCATTCTGAAACTTATATCCGCGAATTCTAGACCATTACAAGAGATGCCCAATCGCAAGAAGAAGAAACGAAGGGACAAAACTCCGAAATAGAAAGTGGAGTATAAATCGCAGCAAATAGGAGGGAATATTAACTGTGGATAACAATGATTATAGGAAACAGAAATAGGGACATTGAAATATAAGGGGGGATATAAAGCCCAAAAACAACACGGAAATTACAGACCGTGTATATCAATGTTTATCGCAACATAAAGACACGGGAGAATTAAAAACACTATAACTCCAAGGGCGATGTAGAAGAAAACAGATTCCTCCGGTGGAAGTTGAAAAAGGAGAATGATTGTGGCGATAGTCAGGATAAGGACAAGGATCAGAACTGGATTAAGCATTTTCACAATCTTTTGGATGTAAGAATTAAGAAAGAATGTATAGGAATGGTGAAAATAATGGAACGGAAAAGTTTAATTTATAATGGAAATATCAGACAGAGTAATCAAGGCAAATCACCGTATTTAATTATAGAGATCTTAATTTCCTTATTTGCCGAAAAAACAAATCTTTTAGATTTCGAAGATTTTCTTTAAATCCCTTGAATTTCGGAATTCAATCAAGACAATGTCAGAAGTTAAGACACACCTTATTTTCTAAATTCAACCCCGACTCTGTCAAAAGCTAAGACAAATCTTTATCCTTTCATTTCACTATTTTGTGATAGCTTCATTCGTACTCTTAGAATAATCGAATAGTTTTATCCACATTACTCAATGATGATAAAACTTTATTTATCAACTCATATTCGTCATGAAAACATTTTTATTGATAGCAATGACGACCTCACTCAAATTTCGGGATGAAATTTCTTTACCGGGTAGGTACTGTGACGACCCGTGAATTTCTGACTAAATTTAAACTTAATCTATATATGATCTCGACATGATAAGCAAAGTCTACTTAATCGAATCTCAAAATGTTTTGAACTATTTTCATGTGATCATTTGACCTTTGACTATTCCCGACGACTCACGAACAATTGTGTGCAAATAATTATGTAAATATATTTATAGATATATATATATATATATATATATATATATATATATATATATATATATATATATATATATATATATATATATATATATATATATGTATGTATGTATGTATGTAATTGTGCATTAACAATGTATACTTTAAAAATGAAAAATAATATTAGAATAATTAAATTAATATCAAAATTAATATATATATATATATATATATATATATATATATATATATATATATATATATATATGATATAGGTTCGTGAATCCGAGGCCAACCCTGCTGTTGTTCAAAGTCGTCATATGTATTTTTAATACAAAATACAGTATTGTGAGTTTCATTTGCCTTTTTACCCTTTATATTTTTGGGCTGAGAATACATGCGCAATTTTTATAAATGTTTTACGAAATAGACACAAGTAATCGAAACTACATTATATGGTTGAATGATCGAAGCCGAATATGCCCCTTTTTGCTTGGTAACCTAAGAATTAGTAAACCGATCTACTAATTGACGCGAATCCTAAAGATAGATCTATGGGCCCGACGAACCCCATTCAAAGTACCGGATGCTTTAGTACTTCGATGTTGTTTTATATCATGTCCGAAGGATTTTTCGGAATGATAGGGGATATTCTTATATGCATCTTATTAATGTCGGTTACCAGGTGTTCAATCCATATGAATGATATTTTTGTCTCTATGCATGGGACGTATATTTATGAAAAATGAAAATCTTGGTCTATTAAAATGATGGAAATGATTATTTATGTTAAACTAATGAACTCACCAACCTTTTGGTTGACACTTTAAATCATGTTTATTCTCAGGTACGAAAGAAATCTTCCGCTATGCATTTGCTCATTTTAGAAATATTACTTGGAGTCATTCATGGCATATTTCAAAAGACGTTGCATTCGAGTCGTTGAGTTCATCAAGATTGTTGTTAAGTCAATTATAGTTGAATATATTATGAAATGGTATGCATTGTCGTCAACTTTCGATGTAAGGAAAGTTTGTCTTTTAAAAACGAATGCAATGTTTGTAAAATGAATCATATAGAGGTCAATTACCTCGCGATGTAACCAAATGTAATGTATCTGTTCTGATAGATTAGGACGGGGCATTAGAGCAAGAGCTTATGGGAGCTTATGAAAGCTTATAGGAGCTTGAGCTTATGATTTTAATAAGCTCAAAGTAATAAGCTTTGTTTGGTAGACATAAAAAGTAGAGCTTATGAAAATCATAAGCTCTAGAAAAATAAGCTACTTCTAGTAGCTTATGAAAAAAAAGTAGAGCTTATGAACTGGAAAATAAGCTCCAGCTAGTTTACGAAACACTTATAAAAAATAACAAGCTCCAGCTATCAGCTTTAAAAATAAGATCCAGCTCCAGCCCTAGCCCATAAGCTCCAGCTCTAGCTAAAAGCTTCAGCTCCAGTTAATTTCATCCAAACACACCCTAATTCATAGTGCGGAATGTGGGCGGAAGGGGAAAATATCCCTCCATAAGTTATGTGCGACTTCCTCCCGATCTCATGGAATGTAAATTCGGGATCTTGGAATACGCTCGGATTCGACTTCGGCATCTTCATCTTCTAATTCTTCAATTAATGCAATAATACGCTCGTCTTTCGAATCGGATTCGGAATTAAGTAAATACAATGTCATTTAATTATAAAAATAGGATGTTTGAAAGTGAAAAAATGATAGAAAGTATTGAGTTTTGGTGTGTTAAAAATGAGAGTGTGTATGGGTTTATATAGAAAAATATATAAATAATTTAAATAAAAAAAACTGAAAAATGGCTTCATGGTCGTTGCCAACGACTATAATTTTGGACCAATCAGCTCACGCCACGTGCAATTGACGATTTTTTTCTGTTAGAATCTTCACTGATGCCCCATACGCGTCAGCGGTGACGTCGCGTTATAGGCGTCAGGGGGCATCACCCGACGCCAACACTTATGACGGGACCCCTCTTACGCCGCGTTAAAAGTGGTCTTATATGCCACTTTATTATTCTTATTGAGAAATTCTAAAAATAATACTTCGTATTATTTTTTTTTACAGGAATTTTAGTGTTATATATTGGCCTATTTGACCATTAGATTCTTAGATGTATAATTTTGATTAAAAACTATTTATTTAATTTGAATTGAGAATTAGTACAAATTACTAGTTTGAATTGAGTGATTGTCACAATTCACTACGATGAAGGTTGAATTCATTAAACTTTATGTACATATTTTAGCACCTTCTATATGGCATTAGTAGTTTCACCTTCTATATGGCATTAGTAGTTGTTTAGCGTTGAAACGACAACTTAATTACAACGTTTTACCAACCTTTATTAACATACTTTGTAATTAGTCGAATATTAGAATGATGAAACTATATCATACGGACATATGCAGATTGTGAAGTTGCTATTGGAAGTGATAGGCGGTAGTAATTGAAAAGTGGTATAAAAGAGCCAAAAGCAAAAAGGGTTGATTTGGTTAGGTAGAGGGGCAAATAAAACTACAAAGTACCAGCCAAATGCCCATAAAGGGTTAAGGAGGATCATCCCAAGAAAAATGGGCAACTCTTGTTGCATTGTGTCGTCCCATTCTGATTTGTTCGTTATCATTGTAACAAAATACTGATGATAATTGAGATAAATAGAGTTGCATATGTTTTTAGCATTTCTAAAATGGTTCTATATCCGGTGATTCTTTACACTACTGGAAAATCTTCTATTCCGGACGGCACTTTTTCGGACGACAAAAGTCGTTCGGGAAAGCCTACTACGCGACAAAAAAAGCTACTTTTCTGTCCTACTTTTTCCTAAAATCTTGACCGACTTTCCCGGACGACAACATGTCGTCCGGAAAGGTATAATTTATTATTTTTTTGATTTTCCTGAAAAAATATTGGCTCCATAAAGGTTGAAATTTCGCGCGTTTTTTCTTTCCGGACGACATGTTGTCTCCAAATGTCGTCCACAATCATCAAAGTTGAAAGTCAAAGTGGGTCCCACGATCGTCCGGGAAAAAGCCACAAGTCGTCCGGAAAAACTTTCTGGGACGAACCTTTTCGGACGATTTCCTGGGGACGATATGTCGTCCGGGAAAACCTTTCGGGACGACTTTCCGTCCGGAAAAGACTGGAAAAGTCGTCTGGGAAGACCTGTTTTGTAGTAGTGTTAAATTTTGAAGTTGAGACTTCAAGCTCATGAGTAAGGACGGTAATAGATCATATATTAATGATTGCTGAAACTATATCATATTTGTATCCGTTTGATTTTTGTTCATGCATATTCATAACCATTATCATTTCATTTCATTTCATCAATTCACACCAATAGTTATTGGATTAAGTGTGTTAACGGATATTCATTGAATATTTAAGGAATGTTATATATTTTTTAATATGTAATGAAAACAAAAACGTAATATAAAAAAAATATATATAACATAGAATAAATTAAATTAAAAAATCTTTTTACCAGAACGTGTAATCTTTGTCAAAAATAATTCTAAAATAAAAAGTAGGTCTAAAATTTGAGATAGAAATTTAAATCTAAAATGATGCTATAGACCTAGATTAAGTCTGTTTACTCATATGTTAGCTTATTTTTCATTCGTTAATTATCTATAGTTTCTATTAAAATCCTATAATGATGATATTATTATTAGACTAATTCTTTTGTTAAGAAAAAATCGAAAAGAAAAATAAAAAAATTTAAGCTCTTAAGATGATGTCATTAATCTAATTAATGACTAATTAAATTAAATCTACTTAATTATTAATATCATGTTTTTCGAGAAAAAAAATTCACTCTCATTAATTATCAATTATTATTATATTATTATTCAAATTCAAATATGAGTTCCTTTTACGAGATTAATTACGTTATATATGTATGCGAAATATACGTATCAATAAAAGGTTCTAATGTAGGCTTTTATGACAGTAAAAAAAGTAATTATGATGAAAATTGAAAGATAATGGTGAGAGAATAAGTGTGGTTCATTTATTCCGATCAAATTAATTACATCAATATATTTAAAAAAAAAACAACGAGAAGTTTCTTAGTCGAAATCCGTCGGTTCATTAAACTAAATGAATTTAGCGTTTAAAGTCACTTAATACCTAAAATATTTCATTAAACTGTTTCATTTAAACAAACCCATGATTTCACGGGTCATTTCACTAGTTAAAATACATAATTACGCGAGTTGTTCACGTGGCTTACCCTAAATTACCTAAACTACACACCTCATTTCGAAAACTTTTTTTTTTTTTTTTTTGCATTCCTCATCCCTTGAATGTACTTTTTAATACGAATCGCCCATCCATTATTAATCATTAAATTTCTCTTTAAATCCAGTCATATGCAAGGCATGCGCTTATAACTTGAGAATATTTTCGTTTTTTATGTTCCCTCTCATAAACTCATCTTTATCTTCATCCTAAGAATGACGCCCTATCACTTGATGACGATGGATGATGAAGTTGATGACGATCAGAGTTGTAAACGCATTCTATTGGAGCAGTCGGTATCTTCCTCCATTTTGTTGTTTGAGAGTTAAAAAAGTTTTAGATCTAAAATTGGAGCAAGATTCAAGGATAAAAGGGTAAAGTAGTGACATGACAGAAAATATAACCGGCGATGAGTGGGATTTTAAATAGATGAAGTTGTGGGTTCAAGTGAGAAAAGTGAAAGAAAAAGAAGGAAATAAAAAGGATGAAGAGAAAATGATAAAATGACTAACATACCATCATATACTTGGCATGTGATACTATGGGTCGTATGCTACTTAAAGAATTTTTTGAGCTTTTAGGATCCTCTAGCTTTTAGGAAAAAACTCGTATCTAATAAAATGTTTTGTTTATTTAAATGAGTTTAAAGCTTTTAGATGACGAAAATTTAGAAGTTAAAAGCTACTAGAACTAGCATTTGAGAACTTATCATTTTACATTTTTTTAACAGTTTCAACTAATCTACCAAACACCTATATACATATAAAAAAAAGCTAACTTCTACTAGCTGTTAGCTCAGGTAATAGCTACCCCGTGTTAGCTAATAGTTAAAGTACGAGCTAGTTTTATTAAACATACATTATTTACTCCGTATAATTCAAGGAACAAAGAACGCAAAAAAAAAAAAAAAAAAAAAATGTTTAGGGATGAGACTTGCATTTTAGGGTAAAGCGTGTTAGGAAGAGGGTATCGCCTGGACGTTGGGAGATATAAATTTGAGAGAAAAACAACTCTATTACTCACAAGAATAGATTTACAGAGTATTACAAAATTCTTATAAAAAAAAACTCTCAAAACTCACACACACTCTCTAGGTTGTGATTACACTTCTCTGAGTGATTTAGGATAATTTACAACTGAGGTTTGCACCTCTATTTATAGTAAAAATTCTATGGCGGTGGAATTGTGTGAACGGAGAAGGTTGGCGGCCGTCATCGTCATCAACTTTGCTACTTCCATATGAGTTGTCAAGGTTGCCTACTTTGAATATCTAGAAGGTGGGCTTCTAGATTGTAGGCTGGAAATCTTCAATTCTCCCCCTCCAGCCGAATCCACAAACATTCCAGTTATGTCTCTGCATAACTCCAACTTCTCTCGAGTCACCACCTTTGTTAACATATCCGCAGGATTCTCCTTTGTATGGATCTTCACTAGTCTCAACAGTTGTCGATCAATTACCTCGCGTATCCAATGATAGCGAATATCAATATGTTTTGTACGAGAATGGTACATGGAGTTCTTGCTCAAATCTAGAGCACTCTGACTGTCACAATGTACCTTGTACTCCTTTTGCTTGATTTCAAATTCTTGGAGATAACGCTTTAACCACAACATTTCTTTTCCAGCTTCTGCGGCAGCAATATACTCTGCTTCAGTTGTGGATAATGCAACACACTTCTGTAGTCTTGACTGCCATGAAACAGCTCCCCCTGCAAAAGTGTAAATGAATCCTGAAGTAGATTTCCTACTATCAGGATCTCCGGCCATATCCGCATCTGTATAGCCTTCCAAGATTGGATCAGCTCCCCCGTAACAAAGACATAGATTCTTTGTACCTTTAAGATATCTGAGAATCCATTTTACTGCATTCCAATGCTCTTTCCCGGGGTTGGAGAGAAAACGACTCACCGTTCCCACTGCATGAACAATATCGGGCCTTGTACACACCATCGCATACATCAAACTTCCAACTGCTGAAGAATATGGTACCGAAGACATCTCCCCGATCTCTTCCTTGGATGGGGGACAAGAACTCTTGCTTAACTTGAAATGGTTGGCTAATGGAATGCTAACAGGTTTGGCATTGTTCATATTGAAACGTGAAAGCACTCATTCAATATACTTCTCCTGAGATAGCCATAACCTTTTATTCTTCATGTCTCGGGTTATCTGCATTCCCAAAATCTGTTGAGCCTGTCCTAAGTCTTTCATGTCAAAAGACTTCGAGAGTTTCTTCTTCAGCTGGTTGATCTTCGTTGCATCTTTCCCTACGATCAAAATATCGTCTACATATAGTAGAAGGGCAACGAAATCTCCTCCAGAAAACTTCTGAATGTAGACACACTCATCTGCTGCAGTTTTCTTGTACCCTTGACTCACCATGCACGAGTCAAACTTCTTGTACCACTACCTAGGTGCCTGCTTCAAACCATATAAACTTTTCTTCAACTTGCATACGAGGTTATCTCCTGAAACCTCAAAACCTTCCGGCTGCTCCATGTAAATTTATTCATGTAAATCTCCATGAAGAAAAGCTGTCTTTACATCCATCTGTTCAAGCTCCAAGTTCATACTTGCGACCAATCCAAGTATGACTCTAATTGAAGTCATCTTGACTACTGGTGAAAATATCTCGTCAAAATCAATCCCTTTCTTCTGTTGGAATCCTTTGACTACAAGTCGTGCTTTGTATTTCACCACTTTTCCACTACCATCCTTTTTCAGCTTGAACACCCATTTATTTTTCAGTGCCTTCTTCCCGCTTGGAAGTTCTACAATCTCATAAGTTTGATTTTTCTGCAGAGAATCCATCTCATCCTGCATTGCGAGCAACCATTTTTCTTTATCCTTTTGAGTTACTGCTTCATGAAAACTCTCTGGTTCTCCATCTTCAGTAAGTAGAAGGTACTTGGATTCTGGATATCTACTCGATGGAATCTGACCTCGTTCAGATCTACGAACTTCTGGAACATTCTGAGGAGATCCACCATCATCTTGACCTTGTGATGGTGCTGGAATGTCTGGCAGATGGGGCTGTGGCTCCCCCTGCTCAGCACCGTCATTTTCCTCATTATCTTCTACTTCTGGCATTTCTTCTTGCACTGAAAATTCATTTCTCATGAATGATTCCGTTGTTGCCTCTGGCACCTGAGCAACAACATTTGACTTCTGAGATATTGTGGGCTTTTCAATATCTTCTATTGTCTGGCTTTCATGGAACACCACGTCCCTACTTCTGATCACCTTTTTCTCCTTTGGATCCCATAATCTGTATCCAAATTCTTCATCTCCATAGCCTATGAATATGCATGGAGTGGTCCTTGCATCCAGCTTCTGCCTGAGCTCCTTGGATACATGTGCGTACACCAAACATCCAAATACTCTTAAGTGAGAGTATGATGGATCCTTTCCAGACCAAAGTTTCTCCGGAACTTCAAAATTCAGTGGTACTGATGGAGATCGGTTGATCAAATAACAAGCGGCTCTGACTGCTTCTCCCCAGAATGGCTTTGGCAGCTTAGCCATACTGAGCATGCTCCGAACACGTTCCATGATTGTTCGGTTCATTCTTTCTGCTATACCATTATGTTGAGGGGTACGTGGGACCGTCTTCTCATGTCGGATGCCATATGATCTGCAATAGGCATCGAACTGTCTGTAAGAGTATTCACCGCCGTTGTCGGATCGAAGACACTTTAACTTCTTTCCTGTCTCACGTTCTACCATGACATGGATCTGTTTGAAGTAATCGAACACCTGGTCCTTCGTCCGTAAGAAATATACCCACACCTTTCGAGAAGTATCATCGATAAACGTCAGAAAGTATCGATTGCCGCCAATTGATTCAACCTCCAAGGGACCTCAAACATCAGAGTGTACCAGACTGAGTAACTCTAATTTTTTCGTTGAAGAAGAATTAAACGAGACTCTATGCTGCTTACCAAACAGACAATGATTGCAAGGATCTAGCGCAGCATCCTTGTCTACATTGATAAGCTTCTTCTTTATTAGGGTAGAAAACCCTTTCTCACTCATGTGACCGAGTCTCTTGTGCCATAAATTTTGTGAAGCCTCCTTTTCTGCAACATTAATACTGTCTGTGCAGATCTTCACATGAGTCTTGTAAAGTGTGCCACAAATGTGTCCCCGAGCGAATATCATAGCGCCTCTTGACAATTTCCATGTGCCTATACTGAAATGACTATCATAGCCCTGTTTATCGATAACTACTCCGGAAAGTAAATTTAGCCAAAGATCTGGCACATGGCGGACATTCTTCAAAGTGATTGTGCTCCCGGAACTTGTCTTTATCTTGACATCACCAATTCCGACAATCTCAGCGGAACTGGAATTTCCCATCTTCACAGCTCCAAAGTCTCCAGCTTTGTATGTTGTGAAGTATTCCTTGTATGGAGTCACGTGGTAGGAAGCTGCAGTATCTACCACCCATTCTGTGTCTTCTCGTGAGACGTGAAGGCATGTCTCATCATGGGTTGAACAATAAGCTACATCACCTGTGATAGCAACTAATGTTTCTCCACCCTTATTCTTCGGCTGTGAACTGCTTTGACCTTGTTCCTCTTTTAATCTATAGCAGTTCTTCTTCATATATCCCTCTAATCCACAATGATGGCATTTATATGTTGGTTTTCTGCCATCAGCTGACCTGCCCCTGCTCTTACTTCTGCCTCTCCATTTATTTTTGCTACTCATTCGCTGTCTCCCCCGATTCTCTGTGACAAAGGCATGGGTCTGATCTGTGCCCATGTCCTTTCTCCTTGCCTCTTCACTGAATAGGGCATCCTTGACCATTGACATGGTAAGTTTGCCATTCGGTGCTGAGTTGCTGAGTGTTACTACCAGCGTTTCCCAACTATCGGGAAGGGAACTAAGTAGCAGTAGCGCCTGAACTTCATCACCAAGCGGCATCTCTACAGACGATAACTGGTTGACCAAGTTCTGAAACTCACTGGTATGCTCGGCAACTGAAGTTCCACTTTTGAGCTTCATGTTGACTAAACGCCTCATCAGCAGGGCTTTATTCCGAGCAGTCTTGGCCAGGTACATGTCCTCCAACTTTTTCCAGAGGACATATGCGTCTGTCTCTTGTGCAACATGGTGGAAGACACTATGATCAATACATTGACGGATCTGACCAATAGTTTTTCGGTTTGATTTATTCCACTCTTTCTCTTTGGCAGAATCAGGGTTTATACCCTTCAATTCAATAGGATCGAACAAATCCTTACAGCTGAGGAGATCTTCCATCCGAGGTTTCCACAGCGTGTAGTTTGTTGCTGTGAGCATAATCATAGCTTCGAAAGATGATGTTGACTCTTCTGTGGACATTATCACCTTAAAAATAATTTTTAACACAAACGGGGTTGAATTGTAGAAAACAGAGATCACCGTTACGTCCGGAACAGTTGAAAATGGTGGAATAGACACTTCGCGGCTTAAATTCCACTTACGGGGTAAAATTATAATTTTTATAAACTTCAGGGATCAAAAATGAAATTCTGAAAATTTCAGGGACCAAATTGTAAAATTTCAGAATTGCTACAGTACCGCTACAGCACCGCTACAGTGACTTGCTACAGTGCCGCCAGCTGCTACAGTGAATTGCTATAGTGATCTTCTTCTCCGGCGAAAATTCCGGCACCGGTCGTCTTCTCCGGGGAGATTCCGGCGAGTTGACCAAACTTTGACCGCGTTTTCTGGGCTCGTTATAACTCCGTTTAAGTCGCCGTTTTTTGCGTTGGACTCGGTTCGACGAGACGAATCCAATGGTACACTCAAAATTGAATTTTGAGAAAACTTCAGAAGACCCAAAAACTCAACCAACGTCTCTAACCAAGTTCTTGATACCACTTGTTAGGAAGAGGGTATCGCCTGGACGTTGGGAGATATAAATTTGAGAGAAAAACAACTCTATTACTCACAAGAATAGATTTACAGAGTATTACAAAACTCTTACAAAAAAAAACTCTCAAAACTCACACACACTCTCTAGGTTGTGATTACACTTCTCTGAGTGATTTAGGATAATTTACAACTGAGGTTTGCACCTCTATTTATAGTAAAAATTCTATGGCGGTGGAATTGTGTGAACGGAGAAGGTTGGCGGCCGTCATCGTCATCAACTTTGCTACTTCTATATGAGTTGTCAAGGTTGCCTATTTTGAATATCTAGAAGGTGGGCTTCTAGATTGTAGGCTGGAAATCTTCAAAGCGCAGGGACGATGTGCCTAACTACGTCGTATTAAAAAGGAAAACAGCCTAGCTAGCTGGTTAATTTGCTAAAATATTTATATGGTCATCGTGAGATATACAATACAAATGTTTTATATTTTTTACTTTAAGGAATTTGAAATAATAATGAAGATTCGTTCGTACAATCTGGCGTGGTCTTCGTCTGCTTAACTAACCTCTCAGTATGATTTTCCTTTCACGCTCACCTTTTCAAAATGTTTGGTCGCCAATCTATTTTAATCGAGTGTTGTTTATATTACTCTGTAGTAATCAATCGTGTTTTGGTTGATAAGATATAGAAGATCAGGTATGTGTATACATTCTGCGATATGTATATGGTTATGGGGTTGTTCAATATTTAGTTGAAACAACCGAATATCGAATCGAAACTAAACCGAATAAAATTATACTGAATTTGAAAAATATTTTTTTTTTTTGATAAGCGGAGAAATCCTCCTATAAATGAGCACATTGGATCCCCCAAAAAAGGCAAATTCTCAGGTAATTAAGCCCCATAGTTGAAAAATAACTTTTGGATCGAGCAAAAAATCGAAACCGAATTTGAATTCGGTTTTAACCGAAACTAAACCGAATTCAAAATCACTTTTCAGTGCGGTTCGCGGTTTTGATTTTTAAAGTTTCAAAACTAAACAGAATAACCCAAAAAACCGAAAATCGCACCGATTAACACCCCTATATAGTTGTCGTTATAGTTGAGGTCACAAAAGACCTTTCTACCTGTAAAACCAGCAACCCAAGTTCTACAAGGATGAAAGATAACTAGTCAAAGTTTCATGTAAAAACGTAACACTTATTACCCGTCGCAATCCAATCAATTTTCTAAGAAGTCGTAAACAATTTACTAAAATCCCTAAGTAAAAGTGATGGATCAAGGAGACAAGAGGGTCCTAGTAGTATTATGGAAAGTCCAATAATGATGTTGGTCACCGTATGTATGCCTCTTAAAGTTAAGGTATTGATAACGTTTATATGACACAACACAACTCACACTTAACCAATCTTTAATAATAAAAAAACAAAAATTAGTGGAAACACTTTCATTTGGTTCCTAATACGAGGATTAACATATAAATACTTTGTGATCATCTATATATATATATATATATATATATATATATATATATATGAAAAACAAGTTGTTGGGATCGAATACTCTCATTTTGCCACGCACACACGCGCTTTCGGGCAGGAAACCCGAACCGCATTACAGGGATCCGAACCTTATACCATCCCGAGGGGCAGGCGGTCGGACCTGGGTCCGGAATACGGGTTGGTAAAACCTTCCCCGGGGCAATTCGGCTTTCAGGAAATAAATCTCACGAATATTTTTAAGGGGAGAGACTCGAACTTCAGACCTCCTCACCCCCAATCCAATGCACAAGTGCAAAGGGGTGAATCACTGGACCACAAGGGTGGGTTCTAGATATCGATATATTTAATATTTTAAATTTGATAAATAATAAAAACAATAATTGTAATTGGCAACCTAGTTTAAGTTGTAATTGTAGCAAGTGCTATAAAAAGAAGGATTATGGATTATGTGTGTTGGATTAAACCTTTAAATTTGTTATTGACTAACCATATAGTGGCCGACTCGTGAAAGTGGAGTCAGCATGTAAAAGTGACCAATCGTTTATTCCGGAATGATTCCATCAAGATCTTTCAAACCTTTGTGATTAAAAATTAAATTGGGATCGTATTTGTATATGTATTATAGCAATATATTTTCTATTGAGTATCTTTGAAATTACTTGATTAAATGGTTTCCGGGTGTTGTGGAACAAACTAAAACGAAATTCATGTTTGGTCTGATTGTGTAGAATTTAATTAATAGTTGATAGATCCAATATATCGACTCAAATTGTGTTAGTAAAGATATATGTCTTAATATATAGTTGTAGCTAGAGTTTATAATCGGAACCGTAGTTTGTAATCAGAGTTGGATCAAGCATGGAATGGATATAACGGGTTCGGTTCATGCTTGACAACAACATAGGGGAATTTAAGAGTCATTTGAGTTTAACTCTCCGGTTCGAAGTACCGTGAATAACCCCTTGCGAGATGAAGATCTCAATAGGGGTGGTTAAACGCCGACCCACCATCATCGGGATAACTGGTAACGGATAGCTCAAGGTAGGTAATAGGATTTATGTTCACGGCACGTTACCTGAAACCATAAATAGATCGTATAATGTCCTATAAGTTCGGTAGCGCGGGTAAGAGCTGCGATGTATGGGTAGCGCAGACGGTAAGACTGTTGTGTTTCTATACCAGAAATAGTATAGGTTTAAGTTGGGATGAATCCTTGTTGTGTGCCTTGTATCGTGATTTGGATATCCTATTTATAGTGTAATCTTCTTTTGTTCATTAGTGCCGCGTAATAGGACAAAGGGATCGTGGTCTGTCCTAACAGTACCAATTTTCTTAAAGGGCTGACAAAAGTAAAAAACATCATGTCTGGCCTGGTTTCTGTCTACCATACACGCCCTGCAATATACAGCGCCTCCTGACAGATCGTACATCGACCAAGCGTGGTTCTTTTGCAGGCGTTTTGTCATTACACGCTCGCCATGTCCTGCGCGCTTCGCATTGCGGCACGCTATATATATGGCACGAGAGAGTCACGTGTGATGCACTACACGAGCTAATTGGGTATGTGTATCATTAAGTCCCCCAGTTCAATATTATGCACAAGTATTGCGCATGGTGTTGAACTCAACTTGCCAATCATCTTTTTCACGCATCAATATAATTTATTTTTTTTAATCTTCAAAAGTTGGAGGGTATAAAAAATGAAGGCAACTGATAGGGTACATTTCATGCGAAATGATTTTTTTGTCGTCTGTCAGTCTTTTGAAGCTTATTTGGAGTTATGCTATTGGAGATATTATTTGGAACTTGAGTTAAGCTTGTGTTAGTAGAAGAAGAGGATGATTGTTATTGGTCCAAGCAAGTGCAAGTTTTTGGAGAACACTATAGCCATCTAGTGCATATTTATGAAAGGTATCACTTTGAGCCTAACCTTCTTGCGCTTTGGCATTGTTCACTTATTTGTTCTCTATCTCCAAAGCTTGTTTCGTCGATTGTTTGCTTGAGGACAAGCAAAGATTCAAATGTAGGGGGTTTGATATTGCTCAATTTATATATGTTTTATTTCGCGATATCTACCTCACTTTGCTCAGTTTATGACTATCTTGGAGCCTATTTTGTGTTCTATTGAGCTAAATGGTAAATTAAGGACTAAGGAGTTGATTTGGTGTAAAATTGACCAAATCTTGGGCAAAAATGGCTAAGAAAATGGAAAGTGCAGAATCAACATCAAAAGCGCCGCTCTTGTGATCTAAAAGCGCCGCACTAACTGAAAAAGCGACGTTCTCATGCACATTTCAGCTCCATTTTCCTCCAGTGAGCAAAAGCGTCGTTCCTACAGTGAAAAGCGTCGCTCCTATTCAGCCAAAAGTGTCGCTCCTCAACAAAAGCGCCGTCCCTGTTTAGAGCTAAAAGCGGCGTTCCTGATCAAAAGCGCCGCTCCTCATTAAATCCAAAAGCGCCGCTCCTGACCAAAAGCGGCGCTCCTGTCGCTGTTTCAGCCAAGATTTTCAGCATTATAAAAGGAACGAGATAGGTCATTTTTCATATGCATCTTAGGGAGCAGCTGCTTAAGGTCCGCATTTCACATACAAAACCCTAATTTCATCATCCGTTGGTGTTTAAGGGTGGATTCAAGGAAGCTAGCTCAAGATTCATCATTGTTTAGCTTAGATCTTCATTTTCTTTACATTTTGGGTTGTAATCTTCACTTTACTTTTCATATTTTGCATTGATTACTTGTAATAACTTGAAGATGATGATGATTTACATTTCTATGCTTATTATTAGTTTAATTTTAGCTATGATTGGCTAAATCTCTCGTGTTTGCGTATCTATGAATCTCTAATGCTAGTGTTTGCCCCAAATCAATTGATTATTGTTGTTTGAATGAATTACATGATCATGTGTTGTTGAGTTAGCTAAAGATCTATTGCTATGAGTTTGTTTTAGGTTTGACTTTGATTACATATGTTGTGTAGCTCTCTTAGTGATTTAAGAAGTGAATCAATATGTGCTTCAACACCTTAGGTGATCTAGACTACTAGCTTAGGAATTGCAAGTGATTGTGTTCTTGATCTAGGTTGGTTTTCAAATGGCCTCTTGTCAACATAGTAATGCCGATTATCTTAAGTGATTTCGATAGTTGGGGGTTTTAAGTGATTTCAACCCAAGCTCAATCTCAATGACCAAATCATGCTTAACTCGATCCTAGGATATAAAGCTTATGTGAATTCGCGGAGTTTCATTTGATTTGAGATTTAGTAGTGATGCTAAATATTTAATAGATCAACAACTAATGTGTGACAACCCGGAAATTTCTGACCAAATTTAAACTTAATCTTTATATGTTTCCGACACGATAAGCAAAGTCTGTAATATTGATTCTCAAACTTTTTGAACTAATGTTATATATTCAGTTAACCTTTGACTATTGACCGACGATTTACGAACATCTATTTGTATATATATATATATATATATATATATATATATATATATATATATATATATATATATATATATATATATATATATATATATATATATATATATATATATATATATATAATAAGTTAGAATATTAATTATTCATAAATAACTTGCAATGTGTATTTAAAAACTGATTTATGTATATTAAATAAAGATATATACATATATATAATTTCAAGTTATTTAGTAAACGATAGTAACATTCGTTTATTGATTCGATTGATATTTAGATAAGTTAACTAAAATGTTTAAGATGAACAAGTAAAACACTAATTTACTACAGTATTTTCGAATTGCTACAGTACCCGAAAAGCTACAGTGTTTTCGAAAATCACTATTTGCTACAGTAAAAAACTATTTACTACAGTAAAAATGACTTTGCTACAGTAAATACTGTTTGCTACAGTAAACACTATTTGCTACAATGAATAATATGTCGACAAACAAGAAAACAAAACATATTGGGTGCGTACCAGCTGGCCATGCGATCACATGGCAAATGGGCATGAAACCCATGCGATCGCATGGGTGAAGAAATCAGCAAACATCTATAAATTGAGGAGTCGTGCACTGGTTACACACACACACACATATATTTCTATCTATATTACTCCGTATGTTATTTATTTTATTTAAATTATTAATATTACTATTATTATTATTATTAAGATTAAGATTAATATTATTATTAATGTTATAGTTAGGAGTATTATTATTATTATTATTTATACATAAAATACTACGACGAGGTTCTGCTCGCGTGTTTATGAACTGGGTTTTCAAATGGGTTAGAGCTAAAGAAATTACGGGTTATAGCTATGGAGGTTATGGGTAATGTTCGGGGGTATGCTTGTGAGGTCAATCTAGTGTTTATCATCTTCGTTGCGTCTACGTACTTTCCTACAATATTGAATCACAATATTGATACGTGAGCATTCATATCTTATCTTTTATATATTAATAGTGTATCCATATCTAGTGCTCGAGTATATATGTTTATGCATGCTTGTATGCTTTAATTTTATCGTTAGATAGCTTATGATGAATCACGAATTTGATACATATGCTACTGATATAAAGTATATGATATGCATGTTTTTGGAAAGCTGGCGAAAAATTATTAACTTTTCATTTAGAAATCGCGTGATTTCGATGAACGGATTAAAAGATATGGTCAACTGAATTATGGTTAACGTTAATTGAAATTGTGTTTGAAACTGTAAATTAATATTTAAACAACTTGTCTAAGAGATTGATAAATTGGATTTTCAAATATTACTAATCGAGTAAATGAATTTCTATATAAGGCACGTCTCGTCTTGTTGAGCAATTGTCAAAGTTGACTGTCTTATCATGTTTTAAAGCTTTATAAACACTATAATCTGATTTTACAAGTATTGAAAAACTATGTGAAATAATAAAATATTTCCGATTGCCATGATAATTCAAATATAATATAGCTCCTGAAATAAATAATATTTTGAGTTTGATAAACTATAAATTCGTTCAATTATCAAGACTTATATTATGTTAATAAACATGTATAGATTTAAAGATCATATTGGGTCAGGTTGACTTTTGAGATGACTTTTGTTAACTTTTGCATGTCGGTCTCGAGCATTATGATTGTGATACACTATGACCCGACCTAGCCTGTTAGACATTTATTGACCAACATATGTTCTCTAGGTTGAAATCTATAATTACTTTGCATTCCGAGTTTCGGTCATATTTCGATGAATGACCTTATATGCTGCTAAGGTGAGTTTATAGATCCCTTTTTAATTGCTTTTGCAATCTATATTTTTAGACTGAGAATACATGCACTTTACTTTAAACGCAATGGATACAAGTAAATACTAAATTCTACACTGAGTTTGAACCGAAAATCCCTTAGCTTTGGTAACTAGTAACTGCCAGTTATAATAACTGGTAGGCGCGAGTAGTTGTATATGGATCCATAGGGCTTGACATCCCCGTCTGTTTCAGGTATAGAAACCCTAGCCTGAACTATAAAGCGGACGTATTGTAACGACCCTGGATTTTCCAACTTATATTTATTAATATTTATTATTAATACTTGTATTTTAATAAATGTATTCTTGTACATTTACTTGTCACCGTATTTGACTTTCCATGTCCCGACTTGTCTTTGTGACACACGTACTTTTCACGAATAATATTTCGAATATTATTTACATTCATAATTAATTATTATTAATTATTTTTAATTAACTAATGCAAGTAGTTAATTACTTGGGCTTTTTATTTAATTTGTTGCTTACTTGAACTTGGGCTTGTATTAATGGACTTGGAAGCCTACCCTACTTCTCTTAATGGACTAGTTGTGAGCCCACTATATTACTAGTAACTTATTAAGGCTTAAACTAGATTAATTAGTGAAATAAGGAGACAAATACTTTAAACATGCTTGCACCTCTTTCCCATGCAATTTAACTTTAATCCATTTTAAGCTTACACAATCTCCCAACACTTGAAAGATTGCTTTTGACCTTGCCTCTTTTGGCTCCTTTGGCCGTCGGCTTTGATGGGCATGAAAGGGAGTTCAAGTTTCAATTTTTGTTACTTATTTGCTAGTTTACTACTTCATTTTCTCACACACAAACTTACACTTTCTTTCTCTCATCTCTTTTATCTCAAACTTGTAAGTAACAAAGCTTTATTTTCTTTCTTTTTCTTCCATTAAAATCGACATCTATCATCATCATTTCTTCTTATTTTGTTACTTGTTGTTTGTTGTTGTTAAATATCAAGCTATCTAGCTTGTATCTTCATGTAATCTTGTTACTTTCATCGTTGTTTGATGAAGAACCAAGAACAAGGATCTAAGTTTCCATAACTTATGGTTCTACACTTAAAATGTTATAAGATTTAAAGTTCATAAGCTTTATAATCATACTTGTGTTCATGTTTTGTAGACTTGAAGCTTATTTCTTTAAGATCCAAACTTTGATTTGAATCTTCTCAAGTATGAAACAAACATAAACATAATACTTGTAACTTTAGTTTATATCTTCATTTTATTTATTTAAAGTTGTGATATTGTTAATTTGGTCAAGTATTACTAGTTAAACTTGATCTCATATTTCTTGAAACTAAAGTTAAACTTTGTAAGTTCAAGAACATGGAAGTATAACTTTCTAGTTATAACTTTGTGCACTTATGTTAGATCTAAGTTTTTATAGCTTATGATCTTCTAATTTTATTGTAAATAAGAGCTTATAAGCTTACATACATTCTACAAGATTAAAACCTAAGTTTCATGACTTATGGTTTCATTAAAGTTAAGATCCAAGTTCTATAACTTAGGGTTTAACTTAAGAAAACTAGATCTAGACTTTTTGGTCTAGGATCTTCAAGATTTAACTAAGAACTAAGTTCTACAACTTAAGATCTTGTTTACTTAGTTTACTTTCAAGTTTGTAACTTAATATTACTATTAGAACTCGTGTATGTGTCGGATCTAAGATCTTGATGTAACTTTGGTTCATCAAACTACTTACAAGCCTTAAATGAGTTGTGCTACATATCTTAGACATACATTAGTGTTATTATGGTCAAAACTTGGTAAATATGATGCAAACACATCAACGAGTGGTACACTTGAAGCTATAAGCATCAATAATGAGAACCGTGAAGAGCATCAAGCACCAAGAACCCACGGAGCACCTTACCTACTGTTTTCCGGGTCTGATCAATAACCTGGGCTACTGGAAAAGTTGATTTCCAGCTAGTTCGGTTCGATTAGATGATTTTCCATTTACGCCTCGTCTTAATCCGAGTTACGGTTTAGGATTTATGGCCTTCCGAAAGTCACTACACCCTTTTAACGTTGTGCTGAAATTTCTGACCTACTCGCACTTAAACCATCGCCACGGTCAAACGAAGACGTGTTTGGTTCTGGAAATTGGTCAACCTCTAGGGGACTCATATACGGAGCTATGGACACTAGTCTCACCTCATTTCAGTTTGTATAGAGGTCGTGGCGACTGAACGAAGTCAGACTTTGTTTCAAACTCTATTCTTGATTGAAACTTACTTTACACTTTTTGATTAATGATGAATGATGATGATACTTAAGACCTAATTTACATACTTTTAAACCTTTGGGAATGATTTACTGAGTTAGTAACTTTTGACTTAGGTTGAGGACCTTTTGGACAAACTACTTGCTTACTTTCCCGAATCAACTTTACTACTTTTCACTGTAAGTTATAGCATCCCTTTTTTACTTTAACTATTTTGGGAACTGAGAATACATGCACATTTTACGTTTTACATACTAGGCACGAGTACTTAAACTTTATATATGTGTGGGTTATATAGCATAAACTTTCCCCTTAGCTCGGTAACGTTTAGTCATTGGTCTTTGAACCGGTGAACGCAAATCTTAGATATGGATCCATAGGGTTTGACATCCCCACTCGGGCTAGTCGCGCTAGCATTTAACGGGTGTTTAATACTTCGTAAACTTACGCACTCGCCAAGTGTACTTTTAGGGGGTGTTATTTACGTTAAGTTAGTTACCAAGTGCCCACAGTTATACATATACTTTTCATACTGTTTTGAAACACTGAAATCTCGTAGCCTATCTTACATTACTGTTACATTAAACTATAGCTCACCAACCTTTGTGTTGACATTTTTAAGCATGTTTTTCTCAGGTGGATAAGAGGTTTGTTTGCTTCCGCTGTTGTAGTCTTGCTGTAGACACCCGCTGCTTGTGTTAGAGATGTCTTCGCATGAAACGTTTATCTTGCATTCACAAACTTTATTACTTTTGAACAATGTATTCGTAATGACTATTGGGTCACGTACTATTATTAATTGCTTCTATTCATAGAAGCATACTTTCATTGTAAAATATTTGATGTTGGTTAAGACATCACCTTTTCTTATGAATGCAAAACTTCTTTTAAAACAACATATAGTGTTTGACCTTGTAATGATCCTGTTGTTGATGATCCGTACACGTTGATTTTGTAAGGGGCGTCACATTTGGTATCAGAGCATTGGTTGTAGGGAATTAGGTGGCATTAGTGAGTCTAGACCGGATCGAGTAGGATTCACTAATAGGACTAATCTACAACTTGCTAGTTTACTTGTTTCTGCGGAACTTGCTGCATGCTGCTGCTTACTTTTACTGCTATATGCCGTATGCTACTACATGATTTCACTACTGCATGCTACCATCTGCTTTTGCTTGCATGATACTTCTGTAGGATTCGTTATTATTGTCATGCTATTTACTGTTATAGATGATCTAGACTGTCGTAGTTACCTTGCCTAATACGTGCTTGCTATATGACTTACTGACATGGAAAAAGTTATTTTTCCTTGTTCAGATGTCGGATGTCCCGCCCGTTATCATTTTAGAGAGCGACTCAGACTCATCCACCACCTCACCTGCTACTACTGCAGACACAAAGATCCAGTCCTCTTTACCCTCCAGCGACTCTGGCGCTTCGTGTGACGACCCGGAAATTTTTGACCAAATTTAAACTTAATCTTTATATAAGTTCGATACGATAAGCAATGTATGTATTGTCGAGTCTTGAAAATTTTAGAACTACGTTCATTTATTCATTTACTCTTTGACTATTCCCGACGATTCGCGAACAATTGTTATAAATAAAGTATGTATATATATATATATATATATATATATATATATATATATATATATATATATATATATATGTAAATATAAATAATAGTATATATAATAATTTGAGATAATAAAATACAATTTAATCTTTTGAATTGAATTGAATATTCAAAGTATTACATAAAATAATTAAGTTGCTATCAACATGAATATATACACATATATTGTAATATAATAAATATTCAGGATATATTATCATAAGATATATTATCCATATGACATAAATATTAATATATAATAGTAATATATTGAATTTAATTACAAGTTTAAATATAATTGTAATATTTTATTTTTATCAATAATATAATACTTATTACCATTACATTATTACAAAGTGTTATTATTATTATTTATAAAATTAAGAAGTATTATTATTATTAGTATTATTATCATATATTACTAATTAATAATTATTAATATTAAATTGAATATAATATAATTCAGATAAATAATTCAGATATATAATATATAAATAAGCGTAATATTTATGTCTTTATCATTTTTTTTTTCCTGTTTGGTTACTATCTGCTCGTGATTTCTGGTCGAACACTCAACTGCTATATGGCAAAATCGATCCTTGTTTGCTTCCTTCAGTGTTACAGATCGTAATCACTAGTACAAAGTTGTTTCCAATCACATTCAGCTTTTAATTCTTTATTATTTATATTATTGATCGAATTTCTTTATTTGTCGACACTTGAACTATAAGTTAATCTAATTGCTTTTGACATTGAGGAGTTTAATCAGTTCTTTTATTCTCACTATCAATTATCATCTTAGATTACTCTAAATCACTGAATTTAATTAAATTGTTTTATTTATTTTTCTTTATTTTTTTACAGCTCGTTGCACTCCGTTCCATTTTTTTTTCAAAGACTCGAAATTGAATGAATGGTTAAAAACTAAAATTACAGAGTTATTAGAAATCATTCACTCAAACTTTCTTTAAAGTTTGGACTTCCAATTTTTCAAAACGATATCGAATTTGTGAGTCAAAGTTTTGAGATAAAAAGTCAACCGAGTGTTCTAGGATTAAATTGGAGTTATAGAAGTCGTTTCAATTGAAATTAATGATTCATAAAGCTTCTATGAATCATTTGCAACATATTTCGTGTTATGAAGTTTGTCTAATATGCTCGAAAAATCTGAATCAATTTTTTTTTAATTTCAAACAGCGACGCTGTATATAGCTATATTCATTTTTTTTTCGTTTTATATATTTTTTTTATTATCAAAAACATAAATTTCTGATTTCTTATTGTCCACAAGTCTTAAATAAATCACGAATTCGTTTGCCTTGGTCCTCTGGTCGATTAGCTCAGTGAAGAAGGGAAGGAGATAGAACACTATGAGGAGGGGTTAAAGAAAAATAAAACGAGTATGCATCAGGAAAAACACAATAGAGTAGTTGGTTAAGGTGTTGGGGGTGTAAGCGGGAGGTCGCCGGTTCGAGTCCCGGCTTGGACGGTTTGATATTTTTTTTGGAGCTTTTTAAGGTAGTAACCATTATTATTATTATCATTATTATTATTATTATTATTATTATTATTATTATTATTATTATTATTATCATTATTATTATTATTATTATTATTATTATTATTATTATTATTATTATTATTATTATGATTGTTATTGTTATTGTTAGTACTAATTATTATTTGTTATAATTGTTATCATTACTAAGTTATTATAATTACTTAGTATTATTATTATTATTAAGTATTAGGATTATTATTATTATTATTACTATTATCATTATTAGGAGCATAATAAAATTATCATTATAAACATTAATTAGTGACAAAAATAATGTAACTTATTATTATTTTTGTAAATATTAGTAATTATACCATTTCTAGTACTATTATTATTAATATGGATATGTTTAGGATTATTATTATTGTTGTTATAAAACAATACAAGTTATTATTATTCTCACTAATATTGGTATAAATATCATTTTTCGTAATTATTAGTTTTACTATTATTATTATAAACATATTTTAACAATATCGTTATTAATATTAGTATTATCAATATTAATAAAATTATTAGTATTAGTAAATCATTATTATCAAAACTATCATTTTCGTTACAAATAAATATTTTGTACCTAAAATATACTTAATACATATATTATAATCATATTAATAGTTTATATATCACATATCAAATATGATAACATTATTTATATAAATACTTATATATAACGAATTAAGAATATTTTTATATAATACTAACCATATATATATATATAGATATATTAATATGACCAAATATATAGATATTAAACATTTTAATTATATACACAAACTAAATAAGTATAATATATAATTCAAGTTATAGTATATAAACTTGTTCGAATACGATTACACATTTTAATATATATACAAATTATATAGGTTCGTGAATCCGAGGCCAACCCTGCATTGTTCAGTTTGTCTAATGTCGTCATATGTATTTTTACTACAAAATACATTAGGTGAGTTTCATTTGCCTTTTTACCCTTTATATTTTTGGGCTGAGAATACATGTGCAACTTTTATAAATGATTTACAAAATAGACACAAGTACGTGAAACTACATTCTGTGGTTGAATTATCGAAATCGAATATGCCCCTTTTTATTAAGTCTGGCAATCTAAGAATTAGGGAACAGACACCCTAATTGACGCGAATCCTAAAGATAAATCTATTGGTCCTAACAAGCCCCATCCAAAGTACCGGATGCTTTAGTACTTCGAAATTTATATCATGTTCGAAGGAGGATCCCGGAATGATGGGGATATTCTTATATGTATATTGTGAATGTCGGTTACCAGGTGTTCAATCCATATGAATGATATTTTTGTCTCTACGCATGGGACGTATGTTTATGAGAAATGGAAATATGAAATCTTGTGGTCTATTAAAATTATGAAATGATTATTTATGTTAAACTAATGAACTCACCAACCTTTTGGTTGACACTTTAAAGCATGTTTATTCTCAGGTACGAAAGAAATCTTCTGTTGTACATTTTGATCATTTTAAAGATATTACTTGGAGTCATTCATGACATATTTCAAAAGACGTTGCATTCGAGTCGTTGAGTTCATCAAGATTATTATTAAGTCAATTATAGTTGGATATTTTATGAAATGGTATGCGTGTCATCAACTTTTGATGTAAAGTAAGTTTGTCTTTTAAAAACGAATGCAACTTTTGTAAAATGTATCATATAGAGGTCAAGTACCTCGCGATGTAATCAACTATTATGAATCATTTGTAATCGATATGGACTTCGTCCAGATGGATTAGGACGGGGCATTTCAGTTGGCATCAGAGCTGGTATAACGCCGTCCATGTGTGGCGGGTTAGTCGTAATGGAGGTTCTCACAGTGTTACCTGTGACGAAGCATTGGCTCTTACTCCTTGCGATCCCTTACGAGGGTTGGCAGTAACCGAGAGGCAGGCCCTATTATCAGTATCTGAGGTACACTCAGTGGTCACCAGGCGGTTAGCTGGGAAAGCACTGGGTGGGACGGTGGTTGTCCCCACTGTAATTTCAGTTGGTATCAGAGCGGTGGTCTTAGCGAACCAGGTCTTGCATTAGTATGTCTAACTGATAGTTATTTAGATCCATTAGTGAGTCTGGACTTCGACCGTGTCTGCATGTCAAAAGTTTTGCTTATCATTTCGTGTCGAAAATTACCTGCTTATCAATCTTAGGGAATCACTAGCTTATCATTCTTAGTCTAGACACATCATACTGCAATGATTGCATGAATAGTGTATAGACAAAATTCATATCTTAGCGTATCTGCTAATTCATATCTTAGCGTATCTGTTATTGTTACCTTTGCCTGACAGATTCCGTAGATTCCTCTGTAAATTTATGAGATTTTAGTATTTTATATGCATATGTAAATTATGTATTGCAGGATACTAATCTACATCCTATAATCTATTTCTTATCGAAATTCCTTCATCTGATCGTACGAGATGAATCCCATAACCAGTTCGAATCCCTCAGATTTCGATAGCTATTCCAATAGTTATTTCGACAGCTATTCCAACATGGATATTCACCTAAGCTCTGAAGGCGGAGTCACCAGAATAAATCAATCAATCAGCCATTCCCAATTCACCTGATGGGTTCGTAGTTGACTTAATAAATGGAGACGTGAAGAAGGCGATCCTTTCCGTCAACCAAATTCACCATTTGGCGAAGAGCCTGAAGCACTTACCGGCAAACTCATTCGAAACACCATTTTCACACTCATTTCCTGAATATCTCTCCACGATTACATACTATCTCAAATTCAAAACCTTATTCATCCACTCGTTCTGACTGACAATCATCCCATAATAATAGAAGAAGTCAACGAACTTCGCGCTCGAGAAATAAATTTGGAGAATATGGTGCAAAATTTACCAGCTTCAGCAACATCATCGGTACCAACGGTACCATCAGCGACAGCACCAGTATCATCAACAATCCATGCCTCAACATCTCATTATGTACCTCGAGTATAACCAACTTTCTACGAATCGTTCTAGATCAATTATCTTCATTCGACATAGCGATTATGTAATCTCTAATGTTTTAGAGATTATATATCCTAGTTTTGACGGTAAACCAAATGAGTTTAATACAAAATTAACTCATTAAATCCATGATTACATCTGAAGAAAATATATATGTATATATGTTTTCATAAAGATTGTAATTAAAAATTCTTTTGTACAAACTGTTAATGGTGAAAATATTTTTAACGGGTAGGTAATACCCGAGGAATATTTAAGATTTCACATTAATAAGTTACACTGTACATTCTTCAAATCTGATTCAACATTCATTTACTATCCTATTTACATCTACAAAGATACGAATCCGTTCACCGCAGAATAACCATTTTCATTCAATTTCATATTTGGATTTTGACCTATCAGAATCCAACAAGTGGCATAATGAAGAAAACATTTGAAAAATAAAATTTGTTAGAAACAAACAATTTAACTATGAAAGGAATTTTGTTAAGAATCCACGCTAACTGTTCCTAGCTAACTGTTCCTAGCTAACTGGTTACATTTTATTTATTGCAATTTAATTATCGCAATTTACATTATTGCAATTTAATTATCGCAATTTACATTCTCGCAATTTTATTTATTGTCATTTAATTTCTATATTTATTTTACGCACTTTAAATATCGGGACACGTATACAAGGTTTTGACATATCATATCGACGCATTTATATATATTATTTGGAATAACCATAGACACTCTATATGCAGTAATGATCGAGTTCTCTATACAGGGTTGAGGTTGATTCTACAATAATATATATAATTTGAGTTGTGATCGAGTCTGAGACATGTACACGGGTCACGATACGTATTAATTAATTCGAATATTATATATTAAACTATATATGAATTATTGGACTATTAACTGTGGACTATCGACTGTGGACTAATAACATTGGACAATTAAAATGAATTAAAATATGGATTATAACATATGAAACTAAATATTCTTCAAGTTTGCCACTTGATTTCATCTTACACCTCATTTGTATCTTGACAATCACAATCTGCGTTCAAACCTTTCATGATTCTTGAAAACACCACAATCGAGAGGATGAACCAACCGCACTTCATCTACGGAAGAAAAGATTGATACATATAGTTATGCACCTGAAAAACTCTCGGAAACTGAGTAAACATTTAAAACGTAGCTATGCTAATTTCTTAGTGTTATTAGTACCCAAAATAACTTTACAATTCTTTTCCAAATTAGTCAATTTCGTCACAGCTCCAGCAAGTCAACTTCGACTTCTCAGTAGAATTAACTTTATTATAACCTCGATATCTAAGTTTGCCTTTCGTCATCGTTATCAGGAAACCGTTCATATTCCACCGCACTAACAGTAAACTTACCAGCAATATAATTGATCTTTGACTTTCCGAAAAATCATTAACTTTGTTGAAACCTATTCATATACTCATCCACATCTTGTAACGAGAACTGCCATACCAATTACTGAGAATCAGCAATCAGTATTTCGAATCTCGTAGCCTTTCTACATCAACAGTTATATGTATAACATTTATCATTTAGAATTATGGTCTTTTATTCTGAAATTCTGAACAGCACTCAGTCTACAAATCAATACTCTGAATATTGAAAAAGCTGAATGAAGCAGCAGAAACTGTAGACAACCGTAAACGACCTTAATCGTCAGAAGTTTAATGATAAAGAATTGTATATTGGCAAAGCTTAGAAAAAGTTTGAAACTGAAAAACTGATTGAACAAACTACAAAGGAGTCTCTGAACAAATTACAAGTACTAAACTTGTACATTACGAATCCTGATGATTCTGTTTCTGATGAAATCTTTAGTGAATACCTTGCTTCTGACTCCAAACTCTTGCGGACAAATTTTCTTCACCATCTTTCGATATTAGAAATTCCAAGATATCATCATAATTTTTCATTATAAATATCCTCCATATTTCTGAAGATATTTTCATAACTATTCTTATCTGAAATCATTAATCTCTTAGTGCTATCAGTGTTACATCATATAGAAACTGTTAGTTTCTATGTTCTGTAAACTTTCGAACTTAAAATATGAATGTTATTGAAGTAATGTTGGGAATTGATGCATGAGTTAGTATAATATAATGACACTTGATCAACGTGATTATATTACAGTAAGTCATGCTGAGTTTCTAATGAAACGTGATGGTGGTTCACAGTAGATCATACCATCATCATCTGTCATGTTACATAACCTTATCATTCTACTTAACTCCTGAATATATCAAGAAAATGTATTCTTGATGGTTCTATCTTCCGTGATGTTGATAAATTTAAAAATCAAATCGTGCTATCACGTTCCTTCCTGCCTAGAACATTATAATCATTCGAAACTCTATATCTACAAATTATGGACTATTATTCGCTTGGTATAGAGTCGGGATGAGAAAACAAAAGCATGAAGCTCCGAAATAGAAAAAGGGTATAAATCACAGCAAATAAAAGAGAGCATTAACTGTGAATGACGATAATTATAGAAGACGGAAGCAGGGACTCTAAATTGTCAGTGAAAATATAAAACCCAATAACAACACGGAGGTTACAAACCATGAATATTAATACGAATAACAATACAAAGAGACGGTATAATTAAGAATAGTATCACCCCAAGGTAATAGTAGAAGTAAACAGATTCTTCTGGTGGAAGATTGAAAAGAAGGATGACAGAAATGATAACTAGAAAAATATCAAGGATTAGAACTGGATTAAGCATTTTCAAAATCTTTTGGATGTATGAACTAAGAAGGAAAGTATAGGAATGATGAAAATAATGGGACGCAAAAAGCTTAATTTATAATGGAAATATCAGACAGAGTAATCGAGGCAGATCACCGTATTTAATTATAGAGATCTTAATTTCCTTACTCGCCGAAGAACCAAATCTTTTAGATTTCGAAGATTTTCTTTAAATCCTTTGAATTTCTAAATTCAACCCTCTACGTCAAAAGTTAAGACGTACCTTATTTTCTAAATTCAACCAAGACTACGTCAAAAGTTAAATACTATCTCAATCTTTTATGACAACTTCACTCGTACGCTCCGCATAATCGAATCGTTCTATCTATATTAATCAATAATGATAAAACTCTATTTATCAACTGATATTCGTCATAAAAATATATTTATCATTAACCATGACGACCTCACTCAAATTTCGGGACGAAATTTCTTTAACGGGTAGGTACTGTGACGACCCGAAAATTTTCGACCAAATTTAAACTTAATCTTTATATAAGTTCGATACGATAAGCAATGTATGTATTGTCGAGTCTTGCAAATTTTAGAACTACGTTCATTTATTCATTTACTCTTTGACTATTCCCGACGATTCACGAACAACTGTTATAAATAAAATATGTATATATATATATATATATATATATATATATATATATATATATAAATATAAATAATAGTATATATAATAATTTGAGATAATAAAATACAATTTAATCTTTTGAATTGAATTGAATATTCAAAGTATTACATAAAATAATTAAGTTGCTATCAACATGAATATATACACATATATTGTAATATAATAAATATTCAGGATATATTATCATAAGATATATTATCCATATGACATAAATATTAATATATAATAGTAATATATTGAATTTAATTACAAGTTTAAACATAATTGTAATATATTATTATTATTAATAATATAATACTTATTACCATTACATTATTACAAAGTGTTATTATTATTATTTATAAAATTAAGAAGTATTATTATTATTAGTATTATTATCATATATTACTAATTAATAATTATTAATATTAAATTGAATATAATATAATTCAGATAAATAATTCAGATATATAATATATAAATAAGCGTAATATTTATGTCTTTATCATTTTTTTTCTGTTTGGTTACTATCTGCTCGTGAGTTCTGGTCGAACACTCAACTGCTATATGGCAAAATCGATCCTTGTTTGCTTCCTTCAATGTTACATATCGTAATCACTAGTACAAAGTTGTTTCCAATCACATTCAGCTTTTAATTCTTTATTATTTATATTATTGATCGAATTTCTTTATTTGTCGACACTTGAACTATAAGTTAATCTAATTGCTTTTGACATTGAGGAGTTTAATCAGTTCTTTTATTCTCACTATCAATTATCATCTTAGATTACTCTAAATCACTGAATTTAATTAAATTGTTTTATTTATTTTTCTTTATTTTTTACAGCTCATTGCACTCTGTTCCATTTTTTTTTTCAAAGACTCGAAATTGAATGAATGGTTAAAAACTAAAATTACAGAGTTATTAGAAATCATTCACTCAAACTTTCTGCAAAGTTTGGACTTCCAATTTTTCAAAACGATATCGAATTTGTGAGTCAAAGTTTTGAGATAAAAAGTCAACCGAGTGTTCTAGGATTAAATTGGAGTTATAGAAGTCGTTTCAATTGAAATTAATGATTCATAAATCTTCTATGAATCATTTGCAACATATTTCGTGTTATGAAGTTTGTCTAATACGCTCGAAAAATCTGAATCAATTTTTTTTTATTTCAAACAGCGACGCTGTATATAGCTATATTCATTTTTTTTTTCGTTTTATATTTTTTTTATTATCAAAAACATAAATTTCTGATTTCTTATTGTCCACAAGTCTCAAATAAATCACGAATTCGTTTGCCTTGATCCTCTGGTCGATTAGCTCAGTGAAGAAGGGAAGGAGATAGAACACTATGAGGAGGGGTTAAAGAAAAATAAAACGAGTATGCATCAGGAAAAACACAATAGAGTAGTTGGTTAAGGTGTTGGGGGTGTAAGCGGGAGGTCGCCGGTTCGAGTCCCGGCTTGGACGGTTTGATATTTTTTTTGGAGCTTTTTAAGGTAGTAACCATTATTATTATTATTATTATTATTATTATTATTATTATTATTATTATTATTATTATTATTATTATTATTATTATTATTATTATTATTATTATTATTATTATTATTATTATTATTATTATTATTATTATTATTATTATCATTATTATTATTATTATTATTATTATTATTATCATTATTATTATTATTATCATTATTATGATTGTTATTGTTATTGTTAGTACTAATTATTATTGTTATAATTGTTATCATTACTAAGTTATTATAATTACTTAGTATTATTATTATTATTATTAAGTATTAGGAATATTATTATTATTACTAGTATCATTATTAGGAACATAATAAAATTATCATTATAAACATTAATTAGTGACAAAAATAATGCAACTTATTATTATTTTTGTAAATATTAGTAATTATACCATTTCTAGTACTATTATTATTAATATGGATATGTTTAGGATTATTATTATTGTTGTTATAAAACAATACAAGTTATTATTATTCTCACTAATATTGGTATAAATATCATTTTTCGTAATTATTAGTTTTACTATTATTATTATAAACATATTTTAACAATATCGTTATTAATATTAGTATTATCAATATTAATAAAATTATTAGTATTAGTAAATCATTATTATCAAAACTATCATTTTTGTTACAAATAAATATTTTGTACCTAAAATATACTTAATACATATATTATAATCATATTAATAGTTTATATATCACATATCAAATATGATAACATTATTTATATAAATACTTATATATAACGAATTAAGAATATTTTTATATAATACTAACCATATATATATAGAGATATATTAATATAACCAAATATATAGATATTAAACATTTTAATTATATACACAAACTAAATAAGTATAATATATAATTCAAGTTATAATATATAAACTTGTTCGAATACGATTACACATTTTAATATATATACAAAAGATATAGGTTCGTGAATCCGAGGCCAACCCTGCATTGTTCAGTTTGTCTAATGCCGTCATATGTATTTTTACTACAAAATACATTAGGTGAGTTTCATTTACCTTTTTACCCTTTATATTTTTGGGCTGAGAATACATGCGCAACTTTTATAAATGATTTACAAAATAGACACAAGTACATGAAACTACATTCTATGGTTGAATTATCGAAATCGAATATGCCCCTTTTTATTAAGTCTGGTAATCTAAGAATTCGGGAACAGACACCCTAATTGACGCGAATCCTAAAGATAGATCTATTGGGCCTAACAAGCCCCATCCAAAGTACCGGATGCTTTAGTACTTCGAAATTTATATCATGTTTGAAGGAGGATCCCAGAATGATGGGGATATTCTTATATCTATATTGTGAATGTCGGTTACCAGGTGTTCAATCCATATGAATGATATTTTTGTCTCTATGCATGGGACGTATGTTTATGAGAAATGGAAATATGAAATCTTGTCGTCTATTAAAATTATGAAATGATTATTTATGTTAAACTAATGAACTCACCAACCTTTTGGTTAACACTTTAAAGCATGTTAATTCTCAGGTACGAAAGAAATCTTCCGCTGTGCATTTTGATCATTTTAAAGATATTACTTGGAGTCATTCATGACATATTTCAAAAGACGTTGCATTCGAGTCATTGAGTTCATCAAGATTATTATTAAGTCAATTATAGTTGGATATTTTATGAAATGGTATGCGTGTCGTCAACTTTCGATGTAAAGTAAGTTTGTCTTTTAAAAACGAATGCAATGTTTGTAAAATGTATCATATAGAGTCAAGTACCTCGCGATGTAATCAACTATTATGAATCGTTTGTAAGCGATATGGACTTCGTCCAGATGGATTAGGACGGGGCATTTCACTTCGTCCTCTGGGGACAGTAGCCATGCACCCGACCCAGTGATCATCTCAGACGGACACGAGGATCCACCAGAGATTCCAGATCCACTTATCCCAGGGCCTTCGGAGCCACAGCACCATTCCGGTGGTGCTGTGATTCCTGGGGAAAATGGGGAGGGTGCTTTTCGTAATGAGCGTAACCATTGGGTCAGACGCCTTCCTGATAGACGTGTCGTGCCGATCCCGCCTTGCAGATACCGACTTATGATTACTGGTCAGGCACATCCACCTCCAGATGATTCAGATGACTCATCATCTGACGACTCATCATCCGATGACTCCAGCGACGAGGATTCCGACGAGGACCCTGAGGAGACACCCGTGCAGCCGCCCTCTACCTCGCCGAAGAAGTAGTATCATTTTGATGGTACTGTTATTCCAGGGGTTAATGGAGGTAGATCGTTCGTTAACGCACATGGACTGAAGGTTAGGGTCACCGCCCACAAGCGGGTTGTGCCTTAGCCTACCGATCCATTCGTGCGTAAGGCTTCCCGTTATGCAGCATCCACTTCGGGTGCCGGACCGTCTGCACCACCAGCTCCACCAGCATCATCTGCACCACCAGCTCCACCGGTACCATCTGCACCGCCTGCCCCACCAGCATCCCCCGTCATCGAGGAACTGACGAGGGAACTGCATATCCTTCGTGCTCGGGTAACTGAACTCGAGGATCAGATGTCCCACATAATGGACATCCTTTACCCACCATCACCATAGGGCTTTTGTATTAGATTTCTTTATGTAATCCCGTTTGTAGTTTCATGTTTCACTCATGTATTGTACGAATCTTATGTGAATGTATGCAACTTTTTAGTAATGAATGGAATTTAGTGTTGTTTAATTATAGTATGACGTTCTATTTATGTTACTGTATGATGATTTTGTGGTATCTGTATCTAGTTGCATTACTTAATTAACATTTGTTGTGTTAATTCCTTGTTGGTTACCATATACTGTATTATTATTATTTGAATGCTGGATTTTGATTTGAGTCAAAATTTTTGTTTAGAAGATCAATGGCCAACGCAAGATCAACGCTCACAGCAGCACAGATTGAAGAAATGATAGCCGAACGGGTGGCTGCAGCTATAGCGGAAATGAACCCCCAAGCTCTACCGGTTATCCAACAAAATCATAACGGGTGCACATATAAGGAATTCCAAAGCTGAAAGCCCCACAATTTTAGTGGTACTGAGGGGCCAGTTGGACTTACAAGGTGGTTTGAGAAATTGGAAGCTGTATTCCGTGTAAGTAACTGCTCAGAGATGAACAAAACCAAGTATGCCTCATGTACGCTGTCGGACGGCGGCTTAACCGGGTGGAACACACTTGCTCAGGCTAAGGGTATCGACGAGGCATATGCTACCCCGTGGGAGGAATTTAAAGGGGCCATGATCGAGGAGTATTGCCCTAGAACTGAGATACAGAAAATGGAGGCTGAGTTCTGGGATTTGAAGGTTGTAGGAACCGATCTCGATGATTATAACCGTAGGTACCAGGAATTAGCTCTGATGTGTCCCACGATGGTTACCCTGGAATATAAGCGTATGGAACGGTATTTATGGGGACTCCCTAAGACCATTCAGGGGAATGTCACATCTTCTAAGCCAACAAGTGTCCCGGAAGCTATGCCCATGGCGCATACCCTGATGAACCAAATCACCAGCAAAGAACCAGAAAAGGCTAAATCCGAATCAGGGGCTAGCAGTGAAAAGCGTAAGTGGGACAACAACAAGGGGAGAGTCTTTGATCAAAACCCAGCTAAGCGACATGAGGGTTTCAAGGGAAACAACGATGGGAGGAACCCCAATCCGAACACTAGCGCGAACTCTAACTACAAGGGTAGTCTACCGCAGTGCAAGAGATACTACAAGCATTATACCGGGTACTATAACGTGGTATGTGAAAAATGTAAAAGGACCGGGCACATTGGCAGAGACTGCAAGATCACCACCCTAACTGGGAAGACGAACCCCACTGGACCAAGAAAGTGCTATAAATGTGGACATCAGGGCCACTTCAGGAATGAGTATCCCAACAAGCGAAAGGATGGCTGACCACCGCGTGGCAGAGCTTTCAATGTAAACACAAGGGATGACCGTGAGAACCCCGACTTGGTTACAGGTATATTCACTATCAACAATCTATTAGCTTCTGTCCTATTTGATACTGGTGTCGATCAGAGTTATGTGTGTAGACACTTTTGCTCCAAGATAAATTGGTCGTTAGTTCCTTTAAAGGAGAGTATGCTTGTCAAGGTAGCCAATGGAAAACTTGAGAAAGTTGACCAAATTAGCCGAGGAGGTATTATCAACGTAGCTGGTGTGGATTTCGAGATTGACTTGATACCCATCAAATTGGGAAGTTTTGATATGATTGTCGGTATGGACTGGTTGACCAAGGTAAGGGCCGACATTATCTATGGAGATAAAGCTATTCGTATACCACACGGAGATGGTGAGCCACTGATTATTTACGGAGAGAGATGTAACTCAAAGTTGAATCTCATTAGTTGCATGAAAGCACAAAAGATCATGAAGAAAGGATGTCTTGCTGTTTTAGCACATGTGAAAACATTAGAAACCGAGGTAAAGAGCGTGGATGATGTAAGAATTATGAACGAATTTCCCGATGTCTTTCCAGAAGAATTGCCTGGATTACCGCCATCAAGAGCAGTAGTGTTTCAGATCGATTTAGTGCCAGGGGCTGCACTTGTAGCTCGCGCACCTTATCGACTCGCACCTTCCGAAATGCAAGAGTTGCAGAGCTAATTACAAGAACTGCTAGACCATGGATTTATCCAACCAAGTTCTTTGCCTTGGGGTGCTCATGTTTTGTTTGTGAAGAAGAAGGACGGATCATTCCGCATGTGTATCGACTACCGTGAACTCAACAAATTGACGATCAAGAATCGGTATCCTCTTCCCCGAATTGACGATCTTTTTGATCAACTACAAGGATCGAGCGTTTACTCTAAGATCGATTTGGGATCCGGTTATCACCAGTTGAGGGTGAAGGAGAGCGATGTGATGAAAACTGCGTTCAGAACCCGTTATGGTCATTATGAGTTTCTCGTGATTCCATTCGGTTTAACCAACGCACCTGCCATGTTCATAGATCTCATGAATCGTGTATGCAATCCATACCTGGATAAGTTCGTTATCGTCTTCATAGATGATATCCTCATCTACTCCAAAAGCGAAGAAGAACATGAACAACATCTTCGTCTAGTGTTGGAACTCTTGAGATAAGAGCAACTTTATGCAAAATTCTCCAAGTGTGAGTTTTGGTTGAAGGAAATCCAATTTTTGGGTCACGTTGTGAGTGATCAAGGTATCAAAGTTGATTCCGCAAATATCGAAGCTATTAGCAAGTGGGAAACCCCCACTACTCCGACTCACATTCGCCAATTTTTAGGCCTCGCCGGTTACTACCGAAGATTTATTGAAGGTTTCTCTCTGATTGCGCGTCCTTTGACCGCGCTGACTCACAAAGGGAAGAAGTTCATTTGGGAATCCGAACATGAATCAGCATTTCAAACCTTGAAAAAGAAGTTAACCACCGCACCTATCTTATCACTTCCTGAAGGCAGTGACGATTTTGTCGTTTATTGCAATGCTTCGAAAAGTGGTTTTGGTTGTGTACTGATGCAACGAACAAAGGTTATCGTTTACGCCTCTCATCAACTGAAGATTCACGAGCAAAATTACACAACGCACGATCTCGAGCTTGGAGTCGTTGTCTTTGCATTAAAGCTGTGGAGGCACTACTTTTATGGAACAAAGAGCACTATTTTCACCGATCATAAAAGCCTCCAACACATCTTTGATTAGAAGCAACTAAATATGAGACAGCGTCGATGAATCGAGATGCTGAACGACTATGATTGTGAACTTCATTATCACCCTGGCAAGGCCAATGTTGTAGCTGACGCTTTGAGCCGAAAGGAGAGGATGGAACCTCTTCGTGTTCGGGCCCTGAACATCACCATTCATTCGAACCTCAATAGCCAAATCCGAGCAGCCCAAGATGAGGCTCTCAAGGGGAAGAATATATTTCATGAACACTTGAACATTCTCGTCTCTCGATTCGAAGTTAAGGAGACTGGACACCGATGCTATACCGGAAGAATTTGGGTACCCCGTTATGGAGATCTACGGAGCCTTATACTAGATGAAGCCCACAAGTCGAGATATTCGATTCACCCAGGAGCCGATAAAATGTACCACGATCTTAAGGAACAGTACTAGTGGCCTAATCTTAAGAAGGACGTTACAACTTATGTTGGGAAGTGTTTGACTTGCTCGAAAGTTAAGGCCGAACATCAGAGGCCTTTTGGGTTACTTCAACAACCGGAAATTCCACAATGGAAGTGGAAAAGGATAACAATGGATTTCATTACGAAGTTACCAAAGACGGTGGGCGGATACGATACCATCTGGGTTATCGTTGACCGTCTTACCAAATTTGCACACTTTTTAGCCATGAAGGAAACTGATACGATGGAGAGACTCGCTTAACTATACATAAAATAGGTTGTATCTCGTCATGGTGTGCCCTTATCGATCATCTCAGATCGCGATCCCCGTTTTGCTTCCAGATTTTGACATTCTTTGCAAGATGCCTTGGGGACTCGTCCAGACATGAGTACTGCGTATCACCCGCAGACCGACGAACAAAGCGAACGCATGATTCAAACTTTGGAAGACATGTTGCGTGCATGTGTTATTGATTTCGGAAAGGCTTGGGAAAGGCATTTGCCGCTAGCCGAATTCTCTTACAACAACAGTTATCATTCGAGTATTAATGCCGCACCTTTTGAAGTTGTATGGCTGCAAATGCTGATCTCCTATTTGTTGGGCCGAAGTAGGCGAAAAGCAAATCACCGGACCTGAGATAGTCCATGAAACAACTGAGAAGATTGTCCAAATTCAAGCGAGACTCAAGACGGCCCGTGATCGCCAAAAGAGTTATGCAGACCTTAAACGTAAAGACTTCGAATTTAACGTGGGTGACCGTGTAATGTAGAAAGTCACACCTTGGAAAGGTGTAATTCGTTTTGGAAAACGTGGGAAGTTCAACCCGCGATACATTGGTCCTTTTGAAATCTTGGAGCGTGTTGGACCCGTTGCTTACCGTTTGGATATTCCAACTCAATTGAGCTCAGTTCATCCTACCTTTCATGTATCAAATTTGAAGAAGTGTCTTGCTGAACCGGAACATGTCATACCATTGGAGGAACTTACAATTGATGACAAACTCCATTTCAGGGAAGAGTCTGTCGAAATTATGGACCGTGAGGTCAAAAATATGAAACACGACAGGATTCCGATCGTCCGAGTCCGATGGAATGCCAAACGAGGACCTGAGTTTACCTAGGAACGAGAGGATCAAATGATGCAGAAGTATCCTCACCTTTTCCCAACTCCTCCATCTCCCTCAGCTTAAAATTTCGGGAAGAAATTTTCTTTAAAAGGTGGGAATTGTAACGACCCTGGATTTTCCAACTTATATTTATTAATATTTATTATTAATACTTGTGTTTTAATAAATGTATTCTTGTACATTTACTTGTCACCGTATTTGACTTTCCATGTCCCGACTTGTCTTTGTGACACACGTACTTTTCACGAATAATATTTCGAATATTATTTACATTCATAATTAATTATTATTAATTATTTTTAATTAACTAATGCAAGTAGTTAATTACTTGGGCTTTTTATTTAATTTGTTGCTTACTTGGACTTGGGCTTGTATTAATGGACTTGGAAGCCCACCCTACTTCTCTTAATGGACTAGTTGTGAGCCCACTATATTACTAGTAACTTATTAAGGCTTAAACTAGATTAATTAGTGAAATAAGGAGATAAATACTTCAAGCATGCTTACACCTCTTTTCCATGCAATTTAACTTTAATCCATTTTAAGCTTACACCATCTCCCAACACTTGAAAGATTGCTTTTGACCTTGCCTCTTTTGGCTCCTTTGGCCATCGGCTTTGATGGGCATGAAAGGGAGTTCAAGTTTCAATTTTTGTTACTTATTTGCTAGTGTACTACTTCATTTTCTCACATACAAACTTACACTTTCTTTCTATCATCTCTTTTCTCTCAAACTTGTAAGTAACAAAGCTTTATTTTCTTTCTTTTTCTACCATTAAAATCGACATCTATCATCATCATTTCTTCTTCTTTTGTTACTTGTTGTTTGTTGTTGTTAAAGATCAAGTTATCTAGATTGTATCTCCATGTAATCTTCTTACTTTCATCTTTGTTTGATGAAGAACCAAGAACAAGGATCTAAGTTTCCATAACTTATGGTTCTACACTTAAAATGTTATAAGATTTAAAGTTCATAAGCTTTATAACCATACTTTTGTTCATGTTTTGTAGACTTGAAGCTTATTTCCTTAAGATCCAAACTTTGATTTGAATCTTCTCAAGTATGAAACAAACATAAACATAATACTTGTAACTTTAGTTTATATCTTCATTTTATTTATTTAAAGTTGTGATATTGTTAATTTGGTCAAGTATTACTAGTTAAACTTGATCTCATATTTCTTGAAACTAAAGTTAAACTTTGTAAGTTCAAGAATATGGAAGTATAACTTTCTAGTTATAACTTTGTGCACTTATGTTAGATCTAAGTTTCTATAGCTTATGGTCTTCTAATTTTGTTGTAAATAAGAGCTTATAAGCTTACTGATATTGCTCAAATTAGACATATCTTTAGTCGCAATATCAAGTTCTATCGTTGTTTATTTCGTGTGTAAACATTGTATTCTTGTTTGTATTCCATTTTATTGTAAAATAGTTAGAATCATTGTGTAATTGAAGAAATATGGAAGATTTTGGATGATACTACTCAGAGATCGAAAACAAGTCAAAAAGTCTATGAATAGTAGAGTGCGCCAATGAGTGCGCCACGGGTGTGCGCTCAGCTCACTCGTCCAAATTTTGATCAGAGAATTCTGGGATCGAAAACAAGTCAAAAAGCATGAATAGTAGAGTGCGCCAAGGAGTGCGCTCAGCGCACTTTCTCCGCGCACTCTGACATGTAAAGCAGATCTGAACGTACAACTCGAGCTGTAAAGTGAAATTGTGGTAGGTGAACAGTGCGTGCCGCGCACGTGCTTTTGTGCGCTCGGCGCACCCTACTTTCCAGCTACTGTTCTGCCTTTTTAAACCCCTTTCCAGCTTCATTCTTGAGACACCACTACACAGTCATTTTCAGAGGTAGAGGTTACGATTCAAGGTGATCCTTGGAGTAATCCAGGATCACCTAATCCATCATTTCAATCCGGAATCAAAAATCATCAGGATCATCATCCAAGATTGCTTCAAGAGGTCGATTCTTGTTACTTCAATGAATTCTATCTTTGTTTGCAGTTTGTTATTGTCTTTAAATATGATTGTTAGCTAGTTCTTTTTATGCTTGTCTAGATTAATAATCGAGATGTTGATTGTTTACCTTTGTTGATTGATTGTTCTTATGCATGATAGTTTGATGTTTGAATACAAGAACCATTCTTGTTAAGTTTAATCTTTTCGATTCAATTAGTTAGTATACTTGTTCAACTAAGAAACACCTTCTTGTTGATTTAGTATATTGATTTGCACCTAGTGACAAGTGTTTGCCCGTCTTTTACCAAAAGGGGTAAGTTGCGTTCAAACGATTAATCTATATAGGAATGTAAGAACGACTCTTGTAGATACTTTCGGATAGCTTAATTGATATGTGTAGTTGTCTAGGAGAACGATCAATTCCCTAGAATCTGTTATACATATTTTCATTACTTAATTCCATATAACTAATAGGTGTTAGTAATTTGCCTTATCTAGTGACATTTATAAGGATCCTATTGCTACATTAAATTGATTACTTGGGTTGGGTAAATTGGGCATTTAACCGGACCAAGGGAATGAACTAAGCTAAACCATTAGTTGACATAGGAGTGGATCATGATCAACACATCATTGGCATGATCATCATTTAAGTCTTTAGGCTAGTTGAATTAATTGATTACAAATAGGAGGTCATAGATGACAAGAACATCACTTGCGTCGTGTAATCCCATTTGAATGTTTGCACAAGACTACTCTTGGTAAACCAATTAATTAGTTCTCGTGCATAACCAATCAATCCGATCTTAATCCTAAATAACAATCAACATTAAGGGTAAAAAGTCTAGATAAGCATATTTCTTTAATTTGATATCAAAACTATCTTTTTGTTTTCATAAACTTAAAAGACCAAAAATATTGTTCTTTAAACTTATTCCTTTATTGATTTGTCCATCGTTAAACGGCAACCCAATATCTTGTATTTGTTTGATTTCATTTTATCTAGTTAAAACTCAATTTAGTTTATGCAATCTTAACTTGCACATATAACTGTCCTTGGAACGATACATGGATTTTACCATTATCTATACTACTACACGATTGGGTACACTGCCCGTTAGTGTGTGTAATCTTTAAAATCGGTATTTTCCATACAACAATTCATATACCACGTTTCGCACATCAAGTTTTTGGCGCCGCTGCCGGGGATAGTTGTGTCAAGATAAGAATTGTTAACTAAGTTGTGATTATTATTTTTTAGATTTTATCAATTTTTGTAGAGTTTTTATTATTTTTTTTATCACTGTTTAGTGTCGGTGCTTTTATTCTTTTCTAGTTTTTGTCAGTTGCAGGGAAATGGTTGACCACAGAAATATGACAATGGGTGAGAGAATGAGAGTAGAACGAAGGGAAACTAATCGAATTATATTTATCTCCTAGTGTTACCAACGAGGGGTACCAAGAGAAAGAAGAAGATGAAGTTGTGGTTAACACTAAAAACATGTCTATGAAAGAGAGGATGATAGTCGAAGGTTTATGCCCGTGTTTTTATGGGTCTTGGTAATGTTGCATGAATCCGAACGTAAAACATTCGAGTCCCCTACCCACTATGCAACTCTCTACCGATCATTATTCACCATTGATTCTGTTTCCAGAACATTCGAATGTGACAGAGTCCAGTCTAGCTCCACAACTTATAACTTCACAATTTATTTTGCAAGACGAACTGGTTGTTGAAAAATGTACTCGTTTAGATCCACTTTCTGAGCTTTTGCAGGATTTCCCTGAGTTACATTCTTACTCTTCTACTTATAAAGATGAGATTGTGGTAAAGGAGGAAGACGGTTTGCTACTCGTTCTCATGGCTAATGGTTATGAACCTACAACTGAAGAATTAAAGGAATTGAAGCTGGAAATTGAGCCCCGCTCAATAGTTGAGATTCACAGCGGGTCCACGCTTATTCCAGAGGATGTCAATTTGGGGAAGACAATCTTTAAAGACCCATTTGACCAAGATCCACCAATAAGAATAAAAGTTTTACTGAAATCCGCACTGGAGAGGAGTCGTATGTTAACCCTCTGGTTAGGTCATCCTTTTTCGGGAAACTAAAAAAGGATTTATCACATATAATATACACCACCCGAGGTGTAAATGATTGGCTCACTATTCTGATTCGTGGAACTTTTTCCACCAACTTCACGTCTCGTCCGATAAAGTGTGGAGGAGTTTAACCCCACTAGGCATTAAATTCTGGGGTCCAGTCGAGTGCATGACGCGTTAATAAAAGTGCACGATGTTTTTCAAAGATTTTAGTGACACTAGCATTAAAATTCAGCAAGGTACCTATCAAATTAGAATTTGTGTGATGAAGATCAAGGAATGAAGGATGCGCCATCGCTCACCTATATTCCACGATCTCCGGTTTTTGAACCTAGGTTTTTCGAACTCCTTTTTCTCAATATCGTCCTCTCAAATTTAAATTTTACTGATTTTAAGTAATGTGGGCATTACTTAATCTTAAGTGTGGGGGATGGTATAAATTCTCGCGGGTATTCAAACAGTATTCAACTTGGCTCATTTTTGTAATTTAATGGGAAATTTTAAAATTTTTTTGAAATAAAAGTCTTAACGAAAAAGCCAAGTGTGGGGGATTTTACTAATCTTTTCGAATTACTATCACCAAATTTTGCTAAGAAAAATGTTTAAAATACTTTTGGCTTGAAAGGAAAAAGAATAATGTCACTAAACCTAAAGGATGTATCTAGTCCATCCTTGAAGGAAGTAAAGTCTTCTGAATGTTACCTTACTTGATATAGCAAACTTCCTAAACTATGTCATTTCATACCAATATCATTTCACGATATAAAGGTAAAGTGGGAAGGGAAAGTTTTGAACTTTCAAACCCGAAAATAAACTTGGTAGGGTAAATCCAAGTCGCTATCCAGTGTAAGACCGATTACGGTGAATAAACTGGAGCAGGATCTATCCCACGCGATAGCTTAGTCTTCGCAATTTTAACCCTTAAATTAAAATGTACAAATTGTCATGAAAGACCGATATTAATATCGCGTCAGGGGACGCTCGGTTAAGAGTTCCATGATACTACAATCATGGGGGCGGATAGCTTGCTAATCGCCGACTGAGACTTCGGTTTTCAGTTACCCTCAACCGGAATTTGAGGTTAAAACCGGAAAACGTGTCTAGTTTAAAACTAGCATTAACATTTTTTTTTAAAAAAACTTAAAACGTTTTCTCAAGATCTACTTTTCCCTAAGGATCCAAATTTTTAAGAACTTTCACCAAAGTTCGTTTCTCCCAAACAATCCAAATGTGTGCGTGTGATTCATAAATTGTGCGTGTACCTCAACGTGTGAGTATTCCATTTGTGTATTATGTGTTTCATATAGCGTGAGTTTGGTGTTCCAAAAGAACGTGTGTGTTTCGTGTACTTCGTGTGATTAGTGTAAACTTGTGTACTATATTGTGTGAGTGTGATTCCTATTATTGTGTTCTCCAATAAATGTGTGTGTATTCTATTTTGTGCTCTGTATTAGTATTTTTGAAACAAGACTTGCTTGAGGACAAGCAAGAGTTAAGTATGGGGGATTTGATATTGCTCAAATTAGACATATCTTTAGTCGCAATATCAAGTTCTATCATTGTTTATTTCGTGTGTAAACATAGTATTTTCGTTTGTATTCCATTTTATTGTAAAATAGTTAGAATCATTGTGTAATTGAAGAAATATGGAAGATTTTGGATGATACTACTCAGAGATCGAAAACAAGTCAAAAGGTCGATGAATAGTAGAGTGCGCCAAGGAGTGCGCCACGGGTGTGCGCTCATCTCACTCGTCCAAATTTTGATCAGAGAATTCTGGGATCGAAAACAAGTCAAAAAGCATGAATAGTAGAGTGCGCCAAGGAGTGCGCTCAGCGCACTTTCTCCGCGCACTCTGACGTGTAAAGCAGATCTGAACGTGCAACTCGAGCTGTAAAGTGAAATTGTGGTAGGTGAACAGTACGCGCCGTGCACGTGCTTTTGTGCGCTCGGCGCACCCTACTTTCCAGCTACTGTTCAGCCTTTTTAAACCCCTTACCAGCTTCATTCTTGAGACACCACTACACAGTCATTTTCAGAGGCAGAGGTTACGATTCAAGGTGATCCTTGGAGTAATCCAGGATCACCTAATCCATCATTTCAATCCGGAATCAAGAATCATCAGGATCATCATCCAAGATTGCTTCAAGAGGTCGATTCTTGTTAGTTCAATGAATTCTATCTTTGTTTGCAGTTTGTTATTGTATTTAAATATGATTGTTAGCTAGTTCTTTTTATGCTTGTCTAGATTAATAATCGAGATGTTGATTGTTTACCTTTGTTGATTGATTGTTCTTATGCATGATAGTTTGATGTTTGAATACAAGAACCATTCTTGTTAAGTTTAATTTTTTTGATTCAATTAGTTAGTATACTTGTTCAACCAAGAAACACCATCTTGTTGATTTAGTATATTGATTTACACCTAGCGACAAGTGTTTGCCCGTCTTTTACCAAAATGGGTAAGTTGCGTTCAAACGATTAATCTATATAGTAATGTAAGAACGACTCTTGTAGATACTTTCGGATAGCTTAATTGATATGTGTAGTTGTCTAGGAGAACGATCAATTCCCTAGAATCTGTTATACATATTTTCATTACTTAATTCCATATAACTAATAGGTGTTAGTAATTTGCCTTATCTAGTGAAATTTATAAAGATCCTATTGCTACATTAAATTGATTACTTGGGTTGGGTAAATTGGGCATTTAACCGGACCAAGGGAATGAACTAAGCTAAACCATTAGTTGACATAGGAGTGGATCATGATCAACACATCATTGGCATGATCATCATTCAAGTCTTTAGGCTAGTTGAATTAATTGATTACAAATAGGAGGTCTTAGATGACAAGAACATCACTTGCGTCGTGTAATCCCGTTTGAGTGTTTGCACAAGACTACTCTTGATAAACCAATTAATTAGTTCTCGTGCATAACCAATCAATCCGATCTTAATCCTAAATAACAATCAACATTAAGGGTAAAAAGTCTAGATGAGCATATTTCTTTAATTTGATATCAAAACTATCGTTTTGTTATCATAAACTTAAAAGACCAAAAATATTGTCCTTTAAACTTATTCCTTTATTGATTTGTCCATCGTTAAACGGCAACCCAATATCTTGTATTTGTTTAATTTCATTTTATCTAGTTAAAACTCAATTTAGTTTATGCAATCTTAACTTGTACATATACCTGTCCTTGGAACGATACACGGATTTTACCATTATCTATTCAACTACACGATCGGGTACACTGCCCGTTAGTTTGTGTAATCTTTAAAACCGGTATTTTCCATACAACAATTCATATACCACATTTCGCACATCACTTACATACATTCTACAAGATTAAAACCTAAGTTTCATGACTTATGGTTTCATTAAAGTTAAGATCCAAGTTCTATAGCTTAGGGTTTAACTTAAGAACACTAGATCTAGAATTTTTGGTCTAGGATCTTTAAGATATAACTAAGAACTAAGTTCTACAACTTAAGATCGTGTTTACTTAGTTTACTTTCAAGTTTGTAACTTAATATTACTATTAGAACTCATGTATGTGTCGGATCTAAGATCTTGATGTAACTTTGGTTCATCAAACTACTTACAACCCTTAAATGAGTTATGCTACATATCTTAGACATATATTAGTGTTATGATGGTCAAAACTTGGTAAATATGATGCAAACACATCAACAAGTTGTACACTTGAAGCTATAAGCATCAAGGATGAGAACCGTGATGAGCATCAAGCACCAAGAACCCACCGGAGCACCTTACCTACTGTTTTCTGGGTCTGATCATTAACCTGAGCTACTGGAAAAGTTGATTTCCAGCTATTTCAGTTCAATTATATGATTTTCCGTTTAGGCCTCGTCTTAATCCGAGTTACGGTTTAGGATTTATGGCATTCCGAAAGTCACTACACCCTTTTAACGTTGTGCTGAAATATCTGACCTACTCGCACTTAAACCGTCGCCATGGTCAAACAAAGACCATTTTGGTTTTGGAAATTGTTCAGCCTCTAGGGGACTCATATACGGAGCCATGGCCACTGGTCTCACCTCATTTCAGTTTGTATAGAGGTCATGGCGATTGAACGAAATCAGCCTTTATTCAAACTCTATTCTTGATTGAAACTTACTTTACACTTTTTGATTAATGATGAATGATGATGATACTTAAAACCTGATTTACATACTTTTAAACCTTTGGGAACGATTTACTGACTTATTAACTTTTGACTTAGGTTGAGGACCTTTTGGACAAACTACTTGCTTACTTTCCCGAATCAACTTTACTACTTTTCACTGTGAGTTATAGCATCCCTTTTTACTTTAACTATTTTGGAAACTGAGAAAACATGCGCATTTTAAGTTTTACACACTAGGCACGAGTACTTAAACTTTATATATGTGTGGGTTATACAACGGCATAAATGTTTCCCTTAGCTCGGTAACTTTTAGTCATTGGTCTTTGAACCGTGAACGCGAATCTTAGATATGGATCCATAGGGTTTGACATCCCTACTCGGGCTAGTCACGCTAGCATTTAATGGGTGTTTAATACTTCATAAACTTACGCACTCGTCAAGTGTACTTTTAGGGGGTGTTATTTACGTTAAGTTAGTTACCAAGTGCCCACGGTTATACATATACTTTTCATACTGTTTTGAAACACTGAAACCTCGTGGCCTACCTTACATTACTGTTACATTAAACTATAGCTCACCAACCTTTGTGTTGACATTTTTAAGCATGTTTTTCTCAGGTGCTTAAGAGGTTTGTTTGCTTCCTCTGTTGTAGTCTTGCTGTAGACACCCGCTGCTTGTGTTAGAGATGTCTTCGCATGAAACGTTTATCTTGCGTTCACAAACTTTATTACTTTTGAACAATATATTCGTAACGACCATTGGGTCACCTACTATCATTAATTGCTTCTATTCATAGAAGCATACTTTCGTTGTAAAACATTTAATGTTGGTTAAGACATCACCTTTTCTTATGAATGCAAAACTTCTTTTAAAACAGCATATAGTGTTTGACCATGTAATGATCCTGTTATTGATGATCCGTACACGTTGATTTTGTACACGGCGTCACACGTATGCTATTTGAGTTAATGCACGTTGGATTGTGTGTATTGTAAATGTCGGTTGCATGTATGTTAAAACAGGGGTACTTATTATAACGTTAAAGTTTAGTTACCAGGGTGCTCAATCTTGTAGAATAATTTGATAAACGTTTCGGATGAAACAACTGAAATTTTGTGATCCACCTTTTTATACAGATTATGCGCAACATTAAAACTATGAACTCACCAACCTTTGTGTTGACACTTTTAAGCATGTTTATTCTCAGGTTCCTAGAAGTCTTCCGATGTTTGCTTATACGTTATACAAGCTATGTGCATGGAGTCATACATGCTTTATTCAAGAAAACTTTGCATTCACAAAATCATCACCATGTATCTTATTTGACTATATTGTCAACGGATGTATTGTTAGAAACTATCATATACGATGATTGTCTATACGTAGAAATCATCAGACGTCGAAAACCTTGGATTTATATATTAATTTATGGCGTACCTTTTCAAAAGAATGCAATGTTTACAAAACGTATCATATAGAGGTCAAAACCTCACTATGAAATCAATGAATGATGTATTTGTTCAAATGGATTTGGACGGGTCATCACATAATGAGATATCAAAATAGGCAAAACGGGGCAAGCCAAGCATAGAGAGGATTAGATAAGTGAGCACATCTTAGTTAATTTGTTTTAAGTCTTAATACTTCACTACTTGTTTCTTGCTACTAGCTTAATTGTTAAATTTAGGTTTGTTTAATTGCGCAAGTTTTAGTTGTTAGTTGATATCAATCTAAACCCCCCCAATCAAACAAACCCTAGGACAATTGATAGTTTCAAATATCCGACTTACACCGTTTCCCTTGGGACGAACTTGATAAGAATACTTACATTAAAGTGCTATAATAACCGAGTTCTAAGTGCTCGTTAGTTGTGTGTGCTTGATTGTAGTGTTTGAATCAAATATAAAATTTAGAGGGTAAAAGATGTATACCGCACGAACGCATCACACTTTCTTGGCACCGCTGTCGGGGATGCGGTTAGCCTAGTTGGTTATTTGGTTTAAACTTTTGATTGTTCGATCCTTTCGTAGGGGTTTACCCTTACGGAAGTTACTTTTCGCATTTCATATTATTATTTTCGTTTGGAAAACCGCTTGTGTTTGTGTTGTGATTGAAGGATAGGTACCTTTGGTGTATGAAAACAAGGTCTCACAAGGATCAAGAGTTCACACTTCCATTCTCCGATCCGGAAAGACACGTGCACAGGGTTTATAAACGTAGAGAAGAAAGGGTATTAAGAAAGAATTTCGAAGCTTTGCCATTTTGTTTAGAAGAGATGGATCCAAATGGTAATCCGATTCACGATGAAGAGGGCAATCCTAATGGTCCTCCGGTTAATCAAGAATTATTGAATGATCCAAACGACACACCAATGTGGAACGCTAGATTAGTTGCACCAACAATGATAGCACTGGCTATTACAAAACCACCAATTTGAAATGTCCTGTTCTTATTGATTAAAAACGTTCCATATTAATTGATTTCGTTGCGAGGTTTTGACCTCTATATGAGACGTTTTTAAAAGACTGCATTCATTTTAAAACAAACCATAACCTTTATTTCATCAATAAAGGTTTAAAAAGCTTTACGTAGATTATCAAATAATGATAATCTAAAATATCCTATTTACACACTACCATTACATAATGGTTTACAATACAAATATGTTACAATAAAATAAGTTTCTTGAATGCAGTTTTTACAAAATATCATACAAGCATGGACTCCAAATCTAGTCCTTATTTAAGTATGCGACAGCGGAAGCTCTTAATAATCACCTGAGAATAAACATGCTTAAAACGTCAACAAAAATGTTGGTGAGTTATAGGTTTAACCTATATATATCAAATCATAATAATAGACCACAAGATTTCATATTTCAATACACATTCCATACATAGAGATAAAAATCATTCATATGGTGAACACCTGGTAACCGACATTAACAAGATGCATATATAAGAATATCCCCATCATTCCGGGACACCCTTCGGATATGATATAAATTTCGAAGTACTAAAGCATCCGGTACTTTGGATGGGGTTTGTTAGGCCCAATAGATCTATCTTTAGGATTCGCGTCAATTAGGGTGTCTGTTCCCTAATTCTTAGATTAGCAGACTTAATAAAAAGGGGCATATTCAATTTCGATAATTCAACCATAGAATGTAGTTTCGCGTACTTGTGTCTATTTTGTAAATCATTTATAAAACCTGCATGTATTCTCATCCCAAAAATATTAGATTTTAAAAGTGGGACTATAACTCACTTTCACATATTTTTACTTCGTCGGGAAGTAAGACTTGGCCACTGGTTGATTCACGAACCTATAACAATATATACATATATATCAAAGTATGTTCAAAATATATTTACAACACTTTTAATATATTTTGATGTTTTAAGTTTATTAAGTCAGCTGTCCTCGTTAGTAACCTACAACTAGTTGTCCACAGTTAGATGTATAGAAATAAATCGATAAATATTATCTTGAATCAATCCACGACCCAGTGTATACGTATCTCAGTATTGATTACAACTCAAACTATATATATTTTGGAATCAACCTCAACCCTGTATAGCTAACTCCAACATTCACATATAGAGTGTCTATGGAAGTTTCGAAATATATATAGATGTGTCGACATGATAGGTCGAAACATTGTATACGTGTCTATGGTATCTCAAGATTACATAATATACAATACAAGTTGATTAAGTTATGGTTGGAATAGATTTGTTACCAATTTTCACGTAGCTAAAATGAGAAAAATTATCCAATCTTGTTTTACCCATAACTTCTTCATTTTAAATCTGTTTTGAGTGAATCAAATTGCTATGGTTTCATATTGAACTCTATTTTATGAATCTAAACAGAAAAAGTATAGGTTTATAGTCGGAAAAATAAGTTACAAGTCCTTTTTGTAAAGGTAGTCATTTCAGTCGAAAGAACGACGTCTAGATGACCATTTTAGAAAACATACTTCCACTTTGAGTTTAACCATAATTTTTGGATATAGTTTCATGTTCATAATAAAAATCATTTTCTCAGAATAACAACTTTTAAATCAAAGTTTATCATAGTTTTTAATTAACTAATCCAAAACAGCCCGCGGTGTTACTACGACGGCGTAAATCCGGTTTTACGGTGTTTTTCGTGTTTCCAGGTTTTAAATCATTAAGTTAGCATATCATATAGATATAGAACATGTGTTTAGTTGATTTTAAAAGTCAAGTTAGAAGGATTAACTTTTTTTGTGAACAAGTTTAGAATTAACTAAACTATGTCTAGTAATTACAACTTTAAACCTTCGAATAAGATAGCTTTATATATATGAATCGAATGATGTTATGAACATCATTACTACCTTAAGTTCCTTCGATAAACCTACTGGAAAATAGAAAAATGGATCTAGCTTCAACGGATCCTTGGATGGCTCGAAGTTCTTGAAGCAGAATCATGACACGAAAACAAGTTCAAGTAAGATCATCACTTGAAATAAGATTGTTATAGTTATAGAAATTGAACCAAAGTTTGAATATGATTATTACCTTGTATTAGAATGATAACCTACTGTAAGAAACAAAGATTTCTTGAGGTTGGATGATCACCTTACAAGATTGGAAGTGAGCTAGCAAACTTGAAAGTATTCTTGATTTTATGTAACTAGAACTTGTAGAATATATGAAGAACACTTAGAACTTGAAGATATAACTTGAGAGAGATCAATTAGATGAAGAAAATTGAAGAATGAAAGTGTTTGTAGGTGTTTTTAGTCGTTGGTGTATGGATTAGATATAAAGGATATGTAATTTTGTTTTCATGTAAATAAGTCATGAATGATTACTCATATTTTTGTAATTTTATGAGATATTTCATGCTAGTTGCCAAATGATGGTTCCCACATGTATTAGGTGACTCACATGTGCTGCTAATAGCTGATCATTGGAGTGTATATACCAATAGTACATACATCTAAAAGCTGTGTATTGTACGAGTACGAATACGGGTGCATACGAGTAGAATTGTTAATGAAACTGAACGAGGATGTAATTGTAAGCATTTTTGTTAAGTAGAAGTATTTTGATAAGTGTATTGAAGTCTTTCAAAAGTGTATAAATACATATTAAAACACTACATGTATATACATTTTAACTGAGTCGTTAAGTCATCGTTAGTCGTTACATGTAAGTGTTGTTTTGAAACCTTTAGGTTAACGATCTTGTTAAATGTTGTTAACCCAATGTTTATAATATCAAATGAGATTTTAAATTATTATATTATCATGATATTATCATGTATGAATATCTCTTAATATGATATATATACATTAAATGTCTTTACAACGATAATCGTTACATATATGTCTCGTTTAAAAATCATTAAGTTAGTAGTCTTGTTTTTACATATGTAGTTCATTGTTAATATACTTAATGATATGTTTACTTATCATAGTATCATGTTAACTATATATATATATATATATCCATATATATGTCATCATATAGTTTTTACAAGTTTTAACGTTCGTGAATCACCGGTCAACTTGGGTGGTCAATTGTCTATATGAAACATATTTCAATTAATCAAGTCTTAACAAGTTTGATTTCTTAACATGTTGGAAACATTTAATCATGTAAATATCAATCTCAATTAATATATATAAACATGGAAAAGTTCGGGTCACTACAGTACCTACCCGTTTAATAAATTTCGTCCCGAAATTTTAAGCTGTTGAAGGTGTTGACGAATCTTCTGGAAATAGATGCGGGTATTTCTTCTTCATCTGATCTTCATGCTCCCAGGTGAACTCGGGTCCTCTACGAGCATTTCATCGAACCTTAACAATTGGTATCTTGTTTTGCTTAAGTCTTTTAACCTCACGATCCATTATTTCGACGGGTTCTTCGATGAATTGAAGTTTTTCGTTGATTTGGATTTCATCTAACGGAATAGTGAGATCTTCTTTAGCAAAACATTTCTTCAAATTCGAGACGTGGAAAGTGTTATGTACAGCCGCGAGTTGTTGAGGTAACTCAAGTCGGTAAGCTACTGGTCCCACACGATCAATAATCTTGAATGGTCCAATATACCTTGGATTTAATTTCCCTCGTTTACCAAATCGAACAACGCCTTTCCAAGGAGAAACTTTAAGCATGACCATCTCTCCAATTTCAAATTCTATATCTTTTCTTTTAATGTCAGCGTAGCTCTTTTGTCGACTTTGGGCGGTTTTCAACCGTTGTTGAATTTGGATGATCTTCTCGGTAGTTTATTGTATAATCTCCGGACCCGTAATCTGTCTATCCCCCACTTCACCCCAAAAAATCGGAGACCTGCACTTTCTACCATAAAGTGCTTCAAACGGCGCCATCTCAATGCTTGAATGGTAGCTGTTGTTGTAGGAAAATTCTGCTAACGGTAGATGTCGATCCCAACTGTTTCCGAAATCAATAACACATGCTCGTAGCATGTCTTCAAGCGTTTGTATCGTCCTTTCGCTCTGCCCATCAGTTTGTGGATGATAGGCAGTACTCATGTCTAGACGAGTTCCTAATGCTTGCTGTAATGTCTGCCAGAATCTTGAAATAAATCTGCCATCCCTATCAGAGATAATAGAGATTGGTATTCCATGTCTGGAGACGACTTCCTTCAAATACAGTCGTGCTAACTTCTCCATCATGTCATCTTCTCTTATTGGCAGGAAGTGTGCTGATTTGGTGAGACGATCAACTATTACCCAAATAGTATCAAAACCACTTGCAGTCCTTGGCAATTTAGTGATGAAATCCATGGTAATGTTTTCCCATTTCCATTCCGGGATTTCGGGTTGTTGAAGTAGACCTGATGGTTTCTGATGCTCATCTTTGACCTTAGAACACGTCAAACATTCTCCTACGTATTTAGCAACATCGTCTTTCATACCCGGCCACCAAAAATGTTTCTTGAGATCCTTGTACATCTTCTCCGTTCCAGGATGTATTGAGTATCTGGTTTTATGAGCTTCTCTAAGTACCATTTCTCTCATATCTCCAAATTTTGGTACCCAAACCCTTTCAGCCCTATACCGGGTTCCGTCTTCCCGAATATTAAGATGCTTCTCCGATCCTTTGGGTATTTCATCCTTTAAATTTCCCTCTTTTAAAACTCCTTGTTGCGCCTCCTTTATTTGAGTAGTAAGGTTATTATGAATTATTATATTCATAGATTTTACTCGAATGGGTTCTCTGTCCTTCCTGCTCAAGGCATCGGCTACCACATTTGCCTTCCCCGGGTGGTAACAAATCTCAAAGTCGTAATCATTTAATAATTCAATCCACCTACGCTGCCTCATATTCAGTTGTTTCTGATTAAATATGTGTTGAAGACTTTTGTGGTCAGTATATATAATACTTTTGACCCCATATAAATAGTGCCTCCAAGTCTTTAATGCAAACACAACCGCGCCTAATTCCAAATCATGCGTTGTATAATTTTGTTCGTGAATCTTCAATTGTCTAGACGCATAAGCAATCACCTTCGTTCGTTGCATTAATACACAACCGAGACCTTGCTTTGATGCGTCACAATAAATCACAAAATCATCATTCCCTTCAGGCAATGACAATATAGGTGCCGTAGTTAGCTTTTTCTTCAATAACTGAAACGCTTTCTCTTGTTCATCATTCCATTCAAATTTCTTCCCTTTATGCGTTAATGCAGTCAAGGGTTTTGCTATTTTGGAGAAATCTTGGATGAATCTTCTGTAGTAACCAGCCAATCCTAAAAATTGACCTATATGCTTCGGAGTTTTCGGGGTTTCCCACTTTTCAACAGTTTCTATCTTTGCCGGATCCACCTTAATACCTTCTTTGTTCACTATGTGACCGAGGAATTGAACTTCTTCCAACCAAAATGCACACTTTGAAAACTTAGCGTACAATTCTTCCTTCTTCAATACTTCTAACACCTTTCTCAAATGTTCACCGTGTTCTTGGTCATTCTTTGAGTAAATAAGTATGTCATCAATGAAAACAATGACAAACTTGTCAAGGTATGGTCCACACACTCGGTTCATAAGGTCCATGAACACAGCTGGTGCATTAGTTAAACCAAACGGCATGACCATAAACTCGTAATGACCGTAACGTGTTCTGAAAGCAGTCTTTGGAATATCATCTTCTTTCACCCGCATTTGATGATACCCGGAACGTAAGTCAATCTTTGAATAAACAGACAAGCCTTGTAGTTGATCAAATAAGTCGTTGATCCTCGGTAGTGGGTAGCGGTTCTTGATGGTAAGTTTGTTCAACTCTCGGTAGTCGATACACAACCTGAATGTACCATCTTTCTTCTTGATAAACAAAACAGGAGCTCCCCACGGTGATGTGCTTGGTCGAATGAAACCACGCTCTAAAAGTTCTTGTAATTGGCTTTGCAGTTCTTTCATCTCGCTGGGTGCGAGTCTGTAAGGAGCACGAGCTATTGGTGCAGCTCCTGGTACAAGATCTATTTGAAATTCAACCGATCGATGTGGGGGTAATCCCGGTAATTCTTTCGGAAATACATCGGGAAATTCTTTTGCAATGGGAACATCATTGATGCTCTTTTCTTCAGTTTGTACTTTCTCGACGTGTGCTAGAACAGCATAGCAACCTTTTCTTATTAGTTTTTGTGCCTTCAAATTACTAATAAGATGTAGCTTCGTGTTGCCCTTTTCTCCGTACACCATTAAGGGTTTTCCTTTTTCTCGTATAATGCGAATTGCATTTTTGTAACAAACGATCTCTGCTTTCACTTCTTTCAACCAGTCCATACCGATTATCACATCAAAACTCCCTAACTCTACTGGTATCAAATCAATCTTAAATGTTTCGCTAACCAGTTTAATTTCTCGATTCCGACATATATTATCTGCTGAAATTAATTTACCATTTGCTAATTCGAGTAAAAATTTACTATCCAAAGGCGTCAATGGACAACTTAATTTAGCACAAAAATCTCTACTCATATAGCTTCTATCCGCACCCGAATCAAATAAAACGTAAGAAGATTTATTGTCAATAAGAAACGTACCCGTAACAAGCTCCGGGTCTTCCTGTGCCTCTGCCGCATTAATATTGAAAAATCTTCCGCGACCTTGTCCATTCGTGTTCTCCTGGTTCGGGCAATTTCTAATAATGTGGCCCGGTTTTCCATATTTATAATAAACTACATTGGCATAACTTGCTCCGATACTACTTGCTCCGCCATTACTCGTTCCGACACCATTTGTTCCTTTCGTTCTATTAACCCCTGGTCCGTAGACCTCACACTTCACCGCGCTATGACCATTTCTTTTACACTTATTGCAAAATTTGGTGCAGAACCCCGAGTGATACTTTTCACACCTTTGGCATAGCTGCTTCTGATTGTTGTTGTTGTTGCGGTTATTATTGTTGTTGGGATGATTGTTGTAGTTGCTGTTGTTGTTGTTGTTGTTATTGTTGGGCCGTTTGTTGTAGTTGCGATTGATGTTGCGATTGTTGGGATAATTGTTGCGATTATTGTTGTAATTGCTGTTGTTGTTGTATTGGTGATTCTTTTCACCGTTTTCCTCCCACTTTCTTTTGACTTGCTTCACATTGGCCTCTTCAGCGTCTGTTCTTTAATTCTTTCTTCAATCTGGTTCACTAGTTTGTGAGCTATTCTACATGCCTGTTGTATGGAGGCGGGCTCGTGTGAACTTATATCTTCTTGGATTCTTTCCGGTAATCCTTTCACAAACGCGTCGATCTTCTCTTCCTCATCTTCGAATGCTCCCGGACACAATAGGCACAATTCTGTGAATCGTCTTTCGTACGTGGTAATATCAAATCCTTGGGTTCGTAACCCTCTAAGTTCTGTCTTGAGCTTATTAACCTCAGTTCTAGGACGGTACTTCTCGTTCATCAAGCGCTTGAATGCTGACCACGGTAGTGCGTACGCATCGTCTTGTCCCACTTGCTCTAGATAGGTATTCCACCATGTTAACGCAGAACCTGTGAAGGTATGCGTAACGTACTTCACTTTGTCCTCTTCAGTACACTTACTTATGGCAAACACCGATTCGACCTTCTCGGTCCACCGTTTCAATCCTATCGGTCCTTCGGTTCCATCAAATTCCAAAGGTTTGCAGGCAGTGAATTCTTTGTAGGTGCATCCTACACGATTTCCTGTACTGCTAGATCCAAGGTTATTGTTGGTATGTAGCGCAGCCTGTACTGCGGCTATGTTTGAAGCTAGAAAAGTACAGAATTCCTCTTCATTCATATTCACGATGTGTCGAGTAGTCGGTGCCATTTCCTTCAAAATAGTCAAATGGAACAAGTTAATCATACAGAATATTAAGAGTAGTTAATAGTATTTCGTAGCATAATATGAACTCATTTATAAAAGCTTTTTCTTCATATTAGCGTTTTATAAGTTTAAATTCGGGTAGTACCTACCCGTTAAGTTCATACTTAGTAGCTAATATACAATTCAACTACTACAATTCTATATGAAAAACTGATTATAATAATATTTCGCGTTCAAACTTTTACACAATATTTTACAAACTTACAATACCGCTTATTTTACATATAGCATGAAATATAGCACACAATAAATTTGATACAAGATGGTTGTGAAGATAATTCTAGCTAGTACACAAGTCGTTCAGCAAAGGCAATAAAGACACGTAATTCATACATCCAGAAACAAGTCATGCATTCTGGTTTTACTAGGATTACTTCCCATCCTTGGTCTTGTGGAACATAACCGTTATGGCCATTGATAAGACAGCGTGTTGTAACGTCGTCAAAGGGACAAGGGTTACGTAATGTCCAACAGTCCCGTAACAATCTAAAAACCTCATTTCTTACCCCAATTACCGACTCCGTCACTTGTGGGAACGTTTTGTTTAATAGTTGTAGCCCGATGTTCTTGTTCTCACTTTGGTGAGAAGCGAACATTACTAATCCGTAAGCATAACATGCTTCTTTATGTTGCATGTTAGCCGCTTTTTCTAAATCACGAAGTCCAATATTCGGATATATTGAGTCAAAATAATTTCTTAACCCATTGTGTAAAATAGAATTTGGGTTCCCCGCAATATATGCGTCAAAGTAAACGCATCGTAACTTATGGATTTCCCAATGTGATATCCCTCATCTTTCGAACGAAAGCCTTTTATAAACCAAGGCATTCTTGGAACGTTCTTCGAATGTCTTACAAACTGATCTCGCCTTAAATAGTTGTGCCGAAGAATTCTGACCGACTCTAGACAAGATTTCATCAATCATGTCTCCGGGTAGGTCTCTAAAAATATTAGGTTGTCTATCCATTTTGTGTTTTTATACTGTAAAATAGACAAGAGTTAGATTCATAAAAAAAAATACTTATTAATACAAGCAATTTTTACATATATCTTAAAGCATAAGCACACTATATTACATATATTACACCACACGAATACAACTATCTTATTCTGACTCGCTTGTTTCTTCTTCTTCGGTTTTGGTTCGTTTTGCCAAGTTTCTAGGGATATATGATGTTCCCCTAATACGAGCCGTCGTTTTCCACATTGGTTTAGAAAAACCTGGTGGTTTAGAGGTTCCCGGGTCATTGTTACAACTTAAGGACTTCGGGGGTTGACGATACATATAAAGTTCATCGGGGTTGGAATTAGATTTCTCTATTTTTATGCCCTTTCCCTTATTATTTTCTTTTGCCTTTTTAAATTCAGTTGGGGTAATTTCTATAACATCATCGGAATTCTCGTCGGAATCCGATTCATCGGAGAATTGGTAATCCTCCCAATATTTTGCTTCCTTGGCGGAAACACCATTGACCATAATTAACCTTGGTCAATTGGTTGAGGATTTTCTTTTACTTAACCGTTTTATTATTTCCTCCACCGGTTCTATTTCTTCATCCGGTTCCGATTCTTCTTCCGGTTCCGATTCTTCTTCCGGTTCCGACTCTTCTTCCGGTTCCTCTTCGGAAACTTGTGAATCAGTCCACGAATCATTCCAATTTACATTTGACTCTTCATTATTATTAGGTGAGTCAATGGGACTTGTTCTAGAGGTAGACATCTATCACATAATATCAAACGCGTTAAGAGATTAATATATCACATAATATTCACATTTTAAAAATATATAGTTTCCAACAAAATTTGTTAAGCAATCATTTTTCAAGTAAACATGGTCGAAGTCCAGACTCACTAATGCATCCTAACAAACTCGATAAGACACACTAATGCAAAATTCTGGTTCTCTAAGACCAACGCTCGGATACCAACTGAAATGTCCCGTTCTTATTGATTAAAAACGTTCCATATTAATTGATTTCGTTGCGAGGTTTTGACCTCTATATGAGACGTTTTTCAACGACTGCATTCATTTTAAAACAAACCATAACCTTTATTTCATCAATAAAGGTTTAAAAAGCTTTACATAGATTATCAAATAATGATAATCTAAAATATCCTGTTTACACACGTCCATTACATAATGGTTTACAATACAAATATGTTACAACAAAATAAGTTTCTTGAATGTAGTTTTTACACAATATCATACAAGCATGGACTCCAAATCTCGTCCTTATTTAAGTATGCGACAGCGGAAGCTCTTAATAATCACCTGAGAATAAACATGCTTAAAACGTCAATAAAAATGTTGGTGAGTTATAGGTTTAACCTATATATATCAAATCATAATAATAGACCACAAGATTTCATATTTCAATACACATCCCATACATAGAGATAAAAATCATTCATATGGTGAACACCTGGTAACCGACATTAACAAGATGCATATATAAGAATATCCCCATCATTTCGGGACACCCTTCGGATATGATATAAATTTCGAAGTACTAAAGCATCCGGTACTTTGGATGGGGTTTGTTAGGCCCAATAGATCTATCTTTAGGATTCGCATCAATTAGGGTGTCTGTTCCCTAATTCTTAGATTACCAGACTTAATAAAAAGGGGCATATTCGATTTCGATAATTCAACCATAGAATGTAGTTTCACGTACTTGTGTCTATTTTGTAAATCATTTATAAAACCTGCATGTATTCTCATCCCAAAAATATTAGATTTTAAAAGTGGGACTATAACTCACTTTCACAGATTTTTTACTTCGTCGGGAAGTAAGACTTGGCCACTATTTGATTCACGAACCTATAACAATATATACATATATATCAAAGTATGTTCAAAATATATTTACAACGCTTTTAATATATTTTGATGTTTTAAGTTTATTAAGTCAGCTGTCCTCGTTAGTAACCTACAACTAGTTGTCCACAGTTAGATGTACAGAAATAAATCGATAAATATTATCTTGAATCAATCCACGACCCAGTGTATACGTATCTCAGTATTGATCACAACTCAAACTATATATATTTTGGAATCAACCTCAACCCTGTATAGCTAACTCCAACATTCACATATAGAGTGTCTATGGAAGTTCCGAAATATATATAGATGTGTCGACATGATAGGTCGAAACATTGTATACGTGTCTATGGTATCTCAAGATTACATAATATACAATACAAGTTGATTAAGTTATGGTTGGAATAGATTTGTTACCAATTTTCACGTAGCTAAAATGAGAAAAATTATCCAATCTTGTTTTACCCATAACTTCTTCATTTTAAATCCGTTTTGAGTGAATCAAATTGCTATGGTTTCATATTGAACTCTATTTTATGAATCTAAACAGAAAAAGTATAGGTTTATAGTCGGAAAAATAAGTTACAAGTCATTTTTGTAAAGGTAGTCATTTCAGTCGAAAGAACGACGTCTAGATGACCATTTTAGAAAACATACTTCCACTTTGAGTTTAACCATAATTTTTGGATATGGTTTCATGTTTATAATAAAAATCATTTTCTCAGAATAACAACTTTTAAATCAAATTTTATCATAGTTTTTAATTAACTAACCCAAAACAGCCCGCGGTGTTACTACGACGGCGTAAATCCGGTTTTACGGTGTTTTTCGTGTTTCCAGGTTTTAAATCATTAAGTTAGCATATCATATAGATATAGAACATGTGTTTAGTTGATTTTAAAATTCAAGTTAGAAGGATTAACTTTTGTTTGCGAACAAGTTTAGAATTAACTAAACTATGTTCTAGTGATTACAAGTTTAAACCTTCGAATAAGATAGCTTTATATATATGAATTGAATGATGTTATGAACATCATTACTACCTTAAGTTCCTTGGATAAACCTACTGGAAAAGAGAAAAATGGATCTAGCTTCAACGGATCCTTAGATGGCTCGAAGTTCTTGAAGCAGAATCATGACACGAAAACAAGTTCAAGTAAGATCATCACTTGAAATAAGATTGTTATAGTTATAGAAATTGAGCCAAAGTTTGAATATGATTATTACCTTATATTAGAATGATAACCTACTGTAAGAAACATAGATTTCTTGAGGTTGGATGATCACCTTACAAGATTGGAAGTGAGCTAGCAAACTTGAAAGTATTCTTGATTTTATGTAACTAGAACATGTAGAATATATGAAGAACACTTAGAACTTGAAGATAGAACTTGAGAGAGATCAATTAGATGAATAAAATTGAAGAATGAAAGTGTTTGTAGGTGTTTTTGGTCGTTGGTGTATGGATTAGATATAAAGGATATGTAATTTTTTTTCATGTAAATAAGTCATGAATGATTACTCATATTTTTGTAATTTTATGAGATATTTCATGCTAGTTGCCAAATGATGGTTCCCACATGTGTTAGGTGACTCACATGGGCTGCTAAGAGCTGATCATTGGAGTGTATATACCAATAGTACATACATCTAAAAGTTGTGTATTGTACGAGTACGAATACGGGTGCATACGAGTAGAATTGTTGATGAAACTGAACGAGGATGTAATTGTAAGCATTTTTGTTAAGTAGAAGTATTTTGATAAGTGTATTGAAGTCTTTCAAAAGTGTATAAATACATATTAAAACACTACATGTATATACATTTTAACTGAGTCGTTAAGTCATCGTTAGTCGTTACATGTAAGTGTTGTTTTGAAACCTTTAGGTTAACGATCTTGTTAAATGTTGTTAACCCAATGTTTATAATATCAAATGAGATTTTAAATTATTATATTATTATGATATTATCATGAATGAATATCTCTTAATATGATATATATACATTAAATGTCTTTACAACGATAATCGTTACATATATGTCTCGTTTAAAAATCATTAAGTTAGTAGTCTTGTTTTTACATATGTAGTTCATTGTTAATATACTTAATGATATGTTTACTTATCATAGTATCATATTAACTATATATATATATATATATATCCATATATATGTCATCATATAGTTTTTACAAGTTTTAACGTTCGTGAATCACCGGTCAACTTGGGTGGTCAATTGTCTATATGAAACATATTTCAATTAATCAAGTCTTAACAAGTTTGATTGCTTAACATGTTGGAAACATTTAATCATGTAAATATCAATCTCAATTAATATATATAAACATGGAAAAGTTTGGGTCACTACACAATTGAAGCGGATAATTGGAAGATCGAGGGTAACTTTTTCACGTTAATCAAGGATACATACTTTCATGGGTTGATAGATGAGAATCCCTTCGAACATATTCTTCACTTTAATGATCTTTGTGATATTTACAAAACCAAAAACGTCACCGATGACGCTTTTAAGCTAAGGGCATTCCCCTTCACACTTCAAGGAGACGCGAAAGCTTGGATGCGAAGTTTACCATCCGATTCCATAAGGTCTTTTCAAGAATTAACAAACGAGTTTATCAATTATTTCTTTCCACCATCAAAAGTAGAGTGACTTAGAATGGAGATTAATGGGTTCACACAACGGGGTGATGAGAGTTTGTATGATGCATGGGTTCGATTCAAAAAGCTACTAAGAGCTTGCCCACCGCAAGGTTTGACGAAGAAGGAGTATATCAACACATTCTATCGGGGTTGTAATACTTTTACGAAGCAATATCTTGATTCTTCATCCGGTGGGGTATTTATGTATAAATCACCAAATGCGGCCGAAACTATGTTAGAAAACATCTCGGTCAACACGTATGAATGGGCACCTTCACCGCGAGATTTGATAAGGAAAAGTGTGGCACAAGTCGAGAGTGATAATGGACAAGTGACGCTTGCAAGCTTGAACAATTAATTTCAAACATTTGGAAAAGAATTGAAGAAGATTCAACAAACGGTAGTTGCAATGCAAGTAGGTTGTCAACGATGCGAGGGTCCACATCTCACGAAGAATTGTCCTCAAATTACTCAATGCAATCATGTTGATCTAGATGATATTCCCATGAATTCGGATGCAATCATGTTGATCTAGATGATATTCCCATGAATTCAGATGCTCATGTGAACTACGTGAGTAATCAAAACTACCAACAGGGAGGAACATCTAACCAAAGCTACTACAATCCTAATCAAAAGCAAGTATCATTCAACAACCAAACCGAAATCAAGGTTACAACAACTATAACCAAAACCGAAACAACAATTTCCAATACCAAAACCAACCTTACAACAATCAAGTCAATTCAAATTATCAAAACAACCAAGGTTATAGTTAATCACAAAATATCTAAGGTTACAATCAACAACCTCAACAAAACAATCAACAATCCCAACCTTCTAAAATTTCTTAATTTGATGGCTAAACAATCAACAATCTCAACCTTAATTTGTTTTTATACTTACGACGGAAGGTCTTAATTTGATGGCTAAAGCGGCGTTCGATAACGGATTATTCAAGGATATTGAGTTTGGTATAGATAAAATCCCCATCTCGTACCTTCAATATGCGGATGACACTATCTTTACTGGAGAATGGAGTAGGTCGAATGCATCTAGCCTTCAAAACCTTCTAAAATGCTTCGAACTAACTTCCGGACTAAAAGTCAACTTCCATAAGAGTTGCCTATTTGGTGTTGGTGTGAGCAATGAAGATGTGTCCGAGGTGGTGAATATCATCGGTTGTCAAGTAGGCTGGTTCCCTTTTACTTATCTTGGCCTCCCGATTAATTCTAGGATGAAGAAGATTAAAGAATGGCACCCGTTATAGAAAAGTTCAAATGTAGGTTATCGAGTTGGAAAATGTGATCGATGTCATTTGGAGGAAGATTAGTCCATATTAAATTGGTTCTTTCGAGTCTCCTATTGTACTACTTCTCACTCTTTTGTGCTCCGCCTTGTGTGTTAAAACTATTAGAGAGTGTTAAGCGTATGTTTTTTTGGGACGGGTCGGATCCGGGCTCAAAAATTTCATGGGTTAAATGGGATAATGTTTTGTCATCTTTCGGGAATGGGAGGTTAAACATCGGGCCTCTTAATAGTAAAAATCTTGCTTTGTTGGGGAAATGGTGGTGGAGGTTTAAATCAGAAACCAATTCACTTTGGGTTAAAGTTATCCGGAGTATTCATGGTACGTGTGGTGGCTTGAGGTTAGGAAGTGGATCAAATCGTCCCTCGACCCTAAGTACTTGGCATAATATTATTATTGCAGGTAGCTCTTTGGATGATTTAGGTATTCCATTTAAGAATTCTTTTATTAAAGCAAATGGGAACGGGTCATTAACATCTTTTTGAATGATTTATAAATCGGTGATTGCGTGAAATCGTACCTTAAAATAACTAGCTAAAAACTTAACAATTATCACACACTTACAGGCAACTATAACCCGATCATGCAGTAATCTATAAGTAATTTGACCAGTTCGTTCCTCAGAGAGCAGTTTAATCGAGATCTTAAAATTAGTAATTATCCTAGAGATTTAATAGAAGAGTTGGTTTGTATTTTAAATTCACGCAATTAACGTGAAGTTAATAAAACGAATTAACAATTAAGATAAAACAGTGACCACTTGAATGATTCACTATGGATATGGATTGTTCTTGCGATTATTACCGATTATTATGTCCTAATATAGTTATATGACTTCTCACAAAGTTCTAATCAGTCAAAGTTAGTAAACTCACATAAACTCACTTTGAGAGATTAAACTATATTTGATAAAAACTAATGACACTTGATTTGGACTAAACTCACGTAAAATCCTAATTATAACAATCGCTTGCAATAATTACACTCTTATGCATTTCACAAGCCTTTCAATTACCAATTAAATCAAAGACACAATCACTTGAAATCACTTCTCTAATTGTCTAAATCACCTAAATATTGAAGCACAAATTGCATCTCAAATCTAACTCACATTAAACGATTAACAATCTATGTAATTGAATTAAGAACATAGAACATGCATATGAGTGGATCTTTAATCAAACACAACCAATTTCAATCACAAAACATTAAATCCAAATGATAGAACAATCCAATATTCATAGTTTCACATTCGAGCAAACACTAAGCTGATTTAGCCTAGCATATTAAAGTAGCAAGAAACAAATAAACAATAAAAACTAAGAGTATTCATGATTACAATGATAAACTGATGATAAAAACTAGTACCGAATGTTATGATTAACTGAATAGAAGTAAAGAATGAGCAAATCTTCAATGGTAGGGTTTAGGTCTTCAAAGAATCCTTCAATTCGTATCTGGAAAACTGCACACCCTTTTAGGGCTAAAAACCTCGACTATAAATAGCTGCACAAAAAGTCACCAGAACAGGCCCGCATCGCGACCGCGATACGGCCATCGCGACAGGGATTATTCATCACCATCGCGACCGTGATCATCCTATCGCGGCCGTGATTCATCTCTTTTCGATTTCTGTCAATTTCTGCCAATGTATTACGGCCGGGACTCCACCTATTGCGACCGGGATCAGCCTCCAGACTCAGTAAAACTTCAATTTCTCGTGTCCAAACATACTTTAAGCTCAAATATCACCAATACTTAGCAAGACACAACCAAAACACTAACCTGAAGACCTCTGGAGCTATATTCATCATTTTATCTCAATTAATCACCAAAGTCTTAACATTCCCTCAAATAAACGACAATAAAGAACCGATATCCCGATGTAAAATATATATAAATTGAGCGATATCAAATCCCCCACACTTGAACATTGCTTGTCCCCAAGCAAGTCTATCTTCAAATAATATCAACTAATGTTGAAATAAACAAACTTGGACAAGTCTTCAAGAATTAAGAAATCAAGACATACCGATATCATTCTTAAAAAGCAATAATTCCATATCATGTAGTCTTCAACATAACAAGCACAAGGTTCAAGTCATTCACCCCGGAGTCTATCGTATAAAAAGTGTACGCCTTCCAAAAAGTATAATCCTCTAATCCACCAACAATCTTATCCCTCTTCCATCTCCATGCCCCCAAAACACCAATGATCCGTCAATTCCAAAATAATCGTCAATTCCAAATTTGGGTTAAGGTGGGTGCGCCAAAGCGTAGGGGACTAGTTACCCCTATCTTTATGGTCAATCCGGGCACAGGATAACCGGCACTCATCAAGCTTTCTATCACAACTCTATGGTTTTTCTCATAGTAGGGCGAAAGCATTGACGGAGGTTCGTGGAATTAGGGCCCCACGTGGCTAATTAAGAGGTCTATCAATTCCAAAATTTTGCTCAAAAGGTGGTGTGCATACAAGCCTTCCCGGTTATGGGAGTTGCCAACTCGGTTTTTCACCGAAGTAAAACAACTACCTTGGGTGTAAATTTTTTGGAGGGTTTAGTGCACGAAACCCTGAAATACTTTACTTTCAAGCAATGGTCTTTTGAAACAAACTTAACTTGTAAGACTTTACTTACAAGCTTCGAAAGACTTTACTTCCTAAAACAACATGGGAGGACTCGATTCTCCCGGAAGTGTTTAAACACTTGTTAATTTTATTTAAGGTCCTTGGACCCTACTTCCCACTCATATATCTTTTATGCTAGTTTAAAAAAAATGTAGGAAGCAGATACGACATTCCCATATTTTAAAAGGTATTGTTGGTCCCTTGATAAACAACAAGAGTATTGTAGAGGGGGGTGAATACAATTCTTTTAATTAACTTAACAGTTAAGACACAGTTTAGTATTCACGCAAGTAAATTAAATAGAGTCACAGGTAATTTTCAACGCTTTATTCTTTATTGATTGAATCACAAAGAATTACAACTATCCTTGGCGGAATGATAGTTGGTTGATATAGATTTACCTAGTTTATAGCTATGAGGATAAACTTAAAGCTATTACACGTTTTGGACTCTAAATAATAAAACCCTCACCACTAGTTGTTACAATAGTGGATACATCAATTTATAGTAGTCCTATTGTCCGTGTAATTGTTCTATGGTCCACTGGTACATAGGATGTATGTACTTGTGGAGACAACGGCATCAGAGAGCGTGCTCTCCTCTTTCCTCTATGGTAGCTATTTGCAGGAACACCACAATTCGGTTTGGCACCAATATTTGATTAGACAAATAGAATTTTGTGTTCCTTAGGCGTTGATAAAGGATAACACATGTCTGCACATGCGTTAAACTTCTGCATTCTCATGTGGTATTGTAAGGTCACTTGTCAGCCGCCGACACGTGTCCTTTTCTGTTCAACTTTGTCTTTGACTTCTGTTGAATAGTACAATTGATGTAGACCACTCAAGAAACCACTATGCTTGTAATGGAGCATAGCTGTCTTGTGTAGTAAGCTGCATTCCAGCTATGCTGGTTCTTCATTGCTGAGTCACTTGATATTCTTGAATTGCTGGGTATACATCCTGTGCTAATTGAATAATATTGTCTACCTTGTACTGGTAGACTAGGCAGCATACTAAACACTTGACACAACGAAATCTGCTGTCTATACATAAATAAACTTGTGCTGGCTGCACATAACATTTTAGTGCAAATAAATTATGTTTTTTCATAATTAAATCCTTAATTATTTTGAGGACTCAACAGTTACCATGGCGTTTGACCATGGCGTGTGTTGTCTAGCAACACTAGCACGAAGCCATTGCTCTTCCTAAAGAAGACAGCACTTTGTGAAGCTCAAGGCTCCTCTTCCCACAGTACGCTACATCAGTGTAACACATCGTGAAATGAAGTATTAACCAATGTCAGTATGAAATGATGTAGATTAGGAAGTCTCCTACACCAAGTAAGACGGGCATTCGGAAGACTTGACTTCCTTTATGGATGCACTTGAATCGTCCTACAATTTAGATTTTTAAAATCCTGGAAGACTTTGCTTCCTTATTTTTAACAAAAACCATTAAAAAAGTTCATAAAAATTTTCAAATTGGTGACAAATGTTTGCGAGGATTTATCTTCCCCCCCTCCCCACCCACACTTAAGATCATATAATGCCCTCTTTGACATGAAATCTGACAATCTGATAAATGGGCATTCTCGAGGATTTAAAACGGTGCACGATGGCGCTGAACTGACTGCCAGCATAAGAACATCGGCATCCACTCGAACATCAATCACACAAGAATCATCAAATGCAATATAAGTCGCTGAACTTAATGCCAGTCTTTGAAAATAGCAGCATGCGAATCATCATAACCTGCAAATCAAATACAAACCACGCATGCAAACAATGGGGTGGTACCACCACGGTACCGAAATGCCCCATCAAAGTATCCAAGAACATAGTTTAAAAATATCAAATACAGTCATCCAAAATAAAGCAGAAATTAAAAATAGTTTGAACAAACACACACACGCACATGCCTACTTGCCATCATCATAAAAGCTGCTCAAAAGAACCCCCAGAAGGACCCATCACTTGGTCTAGGTTTTTCCTGATCCTGATGCTGCTGCTGAGACTGTTGGTGATGTTGCTGCATTGCAAGATGGTGAGCGGCTTGAGCCTGGACAAGAGCTGCATCATAGTCATAAGAAGGGCGAGGCGACCCCGGGCCTCCCCAGTCAGTCCATCCGGGCAGTTGAATGAAGTTCTGCGGGTCACGATGATAAAGATCGAAGGAATGTTGAGTCCATTTCACATTTGCCCAAATACCTGCTTGATTATACCAAGTCTGCTCAAAACCATGGTCAACGTACTGACGAAGCAATCTGTTCTGCTCATCATAGTATGCTCGATCATCCCGACTATGATCATCAACATATCCTCTCATACCCGCAAACTGCCCCTCTGAATGAAGTCTCATCCAACTAAACTGGTTTGTAATAAAATCACATGTCAAACCAGCACCACTAAAACTACCAGCCTTGGTCATTTCCACATCAGCACCTAGAGGCACATCCTCATCCTCATCCAGATCAGTTAAATCTGCTTCAGACTGAGCATGCATACTCGTATACTTACAAATCTTCTTCTTCTTTCTCACCAATACTTTACAACCTTCATAAACATGGGCACCTAACGCCCTTGTACCCTCATTCTCAATCTTAGAAGGCTGAATACGCCTAACATGCAGAGGTGTCAACGAAAGACCTAGAAACTCAGCAATCAAGGTAACATAAACTCCCCCACTTAACGGACTGTTTGGCTTAAGATTGTGACCCTGCCCGCAAAGAGACTTAGAAACACCATAAGGAATGTTAACATTAACATCATCTCGCAAACAACTAAGATAAAACAAATCCGCAATACTGACTTTCTCGGTATTCTGCCATCTCTGATTAATGGTATTTGAAATGAATCGCTAAATGATGCGAAGACGATTGTCTTTGATCGAAGTATAAGAGCTGCTACTCGGCTTGTAACTGTGCTTATAAGTCATACTGTACCAAGCTACATCATGCTGAAATGAATTAGTGGAACGCTTACACATAGTCAGATAATAATCCAAAGTATCCTCATCTACCTCGGCATCCTCATAAATCGTAGGTAAATGAGCCATGTCCATGATAGTCATGGAACGCATTTGACCCCCCAATTGAAAATATAACAACACATCATCGTAACGTAAAGCAGTTGGGATGAACTTAGCAGTTGAAAAGATCTTTAAACACCACACTTTGTAAATCGGACGATCAAGATGGAAGAACTCATACCAATCATTAAACCCAATACTTTCCCCAGGACCTATTATATATTTTTGAACCAACATGTCGCGAACCTCCTCAGCTAAATCAACCTCCTCGAGAGGTTCCAAATCAGGATAACGTGTAGACAAGAACTTACGATCTTCAATCTCAGTCAAAACATCCATCCATTCGATATAGTTTTCATTAGTACGATCCCAAACCAAATAAGGATGCAAATCCTTAGGAAGCTTATGAGCTCTTGGATGAACGGGTGCCATAGGCACAGATTGTAAAGCACTTGGTCGTTTAGTTCCCTACAAAATAGCCAACATACACAAGAAACCAAATGGGAAAAAGAAAATGTTAGCGTTAGTTAAAAACAAAATGATAGTTCAACTTCCATATTCGCTTTCATGTTGACAAATATCCTTCATGCTCAAAAACTCAATCAACAAAAACTCATCATCTCATAACATGTAAACTTCATACAAATGCCATTATCAATCAGTCATGGATTCATAATCATATTTAAATTAACGCATACCATATAAAATTAGGCATCTAACAATCTCGCAATTCAACTTTTAAAGTCAAAAGTCAAGATGAGTCAAACTCAGGTCAACTAACCCAAATTGACATGAACCCTAAATTTAAAAATCAAGCAATTGAATGATTCATGACAATTAACAACTAACAAACTCAATAACTAGCATGAATAACATCAATTCATAGCAATTAAACATCAAAATCAAAATGAAGACCAAATTCTCACATACTCAAGAACCCTAGAATCAAAACTAGCAATTAAAGAACAATAATCATATGAAACTAGAATCAAGCATGTTATAGAATCATAATACATAACAAATTCGGCCTAAATCAAAGCAATTGACACCCCCACACTTGATTTCAACCAAACCCACATGAACACCCAATTAAAATTCAAAATTAGATGAAAATACACTTAAAAAGGGTGTTAAAATCATTACCTTAGTCTTAGGAGGCATGATTAAAGATGGATTTGAAGTTGATTTGAAGTAAAAATCGATTAGGGTTTGTGTGTGGAAGCTCAAAAATTCGGCGGGTGTATGTGTGTGTGTATTTTGAAAACAAAATAGCAAATAAAAAGCAAAAAAACGAGTTTGGGCTGGGACCGCATCGCGGTCGCGATGGTCTGGATCGCAGTCTCAATTCAGCTTGTTTCTGGCACCCAATGTTCTATCAATTAACCGCGGTCGTGATAGGGGTTATCCCGGCCGCGATTTGACGCCCAACTTTTTTTAAAAAAGGTTTTATACTTTTTATGGTTTTTCCTGTTTTAAAAATGTATGCAATAATAAAAGACAAACTTACAAATTTTACACGCTTGTGCAGTGTTTTACTCCGGAGTCACGCACTCGACTCCTCTTCTATGCTTAGCAATCGTTGGGATCCTCGACTCCGAAGTTGATAGAGTCGAATCCATACCCGAATTGGTCTTTGAGAGTAGTCATTACATCTTTATCCCGTATTATCAATGTTCCCGTGTCGAAATCCAATGTTATTCTTGCGGTTGCCAAGAACCCCCGACCCAACACTGTCGGTGTTTTCTCCTCCGGAGCACAATCCATTATGAAGAAATCTTCTTCAAAGTTAACACCGTGAATATTAACAGGGACGTCTATCGCGATTCCTATTGGGCTATCAACAGTTTGGTTCCCAAAATGGATGCTTGTATTAGTGCAAATTAACTCCCAAATTCCCAACGACTTTGTAATCTTAACCGACATCATATTAACACTCGCACCTGAATCTAGTAATGCCGAGTAAATATTCCCATTCCGAAACCGACATAGGACCGAAAATTCCCCCGGATCTCTAAGTCTTCTACGAGGCTTAATTTCAACCTCTTCGATCGTCCAACCCTCACCATCAACAAACGAAGTTTTTGTGTTTTTCATGAACCTGTTCATATTTTTCTTACCCCACATTTTTTCAAGCGTTCCTCGAATTTCCTCCACATCTACATCCGGTTCGTTTTCTACTTTCGCTACCTCTTTTACCGCGCTCATGCGAACAGTGACAACTTTGCTTACATCCTCATCACTTTCATAATCATCCTTGAATTCCCTCTCAACTATATATGCCGAAGGAAAACGCATATTCTCTGAATTACAGAATCTGAAAATGCCGTTACCCCTTTCAAAAGTTATAGCTCCTGCCCCCGGATCTATTTTACCACCCGCAGTAGCAATGAATCCACGTCCCACCAATAAAGGAACGTCTTCGTCCATCGGCATGTCAAAAATAGTAAACGGTACTTCATGAAAAACTCCCTTGATACTTACCAACACGTTACTAAGCAACCCATCTGCCTAGCATTCCGTGTTATTACAGAGTGTAATTACCGAATTAGATTCTCCCAAAGAACATAGTGTGCAATTGTCATGGAACAATCGTCTATACATGTCATAGGACATGATATTAACGGAGGATCCGGAATCGGCTATTACAAACCTATCCCCAATTCATCCAAAATAGATGATGGCTGATTGGTTGATCCATTCTAGTCACACTGCTTTCGGAGCTTGAGTGGGATTCCATATCGGAATTCGAGGGACTTGAACTAATGACGAATTCCATTTCGTTCAGTTGAATAAAGGATTTTTCGATATGAAATAATTTTCCGGCTATCGGGTGGTATTCTAATTATATAGAATATCTATATATATGGCGCAAAAGATTTCGTAGATTACGGAAGAATTTACGGGATATGTCAGGCAAAGTTTACAGTAACAGATACGCTAAGATATGAATTTTGTCTATACACTATTCATGTAATCAATGCAGTAAGACGTGTCTAGACTAAGAATGATAAGCAGGCAATTTTCGGCAAAAATGATAAGCAAAACTTTTGACATGCAGACACGATCGAAGTCCAGACTTACTAATGCATCCTAACGACTATCAGTTAGACACACTAATGCAGACCTGGTTCGCTAAGACCACCGCTCTGATACTAACTGAAAGGACCCGTTCATATACATTATAAACAATTCACAATAGTTGATTACATCGCGAGGTATTTGACCTCTATATGATACATTTTACAAACATTGCATTCATTTTCAAAAGACAAACTTTCTTTACATCGAAAGTTGACGGCATGCATACCATTTCATAATACATCCAACTATAATTGACTTAATAATAATCTTGATGAACTCAACGACTCGAATGCAACGTCTTTCGAAATATGCCATGAATGACTCCAAGTAATATCTTTAAAATGAGCTAATGCATAGCGGAAGATTTTCTTAATACCTGAGAATAAACATGCTTTAAAGTGTCAACCAAAAGGTTGGTGAGTTCATTAGTTTATCATAATCAATCATTTCTCATTTATATAATAGATCACAAGATTCTCATTTTTCCATAAATCTCATTACACTCGCAAGTGTATAAAAATCATTCATATGATGGACACCTGATAACCGACATTAACATAATGCATATAGAATATCCCCCGCATACTCGCAAGTATGCCATAAATATTGGCAATCGCAATCACCATTTAAATCGAAGTACTAAAGCATTCCAAATTCCAGAATGGGGTTTGTTAGGCCCATAGATCTATCTTTAGGATTCGCGTCAATCAGGGGCCATTTCCCTAATTCTTAGGTTACCAGACTTGAAGGGTCGATATTCAATTTCGATAATCCAACCATATAATGTAGTTTCGATTACTTGTGTCTATTTCGTAAAACATTTATAAAAGCAGGGCATGTATTCTCAGTCCCAAAAATATATATTGCAAAAGCATTTAAAAAGGGAGCAAATGAAACTCACAATATTGTATTTCGTAGTAATTAAGCATATGATGGCATTGAACAAGTGCAAGGTTGGCCTCGGATTCACGAACCCATATTAATTATATATTTATATGTTTGATCAATATTTGTCTAACAATTTAGGTCAAGTCGTAGTGTATCACAATCTTAATGCTCGAGACTAAATATGCAAAAGTCAACAAAAGTCATATTGACCAAAATGTCTTCCAAAATTTATACATGATTATTATATAGTTTAAATATAGTCGTTTTATATATTTAAATATTTTTAACAGATTTTATTAAAGTAAATAATATAATTCTTTTATTAATAAATAAAATTTTATATTAAAATTTATATAATAAAAATATACTTTTATATATCTTAAGTAATAAAATTTATAAAGTTCATTTAATATCATAAAAATAATATGATAGGTATTATTAATGTAATTATATTATACGTAGTAAAATATCTTTGTATCACATATTTATTTGATAAAATAATATTGATAATAATAATAATAAGTAAAAGTTGTATTATTTTGTAATAATTATTATTATTCTACTAATAAAAATAACAATAATTATATTTTCTAAAAATGATAAAATAATAATTTTTATTAATAATAGTACTAAAATGATAATAATAATGATGTTTCATATTAACAATGATATTTTATTAAAAATAATAATTTTAGTAAAAATGATAGTTTTAATATTAATAATACTTTTAATAATAATAATAGTAAAATAATGAAAACGATATTTTTTCCTTTAAATCAATATCTTACAATATCTTAATTTCATCATGATACTCATACTCATTATTTCCTAATCGCTTCGTTTAATAGCTTTTAGTCGTCTTTTATATCGCGTTCATATTAATAATAATAATAGTAATCATAATAATTAGATGTTACTAATATTAGTTTTAATTATAATAATACTAATAATAATCATAATAATATTAATGATAATACTAATAACTATTTGAATGATAATAATAATAATAATAATAATAATAATAATAATACTAATTATAACCTTAACGATAATAACAATAATAATAATAATAAAAATAACAATAATATCTTTTATTAATAACAACAATGATAATAATAATAATAATAATAATAATAATAATAATAATAATAATAATAATAATAATAATAATAATAATAATAATAATAATAATAATAACGACGATAATAACGGCGATAATAATAATCACTTTTACAAAAATTCAATTGACTATAACTTCTAAACCGTTCATCGAAACCATTCGATATCTAAATGAAAAGTTCTCAATTTTTCGCTAGCTTTCCAACGACATACATATCATATACCTTATCTTAATAGCATATGTATTTAATTCAAGATTCGACATAACCTATCTAACAACAATAACGAACGTTTAAGCATGCATAATCCTATATACTCGAGCACTAGTCAGGGATACACTAATAATATATAAAAGTTAAGTTATGAGTGCTCAAGTATCAATATTGAGATTCAATATTGCAGAAAAAGTACGTAGACGCAACGGAGATGATAAACACTAGTTTGACTCACGAGCAATACTCCCGAACCATACACATAACCTCCATAGCTATATCCAACATCTAAGTTATTTACACTCTACGTTCTTACTTATAAATCACTTTACCATTTTCCGAATGTTGTCAAAAAAAAATAGATTTCTTAAATCACAGTGGACCTCATAACATGGACCCGTAATCATATCACAATGTATCTGATAAATCAATCATTTGATATTATCTTCTAATTCCATCGATAAACATATTGAAACAAATACGTTCGTGTAAAGTATTATACGTTTAATACTTTATTAATATTCTCAAGTTATAATATATATATATATACATATATATACATATCTATTTATATATAACGGTTCGTGAATCGTCGAAATTTGGTCGAGGTTATAATGAATGTATGAACACAGTTTAAAATTCTTGAGATTTAACTTAACAAACTTTGCTTATCGTGTCGGAATAATATAAAGATAAAGTTTAAATTTGGTTGGAATTTTCCGGGTTGTCACAGTACATACCCGTTAAAGAAATTTCATCCCGAAATTTGAATGGGATGGTCATGGCTGACAATAAGTATGTTTTCATGACGTATACGAGTTGGAAATTAGAGTTTTATTATCATCAAGTAATATAGATAAAGCAATTTGATTTTTGTGAAGAGTACGAGTGAAGTTATCATAAAAGAATGAAATAAGTAAATGCACGTTCTTTTTAACCAATGACATAGTCACGGTTGATTTCCGGAATTCAAGGAATTTAGAGAAAATCTTTGTAATAAGATTTGGTTCTTCGGTAATTAAGGAAGGTAGGATCCGCTTTGATTAAATGCGATAATCTATTTTGATTGCTCTGTCGGATATTTTACTATAAATCCACCCCCTTCGTTTCCTTGTAATTTACACCTTCTATTCTTTCTCCCTCAACTCATATTTTAAAGTATTCATCAATATGCTCCATCCAGTACTGATTCTTGATATACTCCTCACTTTCATATCTGTCATTCTTCTCTTTCATCTACCACCGGAGGATTTTATTTATTTCTACTGTTACTCTGGGGTTATAATAATTTTAATACTCCCGTGCCTCTACGTGGCAATACGTATTGATATGCACGGTTTGTAATTTATATGTTGTTGTCGAGCTTTATATTTTCTTTTATATTCAAGAGTTCCATACTTTTGTCTCCCCTTTCCGACTTTAAGTCAAGCGAATAATGGTCCAGAATTTGTAGGTATGGATTTCGGAATGAACATAATTAATGTTTTATGAAAGGAATTGTAATGACAAAATCTTGATTTGTCAAATTACTAGAATACCTCGGACAAGACCGAATCATCAAGAAAATATTTTTCTTGATATTCTTAGGGGTTAAATAGAATACCAGAATCGTGTAACATGGCACATGATAATGTTATGATCTGTGAATCATCACGTTCCATTTAGAAACTCAGCATGACTTACTGTAATATAATCACGTTGATCAAGTGTCATTATATTATACTAACTCATGCTTCAGTTTCCAACACTACTTCAAAAATATTCTAATTTTAAACTTGAAGGTTTCAGAATTTAGAAACAAAAATAGTTTTTTTTATGATGTAATACAGATAGTGCGAAGAGGTAAATGATTTCGGATAAGAATAATTATGGAAATATCTTCAGAAATATAGAGGATATTTATAATGAAAGATACGATGATATCTTAAAATTTCTAATATCAGAGGATGATGAAGAATATTGTCCGCAAGGGTTTAGAGTCAGGAGCAAGGTATTCGTTAATGACTTCAGCAGATACTGAATCATTTGGATTCTTTGAAGGTGGTTTAGTCTTTGTGATTTGTCCACAGCCTCCTTCATAACTGGCTCAATCCGTTTTCCAGTTCCAAACCTTCTCTTTTTCTGAGCTTTGCCAACACACTATTCTTTATCATCAAACTTTTTACTGTTAAGGTCGTTTACAGTTTTTGCTGCTTCATCGGCATTTTTTCAAAATTTCGAGAACTAGTTTGCAGTTTAGGGTGTTTTTCAAAAACTTCACATTCGAAGTATGTAAGTCCAGGAGATAGATGTTATATGTACACATATAACTGTTGGCGTAGACATGCTGCGAGATTTCAAAATACTGATTGCTAATTCCTGATGATTCGTATGGGAATTCCCGTTACAAGATGCAGATGAGTAAATGATGAGGTTTTGATGATTTTTCGGAAAATCCTAGATCATTACGGTTGCTGATAAGTTTACTGCTAATGTGGTGGAATATAAATGGTTCCCCGGTAACGATGGTGAAAGGGCAACGTATATATCAAGGTTATAATAAGGTTAGTCCGACAGAAAAGTTGAAGTCGACTTGCTGGAGCTGTGACAAAACTGGATACTTTGAAAAGAGATTGAAAAGTTATTTTAGCTAATAAATGCCAAAGGGTCTGGCACGGATACGTGTTAAACTTTGACTTTGGTTTCAAGAGTTTTTCAGATACATAACTGTGGGTAACATGTGGTTGGATCATCATCTCAATTGTTCATTATTTGAAGTGTCTTCGGGAATTTCGGAGGGTTTGAACACAGATTGTAATCGTTAATATACATATGATGTTCTAGCACAGTTTTGAAGTCAAAGTATAACTTGGAAAGATATAGGAATCTAAGAGTGATGATACTGGTTATATTTCGAATTGAATTCTGCGATTTCAAGATCAGCATATGTAATTGAATTTGAACGAGTATGGTTGTATTGATTTTTATAAAAGAATGTATATTATTGAGAAAATAGTGTGTATAGTTGTTGATTGCTGAATCAGATTTGAAGAATGTACCATATTAATTGTGAATTTATATATCTCTCGGGTATTACCTACCCGTTAAAAAAAAATTCACAATTAATATTTTTTACAAAAGAATTTTATTACAGTCTTTACGAAAATATATATGTGTATATTTTCTTTAGATGTAACATAGATTTAATGAGTTAATATTAAATTAAACTCATCTGATTTATGGTTGAAACTAGAATTGAGTAATCCCTAAAACTTTAGAAATTACATAAGTATTTCTTCAATAATATTGTGAATCAATAATTCGTTATTTGTTGATACATGATGCTGGTTTTTGTGAAATTCTTGTGAACTTCGCCAGGTACGAATGATGTTATTTGGAAAGTTTCGAGTACATCGATGATGAAAGTGTAAAATCAAACATATATTTAAATAATACACTTGGTTTATTATGAGTTAGAATTTATTGAATTGAGACAGAAATTGTAGCTAACGATGGTTAAGTTGCGGACGAATGACGTACCTCATTGCATATTAGTAATATAAATTAACCGAGTAGTTAAGATTCACACATAATAGCTTAGTATGGAAAGATTTATTTTGATCTCAAAATATATATATATATATATATATATATATATATATATATATATATATATATATATATATATATATATATATATATATATATATATAAAATATACATATAATTTCTTCAGAGGGAGTGAGTTAATACTTCATAACTCGTTGATACAATATACGCGTTATTGATTCGTAATGATGTCCACAGTGATTCTTGAACTAACGGAGTTTGTGATGTTATAGGTGCTGCTAATTCTGACGACACTGACGGCACTGACTGTGATGGTGATGCTACAGTACTGTTGATGCTGTTGGTAAAACAAGTCTAGCTTATAAATCACGCATCATTCTTGTCAGGGTTTCTACTCTTCCTTCTATCATTTCGATTCACTCATCTAATTTATGGTTAGGATTAGAATAAATAATCTCTAAGACTTTAGAGATTATATAATCACCGCGGAGTGTTTCTCCAATGAAGTTATGAATCAACACTTCATCGTTTGTTGTTGTTGTTGGTATTCCTTGGTATCTACAGGGCGTATGACATTGGTGCTCGTGGGACAGATTGTAAAGTTGAGGTTTACGACGCGGTTGTGGTTGGGGGTGGTAATGGTACTGTTGGCGTTGATGATGGTAGTACTAGTTATGCTGCTGGTGTTTGTAACCTTTGCACCATATTCTCCAAAGCCACTACCCGAGCGTGAAGCTCGTTGACTTCTTTTATTACATCGGGGTGATTGTCGGTTCGGACTAGCGGATAAATAAAATCTAGAATTTGATGTAGTATATAATCGTGACGAGATACTCTGGAAATGAGAGAGAAAATGGTGTTTCGGACAGGTTCCTCGGTAAGTGCTTCAGTTTCTTCGCCAAGAAGGAAATGTGGTGGATGGAAAGGATCGCCTTCTTCTTGTTTCCAATGATTGAGGAGGCTACGAACCTACCCCCAATTCATCCAAAATAGATGATGGCTGATTGGTTGATCCATTCCAGTCACACTGCTTTCGGAGCTTGAGTGGGATTCCATATCGGAATTCGAGGGACTTGAACTAATGACAAATTCCATTTCGTTCAGTTGAATAAAGGATTTTTCGATATGAAATGATTTTCCGGCTATCGGGTGGTATTCTAATTACATAGAATATCTATATATATATATAGCGCAAAAGATTTCGTAGATTACGGAGGAATTTACGGGATATGTCAGGCAAAGTTTACAGTAACAGATACGCTAAGATATGAATTTTTTCTATACACTATTCATGCAATCAATGCAGTAAGACGTGTCTAGACTAAGAATGATAAGCAGGCAATTTCCGACAAAAAATGATAAGCAAAACTTTTGACATGCAGACACGGTCGAAGTCCGGACTCACTAATGCATCCTAACGACTATCAGTTAGACACACTAATGCAGACCTGGTTCGCTAAGACCACCGCTCTGATACCAACTGAAAGGACCCGTTCATATACATTATAAACGAATCACAATAATTGATTACATCGCGAGGTATTTGACCTCTATATGATACATTTTACAAACATTGCATTCGTTTTCAAAAGACAAACTTTCTTTACATCAAAAGTTGACGGCATGCATACCATTTCATAATACATCCAACAATAATTGACTTAATAATAATCTTGATGAACTCAATGACTCGAATGCAACGTCTTTCGAAATATGCCATGAATGACTCCAAGTAATATCCTTAAAATGAGCTAATGCATAGCGAAATATTTCCTTAATACCTTTGAATAAACATGCTTTAAATTGTCAACCAAAAGGTTGGTGAGTTCATTAGTTTATCATAATCAATCATTTCCCATTTATATAATAGACCACAAGATTCTCATTTTTCCATAAATCTCATTACACTCGCAAGTGTATAAAAATCATTCATATGATGGACACCTGATAACCGACATTAACATAATGCATATAGAATATCCCCCGCATACTCGCAAGTATGCCATAAATATTGGCAATCGCAATCACCATTTAAATCGAAGTACTAAAGCATTCCAAATTCCAGAATGGGGTTTGTTAGGCCCATAGATCTATCTTTAGGATTCGCGTCAATCAGGGCCATTTCCCTAATTCTTAGGTTACCAGACTTGAAGGGGTGATATTCAATTTTGATAATCCAACCATATAATGTAGTTTCGATTACTTGTGTCTATTTCGTAAAACATTTATAAAAGCAGCGCATGTATTCTCAGTCCTAAAAATATATATTGCAAAAGCATTTAAAAAGGCAGCAAATGAAACTCACAATATTGTATTTCGTAGTAATTAAGCATATGATGGCATTGAACAAGTGCAAGGTTGGCCTCGGATTCACGAACCTATATTAATTATATATATTTATATGTTTGATCAATATCTGTCTAACAATTTAGGTCAAGTCGTAGTGTATCACAATCCTAATGCTCGAGACTAAATATGCAAAAGTCAACAAAAGTCATATTGACCAAAATGTCTTTCAAAATTTATACATGATTATTATATAGTTTAAATATAGTCATTTTATATATTTAAATATTTTTAACAGATTTTATTAAAGTAAATAATATAATTCTTTTATTAATAAATAAAATTTTATATTAAAATTTATATAATAAAAATATACTTTTATATATCTTAAGTAATAAAATTTATAAAGTTCATTTAATATCATAAAAATATGATAGGTATTATTAATGTAATTATATTATACGTAGTAAAATATCTTTGTATCACATATTTATTTGATAAAATAATATTGATAATAATAATAATAAGTAAAAGTTGTATTATTTTGTAATAATTATTATTATTCTACTAATAAAAATAACAATAATTATATTTTCTAAAAATGATAAAATGATAATTTTTATTAATAATAGTACTAAAATGATAATAATAATGATGTTTCATATTAACAATGATATTTTATTAAAAATAATAATTTTAGTAAAAATGATAGTTTTAATATTAATAATACTTTTAATAATAATAATAGTAAAATAATGAAAACGATATTTTTTCCTTTAAATCAATATCTTACAATATCTTAATTTCATCATGATACTCATACTAATTATTTCCTAATCGCTTCGTTTAATAGCTTTTAGTCGTCTTTTATATCACATTCATATTAATAATAATAATAGTAATCATAATAATTAGATGTTACTAATATTAGTTTTAACTATAATAATACTAATAATAATAATATTAATGATAATACTAATAACTATTTGAATGATAATAATAATAATAATAATAATAATAATAATAATAATAATAACGATAATAATAATAATAAAAATAACAATAATATCTTTTATTAATAACGACAATGATAATAATAATAATAATAATAATAATAATAATAATAATAATAATAATAATAATAATAATAATAATAATAATAATAATAATAATAATTAGATTATAACGACGATAATAATAATCACTTTTACAAAAATTCAATTGACTATAACTTCTAAACTGTTCATCGAAACCATTCGATATCTAAATGAAAAGTTCTCAATTTTTCGCTAGCTTTCCAACGACATGCATATCATATACCTTATCTTAATAGCATATGTATTTAATTCAAGATTCGACATAACCTATCTAACGACAATAACGAACGTATAAGCATACATAATCCTATATACTCGAGCACTAGTCAGGGATACACTAATAATATATAAAAGTTAAGTTATGAGTGCTCACGTATCAATATTGAGATTCAATATTGCAGGAAACGTACGTAGACGCAACGGGGATGATAAACACTAGTTTGACTCACGAACAATACTCCCGAAACATACCCATAACCTCCATAGCTATAACCCATAATTTCCTTAGCTCTATCCCGCTCGAAAAATAATTTTGAAATCACTCGGACAACACTCCGTCGTAATATTTTATGTATACTAATAATATCTTGAAATAATACGGAGTAAATATATATATATATATGTAAATCGATTGAGAGAGTTTAGAGAAAAATATTTTCAAGTTTCTATGAAATAATGAAACCTATTGAATTCTATTTATAATAGATTTTTGAATTATTAAAGTGAATTATAAAAGTATGAATTATTAAAGTGAATTATTAAAGTATGAATTATTAAAGTGAATTATTAAAGTATGAATTATTAAAGTGAATTATTAAAGTATGAATTATTAAAGTATGAATTATTAAAGTGAATTATTAAAGTATAAATTATTAAAGTTAAAGTAAAGGAAAAATAAAGTAAAGGTAAATTTTAAGTATAGTAAAAGTATAAAACTATGTACGTATAATACGAGTATAAATATATATAATATTAATTTAAATCGTTATATATATTTAATAAAATAAAATATAAATATCGTTATCTTTATCATACTGGTTAAGTAATGAGTTGTCAAAAGTGGTTCTAGATATTTATAAAAGTTATATACATTTTAATAATAAAGTTTTTTTTTAAACTGAAATCGTTTTTGTACGTTTGAAACTAAATCAAATAAATATGATAATTTTGTTTTCCAAAACTAAATATATTTAAGAATCATTTTGTTTAAAGGTTAAAATAATAGAAATCGTTATATCATAAAATGTTTTAGAAAAGTAGAATAATATATATTCATAATAGGTTTCAAGTTTTTAAATTACAGTCTGTTGGAGAAGCATGGGATAAAGTCCAATAGTTAAATAAACTTATGAAATCATCTTAATGACAAATGTCAAGTTACTTAACTTGTCGATATCTAATATCTAAGTTATTTACACTCCACGTTCTTACTTATAAATCACTTTACCATTTTCCGAATGTTGTCAAAAAAATAGATTTCTTAAATCACAGTGGACCTCATAACATGGACCCGTAATCATATCACAATGTATCTGATAAATCAATTATTTGATATTATCTTCTAATTCCATCGATAAACATATTGAAACAAATACGTTCGTGTAAAGTATTATACGTTTAATACTTTATTAATATTCTCAAGTTATAATATATATATATATATATATATATATATATATATATATATATATATATATACACACACACACACACACATATATATACATATCTATTTATATATAACGGTTCGTGAATCGTCAGAATTTGGTCGAGGTTATAATGAATGTATGAACACAGTTTAAAATTCTTGAGATTTAACTTAACAAACTTTGCTTATCGTGTCGAAATAATATAAAGATAAAGTTTAAATTTGGTTGGAATTTTTGGGGTTGTCACAAGTTTCAAATACAATGAATAAGGCATTAAATTAATGATTTCCCCCAAGTCAGCTAGTGCATCATACACTACCGAATCACCCAATAAACAAGGAATAATAAAGCTACCCGGGTCTCCTAATTTTGGAGGCATCTTTTGCTTTTGCAAAATGGCTGAACACGCCTCATTGAGGAACGTGGCCGACACCTCTTGGTACTTATCTTTCGAAGAGATCAGGTCCTTTAAAAACTTTTCGTAGTTGGTCATCGCCTTAATCACTTCCGCCAATGGCATATTGATGCTGATTTGATTGATCATATCCAAGAATTTCTTGTACTGATTTGCCAGCTTATCTTTCTTCAGAGCTTTAGGGTATGGAATTGGTGCTTTGTACACTCTCAATGGCGGCTTAGCTATGATCTTCGGTGGATCATCTTTCTCTTGCTCTTGAGCTTTTGGCTCGTCATCCTTAGGTTCATCCCTCTTGGACTCCTCATTAGTAGGTACCTGCAAAACATTAGGAGAAACAAAAGGAGAAACGACAGGAGGAGACTTTGGTGTCACCTCGTTAATAACCAAACCACTTCAGGTGGTTATGGCATTCACATGCTCATTTCTAACCGGTCCTTTGTTGTTCGGATTGGACTGCGTATTAGAAGGGAGAGTACCCGGTGGTCTCTACGATAAAGACTGAGCAATACGTCCCACATCTCGTTCCAAGTTCTGAATCGAGGCCTGCTGACTTCTGACCTGCTATTTTGTAGATTCATCATCTTGCCTCAAAGTAGTAATACTCACATCAGTTTTCATGATGCTTGATCACAATCTTTCGTAAGATGTGGTTCCTGACATAACTCACAACCAACTTTTATCGCGTGCATTTCTTTAGTCATTGAGTCCATCTGTCTTTTAAAAGTTGCAAGTTGAGCCTTAACTGAAGCAAGTTCGTCACTAGTTTCGGTACTAGCAACGTGAGAAGAGCGAGAAACATCCATCTCTTGATGCCAATCATAAGAATGCGTAGCAGATTCGAAGATGATGTCATAAGCTTCATCCGGAGTCTTTTTCATTAATGAACCACCTGCAGCAATATCAATTTCTTTCCTAGTCGACACATTGACACCCTTGTAGAAAATCTGGACCTTATTAAAATTGTTCAACCCGTATTGAGGACAATTGTGTAGCATTTTACCGAACCGTGTCCATGCATCATAGAGTGTCTCATTAGATTTCTGTACAAAGTGATTAATGTCACTCTATAATTTAGCAGCCTTAGAAGCTGGAAAGAAACGCTGCAAAAATTTATCCTCCATTGTAGGCCAATTTTCAATCTCACCTTCGGGCAATGATTCCAACCAATCCTTGGCATCGTCTTTTAAGGACCAAGGAAACACTCTCAAATAGATAACAGTGTCAGCAACATTTGCAATCTTGAACAAGTTGCAAATACTTTTAAAGTTTTGAAGATGCTCGAATGCATCCTCTTTCGGTGTACCCTGTACTGGCATTTGTGTGTTATCATATTCAAAATCTGTCCCTTAACCTCAAAATCCGTGGTGACTGTCGGTTGTCTAATGGCATGTCTGTTACCTGCCCTCGTGGCTTTCATCATTGCTTTCATCGTTTGACCTTCTCCTCCTTCAGCCATTATAACTTCTTCTTTTTTAATATATTCAAAATCCAGAATATAAAAAGGTAACTCAGTGAAACCTTCGGCGATTTCCTGTTCTTCTTTAGCTTTGCTGCGTGTATGGTAAACTCCAGACGGTTCCAGAGTTATTTGTACCTAACCTGCGATCACACCACAACAAAACCAAATACAAGTAACTTTAAAAGCAAACTTTTGCAAGAATTGACAGAAAAGTAACTTTTACAAGAATTGCTTCTCACAAAAGGATCGAATAATTAAAAGCAAACTTTAAAATCCCAATGTAACACCGCTCCCCGGCAGCGGCACCAAAAGGTTGATTGCGTGAAATCGTACCTTAAAATAACTAGCTAAAAACTTAACAATTATCACACACTTACAGGAAACTATAACCCGATCATGCAGTAATCTATAAGTAATTTGACCAATGCGTTCCTCAGAGAGCAGGTTAATCAAGATCTTAAAACTAGTAATTATCCTACAGATTTAATAGAAGAGTTGGTTTGTATTTTAAATTCACGCAATTAACGTGAAGTGAATAAAACGAATTAACAATTAAGATAAAACAGTATCCACTTGAATGATTCACCATGGATATGGATTGTTCTTGGGATTATTACCGATTATTATGTCTTAATATAGTTATATGACTTCTCACAAAGTTCTAATCAGTCAAAGTTAGTAAACTCACATAAACTCACTTCAAGAGATTAAACTATATTTGATAAAAACTAATGAGACTTGATTTGGACTAAACTCATGTAAAATCCTAATTATAACAATCACTTGCAATAATTACACTCTTATGCATTTCACAAGCCTTTCAATTACCAATTAAATCAATGACACAATCACTTGAAATCACTTCTCTAATTGTCTAAATCACATAAATGTTGAAGCACAAATTGCATCTCAAATCTAACTCACGTTAAACGATTAACAATCTATGTAATTGAATTAAGAACATAGAACGTGCATATGAGTGGATCTTTAATCAAACACAGCCAATTCCAATCACAAAACATTAAATCCAAATGATAGAACAATCCAATATTCATAGTTTCACATTCAAGCAAACACTAAACTGATTTAGCCTAGCATATTAAAGTAGCAAGAAACGAATAAACAATAAAAAAAACTAAGAGTATTCATGATTACAATGATAAACTAATGATAAAAACTAGTACCGAATGTTATGATTAACTTAATAGAAGTAAAGAATGAGCAAATCTTCAATGGTAGGGTTTAGGTCTTCAAAGAACCCTTCAAATCGTACCTGGAAAACTGCACACCCTTTTAGGGCTAAAAACCTCGACTATAAATAGCTGCACAAAAAGTCACCAGAACGGTCCCGCATCGCGACCGCGATCATTCATCACCATCGCGACCGCGATCATCCTATTGCGGCTGTGATTCACCTATTTTCGATTTCTGTCAATTTCTGCCAATGTATTACGGCCGAGACTCCACCTATTGCGACCGGGATCAGCTCCAGACTCAGTAAAACTTCAATTTCTCGCGTTCAAACATACTTTAAGCTCAAATATCACCAATACTTAGCAAGAAACAACCAAGACACTAACCCGAAGACCTCTGGAGCTATATTAATCATTTTATCTCAATTAATCACCAAAGTCTTCACATTTCCTCAAATAAACGACAATAAAGAACCGATATCGCGATGTAAAATATGTATGAATTGAGCGATATCAATCGGGAACAACAAACTCAGCGTATTAGTCCAAGAATTTATAGGCTAGAAGGTTCGAAGGAGGCGTCTGTTAGCGAAAGAGTAATCTGTACAGGTTCTTCGGTTGACTTCAGGTGGAATTGGTCGGTTAATAATATCGTTTCCAAGCTTTTTCAGAAAAATAATAATTATCATTTAAGATAATTGAACATATTCATAGAGTCGTTCTCATTTGATATATAAAGTAATATATATTTCAATAAGATTTAATTATTATCTTATAACCTTATACTTGTATATTAATATTAGATACTCCTTTCATCTTAATTTAATAGTCATATTTATTTTTTTGGAGATGTCTCAAATTAATAGTACACTTCAATAAATATATACGGATAATAAGATAACGTTCTTTTATATCTTTATTTTTTTGCATCTAAAATAAAAAATATGTACAAAGTAAAAGGTAAAACTATCAAGTGAATCAAATGTACACTGTAATAATACGTAGTAACATTTATTAATTATACTGAATGTCATTTTATCCGTAAGCTATTAAATTGTGATGAATGGATTATTATACATACATTTACACATGTTTATATGTACGCTTTTTACACACAACGTACTAACGTCCACCAAATACAACATAAATTTAAAAAAAAAAAAAATCTAATCTACTAACTTTTTAATTATTATTTTATAATCTTATACGGAATTACGGAGAACTAGTACTAGTATTATATATACATGTACAAATGTTCATATATACGCTTTTTACACATTATGTACTGTAACGTGCACCGAATACAATATAAATTTAAAAATTTATATTTCTAAACCTTCAACTTGTACGTCTACAACATATCAATCCTTATTGATCTTTAGTAAATTTACTGCATATAATATTTTCTCAACTTAAAAGACGTATAAGGTTCAATTTATAACTAGAAATGTGTTATCGATTTTAACAAGCAAAAGAGCAAATAACATTTCTCATAGTGATGATCCGTACACAACCACTTTTATTTATACACGTTGATGTTTTGAAGTGTTGTATTGTTTGAGTGTGTATAGACAAAATTGGTTGTTTACGAATCTCCTTTTTTTCTTGTTGAGTAGGACAAATGATAATTTTTTTACAAGATTTATGTGTTTTTATTAAATTAATAATAGAGGTATCGCAATGTTTTTTTTTTTGTTATTATTATTTTTATTTTATTTTTATAAAAAAAGTCTATGATATTACATAATTATTTAGAAAGAAAAAGAAAAAAAAAACAAGGACATAAGTCACAACTAGGATGTTCAAATTTTAAGCTAAGTTTCTTGGCAAATTGCCCATGAATTATTAAGGATGGAAATTGACAAGAACTAAAGTTGAACTTTTCCAGATAATTGAAAAGAAAATACATGTTGCATTATTAATAAAATAAAATAAAAATTATGTTCATTAAATGTGTGATAAAGTTGAAAACATGCATGAATGGGGTGGTGGGGTGAAGAAGGGTAAATGCGTAACCCGACCCGTAGTCGAACCCTCGTGCGCCATCTCTATCATTTGATCCCCTCTTTATCATATTTTCATCATTGGTCGCATCACTCGCATGCCCCCGGCCCCCTTAATTTTTTATAACGAACTTATAAATTCCTTTTACTTTCATTAATTAGTTACCCATGCCTATGTCCTTTTGATTTGATTAGATATTTGCATAACCATAAAAAAAAAAAAAAAAAAAAAAAAAAAATCATGTTACCATTTGATCCTAATACCTTTCCAAGCACTCACATATACAGAAATAAGGATCGTCTTTCATAAGTATTTTTTGGTTATTTAATTTGCATGTGTCATCATGTTATTATGTAAGAGGATTGGTCAAATTAAAAAGTAAAATCAAATATATACCATTATTACCTTATAAAAAGTTACTTGGATGGTCCTTGTGTTTTATACCAAATTTTACGTAGAGTTCATGTATTTATTTTTTGACTTGAATGGTCACTGTGTTTTACAAATGTTATGTGGGTGGTCCCTACCTCCAACAGCTGTTAAAAAAGTTCATTAACTTAGAGGTATTTTCGTTCTTTCAATATTTCTCACCCATTTATATTGGGAGTTGATATTTTCAAACAAGTTTTCGATAAATCCACACATATTTACTAAATTGTCCTTAATGACATGCTACAAAAGTTTTTTGCTACAATTTATTGAAGGACATTATCGAAAAGTATCAACAAAAGTGTGTGGATCTATCAAAAACTTGTTTGATAATATCACCTCTCATTTATATTTTCAAATGTTACGTGGGTGGTCCCTGTGATTTACAAGTATTACTTACGTATATAATATATATATATATATATATATATATATATATATATATATATATATATATATATATATATATATTATATTTATATTTTTAATATACATAGTTATATTATATTTATATTTATGATATACGTATTTATATTATATTCATATTTATATATACGTATTATATTATATTATATTTACATTATTATATGTGTTTATATTATATTTACATTTATATTTATTATATATGTATTATATTATATTTATTATATATGTATTATTATATTTATTTATACACGTATTTATATTTATTATATACGTATTATTATATTTATATTTATTATACATGTATTTGTATTATATTATATTTTTATTTATTATACACGTCATAATTTCTTTATCTCCTTCTCCACTTCTTCCTTTATTGCAATCTTCGGATATATCTACCTGACATTTTGCCAAACCATATGTGATGACCCGGAAATTTCTGACCAAATTTAAACTTAATCTTTAACGTTTTCGACACGATAAGCGAAGTCTATAAAACTGAATCTCAAAATTCTTGAACTATTCAATTACCCTGTTTGTCCGACGATTCACGAACGTCATAACATGTATTATATAAACATAAGAGTTTTCAATAAATACGGAATCATGCGAATAATATTTATATATGAAATGATAAAAATTTACTATTAAACGATGCTATTCAAATTAAAAATTTTACGTATTAAGTCGTTTTATTTTTATGATATAATTTTTGTAATTTTTTTTAAGAAACGAAGTTAAATTAAAAATGTACAATTTGTAAAGCACAACGTACAATAACGTGTAGCTTAAATAGTTGAATCGAAATTAATTCATTTACTATTCATATGAATAGTAAATGAAACGAAATTAATTAATTTACTATTCACTGGTTAAAATTATTAATTATAAGTTACATAAAATACCCCTGAAGTATTTTAAAAATAGGACTTTTAAAATCTTAATCGATTCGATTTTATTATTATATTATTATATTCTACTTTATTATATTATTATTTTATTATTATATTATTACTTTATTATATTATTATATTATTATAATTATAAACGTACGATTACTTTTATTATTATATTATTATTTTATTACTTTATTATATTATTATAATTAAACACGTTTGATTCCTTTTATTATTATAATATTATTTTCTAACTATATATATCGATCGATCGATCGATCGACTGCAGAAACACACACACATATATGTACATATATATTTATTTCATATATTTTTATTCCGTAATAATTCTAGTGCAATATTCAAATTAAGTATTAGTAGTATACATAAAATACTATGACGGAGTTATGCTCGGGTGATTTTCAAAACGGATTTTATGAGCGGGATAGAGCTAAGGAAAATTATGGGTTATAGCTTTGGAGGTTATGGGTAATGTTCATTGCTATTGTTCGCAAGTCAAACCTAGTGTTTATCATCTCTGTTGCGTCTACGTACTTTCCTGCAATATTAAATCACAATATTGATACGTGAGCATTCATATCTTATCTTTTATATATTAATAGTGTATACATGTCTAGTGCTCGAGTATATATGTTTATGCATGCTTGTATGCTAAATTTCATCGTTAAACAGTTTATAATGAATCACGAATTAAATACATATATTACTGATAAAAGGTATATGATATGCATGTTTTTGGAAAGCTGGCGAAAACTCAATAACTTTTCATTTTGAAATCGCGTAATTTCGGTGAACGAATTAAAAGATATGTGAAATGTCCCGTTCTTATTGATTAAAAACGTTCCATATTAATTGATTTCGTTGCGAGGTTTTGACCTCTATATGAGACATTTTTCAAAGACTGCATTCATTTTTAAAACAAACCATAACCTTTATTTCATAAATAAAGGTTTAAAAAGCTTTACGTAGATTATCAAATAATGATAATCTAAAATATCCTGTTTACACACGACCATTACATAATAGTTTACAATACAAATATGTTACATCGAAATCAGTTTCTTGAATGCAGTTTTTACAAAATATCATACAAACATGGACTCCAAATCTTGTCCTTATTTTAGTATGCAACAGCGGAAGCTCTTAGTATTCACCTGAGAATAAACATGCTTTAAATGTCAACAAAAATGTTGATGAGTTATAGGTTTAACCTATATATATATATATATATATATATATATATATATATATATATATATATATATATATATATATATATATATATATATATATATATATATATATATATATATATATATATATATATATCAAATCATAACAATAGACCACAAGAATTCATATTTCAATACACATCCCATACATAGAGATAAAAATCATTCATATGGTGAACACCTGGTAACCGACATTAACAAGATGCATATATAAGAATATCTCTATCATTCCGGGACACCCTTCGGATATGATATAAATTTCGAAGTACTAAAGCATCCGGTACTTTGGATGGGGTTTGTTAGGCCCAATAGATCTATCTTTAGGATTCGCGTCAATTAGGGTGTCTGTTCCCTAATTCTTAGATTACCAGACTTAATAAAAAAGGGCATATTCGATTTCGATAAATCAACCATAGAATGTAGTTTCACGTACTTGTGTCTATTTTGTAAATCATTTATAAAACCTGCATGTATTCTCATCCCAAAAATATTAGATTTTAAAAGTGAGACTATAACTCACTTTCACAAATTTTTACTTTGTCGGGAAGTAAGACTTGGCCACTGGTTGATTCACGAACCTATAACAATATATACATATATATCAAAGTATGTTCAAAATATATTTACAACACTTTTAATATATTTTGATGTTTTAAGTTTATTAAGTCAGCTGTCCTCGTTAGTAACCTACAACTAGTTGTCCACAGTTAGATGTACAGAAATAAATCGATAAATATTATCTTGAATCAATCCATGACCCAGTGTATACGTATCTCAGTATTGATCACAACTCAAACTATATATATTTTGGAATCAACCTCAACCCTGTATAGCTAACTCCAACATTCACATATAGAGTGTCTATGGTTGTTCCGAAATATATATAGATGTGTCGACATGATAGGTCGAAACATTGTATACGTGTCTATGGTATCTCAAGATTACATAATATACAATAGAAGTTGATTAAGTTATGGTTGGAATAGATTTGTTACCAATTTTCACGTAGCTAAAATGAGAAAAATTATCCAATCTTGTTTTACCCATAACTTCTTCATTTTAAATCCGTTTTGAGTGAATCAAATTGCTATGGTTTCATATTGAACTCTATTTTATGAATCTAAACAGAAAAAGTATAGGTTTATAGGCAGAAACATAAGTTACAAGTCATTTTTGTAAAGGTAGTCATTTCAGTCGAAAGAACGACGTCTAGATGACCATTTTAGAAAACATACTTCCACTTTGAGTTTAACCATAATTTTTGGATATAGTTTCATGTTCATAATAAAAATCATTTTCCCAGAATAACAACTTTTAAATCAAAGTTTATCATAGTTTTTAATTAACTAACCCAAAACAGCCCGCGGTGTTACTACGACGGCGTAAATCCGGTTTTACGGTGTTTTTCGTGTTTCCGGGTTTTAAATCATTAAGTTATCATATCATATAGATATAGAACATGTTTTTAGTTGATTTTAAAAGTCAAGTTAGAAGGATTAACTTTTATTTGCGAACAAGTTTAGAATTAACTAAACTATGTTCTAGTGATTACAAGTTTAAACCTTCGAATAAGATAGCTTTATATGTATGAATCGAATGATGTTATGAACATCATTACTACCTCAAGTTCCTTGGATAAACCTACTGGAAATGAGAAAAATAGATCTAGCTTCAAAGGATCCTTGGATGGCTTGAAAGTTCTTGAAGCAGAATCATGACACGAAAACAATTTCAAGTAAGATTTCCACTCGAAATAAGATTGTTATAGTTATAGAAATTGAATTAAAGTTTGGATATGATTATTACCTTGTATTAGAAAGATAACCTACTGTAAGTAACATAAGTTTCTTGATCTTGGATGATTACTTGGAATGGATTTAGAAAACTTGGAAGTAAACTTGCAATCTTGGAAGTATTCTTGATTTTATGAAACTAGAACTTTTGGAATTTATGAAGAACACTTAGAACTTGAAGATAGAACTTGAGAGAGATCAATTAGATGAAGAAAATTGAAGAATGAAAGTGTTTGTAGGTGTTTTTGGTCGTTGGTGTATGGATTAGATATAAAGGATATGTAATTTTGTTTTCATGTAAATAAGTCATGAATGATTACTCATATTTTTGTAATTTTATGAGATATTTCATGCTAGTTGCCAAATGATGGTTCCCACATGTGTTAGGTAACTCACATAGACTGCTAAGAGCTGATCATTGGAGTGTATATACCAATAGTACATACATCTAAAAGCTGCGTATTGTACGAGTACGAATACGGGTGCATATGAGTAGAATTGTTGATGAAACTGAACGAGGATGTAATTGTAAGCATTTTTGTTAAGTAGAAGTATTTTGATAAGTGTCTTGAAGTATTTCAAAAGTGTATGAATACATATTAAAACACTACATGTATATACATTTTAACTGAGTCGTTAAGTCATCGTTAGTCGTTACATGTAAATGTTGTTTTGAAACCTTTAGGTTAACGATCTTGTTGAATGTTGTTAACCCATTGTTTATTATAACAAATGAGATGTTAAATTGTTATATTATCATGATATTATGATATATAATATATCTTAGTATGATATATATACAGTTAAATATCGTTACAACGATAATCGTTACATATATGTCTCGTTTCGAAATCATTAAGTTAGTAGTCTTATTTTTACATATGTATTTCATTGTTAATACACTTAATAATATATTTACTTATCATTTAACATAATTAACCAAGTGTATCAATATCTTAATATGATTCATATGTACCTAGTAAGACGTTGTTATAACGATAATCGTTATATATATCGTTTTCGAGTTTCTTAAATTAATAGACTCATTTTTATGTATATAACTCATTGTTAAAATACCTAATGAGATACATACTTATAATAAAATCATGTTAACTATATATATAACCATTTATATGTCATCGTATAGTTTTTACAAGTTTTAACGTTCGTGAATCACCGGTCAACTTGGGTGGTCAATTGTCTATATGAAACCTATTTCAATTAATCAAGTCTTAACAAGTTTAATTGCTTAACATGTTGGAAACACTTAATCATGTAAATAACAATTTCATTTAATATATATATAAACATGGAAAACTTCGGGTCACTACAGTACCTACCCGTTAAATAAATTTCGTCCCGAAATTTTAAGCAGTTGGAGGTGTTGACGTATCTTCTGGAAATAAATGCGGGTATTTCTTCTTCATTTGATCTTCACGCTCCCAGGTGAACTCGAGTCCTCTACAAGCATTTATCGAACCTTAACAATCGGTATCTTGTTTTGTTTAAGTCTCTTAACCTCACGATCCATTATTTCGACGGGTTCTTCAATGAATTAAAGTTTTTCATTGATTTGGATTTCGTCCAACGGAATAGTGAGATCTTCTTTAGCAAAACATTTCTTCAAATTTGAGACGTGGAAAGTGTTATGTACAGCCGCGAGTTGTTGAGGTAGCTCCAGTTGGTAAGCTACTGGTCCGACACGATCTATAATCTTGAATGGTCCAATGTACCTTGGATTTAGTTTCCCCCGTTTACCAAATCGAACAACGCCTTTCCAAGGTGAAACCTTAAGCATGACCATTTCTCCAATTTCAAACTCTATATCTTTTCTTTTACTGTCCGCGTAGCTCTTTTGTCGACTCTGGGCGGTTTTCAATCTTTGTTGAATTTGGATGATTTTCTCGGTAGTTTCTTGTATTATCTCCGGACCCGTAATCTGTCTATCCCCCACTTCACTCCAAAAAATCGGAGACCTGCACTTTCTACCATAAAGTGCTTCAAACGGCGCCATCTCAATGCTTGAATGGTAGCTGTTGTTGTAGGAAAATTCTGCTAACGGTAAATGTCGATCCCAACTGTTTCCGAAATCAATAACACAAGCTCGTAGCATGTCTTCAAGCGTTTGTATCGTCCTTTCGCTCTGCCCATCAGTTTGTGGATGATAGGCAGTACTCATGTCTAGACGAGTTCCCAATGCTTGCTGTAATGTCTGCCAGAATCTTGAAATAAATCTGCCATCCCTATCAGAGATAATAAAGATTGGTATTCCATGTCTGGAGACGACTTCCTTCAAATACAGTCGTGCTAACTTCTCCATCTTGTCATCTTCTCTTATTGGCAGGAAGTGTGCTGACTTGGTGAGACGATCAACTATTACCCAAATAGTATCATAACCACTTACAGTCCTTGACAATTTAGTAATGAAATCCATGGTAATGTTTTCCCATCTCCATTCCGGGATTTCAGGTTGTTGTAGTAGACTTGATGGTTTCTGATGTTCAGCTTTGACCTTAGAACATGTCAACAATTCTCCTACATATTTAGTAATATCGGCTTTCATACCTGGCCACCAAAAATGTTTCTTAAGATCCTTGTACATCTTCCCCGTTCCAGGATGTATTGAGTATCTGGTTTTATGAGCTTCTCTAAGTACCATTTCTCTCATATCTCCAAATTTTGGTACCCAAATTCTTTCAGCCCTATACCGGGTTCCATCTTCTCGAATATTAAGATGCTTCTCCGATCCTTTGGGTATTTCATCCTTTAAATTTTCCTCTTTTAAAACTCCTTGTTGCGCCTCCTTTATTTGAGTAGTAAGGTTAGTGTGAATCATTATATTCATAGATTTTACTCGAATGGGTTCTCTGTCCTTTCTGCTCAAGGCGTCGGCTACCACATTTGCCTTCCCCGGGTGGTAACGAATCTCAAAGTCGTAATCATTCAACAATTCAATCCACCTACGTTGCCTCATATTCAGTTGTTTCTGATTAAATATGTGTTGAAGACTTTTGTGGTCGGTATATATAATACTTTTGACCCCATATAAGTAGTGCCTCCAAGTCTTTAATGCAAAAACAACCGCGCCTAATTCCAAATCATGCGTCGTATAATTTTGCTCGTGAATCTTTAATTGTCTAGACGCATAAGAAATCACCTTCGTCCGTTGCATTAATACACAACCGAGACCTTGCTTTGATGTGTCACAATAAATCACAAAATCATCATTCCCTTCAGGCAATGACAATATAGGTGCCGTAGTTAGCTTTTTCTTCAATAATTGAAACGCCTTCTCTTGTTCATCCTTCCATTCAAATTTCTTCCCTTTATGCATTAATGCAGTCAAGGGTTTTGCTATTTTGGAGAAATCTTGGATGAATCTTCTGTAGTAACCAGCCAATCCTAAAAATTGACGTATATGCTTCGGAGTTTTTGGGGTTTCCCACTTTTCAACGGTTTCGATCTTTGCCGGGTCCACCTGGATACCTTCTTTGTTCACTATGTGACCGAGGAATTGAACTTCTTCCAACCAAAATGCACACTTTGAAAACTTAGTGTACAGTTTTTCTTTTCTCATTACTTCTAGCACTTTTCTCAAATGTTCTTCGTGCTCTTGATCATTCTTTGAGTAAATAAGTATGTCATCGATGAAAACTATGACAAACTTGTCAAGATATGGCCCACACACTCGGTTCATAAGGTTCATGAACACAGCTGGTGCGTTAGTCAATCCAAACGGCATAACCATAAACTCGTAATGATCATAACGCGTCCTAAAAGCAGTTTTTGGAATATCATCCTCCTTTACTCGCATTTGATGATATCCAGAACGTAAATCGATCTTCGAATAAACCGACGAGCCTTGTAGTTGATCAAATAAGTCGTCAATTCTCGGCAGTGGATAACGGTTTTTGATGGTAAGTTTGTTCAACTCTCTGTAGTCAATACACAACCTAAATGTACCATCCTTCTTCTTGACAAACAAAATAGGAGCTCCCCATGGTGATGTGCTTGGTCGAATGAAACCACGTTCTAATAGTTCTTGCAGTTGGCTTTGCAGTTCTTTCATCTCGCTGGGTGTGAGTCTATAAGGAGCACGAGCTATTGGTGCAGCTCCTGGTACAAGATCTATTTGAAATTCAACAGATCGATGTGGAGGTAGTCCCGGTAATTCTTTCGAAAATACATCGGGAAATTCTTTTGCGACGGGAACATCATTGATGCTCTTTTCTTCAGTTTGTACTTTCTCGACGTGTGTTAGAACAGCATAGCAACCTTTTCTTATTAGTTTTTGTGCCTTCAAATTACTAATAAGATGTAGCTTCATGTTGCCCTTTTCTCCGTACACCATTAAGGGTTCTCCTTCTTCTCGTACAATGCGAATTGCATTTTTATAACATACGATCTCTGCTTTCACCTTCTTCAGCCAGTCCATGCCAACTATTACATCAAAACTCCCTAACTCTACTGGTATCAAATCAATCTTAAATATTTCGCTACCCAGTTTAATTTCTCGATTCTGGCATATATTATCTGCTGAAATTAATTTACCGTTTGCTAATTCGAGTAAAAATTTACTATCCAACGGCGTCAATGGACAACTTAATTTAGCACAAAAATCTCTACTCATATAGCTTCTATCCGCACCCGAATCAAATAAAACGTAAGCAGATTTATTGTCAATAAGAAACGTACCCGTAACAAGCTCCGGGTCTTCCTGTGCCTCTGCCGCATTAATATTGAAAACTCTTTCGTGACCTTATCCATTCGTGTTCTGCTGGTTCGGGCAATTTCTAATAATGTGACCCGGTTTTCCACATTTATAACAAACTACATTGGCATAACTTGCTCTGCCATTACTCGTTCCGACACCATTTGTTCCTTTCGTTCTGTTAACTCCTGGTCCGTAGACCTCACACTTTGCCGCGCGATGACCATTTCTTTTACACTTGTTGCAAAATTTGGTGCAGAACCCCGAGTGATACTTTTCACACCTTTGGCATAGCTACTTCTGATTGTTGTTGTTGTTGCGGTTGTTATTGTTGTTGGGATGATTGTTGTAGTTGCTGTTGTTGTTGTTGTTGTTGTTGTTGTTGTTGTTGTTATTGTTGGGTCGTTTGTTGTAGTTGCGATTGATGTTGCGATTGTTGGGATAATTGTTGCGATTATTATTGTAATTGCTGTTGTTGTTGTATTGGTGATTCTTATCACCGTTTTCCTCCCACTTTCTTTTGACTTGCTTCACATTGGCCTCTTCAGCCGTCTGTTCTTTAATTCTTTCCTCAATCTGGTTCACTAGTTTGTGAGCCATTCTACATGCATGTTGTATGGAGGCGGGCTCGTGTGAACTTATATCTTCTTGGATTCTTTCCGGTAATCCTTTCACAAATGCGTCGATCTTCTCTTCCTCATCTTCGAACGCTCCCGGACACAATAGGCACAATTCTGTGAATCGTCTTTCGTATGTGGTAATATCAAATCCTTGGGTTCGTAACCTTCTAAGTTCTGTCTTGAGCTTATTGACCTCAGTCCTGGGACGGTACTTCTCGTTCATCAAGTGCTTAAATGCTGACCACGGTAGTGCGTACGCATCATCTTGTCCCACTTGCTCTAGATAGGTATTCCACCATGTTAACGCAAAACCTGTGAAGGTATGCGTAGCGTACTTCACTTTATCCTCTTCAGTACACTTACTTATGGCAAACACCGATTCGACCTTCTCGGTCCACCGTTTCAATATCGGTCCTTCAGTTCCATCAAATTCCAAAGGTTTGCAGGCAGTGAATTCTTTGTAGGTGCATCCTACACGATTTCCTGTACTGCTAGATCCAAGGTTATTGTTGGTATGTAGCGCAGCCTGTACTGCGGCTATGTTTGAAGCTAGAAAAGTACGGAATTCATCTTCATTCATATTCACGGTGTGTCGAGTAGTCGGTGCCATTTCCTTCAAAATAGTCAAATGGAACAAGTTAATCATACAGAATATTAAGAGTAGTTAATAGTATTTCGTAGCATAATATGAACTCATTTATAAAAGCTTTTTCTTCATATTAGCGTTTTATAAGTTTAAAGTCGGGTAGTACCTACCCGTTAAGTTCATACTTAATAGCTAATATACAATTCAACTACTACAAATCTATATGAAAAATCGATTATAATAATATTTCGCGTTCAAACTTTTACACAATATTTTTCAAACTTACAATACCGCTTATTTTACATATAGCATGAAATATAGCACACAATAAATTTGATACAAGATGGTTGTGAAGATAATTCTAGCTAGTACACAAGTCGTTCAACAAAGGCAATAAAGACACGTAATTCATACGTCCAGAAACAAGTCATGCATTCTGGTTTTACTAGGACTACTTCCCATCCTTGGTCTTGTGGAACATAACCGTTATGGCCGTTGATAAGACAGCGTGTTGTAACGTCGTCAAAGGGACGAGGGTTACGTAATGTCCAACAGTCCCGTAACAATCTAAAAACCTCATTTCTTACCCCAATTACCGACTCCGTCACTTGTGGGAATGTTTTGTTTAATAGTTGTAGCCCGATGTTCTTGTTCTCACTTTGGTGAGAAGCGAACATTACTAATCCGTAAGCATAACATGCTTATTTATGTTGCATGTTAGCCGCTTTTTCTAAATTACGAAGTCCTATATTCGGATATATTGAGTCAAAATAATTTCTTAACCCGTTGCGTAAAACAGCATTTGGGTTCCCCGCAATATATGCGTCAAAGTAAACACATCGTAACTTATGGATTTCCCAATGTGATATCCCCCATCTTTCGAACAAAAGCCTTTTATAAACCAAGGCATTCTTGGAACGTTCTTCGAATGTCTTACAAACTGATCTCGCCTTAAATAGTTGTGCCGAGGAATTCTGACCGACTCTAGACAAGATTTCATCAATCATGTCTCCGGGTAGGTCTCTTAAAATATTGGGTTGTCTATCCATTTTGTGTTTTTATACTGTAAAATAAACAAGAGTTAGATTCATAAAAAAAAAATACTTATTAATACAAGCAATTTTTACATATATCATAAAGCATAAGCACACTATATTAAATATATTACACCACACGAATACAACTATCTTATTCCGACTCGCTCGTTTCTTCTTCTTCGGTTTTGGTTCGTTTTGCCAAGTTTCTAGGGATATGTAGAGGTGAAGGAACGAGAACTTCCCCCGAATCGACAAAAAGATTCCGAGCACGTCTGGTCAAAGTATATATGATGTTCCCCTAATACGAGCTGTCGTTTTCCACAACGGTTTAGAAAAACCTGGTGGTTTAGAGGTTCCCGGGTCATTGTTACAACTTAAGGGCCTCGGGGGTTAACGATACATATAAATTTCATCGGGGTTGGAATTAGATTTCTCTATTTTTATGCCCTTTCCCTTATTATTTTCTTTTATCTTTTTAAATTCAGTTGGGGTAATTTCTATAACATTATCGGAATTCTCGTCGGCATCCGATTCATCGGAGAATTGGTAATCCTCCCAATATTTTGCTTCCTTGGCGGAAACACCATTGACCATAATTAACCTTGGTCGGTTGGTTGAGGATTTTCTTTTACTTAACCGTTTTATTATTTCCCCCACCGGTTCTATTTCCTCCTCTGGTTCCTCCTCTTCCGGTTCTGATTCTTCTTCCGGTTCTGATTCTTCTTCCGGTTCTTCTTCGGGAACTTGTGAATCAGTCCAATATATATTCGACTCTTCATTATTATTAGGTGAGTCAGTGGGATTTGTGCTAGAGGTAGACATCTATCACACAATATCAAACATGTTAAGAGATTAATATATCACATAATATATACATGTTAATAATATATAGTTTCCAACAAAAATGTTAAGCAATCATTTTTAAAGAAAACACGGTCGAAGTCCAGACTCACTAATGCATCCTAACAAACTCGATAAGATACACTAATGCAAATTTTCTGGCTCTCTAAGACCAACGCTATGATACCAACTGAAATGTCCCGTTTTTATTGATTAAAAACGTTCCATATTAATTGATTTCGTTGCGAGGTTTTGACCTCTATATGAGACGTTTTTCAAAGACTGCATTCATTTTTAAAACAAACCATAACCTTTATTTCATAAATAAAGATTTAAAAAGCTTTACGTAGATTATCAAATAATGATAATCTAAAATATCCTGTTTACACACGACCATTACATAATGGTTTACAATACAAATATGTTACATCGAAATCAGTTTCTTGAATGCAGTTTTTACAAAATATCATACAAACATGGACTCCAAATCTTGTCCTTATTTTAGTATGCAACAGCGGAAGCTCTTAGTATTCACCTGAGAATAAACATGCTTTAAATGTCAACAAAAATGTTGGTGAGTTATAGGTTTAACCTATATATATCAAATCGTAACAATAGACCACAAGATTTCATATTTCAATACACATCCCATACATAGAGATAAAAATCATTCATATGGTGAACACCTGGTAACCGACATTAACAAGATGCATATATAAGAATATCCCTATCATTCCGGGACACCCTTCGGATATGATATAAATTTCGAAGTACTAAAGCATCCGGTACTTCGGATGGGGTTTGTTAGGCCCAATAGATCTATCTTTAGGATTCGCGTCAATTAGGGTGTCTGTTCCCTAATTCTTAGATTACCAGACTTAATAAAAAAAGGGCATATTCGATTTCGATAATTCAACCATAGAATGTAGTTTCACGTACTTGTGTCTATTTTGTAAATCATTTATAAAACCTGCATGTATTCTCATTCCAAAAATATTAGATTTTAAAAGTGGGACTATAACTCACTTTCACAGATTTTTACTTCGTCGGGAAGTAAGACTTGGCCACTGGTTGATTCACGAACCTATAACAATATATACATATATATCAACGTATGTTCAAAATATATTTACAACACTTTTAATATATTTTGATGTTTTAAGTTTATTAAGTCAGCTGTCCTCGTTAGTAACCTACAACTAGTTGTCCACAGTTAGATGTACAGAAATAAATCTATAAATATTATCTTGAATTAATCCACGACCCAGTGTATACGTATCTCAGTATTGATCATAACTCAAACTATATATATTTTGGAATCAACCTCCACCCTGTATAGCTAACTCCAACATTCACATATAGAGTGTCTATGGTGGTTCCGAAATATATATAGATGTGTCGACATGATAGGTCGAAACATTGTATACGTGTCTATGGTATCTCAAGATTACATAATATATAATACAAGCTGATTAAGTTATGGTTGGAATAGATTTGTTACCAATTTTCACGTAGCTAAAATGAGAAAAATTATCCAATCTTGTTTTACCAATAACTTCTTCATTTTAAATCCGTTTTGAGTGAATCAAATTGCTATGGTTTCATATTGAACTCTATTTTATGAATCTAAACAGAAAAAGTATAGGTTTATAGTCGGAAACATAGTTACAAGTCATTTTTGTAAAGGTAGTCATTTCAGTCGAAAGAACGACGTCTAGATGACCATTTTAGAAAACATACTTCCACTTTGAGTTTAACCATAATTTTTGGATATAGTTTCATGTTCATAATAAAAATAATTTTCCCAGAATAATAACTTTTAAATCAAAGTTTATCATAGTTTTTAATTAACTAACCCAAAACAGCCCGCGGTGTTACTACGACGGCGTAAATCCGGTTTTACGGTATTTTTCGTGTTTCCAGGTTTTAAATCATTAAGTTAGCATATCATATAGATATATAACATGTTTTTAGTTGATTTTAAAAGTCAAGTTAGAAGGATTAACTTTTATTTTCGAACAAGTTTAGAATTAACTAAACTATGTTCTAGTGATTACAAGTTTAAACCTTCGAATAAGATAGCTTTATATGTATGAATCGAATGATGTTATGAACATCATTACTACCTCAAGTTCCTTGGATAAACCTACTGGAAATGAGAAAAATAGATCTAGCTTCAAAGGATCCTTGGATGGCTTGAAAGTTCTTGAAGCAGAATCATGACACGAAAACAATTTCAAGTAAGATTTCCACTCGAAATAAGATTGTTATAGTTATAGAAATTGAATTAAAGTTTGAATATGATTATTACCTTGTATTAGAAAGATAACCTACTATAAGTAACATAGGTTTCTTGATCTTGGATGATTACTTGGAATGGATTTAGAAAACTTGGAAGTAAACTTGCAATCTTGGAAGTATTCTTGATTTTATGAAACTAGAACTTTTGGAATTTATGAAGAACACTTAGAACTTGAAGATAGAACTTGAGAGAGATCAATTATATGAAGAAAATTGAAGAATGAAAGTGTTTGTAGGTGTTTTTGGTCGTTGGTGTATGGATTAGATATAAAGGATATGTAATTTTGTTTTCATGTAAATAAGTCATGAATGATTACTCATATTTTTGTAATTTTATGAGATATTTCATGCTAGTTGCCAAATGATGGTTCCCACATGTGTTAGGTGACTCACATGGGCTACTAAGAGCTGATCATTGGAGTGTATATACCAATAGTACATACATCTAAAAGCTGCGTATTGTACGAGTACGAATACGGGTGCATATGAGTAGAATTGTTGATGAAACTGAACGAGGATGTAATTGTAAGCATTTTTGTTAAGTAGAAGTATTTTGATAAGTGTCTTGAAGTCTTTCAAAAGTGTATGAATACATATTAAAACACTACATGTATATACATTTTAACTGAGTCGTTAAGTCATCGTTAGTCGTTACATGTAAATGTTGTTTTGAAACCTTTAGGTTAACGATCTTGTTGAATGTTGTTAACCCATTGTTTATTATAACAAATGAGATGTTAAATTGTTATATTATCATGATATTATGATATATAATATATCTTAGTATGATATATATACAGTTAAATATCATTACAACGATAATCGTTACATATATGTCTCGTTTCGAAATCATTAAGTTAGTAGTCTTATTTTTACATATGTATTTCATTGTTAATACACTTAATAATATATTTACTTATCATTTAACATAATTAACCAAGTGTATCAATATCTTAATATGATTCATATGTACCTAGTAAGATGTTGTTATAACGATAATCGTTATATATATCGTTTTTGAGTTTCTTAAATTAATAGACTCATTTTTATGTATATAACTCATTGTTAAAATACCTAATGAGATACATACTTATAATAAAATCATGTTAACTATATATATAACCATATATATGTCATCGTATAGTTTTTACAAGTTTTAACGTGTTTGAATCACCGGTCAACTTGGGTGGTCAATTGTCTATATGAAACCTATTTCAATTAATCAAGTCTTAACAAGTTTAATTGCCTAACATGTTGGAAACACTTAATCATGTAAATAACAATTTCATTTAATATATATATAAACATGGTAAACTTTGGGTCACTACAATATGATTAACTGAATTATGATTGACATTAATTGAAATTGCTCTTGAATCTGCAATTGATATTTAAACAACTTGTTTGTAAGATTGATAAATTAGATTTTTGAATATTACCAGCCGAGTAAATGAATCCTTATATAAGGCACGTCTCGTTTTGTTGAACAATTGTCAAAATTGACTGTTTTATCATGTTTTAAAGCTTTATAAAAACTATAGTCTAATTTTACAAGAATTGGGAAACTATGTGAAATGTTAAAATATTTCGATTGCCATGATCATTCAACTACAGTATTAAGTCAGATTGACTTTTTGAAATGACTTTTGATTAACTTTTGTATGTCGATCTCGAGCATTAGGATTATGATACACTATGACCAGACCTAGCTTGTTAGACATTTATTGACCAACATATGTTCTCTAGGTTGAGATCTACGGTTATTTGGTATTCCGAGTTTCGGTCACATTTCGGTGAACGACTTTATGTGCTGCTAAGGTGAGTTTCATTTGCTCCCTTTTTAAATGCTTTTGCAATCTATATTTTTGGGCTGAGAATACATGCACTTTATTTTAAACGCAATGGATACAAGTACATACTAAATTCTACACCGAGTTTGAACCGAAAATCCCTTAGCTTTGGTAACTAGTAACTGCCAGTTATAAGAACTGGTGGGCGCGAGTAGTAGTATATGGATCCATAGGGCTTGACATCCCCGTCTGTTCCAAGTATAGAAACCCTAGCCTGAACTATAAAACAGACGTATGCTATTTGAGGTTAGTACAAGTTAGTTTGCGTGTATTGTACATGTTGGTTGCATGTATGTTAAAACGTTAAAGTTTAGTTACCAGGGTGCTCAAATTTGTAGAATATTTTGATAAACGTTTCTGGATGAAACAACTGAAATCTTGTGATCCACCTTTATATACAGATTACGTGCAACACTAAAACTATGAACTCACCAACCTTTGTGTTGACACTTGTTAGCATGTTTATTCTCAGGTTTCCTAGAAGTCTTCCGCTGTTTGCTTATATGTTAGACAAGCTATGTGCATGGAGTATTACATGACATATTTTTCAAGGAAACGTTGCATTCACCAAATCATCACCATGTATCTTATTTTGACTGCATTGTCAACGGAAGTATTATTGTAAACTATTATTTACGATGATTGTCTATATGTAGAAATCATCAGATGTCGAAAACCTTTGATTTAAATATTCATTTATGGTGTGCCTTTTTAAAAGAATGCAATGTTTACAAAACGTATCATATAGAGGTCAAATACCTCGCAATGAAATCGATGAATGACGTGTTCGTCCATATGGATTTGGAGCGATCGTCACACCATAGATGCTTACTTTGCTCATGTTCTTTCTTTCTTTCTTCTCTATTTTTCATGAAAATAATAAAATGAGAGATATCCGAAACTTTCAGGAGATAATTGGGTTTATAACCCGAATTTTCATTTGAACCCTCAAATTTTCAAAATTAATAAAACAAGTCCCTCCTGATCTGGGATAGTGCGCGGAGCACACATACAGCGCCCAAAGCGCACTAAGCTGGAGTAGGGCTATCACAAGTTTGAGATAAACTCTGTTTTTTATGTTTGACTATGAATATGATTTATGAGTTCCCACATCGTATTGATGTTTGCAGTACCATCAAATGTTGGACACTCCCTATTTAGAGTAAGAATCAAACCTGAGTTGGCATTATCCCAAGCTATATCCCACCCTCTTACCACTCAGTCCAAGCTTATATTTATTTCTTATCTATTTATGACAATTAATTTAAGAGAATCTAAAAAGAAATAATGGATAATAGATATGAGATAGAGGGAATATTTTTTTAGCATATAAGTACGCTTCATGCATTAAAATTTTTTACTCTCCCAAAAAAATTCTATCAATTCCTGCCCCTATTTGTGACCACTTTTTACGATTATTTTGACTACCTTAAGATATGTTGCTAGTAAGATTTAAAATGAGACTATTATTAGGTTTTCAAGACTAGTGGCGGAACTTAAACGTAAGGTATTATGGGGGGCTAAATTTATATTGATATTGCGTATTGTATACACATTTTATATATTTTTTCAATGACAATATTTATCATAATTGTACATCGTTTAAGCGAGCTTCTTAAACTTACGTTATTTATTTAGTTTAAAATTGATTACAATTCAAATACGACCAAGAGTTGCGGAAAAGAAGTTAATTGTTGATAAATGTAATTTGTGCGAGTCTTCACAAAAAGACTATAGATACTGATGGAGACTCTGATTTATTTGATTTGAAACCTTAAATGTTCGTAATTTAAAGAGCTATAAATATCACTATTTAGTGAATTTTTCACTAACCCCCTCCATTGTGCACAAAAAGAAAATAAATAAATAAATAAATAAATAAAATAACCATTTATCACCACGGCCCTATAACATTTACGTTATAGTTATACCACTCGGATAAACTTCAAAACAAATCCACGTTAAAGTCACCGTCGCGAATATGATGCATTTAGTACTACTGTTGTTTTATAAGATCCTTGCACTTCCATAACGTTGGCGTGATTTGGTTTAAGCAACGAATCCTGACGTGATAAATCTTCGTAATAAAAAGAGTATACATTATTATTTTTTCCTTGTATCGATAGAAGAAACATAATAATTTAGTACTTTTTTCTACCTTTTCACTAAACATTCAATTACATATTTTAAAATATTCTCTCAATCCTTTCATAACATTTATGACCACGCCCCTAAAAATAACATTTTTTACGGCGAAAAAATGAAATATATTAAGAAAAACCTTCATCGGAACGATGAATATTATCACCAAATTACAATGCAAAAGGCTTTTGAGCCCAAACGAAATGACATAATCCAAAAAATTGAAGTTACAATGAAAACAGAGTTAAAGCTCTCATCTTCTTAGCAGGATCATTATTTCTGAAAACACCAAGCCCAAAGTTAAATGGGCCAAAGATCTAAGTGGATCACTGGGCCCACTCCAAAACTGGACTTAAGTAGAAACCTTCACTGGCCCATCGTATACTTAACCCTAAGAACTCGCCACTTGATTGAAAGACCTCAGCTTCTTCAACCAATTGAATTAAACACCCAAACACTTCGGTGATTCTAATCCAATGTACTCCATTGACGGTGTAAGGTGGATAAATGTCGGAATTTAAGATACAAACAACTGAAATTGAAAGTGAAGATGCCGTTAGAATAAGGAGTATGTGACAGAACTGAATGATTCCTTGACTATTGATAATATAAGAAAAGAGTTGCAAAAACTTGAGATACGATTGTGGTGGTAATATGAAATCGGCCAGTGCCCCGGATAAAGAAAAGGATATTGTAACAGTCAAGAAAGTTGAGAGCAGGGAGTTGGAACAGATTTAATAGAGAAAAAGACAGAATGTTGCATCGAACCCGCCACTCATGGTTTTGGTTTTGGAATTTTAACAGGAGTTTCATCATCCGCCATGTTTTGAATAATAACACTAAAGTTATGCATTTCTTCCTTGAATGTCAATTTTTGCCCCGAATTGCTTACCATTGATCTTGCTATTTTTTTGATTTGTTTCATGCCCTACAACATGAGAAATCTCGCTAGTTGTATCAAAGGCCTCTGAAATATCCGGAATATCATCAATCCAATTGCTATCAGATCCTTTGATGATAACCTTTTTTTGTTCAATAAAAGGTTCACTAACTTTGTTGGTGGGTATGCATCGAGCCCTTATCTTTTCACATGAGCTTCGACATTGGCTACCAATACACTGCTCATCTAATACTTGATTCTCGGATTCAATAACATCAGTGGGATTGCATTTTCATTAACGATTAGTCATACCATTAGAAAAAACTTAAAAATAACATTGTCTGTCATAGTCATACCATTAGAAAAAACTTCAAAACAACTCAACGTCAAAGTCACGTTTGCGAATATCCTAACTTCATTTATTAATGTTGTAGTAAACTCCGAACAAAAATATAACATAAAACAAATTTTATTATATTACTACACATTATTTTAATTTTATATAATAACATGTTGAATGAAAACAAATTTAGCAAAGCAATTAGGTATAGCTTAATGGTCACCGAGTTCACTGTGAAGCAGAAGACCCATGTTCAAATTTTGGTAACGATCAAGATCGAATTAAAAATGGACTCTTGACCGGAAGGGCGCCAATATGCGCAATTCACCTGGTTACGGGACTTATCGCTCGGAGTGCTCGTCACCCAGAACTCACTAGTAGGGACTCAATGTGATTGTTGCTATGGAGGTTTCCTCTGCGAATTCAAAAAAAAAATTAAGCACCTTAGTGTACAATAAATAAAAAAATAGGACAAAAGATTCAAAAGGGTAATATAAATGTTCAGAATTACCAATTAAGTTAATATGACTTTCCTCGATGGCCTAAAAGAGATCAAATACTTTAATTCATTCCCAAAAAGTATTAATATTTTTATAAGTGTGAAATTTGGGTAATATTGTCACAAAGGTTAGTCAAATTTTGTTATGTGCTCAAATTTTGTTACATGCATGGTGGGTTCATGAAACAAAAAAATGATAAAAATGGTCACTTCGGTATCCCTTTGTAACTTTCTTTAAATTTTTTTATTTTTTAAATTTTTTTTATTTATTCTAAATTTATTTTTTTCTTTTTTATTTCTTCTTATTTTTAATTTTTTTATCCCAAGTTCTAATCGTATAACAAAATTTGACTAACTTTCGTTAATAAGTTGACAATATTACTTCAATTTCACATTTTTTAAAACAATAATTTTTTTGAGAATGAATTAAAATATAAATTTCTTTTAGGGCTTTAGAGAATATCATACGGTAATTTTGAACAATTATACTACCTTTTAGGCCATTTGCACGGAAGAATATTAAAATCGATTGGAATATACACTTTTCATTAATTTCTTTTGTATTTGTATCTACACCTTTTAGACAGTGCTAGCTATTAAGTGTTGACATTTCTCTTCTACTTTGAATTTATGGACCCACATTTTCCCAACTGGAATACATAATTTATGAACAGAAGAGGAGTTTGATCCTATATTTATACCTCCTCAAAACTTGCCATTCTCACCACCTCCTGCCTTTCATTCTTCTCAGGTCACCACCAGATAACCTGTTTGTGTTCAATAACTGTCACAAGATGGCGGAAACCGGTGGTGGCGTTACGGTTACCGACAAAATAAAAGGATGGTTTCCGGAAAGGGTTCAACTTCACTTAGCCATGCTTGCTTTGCAATTTGGTTATGCCGGTTTTCATGTTGTTTCTAGAGCTGCCCTTAATATGGGCATCTCCAAGATTGTTTTCCCCGTCTATCGAAACATTTTAGCTTTCGTCCTTCTCCTCCCTTTCGCCTATTTTCTTGAAAAGTACGTAATATTAATTATAAACAAATACTTTACTTATAAATGAGAACTAAGTCTAAACGGGTAAACGGGTAAACAGATAAAGTTTTCTCAGAACTGATACTATGAAAAAATGTTTTGTCTGCTTATTTGTGGATTGGTTTTTAACACAACATATAAGTAGTCTCAGAGTGCTTATTACAAACTGCTTATTTTAAACGAAATGTGAACATTTTTTTTATAGTTAGTTCTCGAGTTACTTATTTCAAACTGTTTATTATCTATCTGATTATTGACGTCACTATTTTTCTTTGATCAGGAAGGAACGACCGCCGATTAATCTTAATTTTCTCGTCCAATTCTTTTTTCTCGCGATAGTAGGGTACGCACGAGTAAATCAAACAATTGATCATAAACCACGATCCTAATTATCGTTCACTTATTTTTTTCTAATTTTAAATTTGTTTAATAAATAATTAGGATCACCGCGAATCAAGCTTTCTACTTATTAGGTTTGGACAACACTTCTCCAACATTTGCATCCGCCATTCAAAACTCCGTTCCCGCCATCACATTTCTCATGGCAGTGGTTCTCCGGTAAGCTCGTCTGTATTTGACTAATAAAACTTCTCTTAATTATTTATTCATTTTACTTAAAAAATTTTAGAACGACATACCTAAAATCTAACTCACCTTAATAATAAAATTATACCTCGCTTTGGTTACAGGATAGAAAAGTTGAGGCTAGACCGAAAAGATGGAGTATCAAAAGTGGCCGGAACATTATTTTGTATAGCCGGTGCATCTGTGATCACACTTTACAAGGGTCCAACAATATACAGCTCGTCACCATCGTTACATAGTGTTAGGGCAGCTTCGCCTGTGTTACAATCATTAGGTGATGCAAATGGCAAAAGTTGGGCTCTTGGGTGCTTGTTTTTAATCGGTCATTGCTTGTCGTGGTCCGGGTGGCTAGTGTTGCAAGCTCCGGTCTTAAAGAAGTATCCTGCTCGCCTTTCGTTCACTTCGTACCAATGCTTTTTCGGAGTCCTACAATTTCTAGTTTTGGCTGCTTTTATGGAAAGAGATATCAACGCTTGGGCTATTCGCTCGGGTGCTGAGCTTTTTAGCGTGTTTTATGCGGTGAGTGATTTTAATTCATGACCTCACGTCCAAACCTCAGTAGAAGCATATCTTGGGTGACAGGGTCAGAAACAGCTACGGAATAACCTAGTTAGACTGCGTACATCTTATTAAAAAATATTTGTCATCTTGAGTAGTCTGAACAAAGAAAATTAACCTTATATGTTTACCGTTTATTTCAGATCAATTCAACCTTGCCCTTTTCTTATACAAAAAGTTATGTGTTTAGTCTAGATATGTTTTGAATCGACAGTCAACACATCTGTACAAAGAAAACCTTATTTGTTCGCTTCGTTTATTTCTATCTTTATATTTTGTCAATTCTCTTAGAACTTTAAAAGATAGTAAAATTTGGGTATATATTCATAAAATGTATAATTTGTTATAATGTAGGGTGTGGTAGCATCCGGGATCGCATTTGCTGTACAGATATGGTGCATTGACAGAGGTGGCCCAGTTTTTGTGGCCTTGTATCAACCGGTTCAAACCCTTGTGGTTGCTCTCATGGCTTCAGTCGCTTTAGGCGAAGAGTTCTATCTTGGCGGGTGTGTCTTAAATATCAACATCAAAATTAATTTTCGCTAACGAAAGTTATAATCATTTTTGTGCTTGTAAAATGACTACTCAAAAATATCATATTCAAATTTTAGTACAAAGATAATAAATTAAATGATAGTAGTAGTAATGTAGTTGGAGACATGCCCACATGTACTTGCACAACACCTCAAGGGATTATCTGTTTTGTGGGTCAAACCGTATATACACATGAACTCAACAACTTAAATTGTGGGACCCGAATATTCAACATTCAAAACTATGACTTGTGATAAACGAAAACGGTCAAAGAATAAACGTACGTTGTGTATTTTTGATCATGTGCAGGATAATAGGCGCGGTGTTGATCATAACGGGCTTGTATCTTGTGCTATGGGGAAAGAATGAAGAGAGGAAGTTTATGTTACTCCAAGTGCCAACGGACCATGGTGTACCAAGGCTAACCGGTCACAACAAGTCGATCACACAACCTCTACTCCCTCAATCGACCGAAGGCGTTTGATTAGACATAACACTTACGTTTTTTTGCAACTAGTGTGTGGTTTTGGTTCTTTGAAGCAAAAGTATGGATGTTAATAGGCATCTTATTATGTAAGAAAGAGAAAAAGTTTGGTGTGTTTATTGAACATGTTTTATTGTTTGGCGTGTTCCCGTTATTAGTGCTAAAATTTTTTAGTCTACGTGATTATATTACATGTGCTTAGATAAGTGGTTTTTATTCATATTTACTATGTATTTGATCATTTCAAACCGAATAGTATGAGGTATTTCGGTTTCTTGTAGCGTTATGGTAACATGTAAATATATTGTATGGTTTTTAATATCAAAATATCAATAGATATATATAGATATTATTCTGAAAAAGATATGGAGAGTATATTCATGATGGTAGCATGCCTTCTCACTTTCGAAAAGAGAAAGTTAGATGAAGGAATATGATGAGTAATGTTCCTTAAAATTGGGACCATTGATTATTCATGATAATTAAACTCTTATATTAATGATAAAATATAAAAAAGTGGATTTGATTACCTATAATATCATAATATATGATCTATATTAACGATCATTAAAGTACATCAAGATTTGTCGATACTAATATGGACAAAAAATATGAAGCTTGTGAACTTGTTACCATAGTCGGTCCACATTCCCAATTTAAACAAACACCAGATGATTTTTCGTGAACCGATACAACTCAATTCGCTCTTAAGTCGATGATGATTCAGGATCAACATAAACAACATAACGGTTATTCGGATCATACAAACTATCATGTTTCGAACGAGAAATTAAGTATGTAAATCGCGGGGTATGATAAATTTGACTAAAATTAGACGCATAAGATCATTGATATTGGCTAATGATCATATTTAGTCATACACTATCAAACATGCATTATACTGCATATTTGATGGTGTATGGTTAAAATTAATTGTGTACGGATCACCTCCCATTGATATTCCTTCAGCCCTCACCCTCGTTCTCACTGTGTTACGCGAGAACACCAATATTAGCAACAAGTTTTTATTTAGTTCTCACTCAATTACCCTAAATTTTCTTACTGGTGAGAGCGAATGCGAGCATGTACATTCGCATCTATGGCATCACACTGTTTGTATATTTTGCACTAGCATTTGTATTTGGTTTTAGTTAATGAATTTAGTGTATCCCAGTAATACTAAGAAGGATGTCATGGATATCAGGGTTAAATGCTCATTCACTTTTGGGGAAAAAGTATTAATGTGTCAGTAATGTGACAATTAATTACGGGAGAAATCTTAGAGATGAATTCTTCAACTATTCACTCCCTAGTGAAGCCTTGTTGGGTACTTGGATGTGTTCCCTTCACAAATCGAAAATAAGAATGGTTGAACAAGCCACTATTAAGAGCATGCTTTGCCGTACAAAGGACGACCGACAAAAAACATTTCTATGATGGCGCATAAGTTGAGCAACACATTTTCGTGTAGGCATATATTTAGTTGAAGCATGCTTCACCATACGAGACTTTTATCACCTGACGAAAACCTCTTATGGTGACAAAGAGGCTGATATGGTAGTATCCCTCATGGCGAAATTCAGAGGGGCTATTTACTTTTTTTTTTTTTTTTTTAATTTGCTCCTAATTCCATTTGCTTCTGATTTCATTTGCCTCTGTCGGGAAGGGGTGTCTGATTCTATGTATCCTAGAAACATACCAATTTTCAGATTAAGTGACAAAGAAACAACAATTTTACTTTCTGAAATACGAGCTGTACGGAAAACGAATCATTAAGTGAAAAATAAAGGGTCTAGCACCAACCTCAAGGCCTTTAAGTAGAATTGCCTTAATAGTAGTTTAGTCTTAACATTACTAAGATATTCATTTATTTATCTATTTTACAAATAAAATACTAAAAGTTACAAACTTCACTAGATACCCTTTAACACCTAAAAGACTAAAACCGCATCTGCTACATATACAATATCTATTTCTCTTTCACATATGTATACCAACCTATTACAAGTAGGAAGCAAGCTACATAATGAATGTGGTCCAATCTTCTTAAAATATGCATACATTGGGTTGAATTTGTACTACAAGTCTAAAAGAAAAAGACTTGTAATCTAAATGATCATATACCTGGACTAAACATTCAAGGCCCTAATCATGCATGCTTCGGTTTATGTCACTGCGGTGAAGACGGAAAAAGCGGTTATTCAGATTGCTGGCATCTTCTTAAAGCTGATCTAATTTCCCTCAGCAATTCATCGATATTCCTCCCTTTCCTGTAACATGTAATCATGCTGATAAACAATGTAGACTACAAAAACAAGGATCTAGGATTTAAATTTCTAGAGATCAACTCATGTTTTTCATACATGACAATGCAAAAAAGTTAAAGAGTGAGAGATGAATACTTACAGAACACTAACGCCTACAACAGCAACAGGTTGTGGAAATTCATCAATTTCTTTTATCTTTTTATCTTCGTTAGATATAGATATAGATACGGTATCTGAAAGACCTCCTTCATCAGAAGAAGATTGAACGGGCCTTTCAAAGTTCAACGACGTTTGGCCAGTTGACTCTTCAGTACCAATTTTCTGTATTTCTTCAATAAAAAACGGAAGTCTATCCTTTGCCTGTAACGATAATTCATTATGTATGTTAAAGTAATCAATTGGATAACATTATATATATTTTAATATACAAAACAAGGGACTACAGAAAATAATAGGGACAGCACAATATTATCAACATCAGTACCATATACCTCAGGTATATCAATCTTATTTAGAACCACCACATATGGCCTTTCAAGATATTCGGGATTGTACATCCTTAACTCCTACAAAAAAAAATCTCATTTAAAAAATTAAAATAGAAAATAATAAGTTATATAGGCCTGTGAACGAATCAAACGTTCAGTGAACATTTCGTAAATCGTTCGGTGAGAGACTCATTTATCTTCAGTGAACATTTCGTAAATCGTTCGGTGAGAAACTCATTTATGTTCGTTCATTTTGTTGAATAAACAAACACGGACATGATTTTTCATTCGTTTACTTAAATGGAACGAACATGAACAAATCTTCCATTTGTTAAATTACGTTCGTGATATAAATTATATTAGTTTCATATATTTCTCAATAACGATTTTCATATCAGGGATTTTTTTATGAAATTGATTTTGTATGTAATTTAAGCTCAAGTGAAAATGCATTAATTTACATATTCATTTGTTTACCTTCGTGAACAAACATATTTACTTAATATACGAACATGAACACGAAAATTCATTTGTGTTTGTTCGTTAGTATGGTAAAACCTAACTAATGAACATAAATAGCCTCCGTTTGTGTTCGTTAGGTTCATTTAAAAGCCTAATGTTATAACCGGGGGAGGAGAGAGAGTATAGCCATACTTCTTTCACAATTCTGTAGTCATACACAGGATCCTGGGCTGCGGCATCAACAACATGGACCAACATTCGAGTTCTCCTCAAGTGCCTTAAGAAATTGCGTCCAAGTCCCTGATAAATGATAACATCATCTAAAATCAGCTTAATAGCAAGGTTGGAAAAGTCGCAAGACAGAGACGAGTCGGTCGGGACTTTGAAACGACTAGTGAGTTGAGTCGGAGTCGAGACGGACGTTGACTAACGTTGACTTTTAGTAATATGTTTAACATATACTTGTATATTATATATTACACATAAATAAATCAAACATAAATAATTCAAATGTAAATATTTCAAACATATGTATAGGGCACAAAATCTGAGTATTAAAAAAGATTAAAATTTTGACCTAACGTTGACCAACCTTGACTTTGACCGACTCAGATAAACTCATACCGACTTTGACGGACTTTGACCTAACTTTTTAGCGTTAGACGTTTTTAAGCGAAACGGGACAGGCTAGTCACCAAGCCTACTAGTCGGCCGAGACGACCGCCTTTTACAACACTACTTAATAGTCCAACAAAAAGAAATTAAATAAAATAACAATTTAGGGGTACCTTTCCTAAATGTGCCCCCTCAATAAGACCGGGAAGATCGGCTAAAGTTGCTTCGGATGAAAATTTCCCTGCCCCTAAACTAGGGTCACCCTCAAGGCGTCCAAGATTTGGCATTAAGGTTGTGAACGGGTAATCAGCAATATCGGGTCTTGCAAGTGTTATAGCTGATAGTAACGTTGATTTTCCTGCATTTGGGAGTCCCTAAAGATAACCATGTCTGCTATCAAAAATTAGGCCAATATGTAAGCATACGTACAAGGTTGCAAAAATCGCTACTCGGGAAGTACTCGGTCATGACTTTTTAGGGAGTACTCGGATGACCAAGTTTGACTTTGATCGATTCTGACTGAGTTTTGACCGATTTTGACTGATTTTCGAGTAATCTCAAGTTCTGGTCAAATTTTAACCGGTTTTTGGAGTAATCTCGAGTTTTAGGCGTTTAAACGAGATTTGACCAAGTTTGACCAAGTACTTGCCGAGTACTCTGCAAGTTGCAAAAACTGAGTACTCGCCGAGTAATCTCTAGTTCTGCAACACCTTACACATATAAATGTATATGTTAACTCCAACTTTGCTCCTGATTAATGATTAATGAATATACTTACAACAAGACCAACATCCGCGACAACTCTCAGTATTAACTGCAAAGTGACCTCCTCCCCAGGTTGACCAATAACCAACACCTGCAGGACCACCTTAGATTGTGAATTTTTTATTGTCATATGTTATGTAAATTTATTGCCCACTTTTCAGAGTGAAAAAAAATAGAAAAAACAAAAATTGATTTATCGGAAGAATAGAGTAAGCACGGTTAATGAGATATAACAAAAATACTGTTACGCTGAGCTTTACCTTATCATTTTCATCCCTCATCACATTTGTTGTCAAATCCATCATCTTCTTCTTTTTATGTTCCGGCAATTCTAATAGACTAATCTGCCACACGGAAAGGAATAACGTCCTTATACAAAATAGCCACATGTTTTTGGAGATTTTATCACATTTGAGGAATTAATAAATTATAAAATATGATTTTACAAATATATATTTGATGATTCTCTTTTAATGGTTATGAATCAACTGAGAGTGTCAGTGTGTTACTTAAACATTTTTAAAAGAAAACTTCGTGTACCTCACAAGTCATATCGTACAAAAAGAACCATCACGAAACAATCTTTTATAAGGGTTGATGAAACTATTAACTTAAAGCTTTGTGAATGCTATGTTGATTGTGGCTTATGGTTATATGAATATAAAAATCGTAATCAATGCTTAATTTCAAGCGGAGAATATGCATCATCTATCTGGGGATAGAGCGAGTGTGTGTTTAAAAACAATAATCATTCTCCTTGCAAGAAAACATGATATCGTAACGGTCAATGCAGGTTATGTATCAAGAAAATCACGATTAAAAGAATTATATGGCTGAAAAAGAATTTATGACAATGAATTATTAACAAATTCTAGGTGACTTAAGATGCAATAACCATTCATATTGTTAAAATTTCACTCGAAGATTCAAGTTTAACAAGGAATACTCACCCCTCCTTGACCACCCCTAGCAACAAGAATTTCATCACCATGACGAGCTAAATCAGCTAAAAACTTGCCTCGTTTGTGTTTTACAACAGTACCTGTTAATACACAAAACCAAGCTAGAATCAGATTATAAAGTAGAAAAAATTGCATAAAAAGGTAGCCAAAAGTGGTCTAATTTCAGCATCGAGTAATCATCTTCGTTCTCACCCATGCAATAGAAATCAGACAAAACTGTGTTTTCTTTTAATGCAATTGTCCACGTACATAAAAGACGTAAAAAAAGATAAAAAGGCGCAAAATAAATAAATGTCAAACCTAAAGGTACCGGAATACGCAACGTTGGGGCAGCTAATCCATTTCTCACTAAAGAACTAAATCCACCCATTTTATCAACATTTCCACCACGTTTTGCATTATATCGACCCTTATTATGAAAATCCAACAACGTATCTTTCGCCTCGTCAGCATAAATCACAACATCCCCTCCATGTCCACCCATTGGTAAAATAAGCGAACCGTCAAAGTCCCGTTTATAAGCACCTTTTATCCTTGCTTTCGCTTTTTCCTCTTTGGTCAACGACTTTGAAACGGCCTTTTGATCACGCATACTAAAAGTTGCACCGTGACCTCCGTCTCCAGCACGAACCGTTATGTTCGCTTGATCGAAATACTTGTGAGGTTCTCTTGAAAGACTCTCTAAGCTTGGAGATGGCTGGTCTTTAGTTTTAGCAAGTCCGCACTTTAACGTACGGCGTCCGAATTTATTCGGAACGTTTTTTTGCACATTCCAACTGCTGAAACTATAAATTGCAGTTGTTACACATTGTTATTATGCTTATTACCACATAATTCAGTTCAGTATACAGATGACATTTATGGTCAAATAGCGAAACTATAATCGAATTCAGTATCAACGAACATTATAACATGCGCAGTATCCAATTTGCGAGCGTGTAATTTTACTAGAAGTCTATACAGAGGCTCAATTTGATATGATACAACAAAACCCTAGAAATTTAAACATGTACTTACCGTCTAACAGTGTTAATTTCATGATACATAATAATAATATAATATAAAGAGTTAAACGTATAAGATTAGACGCTAATGATTACAAGATATGCATAGAGATGTAAGAAAACAAAAACCTGCAAATAGTTATGTAAGACTATACCTATAATTGAGAGGAAGTAGATGGTGAGACAAGGTTTGTAATTGATGGTGAAAGATAGAGGTTCCGAGAAACGGAGACGGTGACGGCGGTGAACGGACCGTAACGACAGGGGTTATCATATTACGGCACCGGTAAATTGGACCTTGCTTCAGTTCGCGGGTGTGTTTGGTGTGTGGATAGAATATGGCGCAAATTGTTTTGAAATAAATAAATATATTAACATATCTTTTTTGGCTGTAAATATCATACGAGTATCAAACATTCGGTTTCAAACTTATGATTTTTACTTTAATTATCATTTTTCTTGAACCTGTTGAGGTTCTTTTGTGAGTGTATAAATGTATAATCCCCATTTGATTTTGTTTTTTTAACGCAAATTATATACTACTGCGAATTAATTTTGATATATACGATTGTCTCTGCCAACGAAGCATTGCTTCAACGGCATCCCCTTCACCTTGTGTGTTGGGACTGGGGGTTAGGTCATGAGTTCGAGCCTCGCTCTGCCCATCCTATTAATTAATCTGCCTGAAATATGGATATCCAGATTGACCTCAGGGGGTTTTTTCCCGGATCCATTCAAGATTCAAACCCGGTCCGCCTCCCCCTCGGATGGTTAATGGATCGGGTTCCTGTAATGCGATTCGGGTTTCCTAGTTAAGACTATTTAAGATGATAGTTAAACATGATGATATATCCATTATAAGTTTTATAAGTTTTGATTAATCCACTAAGATGGTGCATTAAAATGTTGTATTGATACAGAATTCATAATGCGGTAAATTTACTAAAAGGTACCATGAAATATCAGCATATCATTACCCTTTTTAAATTCATAAATGGATTCAGAACTGATTTATACACCAATAATTAAAAATAAAAATAAAAGACTAATAATATTGCGCGTTTGCACTTGCACACTCTCAAAGAAAGAAGCCCCTGGTTCTTACAAATGAATCTCTACATTGGCTGCTAAGAATTTGAAGTATTGATTGACGATAGTAATTTTTCCACCCTGACTCAACCCAAACACAAGATCAAAATTACAACGGGTTTATACAGGCAAAGATTCATGAGTTGAGACGCAAGATTAGGGGAGATGACATCTCAACTAAACACAAAACGATCTGAAAAACAGCTACTCCAACATACCAAACTTTGGCACGCATCAGAACCCATGACACTGAAATCAAACACAAAAACTTTGCTGTAGAAATGAAGATTGCAGACCTAGCTCTTCATAAATTCCTTCAAAGAAAACGGTGGTTGTACATCCTGAAAATAAAGTTCCAGGTAATTAGGAGGCAAATATAATTTTAAAATTAAATTTAAATGTGAATCATACTTAATAAAATAGTCCAATTATTGGATAAAGAAGACATTACTTAACAAACTATGTAACCTGAGTAGAATTTATACATGAACAAAACGAAGCAAAATAGATTCAATTTACCTTTCCAAGTTCTTCGTTCAAGCACTGCCTAACTACAGTTGCCTGCTGTATAAGCCTTTCTAGATGTGAATAACTTGGCATCTGTGCATTAGCTGACAGCAACATGAATCACATAATAATAAGTATCAAAGAGTTGAATCATAAAAAGATAAGCCCATGTGATATCGTGAGATATGAGTGAAGGGAAGAACCAAAATAAAACAAAACCAAAACTGAAGGTGGCGAGATTGGTGAGTCAGATGGGCTGGGTATGAATCAAAACTGCTTAAACGTGGAACATCTGATTCTTCAGTACAGGCCAAACAGGCTGGGTCAGGTTGGGTTGACCCGCAAACCTCAAATTAAATACAAGAACAAGAATACTCCCTCCGTACAAATTCACCTCTACACATTTGTGATTTGACAAGTGGCACACAGTTTTATGTGTAGTTATCACCCTGTTCACCAATAATATGTAAGTTTTACCCACTTAAACATTTTCTGAAAAATATACTGTAGGCTCCTCTCAGACTGTTCAGCCCATTCCCGCTTTCTTTATTTTTGTATTTTTATTTTGACTCTTAAGACAAAACACAACCCAAATTAACCCATTCATACGTTAATAGATCAAAATCGGGCATGTAATACAACTTCAAAGACAATTACATGAATAAGATGTGTAAAACAATATGCTTCTAGTATTACACACCCAGGATTGCTCTGTTCAAGCTGTCAGCAACATTCTGTCGGTAATCCATGTCAAGCAGATGAAACATTGGTGATTTGTATGGATCCTCATAAGCTAGTAGAGCCATAAAATCCTGCATGAAAGTAACTTGACTATTAGCCAAAATCTTAACAAACTAATATAATAGAAGCTAAAGATTATTTCCATTTATAAACATACTTCGAGTTTCTCCACGTATTTTTGCACCTTCCCGAAAGGGGTCAACTTGTCTTGAGCAAATTCAAGAGCTTCTGTGCTGCCACAGAATACGTAAAAGTTTGATGAGAAAACACATAAAGATCCAAATAATCTACGCGTTGTTATTATTTTGCTCACCAATTCTTTGAGCAGATAAGTCGAACAAAATGAAGGCTCAACATGTCAAAATGAAGGTCCTTGTTATTCTCAAGTAGGTTTGGTGACATCTGTTCAGTCAAATGAATAGCCTCCAACGCATTGCCATCTAATGTAAATTGTAAAATTTCTGGAGAATATTTTATTATGAGTCTCGTTAGAGGCACATAGGTACATTATATTAGAAAACATATTCTATTTCATGTCAATCTTACGTTTTCTTTTCTCCATGTTCTCCAGCTGCTCAGCAGATGTTTTTAGTCCGGTCGAAGTAACAAGGGATTCCACAGTTTCTTTAAAGCAGCCATGTATGAGATACGATAAGATGATATTGTGGCTGTCTTTGTCACTAATTTTCTGCAATGATTATATATAAAAGCAAAATAAAAGCAGAAAATGTGATAATTAGAATATCATGTCTGCAGCACTAAAAAGCACATTTCTAAGTCTGCGAGTTTGAAGACAGAATAAGACGTTATTTTATGTCTTAAAAAAATATTCTGCAGAAGAACCGTCTACGGGCATGCAGATATAAGACACAAGATTTGCAGACTAAAAACAAACACCGACTAACTATCTCCGAAGATGACACAAAGTAGAAATCGTTGATTTCATATCACATAAATATAATTACGATTGTCATAACTGACATGTAAACCATTTTATACTGATTTTAGAAGGAAAAAAAAATAGAAGTTGAACATAAAAATTCAAATTTGTACTTAAAACTTTCGCAAGCTATATGTACGATAATGCAAACACAAAATTTCATAACTTCCTTCTATGTTGTGTACGTGTACTGTGTCAGTGACGGCACAGTGAGGGCTTTGTCGATTTTACAAAGCAAAACACTCAACTAGTTTTATAAAAAATGTTAACATCAACTGAGCACATGTTTCGGTTGCATTATTTGCTAACCTAACTAGTTTGAGATACGTTATTCTCAGAGTAAACACATAACCAGACAGTTTACCAAACTTATTTGAATACTAGTCAAATGCATAAGCACCCCTCAATAGGGTTAAAGCCAAAAATATGCTACAAACTTACACAAATGTACCGATGTCGCCCACAAACTCATTTCCGTCCTACTGTCGCCTACAAACTTTCAAAAAGTGTACCGATGTAAACAAAAACTTTCAAAAAGTGTACCAATGTAAACAAAAATGACTTGTTACCGGCTAAACTGGTTTAAAATCAACACGTGTCGTTCGTGGATTGGATCTTAATTCTTAAAAAAAAAAAAAAAAAAAAAAAAAAATTTATCAGGTCAAAATTAGTATGTAACAGGTCAAAACTATAAAATGTTGAGATTAGCACATTTTTTGAAAGTTTGTAGGCGACAGTAGGACGGAAATGAGTTTGTGGGCAACATCGGTACATTTTTGTAAGTTTGTAGCCTATTTTTGGCTTTAACCCCCCTCAATAATGGCAAAAAGGGGCATCTCATGGATCATAGTCGATCTGCATCACAACACGTAAGCTGCAATTTATATGGACAAGGATATATACATGCTACTGTATAAGCAAAGCAAGCAATTTCATACAGGAGTTGCCTTCCAAGAGATTCGATTCTTTATAACCCTCGTCCTCTCAAGAACACACATGAATAATTATTCAGATGTTTCAACTCTAATTTTTGCACCTCCGAATTTCAAAATGACTGACAACTACAAGGTTCTAGATAACAGTCGTTTTTCGGTTTCTCCTCGAAAAAGACTGCCTATTCAAACGTATGCATTCACACATTCCCTTTTCTAGACCTATTTGATCTTCATCTTACAGTAACATGTCTTAGGGCTCAGAGCCTATAAGTAATCCGTACAGTTTAATGTTAGATAAATTCAAGAAAGGAAACATTTTCGACCTAGTTTTAAGTAATACATATAATTTCAAATATTAGGTTTTCAAATTATCGATTATAAACCCTAAAATAGCAACAACAACAACAACAAAAAAGAATTGAATCGTCAACCAAAACCACAATCATTGGATAAAATCAATCACAAACAGTTGAAATAAACATTAGTTGATTAACGAATCATGCTAGTTTTCAAAGAATTCAGTAAATAAACTATAATAATCAAACTTACAATTTCTTCGTACTGTCTCGGATCGATATCCATTGATCGGCTTTGTTTCTTTCTGTTTGAAAGATTACTGCTGAAATTATTAATCGTTTCTTTACTAGAACGAGGGCTTGTAAATTTGCAAAAATTAATTTTGTATGTATAGGCGTCAGGCGTGTATAGATGGATGTATATGTATTTTTATGTACGGATCTCAAAATAACTACGAAATCTTTTTCAAAATGTCAATAGGGGGTTGCTTATCTCATATGCTGTATGTTTTACAATTGTTTATCTTAATAATTAATTAATGAAATAAATTATTTATTAGGGGCATGACATCTATTTAGTTGTTAGTTTGTTTTTAACATTTATCGGGTTGTTACATAGATAATTTTTCATTTAGCATTGTTTTTTAGGTGCGAGTTCTCACGTTACTTTTTTTTATTTGTATTCTTTGTTAAGATATACTATTTCCTTATAAAAATGGTATCGTTTTTATATGAATTTTCGTTATTTTTGTCAAAAAAATATCTATTTTTTTATTTATAATAATTATATTATAATTATATTAAAATAGTTTAGTAAATATTATAATCCTGATAAAGTTGTGATTTCGTGTAAACAATCGAAATGAATTAATTTTTATTGAGTGATCCGTATACAACTAAATTTTAACCAATGTGCCTTAATGTGTTATACTGTACAACTTCATAAAACATGTTTGGTTGTGTACGGCTAAAAAGTAGTTGTGTACGGATCACTACATATTAAAACTAAAAACAAACGTATCATAGGCGGTAAATAAAAATTGATCCTTATTTAAACCGTTCAACATTATAATTCACATTTTTGAGAAAATTTTCCCCAGCGAGGCTCAAACCTGAGACCTCTCGAAACCAAAGAACCTTGGAGTACCACTTAGGCACAAGTTCTCCTATATATTCTGAGTACTTGTGAGATGTATTTAATTAAATGTATCCAATTAAGATAGTACTCAAGTTTATCATTAGTAATAAATTCTTTGATCTGGTAATTAACACAAGTAGAACTAATGTGTTGAACTACACAAAAGAAACAATAGAACTCAACTGTAATAATACTAACATATCTGCAAAAAGTGAACCACCTATTCATCAACAAAATACTGTTACGAATGACAACAACCATAATATTTCGTATATTGATTCTACGATGAACCCGAATGATTCTGAACTAACTCTTCATAAGGTTCTACAAAGTCGATGTTATCAAGCGAAGTTTGTCAACAGAGTGATAACTTATGGATGACCTCTAAATATATTGCTGATGGGGTCCAAAATTGTTGTCCTTCTTGGGCTGTACTGCTAGTGTACCATTCGAGTTTTGCTGCAATCACATTCAGACCAATCATCAGAAGTTAAGTTAACAGCACAATAACATAAATAAAAGTGGGTCCATATATTAAGTTGTGCTTAATACCCAGACGGCTCAAATGGGACAAAAACTAAAAAATTACTCCATATTATACTTTCTAGCTAAAAAGGGAAAGTTAAACTGATTAAAAGCAAGGTTGAAAACGACGCAAGACGGGGTCGAGACAGTCGGGACCTTAAAACGTCGAGACGGGGTCGAGACGGACGTTGACTAACGTTGACTTTTAAATATATACACACATATTTTAAAGCAAAAAAACATTCGTTAACCAGCATGTACCTATAATCGCTATTATCGTCAATATAATACAAAAAATTAATACTAAACTACATCAATTTTGATCGATTTGACCGATTTTAACCAAATTTTTTACTTTTGACCGGCGTTGACCCGACCTTTCCCGCATTTGACCTGACTTTTGACCGTTGACCGACTTATTAGAAGACGGGACGGGATCGAGACGGGCTAGTCGCCAACATGCCGCAACGGACGCAAATAAGTCGTTTACAACACTGATTAAAAGTCATGCAAAGTCCCAAACTTGATCCTCAATGCTTACAGTCACAAACTACCATGCCTTAACCAATAAATGTTGAACTCATACAAATCGAGACAAAAAATTAAAATTGACTCTTTCGATGCGTCTTGCGTGACACTTACTGGTAGAAAATCAGACCAACTATTCGTGTACTGTAATACAAAAGTTAGAAGGATAAAATATATTTAAAAAAAACAACTATGATCTATTTTAAATTTGAGTTTTTCTGTTGATTATCAATCAACGACTTCACTATCGACTCTCACCATTAAAATCGTGATTCTGAGTCACGAGTTAACAACCATGCCTAAACCTCTATGGTTCTTGCAACCATACTTACAGTACTAGATTGAACTTAAATATACAAACAGAAAAAGGGGTTGCAGGCAACCAATCAAGTCAACCAAACCTAGCCCGTATTGACCTGCAATGTCAAAACCACTTGACCCGTCACCCAACCCGCCTGACCCGCTACCTCTAGTGGTCATCAGCTATAGTTGCAATTCACAAGTAACAATAAAGAACAGTAAGTTACTTCAAACCGAAATTTATAGCATCGCTTCACAATATCATGCAGAATTCAAGCAGATACAAGAATACTAAAAATGGTCATCTTATATATTGCAAAAAACATGAGAATTTTCGATATCTCATGGGTATCAGAACAGATATTTGTGATCATAAGATGAGTCAACCAAATTATCAGCGGTAAAACAACAGTTTAATTAAATTAGAGTAATAAACTAACCTTGAGGCACAAGCTATTTTCCGTATCACATATCGGATAATCAGAAGGACAACAGTGACGCTGATCCTTGCAACATACAGACGCATTCAACTCACAACACATCCATTTAAAACATATTCCAAGAATTTTTGTAGCACAACAACAGCTTTCACCTTCAGCGCACCACGAAAACAAACTACATTTTACGGGTTTTGGAGTAGGAGTTGGTGGTGGATTTGGGCTAGTTTTAATTGGATAAGAAGCTAACATGTTAATCCCGCAAAGCCCGTAAATATCTCCCGTGTTACGCGCCATGTGGATGTAACCATCCATTCCCCATGACGTCCCCCATGAATTCTTTACAATCCAGTAATCAACTCCGTCTTTCGAGTCGTATCCAACTATCAACACGGCATGATCTAAAGCCGTCGAACATGGCCCGGTGAATATTCCCTGATATCAATTTCATAAAGCCATTAATTAGTGATGCGGAACTCGTAATCAGACAGCGAGTACTCGATTTTTGCAACTCGGGACTACTAGAAGAGTTCTTGGTCAAACTCGGTCAAACTCATCCAAAACTCGGAATTACTCGGCGAGTTTTCAGTTTTTACAACTCCGGGAGTACTAAGAGAGTTCTCAGTCAAACTTGGTCAAACTTGGTTAAACTCGGCAAAAACTCGGAATTACTCGGAAAATCGGTCAAAGCTCAGCCAAAATAGGAAAATCAGTCTTAAATGGGTCAAAATCGGTCAAAGTCAAACTTGGTCAATATCCGAGTACTCCTGACGTGCACGGTTTTTTCCTTTTTGTGACTGACGCCCGGCGTCAGGGTTAGGGCCGTTAGGGCGTAAAATCTTGTGCCACCTAAGTCGCCAACTCAAATTTTGGGCCGTTAAAAGGGGAATCTGACGCTGCGTTAATACTAGTCCAAGTGAAAGTTTGATATATACAATATAAACTTTTAAACTTTTATACATATTATAAAACTTCAAGTAAGGTTTGATACATTTTCAGAAAATTGTACATGCACTAAACTAGAACTTAACTTACATCATTTAATCACAGTTTTCACATTCGTATTCATAAACTTACCTTTGAGTACAATTGAAATGCCCTCTCACCACCACATATACCCACACTAACAGGTTGCATTGCAACAGCTTGTAGTAACTGATCTTCGTTGTTCATTGGAACATCATGGTAACCGTCTATTGTGACAACATTTGTTTTTCGCTACAGTTTACACGACAAACACAATTAGACATCAGACAATATACACATTGTAACAAAGGCGGAAAATTGTAGACAAATACGTTCATTACTTTGTTTTTATTGCAAGTAGTTTCTTTGCCTAAATACGGGTAATCCTCTTCAGTATCAATCCCATTGTTGTTAATAACAAATTCATACGCGTAATCCATGAGTCCACCGCCACATCCCGCATTAACGCTTCTATCACAATCAACCAACTCCTGTTCCGAAAGGCTGATAAGAGATCCCGTTACAATTTGATTTATTCCCTCCATTGCTCCGGTGGCAGAAAACGACCAACACGCACCTGCACAATAAACATTTACATAAATAGATTACAAGGTGTTGTTTGTTTTTGAGTCAGCATATCTTATTATGTCTTTTGTCCACGCGCCCGCACAAGTTTTTAGTGCAGACTGTTTGTTTTCTAAAGACACAAGATAATATAATGTCTTATTCTGTCTGCAAACTCGCAGACTTAGAAATATGCTTCTTAGACCTATATATAAGATTAAGTTATTTTGCAAACATAAAAACAAATAGTCTTTCATCATTCGGCATACATACTTATAAGCCACATCTTCTCTACAAACATGGACCACAGATCTTCAGATAAAAACATCTTAAAAAACAAACCGCACCTAAATGTCATGTTAAAACACTATGCTTGCACAGAATTGAATAGTAACTATGCAAGTATATCATCTATCATATACCATCCCTATATGGCCCTGGTGGTTTAGGTCCTCTCGTTCAAATCTCACTAACAACATATTTTTTAGGTCGCCAGGAAAAGGAGTCGGGTCGCGTACGTCTTAGTAAAAGCTGTGCACATGAAAACCTTATAAAATTTTTGGGGAAAACACATACTTGAAACCAATTTTTACAGTATATAACATATTTCAAACAAATACAATAATGGTTAATTAGCTATGTAAGAATCAATTAACATATATTAACCTAAGTTCCAATAACTCACAGGTAACATATATTTCATATTTCATTAAATTCATAATTCTTAATAATAAAATAGTATAGTAAAAAAAACATACCACAATTGCCTTGATCTTTAACATTAGTAACTGCTCCCTTATCCCTCCAATCGATACTTCTCGGAATATCATTAACCGATCGAATAACCGAACTACCACGATTAAGCCTGATGACGTCACCTGACGAATCAAAGGAAGATAAACGACGCAATCTAGCAAGTTTAAACTCCTCATGAGTGAGATCAGCAAACGCATTAAGCGAAAGGGAATAAGTAGGAGTGAAATTACTATTATTATCATTATCATTATCATTATCATCATTATTATTATTATTATTATTATTATTATTATTATTATTATTATTATTATTATTATTATTATTATTATTATTATTATTGTGACGTATAACATAATCGTAGTTATCTTGAAAAACACTTTGTCGATATAATCGTTCTTTTTCAGTGGAATATGATTTATTATGATGTAAACACCATTGTTGAAAAGTATCAGGAATTGTTGATGACGTGGAAAAACAAGTTAAAAGAAAGAAGAAGAATAGATATGAGATCTGCCATAGGTATTTCATTTCAAACAGAGTGAGTAGTTCGTGTGATTGGGGGTTTGTTCCTGAAAAAACCAGTATATTGTTTGAATGAGTGGTTAAGGTTAAAGTCAAAATCCTTTTTATGTTTATTCGACGTGTAACTCACGTTTTTTTTTTTTTTTTTTACACCTGTTAGGATAAGCGATGGGACTTAACTACTCACACGTTCATCTCTTACACAGTTATATACCAGCCCTCAACTGCGTGCCCAGGAGAAAACCCGCACCAATCTCATACGAGGCAGAGAAAACCCGCACCAATCTCATACGAGGCATTGACGGTAAAACCTCCTCTTATTTACCACCCCCAAGCGATGTGAGAAAGGTGTCATGAGTGAAACTTCATGGCATGGATAAAATTGTGGGTTAATATGTAGCCAACGGAGGTCGAACTCCTGACCTCCCCTAAAAAAGGCATGCCACCAATCGCTTGACCACATCACAACTTCTAAGTCACGTGTTTAATGTTGCTTACTTCATTTTTAGGGAAATCGGTAGAAATGCCCCCATCTCGGTAACTTGTTAACAATATGTTCTAAAAATAGAATATTCCAACATATGCCTTCTGTCTACGAATCACGCACCACGCATCATGCGTGGATGCTAGTGCGTGATGCGTGTCACCGATCATACTAGCAAAATGAGTTATTCTACGAAACAGGACGTAAACACATAGGACAGACCGTACGGTGCACGCACGGTACGTTTGATATCGTGCGTGATGCGTGTTACCGATCATACTAGCAAGATGAGTTATCCTACGAAACATGGCGTACATGCATCAGACAACAAGTACGGTGCGTTTGATATCGTGCGTGGTGTGACGGGATAAGATAAGGATATTGTGGATAAGATTTCCTGAATTTTTCGATTATTAAGATCTTAAAAAGCAAAACTGGGGTCCCATATACGGTATATCGCCTTTTCTGATAATTAAGACGTTAAAAGCCAAAAGAGGGGGTCCCGAGCACAAATAATGACCATTAAAAGCAGACGGACACAAATAATGGCCATTTAAAGTCAAAAGTGGAGACCCCTTAGGTCACGGATACCTGTATCCTAAACGTCTATAAATATCACCTTTCACCAACACCATAATTCTCATCACAAAACAACATCAACCAACACCAAAACGCATCAGATATCTCCGAACTCCCTTATCTTATACCCCCATCACCACCACCACCACCACCACCACTGTAGTGTGTAAATTTGAACAGGGTTAAATTAACGGTTCTAGTTGTGCTTTAAATGCCTAAATAAACCCGGTTAGTGTATTTGAATTGTGGAGTAATGTTTGTGCATTGAACCTAGAGTTAAACTTACACTGACCGATTCATTTGGGCATTGAATGGACAACAATCATTATATGTGCAACATGCACGCAAGTTTGTTTAGTGAGTTTAGTGTGTCCTGCATGGTGAATGGTGTGTGGTGCATGTGCATGGTGTATAGTGCGCGTTGCACAAGAATCGAAGCCAACATCCACTATATTCTAAAACCCGAAGGAAGAAAAGAAAACATATGTTTCACGAGCTTAAAACATCTCATCAACTGAATCTTGAGTTTTCAGGATTACTGATTAACTTCTCTATTTTCTGGGTGATTGATTTTGTTGACGATATCTTTAAGTTCTTGATGTTGCACCATTTGTTTGCAAGATGTTATCAACCTCGTTCACCGCATTCACCTTTCTCCTCGGTTCCCAGCTTCGATAGATGACGAAAATAACAACTCAGGTAACCGCCCATCTTACCCCATTTCTCTATCATAGGTGGTTTCGTTTCATTTTCACCAAATGGTACGTGTACACTGCACATAAGTCAAGTACTGCATAATACTTAAACTTATTTAACTTTAAAAGATTAGAAATACGTTGTTGGTGGTATTATCTTAATTAGTTCTACTTATGTTCTGTTATAATATATGACTTACAGTGTTGAGCATCATGATTGGGATTGCGGGAAGACGTATCTTTATCATTGCTAAGTGACTGCGAATGGAACACAACAATAAGGCTATCATATTAAAAGCAGATATGTACTTCAACATGCCTCGTATTAAAGCATTTAGAGGAGTTTTCTACAAAATTGGACTTAGCTAGATGTCACCCAACTCTCACGTGATTATGACTTACATGGTTACCTGATGACTGTTGTTGTCCCATAAAAATCTAGTTATGTATCAAAAGATTCCAGTGTTGCGACCTACTTATACCATCATAACCACCACTTGTGTATTTTTAAGTTTTTAAGTTTGAGTTTAGGTATAATGAGGTAAGATATGAGCGGTTACCTAAGTTGTTTTTTCATCATATATCAAGCCTGGAACCGAGGATAAAGGTGATCGCGGTGAATTTGGATGATAAGATTTTGAAACAGATGGTGGATCATCGGGAACTTAAAGACGCGTTCATCAAGATCACTTTTGAAATGTCCCGTTCTTATTGATTAAAAACGTTCCATATTAATTGATTTCGTTGCGAGGTTTTGACCTCTATATGAGACGTTTTTCAAAGACTGCATTCATTTTTAAAACAAACCATAACCTTTATTTCATAAATAAAGGTTTAAAAAGCTTTACGTAGATTATCAAATAATGATAATCTAAAATATCCTGTTTACACACGACCATTACATAATGGTTTACAATACAAATATGTTACATCGAAATCAGTTTCTGGAATGCAGTTTTTACACAATATCATACAAACATGGACTCCAAATCTTGTCCTTATTTTAGTATGCAACAGCGGAAGCTCTTAGTATTCACCTGAGAATAAACATGCTTTAAACGTCAACAAAAATGTTGGTGAGTTATAGGTTTAACCTATATATATCAAATCGTAACAATAGACCACAAGATTTCATATTTCAATACACATCCCATACATAGAGATAAAAATCATTCATATGGTGAACACCTGGTAACCGACATTAACAAGATGCATATATAAGAATATCCCCATCATTCCGGGACACCCTTCGGATATGATATAAATTTCGAAGTACTAAAGCATCCGGTACTTTGGATGGGGCTTGTTGGGCCTGATAGATCTATCTTTAGGATTCGCGTCAATTAGGGTGTCTGTTCCCTAATTCTTAGATTACCAGACTTAATAAAAAGGGGCATATTCGATTTCGATAATTCAACCATAGAATGTAGTTTCACATACTTGTGTCTATTTTGTAAATCATTTATAAAACCTGCATGTATTCTCATCCCAAAAATATTAGATTTTAAAAGTGGGACTATAACTCACTTTCACAGATTTTTACTTCGTCGGGAATTAAGACTTGGCCACTGGTTGATTCACGAACCTATAACAATATATACATATATATCAAAGTATGTTCAAAATATATTTACAACACTTTTAATATATTTTGATGTTTTAAGTTTATTAAGTCAGCTGTCCTCGTTAGTAACCTACAACTAGTTGTCCACAGTTAGATGTACAGAAATAAATCGATAAATATTATCTTGAATCAATCCACGACTCAGTGTATACGTATCTCAGTATTGATCACAACTCAAACTATATATATTTTGGAATCAACCTCAACCCTGTATAGCTAACTCCAACATTCACATATAGAGTGTCTATGGTTGTTCCGAAATATATATAGATGTGTCGACATGATAGGTCGAAACATTGTATACGTGTCTATGGTATCTCAAGATTACATAATATACAATACAAGTTGATTAAGTTTTGGTTGGAATAGATTTGTTACCAATTTTCACGTAGCTAAAATGAGAAAAATTATCCAATCTTGTTTTACCCATAACTTCTTCATTTTAAATCCGTTTTGAGTGAATCAAATTGCTATGGTTTCATATTGAACTCTATTTTATGAATCTAAACAGAAAAAATATAGGTTTATAGTCGGAAAAATAAGTTACAAGTCGTTTTTGTAAAGGTAGTCATTTCAGTCGAAAGAACGACGTCTAGATGACCATTTTAGAAAACATACTTCCACTTTGAGTTTAACCATAATTTTTGGATATAGTTTCATGTTCATAATAAAAATCATTTTCTCAGAATAACAACTTTTAAATCAAAGTTTATCATAGTTTTTAATTAACTAACCCAAAACAGCCCGCGGTGTTACTACGACGGCGTAAATCCGGTTTTACGGTGTTTTTCGTGTTTCCAGGTTTTAAATCATTAAGTTAGCATATCATATAGATATAGAACATGTGTGTAGTTAATTTTAAAAGTCAAGTTAGAAGGATTAACTTTTGTTTGCGAACAAGTTTAGAATTAACTAAACTATGTTCTAGTGATTACAAGTTTAAACCTTCGAATAAGATAGCTTTATATGTATGAATCGAATGATGTTATGAACATCATTACTACCTTAAGTTCCTTGAATAAACCTACTGGAAAATAGAAAAATGGATCTAGCTTCAACGGATCCTTGGATGGCTCGAAGTTCTTGAAGCAGAATCATGACACGAAAACAAGTTCAAGTAAGATCATCACTTGAAATAAGATTGTTATAGTTATAGAAATTGAACCAAAGTTTGAATATGATTATTACCTTGTATTAGAATGATAACCTACTGTAAGAAACAAAGATTTCTTGAGGTTGGATGATCACCTTACAAGATTGGAAGTGAGCTAGCAAACTTGAAAGTATTCTTGATTTTATGAAACTAGAACTTTTGAAATTTATGAAGAACACTTAGAACTTGAAGATAGAACTTGAGAGAGATCAATTAGATGAAGAAAATTGAAGAATGAAAGTGTTTGTAGGTGTTTTTGGTCGTTGGTGTATGGATTAGATATAAAGGATATGTAATTTTGTTTTCATGTAAATAAGTCATGAATGATTACTCATATTTTTGTAATTTTATGAGATATTTCATGCTAGTTGCCAAATAATGGTTCCCACATGTGTTAGGTGACTCACATGGGCTGCTAAGAGCTAATCATTGGAGTGTATATACCAATAGTGTAGCGACCCGACCAAATCGTCATTGACGGCGCCGTCTACTTAGGTCCCGTTACGTGGTCATAAGTCTTTAAAACAACGTTTGACCAAAAGATATGTCGCATTCATTTCAAATGTAAAGGTTGTTCAAGTTTACAAGAATAGTTCCACCACAAGTTACGATACAAAGTTTTAAGTACAAATGAAACTTATGCGACACAATTTAAAAGTATCCAAAAGACGCTCCATGTATGCATATATACTCGACATCCAATGCAAGTATCAAAATAATGAGCGGAAGCATGTATCATGTATCGTTCAAGGACCTGAGAAAAACATAGAAATCTGTCAACGAAAACGTTGGTGAAATCATAGGGTTAAGTAAGTAAGTACAAGTGAACCACAAGATTTGCATCAATGAAATAATAGTAATACATTCCAAAAGTTTGTTTCACGAGCACCCAATTATCAATGCTTAACATTTCCTTCCATTGAACCCCATCACTTAGTGCTAGAACATACACTGTTTCTCGAAAATATATTTCATTCGTAAACGGTAGCGAACCGTTTGAATGAGGGTTTGTCAAACCCATATGGATCCATACAACATAAGTTCTCGCTTACACCCGGCAAGTGTAACTAATGATAATCGAATTGAGGATTTTGTTCTAAACTCGTATGTAGAATGTTTGTTTTCCTGTACTTGTGTTCACTTAGTTCAAAAGAATCGTTTATGTTTTCTCATCCCAAATATAAGTTCAAAAAGAGTAAAAGTGGGACTATGATCTCACCTTGAGTGCACGAGTAGTAAAGTACTTCGACAAGTAAACGTGTGCAAAGAACAATGCTAGTCTTGACCTAATCAATAGGTTTGTATCAATAACGGTAAACACGATAGGTCAAAGATGTTCAATTAGTCCTATGGCTCGTTACGACTCGATTATTTAGCATGTGAAATCAAATTGTCAAGTTTCATGCAAGATACAAGTATATAAACAAGTTAGGAAGGTTGCATAATCATTTGGTTAAGTTTGACAAAAAGTCAAACCTCGGTCGGTCAAAGTCAACGAAAAAGTCAACACGTTCGGGTCGTGTCCCGAACTATTTTTCTGAGGTTTTTAATCATGTATGAGCATGTTAGGACAAGTTACATGTGAATCGGAGGTGCGTAGCATAGCAAACGTTATTCAAAAATTGACCAAGTTGGACAGACCAAAATGGCGCGCCGCGCGGGTATATGGCGCGCCGCGCCATTACCTGTGCAGAGAATTCTGGCAGTTTTTAAGTTTTATGCACGAACCTAACTTCAAACAATCACCATTTATGATCCGCAAACAATCAAGACAAGTATCTTATACCGTTGGGAAGGTAATTTGACGAGGAAAACAACTAAACACATTTCATCAATCAATCTACCTATTACAACAACCAAAACCGCATCTAATGCTTAACATTAACCGCATACAAGTTCATAATGCAATTCAATGATTCGGGCAACCAATTTACATGAATGATATGCCGTTTTGAAGGTAATCAAGCATACAATCCAACTAAACACTTACCAATAATAATCCATGGCATTCAATGCATCAAAAGTCCATTTCAAGTTCATCAAACCCTAACCCAAATTCACCAAAATCAATAATCAAGTTCATGAAGTTTTCTAAGGCAACCTACACATCAAATTGAAGCTAGTGATGCTAGTAACACAATTAAAACATCAACTTTTAACATCTAACAACATATGATCATCCAAAATTCAAGAACAACACACCAAAATTCAAGTTCATGCTAATTACACTAAAACAACGAGATCGAGCATATAAATCATATATTCATGTTAGACTTGAGCCATAGACACTAATTAACACTTTTATAAGTTAGAAACATCAAGAACACAAAATCTAGTGATTTTAGAAAGTTACCCAAATGAGATGAAGTTGGTACCATAATGAAGAGGATGAAGAGAGGATCACAAATATGTAGTTTATTTTGTTGTAAGCCTCCTAGATCGAATTTAGATGATGATTGAATGAATTTGGTTTTGAGTGTGTGTTCTTGCTAGAGAGAAAGAGAGAGAGATGGAGATGAAAATGAATGGGTGAAAGGGGTTTGACCCTTTGACCTAGTCAAGGGTTTGATCCCTTGTCAAGTTTAGTCCCTCAACTTTCGTTCGGGTGCGGGAATTACCTAAACGAGATAATTTAAAACGCGTATCAACGGGAGATGTTATAAACATATAACGGACTTTATATTAGTATAACGGAAAAGTAAATGGAAAAAGGCGGGATGTTACATTACCTACTCCTTAAAAGAAATTTCGTCCCGAAATTTAAGTAGGCGTAGTAGTCGTTGTTTCTTCCTCGAGATCTTGCGTTTCCGAATTCACGAATAGATGAGGATACTTCCTTTGCATTTGATCTTGTCTTTCCCAAGTAAACTCGGGTCCTCTTTTGGCATTCCAACGAACCTTGACAATCGGGATTCGGCTTTGTTTCAATGTCTTGACGGAGGTGTCCACAATTTCAACCGGTTCCTCCACAAAATGAAGTTTGTCATCAATAGTAAGTTCTTCGAGAGGAATGACGATATCGGGTTCGGCAAGACACTTTTTCAAGTTGGATACATGGAAAGTAGGATGAACGGAGCTCAATTGAGGCGGAAGATCTAAACGATAAGCAACGGTTCCAATACGCTCCAAGATTTCGAAAGGACCAATATACCGCGGATTTAGCTTCCCGCGTTTCCCAAAACGGATTACACCCTTCCAAGGTGCGACTTTTAACATTACTCGGTCACCGACTTGAAATTCAAGATCGTTGCGTCGTTTGTCGGTATAGCTCTTTTGACGACTTCGGGCCGTCCTAAGCCTATCTCGGATTTGAACGATTTTCTCGGTGGTTTCGTGAATGAGTTCGGGTCCGGTGATTTGCACGTCGCCTACCTCGGCCCAACAAAGAGGTGAACGACATTTGCGGCCATATAGCGCTTCAAAAGGTGCGGCTTTAATACTCGCGTGATAACTATTGTTGTAAGAGAACTCGGCGAGAGGTAAGTGCTTGTCCCAAGCTTTTCCGAAATCAACCACGCAAGCTCGTAACATGTCCTCTAAGGTTTGAATTGTACGTTCGCTTTGTCCATCGGTTTGAGGATGATATGCGGTGCTCATGTCTAAACGCGTTCCCAACGCTTCTTGCAATGTACGCCAAAATCTAGAAACGAAACGGCCATCTCGGTCGGAGATAATCGATAAAGGTACACCGTGTCGGGCTACGATCTCCTTAATGTAAAGTTGTGCAAGTTTCTCCATTTTGTCCGTTTCTTTCATGGCAAGGAAGTGTGCGGATTTGGTGAGACGGTCAACAATAACCCAAATGGTATCGTAACCGCCCGTCGTTTTTGGTAGCTTGGTGATAAAATCCATCGTTATCCTTTCCCACTTCCATTGCGGGATCTCGGGTTGTTGAAGTAATCCGGACGGTCTTTGGTGTTCGGCTTTGACTTTGGAACATGTCAAACACTTGGAAACATAAGTAGCTACGTCCCTTTTGATGTTCGGCCACCAATATAGTTGTTTAAGGTCGTGGTACATCTTATTGGCACCGGGGTGAATCGAGTATCGTGACTTATGGGCTTCATCTAAAATAAGGCTTCGTAGATCCCCATAACTAGGCACCCAAATTCTTCCGGCGAAATATCGGAGTCCGGTTTCTTTAACTTCGAATCGAGAGGTGAGGACGTTCAAGTGTTCGAGAGAGATGTTTTCATCCTTGAGAGCCTCATCTTGGGCTACCCGAATTTGGCTATTAAGGTTTGTGTGGATGGTGATGTTTAAGGCTCGGACACGAAGAGGCACCGCTCTTTCTTTTCGACTTAAGGCATCGGCTACTACATTTGCCTTCCCGGGATGGTAACGAAGCTCGCAATCGTAATCGTTTAAGGTTTCAATCCACCTTCGTTGTCTCATGTTTAGTTGCTTTTGATCGAAAATGTGTTGAAGGCTTTTGTGATCGGTAAAGATAGTACTCTTGGTTCCATAAAGATAGTGTCTCCACATTTTAAGTGCAAAGACAACGGCTCCGAGTTCGAGATCATGTGTCGTATAGTTTCGTTCATGAATTTTGAGTTGTCGAGAAGCATAAGCAATGACTTTCGTTCGTTGCATCAATACACACCCAAAACCATGTTTTGAGGCATCACAATATACAACAAAGTCATCATTGCCTTCGGGAAGTGACAAGATAGGAGCGGTGGTTAGCTTCGTTTTCAAGATTTGGAATGCGGATTCATGTTCGGTCGCCCAAATGAATTTCTTTCCCTTGTGAGTCAATGCGGTTAGAGGACGTGCAACCAAAGAGAAATTTTCGATGAATCTACGATAGTACCCGGCGAGACCCAAAAATTGACGAATGTGAGTAGGAGTAGTAGGAGTCTCCCATTTGCTAATGGCTTCGATTTTCGTTGGATCGACTTTAATACCTTGGTCACTTACAACATGACCAAGAAATTGAACTTCCTTTAACCAAAATTCACACTTGGAGAATTTGGCATAGAGTTGTTCTTGTCTTAAAAGTTCAAGCACAAGTCGGAGATGTTGTTCGTGCTCTTCTTCATTTTTAGAATAGATCAATATGTCATCGATGAACACAATAACGAATTTATCGAGATACGGTTTGCACACGCGGTTCATAAGATCCATGAACACCGCCGGTGCGTTAGTGAGACCAAATGGCATGACAAGGAATTCATAACTACCATAACGAGTTCGGAAAGTGGTTTTGGAGACATCTTCCCCCTTAACCCTCAATTGATGATAACCCGAGCGGAGATCGATTTTTGAATATACACAAGACCCTTGTAGTTGATCAAAGAGGTCATCGATGCGAGGAAGAGGATATCGGTTCTTAACCGTCAATTTATTTAGTTCACGATAATCAATGCACATTCGTAGGGATCCGTCTTTCTTTTTAACAAACAAAATCGGAGCGCCCCAAGGTGAATGGCTAGGTTGGATAAAACCTCGATCAAGTAGTTCTTGGATTTGACTTTGCAATTCTTGCATTTCAGATGGAGCGAGTCTATATGGTGCACGTGCTACGGGTGCGGCTCCCGGAATAAGATCGATTTGGAATTCAACCGGTCGATGAGGCGGAAGACCCGGCAATTCGTCGGGAAATACATCGGAATAGTCACTAACAATTGGCACATCATCGATGTGCTTCTCATCGGACTCGACTTTCTTAACGTGAGCAAGGATCGCAAAACAACCCTTACGGAGTAGTTTTCTAACTTTAACACACGAAACGAGGTTGAGTCCGGTGCAACTCTTATCGCCATAGACGATCAAAGGTTCACCATTCTCGATAGGAATTCGGATTGCGTTAAGATCACAAAGAATGTGAGATTTCGTTTTGACTAACCAATTCATACCGATTATTACATCAAAGCTTCCTAGTTCCATGGGTATCAAATCAATTTCAAATTCCTTACCCAAAATGTTTATCGTACACCCCCGGTAATATGTGTCGGCACTTAATAGTTTCCCGTTAGCCACTTCAATGGTATAAGTGGTATCTAATGGAAGAGGTGGAGTGCTAAAAGAATGAGTCAAAGTCTTGGATACAAAGCATTTATCGGCACCTGAATCGAATAAGCAAGAGACATAAGAATTGTTGAGAAGAAACGTACCCGTGACTAGTTCAGTGTCATCCCGGGCTTCCTCGGTGTTGATGTTGAAAGCTCGGCCGCGCGTGTTGGGGTTATCTTTCTTCTTTGGGCATGCATTTCTATAATGACCTGTTTGACCACATTCGTAACAAGTGCCCGTCTTTGGTGCATTGGGCCACTTTAGAGCAACGGGAGTGGCACTTTTACAATCGTTGGCCTTATGACCAACTCCTTGGCACCGGTGGCAAATTAACTTGCCACATTCACCAAAGTGATGTTTGTTGCATTTGTTGCAAAGAGGTAGGTTCCCGGCATAACCCCTCTTGCCGTCGGAGGTGTAAGGCTTCTTAGCAAAGTTGTTGTTGCTTGATTGGGAGGGTTCCCACTTTCTTTTGTTGCCGCCCGATTTATCCTCGGCCTTAGGTGCCGGAACTACGATTTCGTCAACCGTTTCAATTAGTTGGCGAGCCATGTTCATAGCGGCTTGATGAGTAGTGGGTTTGGATGACATCACCCCTTGTTTGATGCTTTTTGGAAGACCGAGCATGTAGAGCTCAATCCTTTGAGATTCGGGGTTAACAAGATTAGGACACATCAATGATAGTTCGGCGAAGCGTTGATTATAAGCTTTAAGATCGTTTCCGACCGCTTTCAAAGCTCTTAGTTCTTCCTCAAGCTTTCGGGTTTCTTCGCGCGGAAAGTATTCAACAATCATCTTTTCCTTTAGATCGGCCCAAGAGAGGGCATGAGCTTCATCGGTACCCACCGATTGAACATATGTGTTCCACCATGTTAGAGCAATTTCGGAGAAAGTGTGAGTGGAGTATTTGACCTTGTCTTGGTCCCGACAACCGCTTATGCTAAAGACGGCTTCCGTTTGCTCAAACCATCGGGTGAGCACGACCGGTCCCCCGGTTCCATCAAAAGTGTGAGGTTTGCACCCCATGAAAGCTTTATAGGAGCATCCCTCGTTTGAGTTTCCGGCTCCATTGTTGTTGTTGTTGTTGTTGTGGTTGTTATTATTATTGTTGTTGGATGAGTGACCGGCCATGGCCGCATCTACGGCGGTAGCTATCATCCGTTCGAGAGCTTGTTCGGGAGTTTCATTGCGGCGTACACGACGAGGAGCCATTGTTCCTTCAAGACACAAGAATATCATTGATTAGTATTCTCAATAATACTAACCGTGATATAGAATAAAGATAAAGGGAAGTTTTTCCTCGACTCGCCTTAAATTCTTTATGTCATAATGTCGGAACGTTCATATGAGTCACCGTAATATAATCCCGGAAATTATATTACCCTGATTCATATGTGCATTCGACATCATTTCATATAGTCAAGGTGGCGTGTCAATCAAATTAAACAACGTGAGATTAAGATGAACTAAGAGTAGATATGAGTAGAAGCGTTCGAGTATAAATGCACAAGTAGTCAAGTAATTCCTACTTCAAGTCTATATGCCGGTTGTAGTCTAGACTCACCAATGTACCCTATGACTCGGGGTTGACACTAATGAACTCTAAATCCCTACAACCAACGCTCTGATACCATCTGTAGCGACCCGACCAAATCGTCATTGACGGCGCCGTCTACTTAGGTCCCGTTACGTGGTCATAAGTCTTTAAAACAACGTTTGACCAAAAGATATGTCGCATTCATTTCAAATGTAAAGGTTGTTCAAGTTTACAAGAATAGTTCCACCACAAGTTACGATACAAAGTTTTAAGTACAAATGAAACTTATGCGACACAATTTAAAAGTATCCAAAAGACGCTCCATGTATGCATATATACTCGACATCCAATGCAAGTATCAAAATAATGAGCGGAAGCATGTATCATGTATCGTTCAAGGACCTGAGAAAAACATAGAAATCTGTCAACGAAAACGTTGGTGAAATCATAGGGTTAAGTAAGTAAGTACAAGTGAACCACAAGATTTGCATCAATGAAATAATAGTAATACATTCCAAAAGTTTGTTTCACGAGCACCCAATTATCAATGCTTAACATTTCCTTCCATTGAACCCCATCACTTAGTGCTAGAACATACACTGTTTCTCGAAAATATATTTCATTCGTAAACGGTAGCGAACCGTTTGAATGAGGGTTTGTCAAACCCATATGGATCCATACAACATAAGTTCTCGCTTACACCCGGCAAGTGTAACTAATGATAATCGAATTGAGGATTTTGTTCTAAACTCGTATGTAGAATGTTTGTTTTCCTGTACTTGTGTTCACTTAGTTCAAAAGAATCGTTTATGTTTTCTCATCCCAAATATAAGTTCAAAAAGAGTAAAAGTGGGACTATGATCTCACCTTGAGTGCACGAGTAGTAAAGTACTTCGACAAGTAAACGTGTGCAAAGAACAATGCTAGTCTTGACCTAATCAATAGGTTTGTATCAATAACGGTAAACACGATAGGTCAAAGATGTTCAATTAGTCCTATGGCTCGTTACGACTCGATTATTTAGCATGTGAAATCAAATTGTCAAGTTTCATGCAAGATACAAGTATATAAACAAGTTAGGAAGGTTGCATAATCATTTGGTTAAGTTTGACAAAAAGTCAAACCTCGGTCGGTCAAAGTCAACGAAAAAGTCAACACGTTCGGGTCGTGTCCCGAACTATTTTTCTGAGGTTTTTAATCATGTATGAGCATGTTAGGACAAGTTACATGTGAATCGGAGGTGCGTAGCATAGCAAACGTTATTCAAAAATTGACCAAGTTGGACAGACCAAAATGGCGCGCCGCGCGGGTATATGGCGCGCCGCGCCATTACCTGTGCAGAGAATTCTGGCAGTTTTTAAGTTTTATGCACGAACCTAACTTCAAACAATCACCATTTATGATCCGCAAACAATCAAGACAAGTATCTTATACCGTTGGGAAGGTAATTTGACGAGGAAAACAACTAAACACATTTCATCAATCAATCTACCTATTACAACAACCAAAACCGCATCTAATGCTTAACATTAACCGCATACAAGTTCATAATGCAATTCAATGATTCGGGCAACCAATTTACATGAATGATATGCCGTTTCGAAGGTAATCAAGCATACAATCCAACTAAACACTTACCAATAATAATCCATGGCATTCAATGCATCAAAAGTCCATTTCAAGTTCATCAAACCCTAACCCAAATTCACCAAAATCAATAATCAAGTTCATGAAGTTTTCTAAGGCAACCTACACATCAAATTGAAGCTAGTGATGCTAGTAACACAATTAAAACATCAACTTTTAACATCTAACAACATATGATCATCCAAAATTCAAGAACAACACACCAAAATTCAAGTTCATGCTAATTACACTAAAACAACGAGATCGAGCATATAAATCATATATTCATGTTAGACTTGAGCCATAGACACTAATTAACACTTTTATAAGTTAGAAACATCAAGAACACAAAATCTAGTGATTTTAGAAAGTTACCCAAATGAGATGAAGTTGTTACCATAATGAAGAGGATGAAGAGAGGATCACAAATATGTAGTTTATTTTGTTGTAAGCCTCTTAGATCGAATTTAGATGATGATTGAATGAATTTGGTTTTGAGTGTGTGTTCTTGCTAGAGAGAAAGAGAGAAAGATGGAGATGAAAATGAATGGGTGAAAGGGGTTTGACCCTTTGACCTAGTCAAGGGTTTGATCCCTTGTCAAGTTTAGTCCCTCAACTTTCGTTCGGGTGCGGGAATTACCTAAACGAGATAATTTAAAACGCGTATCAACGGGAGATGTTATAAACATATAACGGACTTTATATTAGTATAACGGAAAAGTAAATGGAAAAAGGCGGGATGTTACAAATAGTACATACATCTAAAAGCTGTGTATTGTACGAGTACGAATACGGGTGCATACGAGTAGAATTGTTGATGAAACTGAACGAGGATGTAATTGTAAGCATTTTTGTTAAGTAGAAGTATTTTGATAAGTGTCTTGAAGTCTTTCAAAAGTGTATGAATACATATTAAAACACTACATGTATATACATTTTATCTGAGTCGTTAAGTCATCGTTAGTCGTTACATGTAAATGTTGTTTTGAAACCTTTAGGTTAATGATCTTGTTGAATGTTGTTAACCCATTGTTTATTATAACAAATGAGATGTTAAATTGTTATATTATCATGATATTATGATATATAATATATCTCAGTATGATGTATATACAGTTAAATGTCGTTACAACGATAATCGTTACATATATGTCTCGTTTCGAAATCATTAAGTTAGTAGTCTTATTTTTACATATGTATTTCATTGTTAATACACTTAATAATATATTTACTTATCATTTAACATAATTAACCAAGTGTATCAATATCTTAATATGATTCATATGTACCTAGTAAGACGTTGTTATAACGATAATCGTTATATATATCGTTTTCGAGTTTCTTAAATTAATAGTCTCATTTTTATGTATATAACTCATTGTTAAAATACCTAATGAGATACATACTTATAATAAAAACATGTTAACTATATATATAACCCTATATATGTCATCGTATAGTTTTTACAAGTTTTAACGTTCGTGAATCACCGGTCAACTTGGGTGGTCAATTGTCTATATGAAACATATTTCAATTAATCAAGTCTTAACAAGTTTGATTGCTTAACATGTTGGAAACATTTAATCATGTAAATATCAATCTCAATTAATATATATAAACATGGAAAAGTTCGGGTCACTACAGTACCTACCCGTTAAATAAATTTCGTCCCGAAATTTTAAGCTGTTGAAGGTGTTGACGAATCTTCTGGAAATAGATGCGGGTATTTCTTCTTCATCTGATCTTCACGCTCCCAGGTGAACTCGGGTCCTCTACGAGCATTCCATCGAACCTTAACAATTGGTATCTTGTTTTGCTTAAGTCTTTTAACGTCACGATCCATTATTTCGACGGGTTCTTCGATGAATTGAAGTTTTTAGTTGATTTGGATTTCATCTAACGGAATAGTGAGATCTTCTTTAGCAAAACATTTCTTCAAATTCGAGACGTGGAAAGTGTTATGTACAGCCGCGAGTTGTTGAGGTAACTCAAGTCGGTAAGCTACTGGTCCGACATGATCAATAATCTTGAATGGTCCAATATACCTTGGATTTAATTTCCCTCGTTTACCAAATCGAACAACGCCTTTCCAAGGTGCAACTTTAAGCATGACCATCTCTCCAATTTCAAATTCTATATCTTTTCTTTTAATGTCAGCGTAGCTCTTTTGTCGACTTTGGGCGGTTTTCAACCGTTGTTGAATTTGGATGATCTTCTCGGTAGTTTCTTGTATAATCTCTGGACCTGTAATCTGTCTATCCCCCACTTCACTCCAAAAAATCGGAGACCTGCACTTTCTACCATAAAGTGCTTCAAACGGCACCATCTCAATGCTTGAATGGTAGCTGTTGTTGTAGGAAAATTCTGCTAACGGTAGATGTCGATCCCAACTGTTTCCGAAATCAATAACACATGCTCGTAGCATGTCTTCAAGCGTTTGTATCGTCCTTTCGCTCTACCCATCAGTTTGTGGATGATAGGCAGTACTCATGTCTAGATGAGTTCCTAATGCTTGCTGTAATGTCTGCCAGAATCTTGAAATAAATCTGCCATCCCTATCAGAGATAATAGAGATTGGTATTCCATGTCTGGAGACGACTTCCTTCAAATACAGTCGTGCTAACTTCTCCATCTTGTCATCTTCTCTTATTGGTAGGAAGTGTGATGATTTGGTGGGACGATCAACTATTACCCAAATAGTATCAAAACCACTTGCAGTCCTTGGCAATTTAGTGATGAAATCCATGGTAATGTTTTCCCATTTCCATTCTGGGATTTCGGGTTGTTGAAGTAGACCTGATGGTTTCTGATGCTCAGCTTTGACCTTAGAACGCGTCAAACATTCTCCTACGTATTTAGCAACATCGGCTTTCATACCCGGCCACCAAAAATATTTAATGAGATCCTTGTACATCTTCCCCGTTCCAGGATGTATTGAGTATCTGGTTTTATGAGCTTCTCTAAGTACCATTTCTCTCATATCTCCAAATTTTAGTACCCAAATCCTTTCAGCCCTATACCGGGTTCCGTCTTCCCGAATATTAAGATGCTTCTCCGATCCTTTGGGTATTTCATCCTTTAAATTTCCCTCTTTTAAAACTCCTTGTTGCGCCTCCTTTATTTGAGTAGTAAGGTTATTATGAATCATTATATTCATAGATTTTACTCGAATGGGTTCTCTGTCCTTCCTGCTCAAGGCATCGGCTACCACATTTGCCTTCCCCGGGTGGTAACGAATCTCAAAGTCGTAATCATTCAACAATTCAATCCACCTACGCTGCCTCATATTCAGTTGTTTCTGATTAAATATGTGTTGAAGACTTTTGTGGTCACTATATATAATACTTTTGACCCCATATAAGTAGTGCCTCCAAGTCTTTAATGCAAAAACAACTGCGCCTAATTCCAAATCATGCATCGTATAATTTTGTTCGTGAATCTTCAATTGTTTAGACGCATAAGCAATCACCTTCGTTCGTTGCATTAATACACAACCGAGACCTTGCTTTGATGCGTCACAATAAATCACAAAATCATCATTCCCTTCAGGCAATGACAATATAGGTGCCGTAGTTAGCTTTTTCTTCAATAACTGAAACGCTTTCTCTTGTTCATCATTCCATTCAAATTTCTTACCTTTATGCGTTAATGCAGTCAAGGGTTTTGCTATTCTGGAAAAGTCTTGGATGAACCTTCTGTAGTAACCAGCTAGTCCTAAAAACTGGCGTATGTGTTTCGGAGTTTTCGGGGTTTCCCACTTTTCAACAGTTTCTATCTTTGCCGGATCCACCTTAATACCTTCTTTGTTCACTATGTGACCGAGGAATTGAACTTCTTCCAACCAAAATGCACACTTTGAAAACTTAGCGTACAATTCTTCCTTCCTCAATACTTCTAACACCTTTCTCAAATGTTCACCGTGTTCTTGGTCATTCTTTGAGTAAATAAGTATGTCATCAATGAAAACAATGACAAACTTGTCAAGGTATGGTCCACACACTCGGTTCATAAGGTCCATGAACATAGCTGGTGCATTAGTTAAACCAAACGGCATGACCATAAACTCGTAATGACCGTAACGTGTTCTGAAAGCAGTCTTTGGAATATCATCTTCTTTCACCCGCATTTGATGATACCCGGAACGTAAGTCAATCTTTGAATAAACAGACGAGCCTTGTAGTTGATCAAATAAGTCGTCGATTCTCGGTAGTGGGTAGCGGTTCTTGATGGTAAGTTTGTTCAACTCTCGGTAGTCGATACACAACCTGAATGTACCATCTTTCTTCTTGACAAACAAAACAGGAGCTCCCCACGGTGATGTGCTTGGTCGAATGAAACCACGCTCTAAAAGTTCTTGTAATTGGCTTTGCAGTTCTTTCATCTCGCTGGGTGCGAGTCTGTAAGGAGCACGAGCTATTGGTGCAGCTCCTGGTACAAGATCTATTTGAAATTCAACGGATCGATGTGGGGGTAATCCCGGTAATTCTTTCGGAAATACATCGGGAAATTCTTTTGCAATGGGAACATCATTGATGCTCTTTTCTTCAGTTTGTACTTTCTCGACGTGTGCTAGAACAGCATAGCAACCTTTTCTTATTAGTTTTTGTGCCTTCAAATTACTAATAAGATGTAGCTTCGTGTTGCCCTTTTCTCCGTACACCATTAAGGGTTTTCCTTTTTCTCGTATAATGAGAATTGCATTTTTGTAACAAACGATCTCTGCTTTCACTTCTTTCAACCAGTCCATACCGATTATCACATCAAAACTCCCTAACTCTACTGGTATCAAATCAATCTTAAATGTTTCGCTAACCAGTTTAATTTCTCGATTCCGACATATATTATCTGCTGAAATTAATTTACCATTTGCTAATTCGAGTAAAAATTTACTATCCAAAGGCGTCAATGGACAACTTAATTTAGCACAAAAATCTCTACTCATATAGCTTCTATCCGCACCCGAATCAAATAAAATGTAAGCAGATTTATTGTCAATAAGAAACGTACCCGTAACAAGCTCCGGGTCTTCCTGTGCCTCTGCCGCATTAATATTGGAAACTCTTCCGCGGCCTTGTCCATTCGTGTTCTCCTGGTTCGGGCAATTTCTAATAATGTGGCCCGGTTTTCCACATTTATAACAAACTACATTGGCATAACTTGCTCCGACACTACTTGCTCCGCCATTACTCGTTCCGACACCATTTGTTCCTTTCGTTCTATTAACCCCTGGTCCGTAGACCTCACACTTCGCCGCGCTATGACCATTTCTTTTACACTTGTTGCAAAATTTGGTGCAGAACCCCGAGTGATACTTTTCACACCTTTGGCATAGCTGCTTCTGATTGTTGTTGTTGTTGTTGCGGTTATTATTGTTGTTGGGATGATTGTTGTAGTTGTTGTTGCTGTTGTTGTTGTTGTTGGGCCGTTTGTTGTAGTTGCGATTGATGTTGCGATTGTTGGGATAATTGTTGCGATTATTGTTGTAATTACTGTTGTTGTTGTATTGGTGATTCTTATCACCGTTTTCCTCCCACTTTCTTTTGCCTTGCTTCACATTGGCCTCTTCAGCAGTCTGTTCTTTAATTCTTTCTTCAATCTGGTTCACTAGTTTGTGAGCCATTCTACATGCCTGTTGTATAGAGGCGGGCTCGTGTGAACTTATATCTTCTTGGATTCTTTCCGGTAATCCTTTCACAAACACGTCGATCTTCTCTTCCTCATCTTCGAATGCTCCAGGACACAATAGGCACAATTCTGTGAATCGTCTTTCGTACGTGGTAATATCAAATCCTTGGGTTCGTAACCCTCTAAGTTCTGTCTTGAGCTTATTGACCTCGGTTCTGGGACGGTACTTCTCGTTCATCAAGTGCTTGAATGCTGACCACGGTAGTGCGTACGCATCGTCTTGTCCCACTTGTTCTAGATAGGTATTCCACCATGTTAACGCAGAACCTGTGAAGGTATGCGTAGCGTACTTCACTTTGTCCTCTTCAGTACACTTACTTATGGCAAACACCGATTCGACCTTCTCGGTCCACCGTTTCAATCCGATCGGTCCTTCGGTTCCATCAAATTCCAAAGGTTTGCAGGCAGTGAATTCTTTGTAGGTGCATCCTACACGATTTCCTGTACTGCTAGATCCAAGGTTATTGTTGGTATGTAGCGCAGCCTGTACTGCGGCTATGTTTGAAGCTAGAAAAGTACGGAATTCCTCTTCATTCATATTCACGGTGTGTCGAGTAGTCGGTGCCATTTCCTTCAAAATAGTTAAATGGAACAAGTTAATCATACAGAATATTAAGAGTAGTTAATAGTATTTCGTAGCATAATATGAACTCATTTATAAAAGCTTTTTCTTCATATTAGCGTTTTATAAGTTTAAATTCGGGTAGTACCTACCCGTTAAGTTCATACTTAGTAGCTAATATACAATTCAACTACTACAATTCTATATGAAAAACTGATTATAATAATATTTCGCGTTCAAACTTTTATACAATATTTTACAAACTTACAATACCGCTTATTTTTACATAAAGCATGAAATATAGCACACAATAACTTTGATACAAGATAGTTGTGAAGATAATTCTAGCTAGTACACAAGTCGTTCAGCAAAGGCAATAAAGACACGTAATTCATACGTCCAGAAACAAGTCATGCATTCTGGTTTTACTAGGACTACTTCCCATCCTTGGTCTTGTGGAACATAACCGTTATGGCCGTTGATAAGACAGCGTATTGTAACGTCGTCAAAGGGACGAGGGTTACGTAATGTCCAACAGTCCCGTAATAATCTAAAAACCTCATTTCTTACCCCAATTACCGACTCCGTCACTTGTGGAAACGTTTTGTTTAATAGTTGTAGCCCGATGTTCTTGTTCTCACTTTGGTGAGAAGTGAACATTACTAATCCGTAAGCATAACATGCTTCTTTATGTTGCATGTTAGCCGCTTTTTCTAAATCACGAAGTCCAATATTCGGATATATTGAGTCAAAATAATTTCTTAACCCGTTGCGTAAAATAGCATTTGGGTTCCCCGCAATATATGCGTCAAAGTAAACACATCGTAACTTATGGGTTTCCCAATGTGATATCCCCCATCTTTCAAATGAAAGTCTCTAATAAACCAAGACATTCTTGGAACGTTCTTCGAATGTCTTACAAACTGATCTCGCCTTAAATAGTTGTGCCGAGGAATTCTGGCCAACTCTAGACAAGATTTCATCAATCATGTCTCCGGGTAGGTCTCTTAAAATATTGGGTTGTCTATCCATTTTGTGTTTTTAAACTGTAAAATAGACAAGAGTTAGATTCATAAAAAAAATACTTATTAATACAAGCAATTTTTACATATATCATAAAGCATAAGAACACTATATTACATATATTACACCACACGAATACAACTATCTTATTCCGACTCGCTCGTTTCTTCTTCTTCGGTTTTGGTTCGTTTTGCCAAGTTTCTAGGGATATATGATGTTTCCCTAATACGAGCCGTCGTTGTCCACATTGGTTTAGAAAAACCTGGTGGTTTAGAGGTTCCCGGGTCATTGTTACAACTTAAGGACTTCGGGGGTTGACGATACATATAAAGTTCATCGGGGTTGGAATTAGATTTCTCTATTTTTATGCCCTTTCCCTTATTATTTTCTTTTGTCTTTTTAAATTCAGTTGGGGTAATTTCTATAACATCATTGGAATTCTCGTCGGAATCCGATTCATCGGAGAATTGGTAATCCTCCCAATATTTTGCTTCCGTGGCGGAAACACCATTGACCATAATTAACCTTGGTCGGTTGGTTGAGGATTCTCTTTTACTTAACCGTTTTATTATTTCCCCCACCGGTTCCGATTCTTCTTCCGGTTCCGATTCTTCTTCCGGTTCCGACTCTTCTTCCGGTTCCTCTTCGGGAACTTGTGAATCAGTCCACGAATCATTCTAATTTACATTTGACTCTTCATTATTATTAGGTGAGTCAATGGGACTTGTTCTAGAGGTAGACATCTATCACATAATATTAAACACGTTAAGAGATTAATATATCACATAATATTCATATGTTAAAAATATATAGTTTCCAACAAAAATGTTAAGCAATCATTTTTAAAGAAAACACGGTCGAAGTCCAGACTCACTAATGCATCCTAACAAACTCGATAAGACACACTAATGCAAATTTTCTGGTTCTCTAAGACCAACGCTCGGATACCAACTGAAATGTCCCGTTCTTATTGATTAAAAACGTTCCATATTAATTGATTTCGTTGCGAGGTTTTGACCTCTATATGAGACGTTTTTCAAAGACTGCATTCATTTTTAAAACAAACCATAACCTTTATTTCATAAATAAAGGTTTAAAAAGCTTTACGTAGATTATCAAATAATGATAATCTAAAATATCCTGTTTACACACGACCATTACATAATGGTTTATAATACAAATATGTTACATCGAAATCAGTTTCTGGAATGCAGTTTTTACACAATATCATACAAACATGGACTCCAAATCTTGTCCTTATTTTAGTATGCAACAGCGGAAGCTCTTAGTATTCACCTGAGAATAAACATGCTTTAAACGTCAACAAAAATGTTGGTGAGTTATAGGTTTAACCTATATATATCAAATCGTAACAATAGACCACAAGATTTCATATTTCAATACACATCCCATACATAGAGATAAAAATCATTCATATGGTGAACACCTGGTAACCGACATTAACAAGATGCATATATAAGAATATCCCCATCATTCCTGGACACCCTTCGGATATGATATAAATTTCGAAGTACTAAAGCATCCGGTACTTTGGATGGGGCTTGTTGGGCCCGATAGATCTATCTTTAGGATTCGCGTCAATTAGGGTGTCTGTTCCCTAATTCTTAGATTACCAGACTTAATAAAAAGGGGCATATTCGATTTCGATAATTCAACCATAGAATGTAGTTTCACATACTTGTGTCTATTTTGTAAATCATTTATAAAACCTGCATGTATTCTCATCCCAAAAATATTAGATTTTAAAAGTGGGACTATAACTCACTTTCACAGATTTTTACTTCGTCGGGAAGTAAGACTTGGCCACTGGTTGATTCACGAACCTATAACAATATATACATATATATCAAAGTATGTTCAAAATATATTTACAACACTTTTAATATATTTTGATGTTTTAAGTTTATTAAGTCAGCTGTCCTCGTTAGTAACCTACAACTAGTTGTCCACAGTTAGATGTACAGAAATAAATCGATAAATATTATCTTGAATCAATCCACGACCCAGTGTATACGTATCTCAGTATTGATCACAACTCAAACTATATATATTTTGGAATCAACCTCAACCCTGTATAGCTAACTCCAACATTCACATATAGAGTGTCTATGGTTGTTCCGAAATATATATAGATGTGTCGACATGATAGGTCGAAACATTGTATACGTGTCTATGGTATCTCAAGATTACATAATATACAATACAAGTTGATTAAGTTTTGGTTGGAATAGATTTGTTACCAATTTTCACGTAGCTAAAATGAGAAAAATTATCCAATCTTGTTTTACCCATAACTTCTTCATTTTAAATCCGTTTTGAGTGAATCAAATTGCTATGGTTTCATATTGAACTCTATTTTATGAATCTAAACAGAAAAAGTATAGGTTTATAGTCGGAAAAATAAGTTACAAGTCGTTTTTGTAAAGGTAGTCATTTCAGTCGAAAGAACGACGTCTAGATGACCATTTTAGAAAACATACTTCCACTTTGAGTTTAACCATAATTTTTGGATATAGTTTCATGTTCATAATAAAAATCATTTTCTCAGAATAATAACTTTTAAATCAAAGTTTATCATAGTTTTTAATTAACTAACCCAAAACAGCCCGCGGTGTTACTACGACGGCGTAAATCCGGTTTTACGGTGTTTTTCGTGTTTCCAGGTTTTAAATCATTAAGTTAGCATATCATATAGATATAGAACATGTGTGTAGTTAATTTTAAAAGTCAAGTTAGAAGGATTAACTTTTGTTTGCGAACAAGTTTAGAATTAACTAAACTATGTTCTAGTGATTACAAGTTTAAACCTTCGAATAAGATAGCTTTATATGTATGAATCGAATGATGTTATGAACATCATTACTACCTTAAGTTCCTTGGATAAACCTACTGGAAAAGAGAAAAATGGATCTAGCTTCAACGGATCCTTGGATGGCTCGAAGTTCTTGAAGCAGAATCATGACACGAAAACAAGTTCAAGTAAGATCATCACTTGAAATAAGATTGTTATAGTTATAGAAATTGAACCAAAGTTTGAATATGATTATTACCTTGTATTAGAATGATAACCTACTGTAAGAAACAAAGATTTCTTGAGGTTGGATGATCACCTTACAAGATTGGAAGTGAGCTAGCAAACTTGAAAGTATTCTTGATTTTATGAAACTAGAACTTTTGAAATTTATGAAGAACACTTAGAACTTGAAGATAGAACTTGAGAGAGATCAATTAGATGAAGAAAATTGAAGAATGAAAGTGTTTGTAGGTGTTTTTGGTCGTTGGTGTATGGATTAGATATAAAGGATATGTAATTTTGTTTTCATGTAAATAAGTCATGAATGATTACTCATATTTTTGTAATTTTATGAGATATTTCATGCTAGTTGCCAAATGATGGTTCCCACATGTGTTAGGTGACTCACATGGGCTGCTAAGAGCTAATCATTGGAGTGTATATACCAATAGTACATACATCTAAAAGCTGTGTATTGTACGAGTACGAATACGGGTGCATACGAGTAGAATTGTTGATGAAACTGAACGAGAATGTAATTGTAAGCATTTTTGTTAAGTAGAAGTATTTTGATAAGTGTCTTGAAGTCTTTCAAAAGTGTATGAATACATATTAAAACACTACATGTATATACATTTTAACTGAGTCGTTAAGTCATCGTTAGTCGTTACATGTAAATGTTGTTTTGAAACCTTTAGGTTAATGATCTTGTTGAATGTTGTTAACCCATTGTTTATTATAACAAATGAGATGTTAAATTGTTATATTATCATGATATTATGATATATAATATATCTCAGTATGATGTATATACAGTTAAATGTCGTTACAACGATAATCGTTACATATATGTCTCGTTTCGAAATCATTAAGTTAGTAGTCTTATTTTTACATATGTATTTCATTGTTAATACACTTAATAATATATTTACTTATCATTTAACATAATTAACCAAGTGTATCAATATCTTAATATGATTCATATGTACCTAGTAAGACGTTGTTATAACGATAATCGTTATATATATCGTTTTCGAGTTTCTTAAATTAATAGTCTCATTTTTATGTATATAACTCATTGTTAAAATACCTAATGAGATACATACTTATAATAAAAACATGTTAACTATATATATAACCATATATATGTCATCGTATAGTTTTTACAAGTTTTAACGTTCGTGAATCACCGGTCAACTTGGGTGGTCAATTGTCTATATGAAACATATTTCAATTAATCAAGTCTTAACAAGTTTAATTGCTTAAAATGTTGGAAACATTTAATCATGTAAATATCAATCTCAATTAATATATATATAAACATGGAAAAGTTCGGGTCACTACAACTTTACCCTTAAAACTAAAGTTGTTGATTGAAGTTGATGCGTTGTTTTAAGATCATGCAACATATACGTGTTTATTATCAAGTTGAAGCTGCCCTTTTGAGTTGTTTAATTTGTTAGTGTAGTGGTGTTAATATTATGATGTTTATATATTAATTTATCATGTTGTGTTGTTCAATTTGTCAAGCAAAAAATGTTATGTAACATTTCGAGTGAATGTGTGACGCCCCGTACAAAATCAACGTGTACGGATCATCAACAACAGGATCATTACAAGGTCAAACACTATATGTTGTTTTAAAATAAGTTTGCATTCATAAGAAAAGGTGATGTCTTAACCAACATCAAATGTTTTACAACAAAAGTATGCTTCTATGAATAGAAGCAATTAATAATAGTACGTGACCTAATAGTCGTTACGAATACATCGTTTCAAAAGTAACATAGTTTGAATGCAAAATAAATGTTTCATGCGGTGACATCTCTATCAAAGGCAGCGGAAGTCTAATCAGCATGACAACTACAGCGGAAGCAAGCAAACCTTAAGCACCTGAGAAAAACATGCTTAAAAAAGTCAACACAAAGGTTGGTGAGCTATAGTTTAAATGTAACAGTAATGTAAGGTAGGCTACGAGATTTCAGTGTTTCAAAACAGTATGAAAAGTATATGTTTAACCGTGGGCACTTGGTAACTAACTTAACGTTTGTAACCCCCTAAAAGTACACTTGGCGAGTGCGTATGTTTACGAAGTATTAAACACCCGTTAAATGCTAGCGCGACTAGCCCGAGTGGGGATGTCAAACCCTATGGATCCATATCTAAGATTCGCGTTCACCGGTTCAAAGACCAATGACTAAACATTACCGAGCTAAGGGGAAAGTTTATGCCGTTGTATAACCCACACATATATAAAGTTTAAGCACTCGTGCCTAGTATGTAAAATGTAAAAAGCGCATGTATTCTCAGTCCCAAAATAGTTAGAGTAAAAAGGGATGCTATAACTCACAGTCATAAGAGCGGTAAAGTCGATAATGAAAGTATGCAAGTAGTAAGTCGGTCCGAAATGTCGTCAACCTAAGTCAAAGGTTACTAGGTCAGTATGTTATCCTCATAAGTTCTAATAGTGCATAAAATAAGTTTAAGTGTCATCATCATCATCATTCATCATCGTAAAAGTTAAGTAAGTTTAACAAGTGTAGAGGTCGAAACAATAGGCTGACTTTGATCAGCTGCTACAGCCTCTACGTAAATCAAAAAGACGCGTAATTAGTGGCTATGGCTCCGTATGGGAGTCCTCTAGTTTTTGACCAATTTCCAGAACCAAACTCGTCTTTGTTTGACCGTGGTGACGGTTTAAGTGCGAGTAGGTCAGAAATTTCAGCACAACGTTACAAGGGTGTAGTGATTTTGAAAAGGCCATAAATCCCAAACCGTAACTCGGATCGAGGCGAGTCTTAAACGGAAGGTCATCTAATCGAACCAGGCTATCTGAAAATCAACTTTTCCAGTAGCCCAGGAGCCTGATCAGATCCCAAAAACAGTAAGCAAGGTGCTCCGGTGGGATTCTTAGTGCTTGATGCTCATCACGGTTCTCATCCTTGATGCTTGTAGCTTCAAGTGTACAACTCGTTGATGGGTTAGCATCACCTTGACCAAGATTCTACCATCAAAACATAATATGTTAAGACCAAGTAAGAACACAACTCATTTAAGAGTCTTAGATGGATGATGAACCAATGTTACATCATATCCTTAGTCTTAACACAATTACAAGTTACATTTACAACTAAAGCTACAAACTTTACTTCAATCAAGCAAGTATGAACATAATCTAAGTAAAATAAAGTGATGGAATCCTAAGCTATAGAGCTTGGATCCTTTTCACACAAGTTATAAGGTCACAAAGCTAGAAAGCTTGAACCTTTAGTGTTCTTGAAGACCTTGAAGCATAAAGCTTAGATCTTTAAGTTACATGAAGACCATAAACACAAGTTTTGATCTTTATAACAAAATAATGAGATCATAAGTTAGGAAACTTAGATCCAACAAAAGATATGAAGATTCAAGATAGAAAGCTTGCATCTTGGTTGTTCTTGAAGATCTTGAAGCATAAAGCTTGGATCTTTAAGTTACATGAAGATTACAAACACAAGTTTGAATCTTTATAACAAAATAACAAGATTAAAGTTAAAAGATATAGATCTACAAAGTAGGTGAAGATTCAAAGCTAGAAAGCTTGAATCTTCCATGTTCTTGAAGGATTCAAATCCAAGTTTGAATCTACAAGATGTAATCAAGATCAAAGCTAAAAAGCTAGACCCTTTAATGATGATGATGAATTCGAAAATGATAAGAGAAGAAGAAGAATAAATTCAAAAACTTACAAGTTTTAGAGTGAGAAAGACTAGAGAGGAGATACGATAGTAAGTGTGTGTGAAATGTAAATGAGAGCAAGTGTAAAATGGATGGAATAAGGCTTGTATTTATAGGTGAATGAGGGTGAGGGTGGTGGTGATGGCCGTTGGAATGGGAGGGGGACACACTTTTGCTTTTTGGTTAATGGTTGTTTAAAGTTGGTGCTTATGTTAGAATCCCATGCAACATTAAGGATAATACTTGACAAAAATGCTAGCATGTTCCCTCTAATAAATGGGCATTTGTCTTACATATTAATGGGTCACTAGCTATTAATAATTGGGCTAATTAAATAGTCCACAAACTAGTGTAGGGTTGGCTAAGGCTCAACAAGGTAGAAAGTCCAACAAGACTAACTACTAAGCATAAGTAAATTACTACGCGTAATTAAGCATCCAAAACCCCAAGTAATTATTATTATGAAATAAGAATTAAGATTTCGTAGTCATAATATTCCGATTACGACAAAAGTTAAACGTGTACGCAGCACGCAGTTTGTTCGTAACGTCAAGTGACACTAACGGTCATAAAGGCATCCGGTGATCAAGTTAAGTAACCTACGTACTCAAAGGCACGTTTTATCATATAAATGAAAGTAAGCCATGTGTATAAAGATTCCAGAGTATAAAGTAGCACAGTACGCACAAATACGCAGTTTCGCAAAAACCACAAGGCACAAAAACAAGTCGAAAAAGTCGGGTCGTTACAGAATGCATGTATATAGTTTATATTTAACAAACTTTCAGATGTTATATCTCCATCTAAAAAATTACTGAAAAACATCATATACTAGTAAATATAATCGTACAAATAAAAAATACTCATAAAAAAACGGCTACAAACAAACATTATTATTAATATTTTACATATAATCATCTAATAACAAACCAATAGAAACTATGTTTTTGTTATTCTTTTCATCTCATCCTTTTGTTTCTCTATTAGATTCTTCTTCAAAATGTGTAGACTACGATTAATTTCTTCATCAAACATGTTTTCAAATGTTTGATATTCAATGATGATTTGTTTTGCAACTTTTTCGAGTCCTTTGATTGCTTTGGTCTTGTGTACATTCTCACCGCTATATAACAGCTGATCAATCTTTTTCTAAAATCTAGGCATGACTCGTCTTTGCATTCTTGTAGCAATGCTATATTATAAGATATTGGTTCACTATGAATTGTAAACATATGTTGAAAGTATTCCACTCTATTTTGGATCTTTATATAAACTAATTATATAAATATATTATTGATATAAAAGGCTAAACACATAACTAAGTTGTAATATACATAGACCACAAATCGAGACAAAACCGAACTCAAATTGAAAAACAAATTCATAAGAGACTTATCATAGTTATTTTTTTCTTTTCAGTTTTAATCGAATCGAATTCAAATTCTGTTTACATTCTTTAATCCTGAATTCGGTTACAATTTTACGTTTGCTCTGAAAAACCTAATGTCTTCCGAGCTTCTCGGGCAAAAACGGCGACTACAAATTTTCACGTAAAAAAATCTCGTTTCTTGCTCGTTTTTTGATATGTTAATTACTATTATACTCGTTTCATCTGCTATTGTGATTTGACTATATTAGTGATTGGATATGGGAAAGACTTCGGGTGGAAAAAAAGAACTTGTGTTTACAGAACCTCGTATATTAAGGAATATGATGGTTGGATTTAGTACATCGCAGCAATCCAACGAAGTTGAGTCGACATCGGTATCGTTGAACACTGGTGAAGTTCCAGATCTTAATAGTTGTCTGGATGAGAATAACTCTCAAGATGTTCATGCTAAAGCTGATTTATATGTTAACGAGGAGAACTTTAGCGTGCACACGGTCTCAGAATCATCTGATGATGAATCGGTTAAAAACCAGGGGGTGATGGTGTCTTTCCACCATTGAATGTCGTGAATGGGTTTGGGATCCATGTGGAAACAAATAACTCAAACAATGAATTGTTGTGTGGTGCAATAGAAAAGGAGGAGCCTGGCCCTCCTCAGTTGGTGATGAAAAAATCCACAATGTTTTAGGAAAAAAGGTTGATGTGGAACAAGATGAACAAAAAGGTGAACACAACTCAGAGTCTGCATCGAATCGGTCTAGGGATAAGGGTCTAGTTGGTGTTGATCAATATGTTTTCCCTAACCTTGATAACTATAGGAAGGACCCTGGTGATGGTGTTCATGGGACTGTGAAGCCACCTACTATTGACAAGGTTGATTTAACCTCTTCTTATTTGGGTGATGTCAATGGAAATCAAGCCAAGAAAATTATGAAATTCAGGTTTATAGAGCCGGTAGCTACGTTAGATGATAGTGTTGATGTTGAGTTACCATTAGCGTCAGTCCTGGAAGTGAATGAAAGGTATAATAATACACTCTATGGGTACTTTCTCGGTAAACGAGTGGCTTATCCGGTTGTGAAAAATTATGTTACTAATGTATGGAAGAAATTTGGTTTGGAGAAAATAATGATGAACTCTAAGGGTTTCTTCTTCTTTAAGTTTTCTTCGGAAACGGGATTACAAGGTGTGTTAGCATCAGGCCCGTGGATTATTCGTTCAATACCTATCATTCTCAATACATGGTCACCTGATGTTCCATTAACAAAGGAGGACTTAACACGTGTCCCGATATGGGTAAAAATCCATGATATTCCAAAAGCAGGTTTTACTGAGACTGGTTTGTAGTGACCATAACTTTTCCATGTTTATATATATTAAATGAAATTGTTATTTACATGATTAAGTGTTTCCAACATGTTAAGCAATCAAACTTGTTAAGACTTGATTATATATATAGTTAACATGATATTATGATAATCAAGTATCTCATTAGGTATTTTAACAAGGAGTTATATACACAAAATTGAGTTTATTGAATTAAGAAACTCAAAATAATATATATAATGATTATCGTTATAACAACGTCTTACTAAATACATATGAATCATATTAAGATATTGTTACACAATGTTTAATCATGATAAATGATAAGTAAACATGTCATTAAGTGTATTAACAATGAACTACATATGTAAAAACAAGACTACTAACTTAATGATTTCGAAACGAGACATATATGTAACGATTATCATTGTAACAACATTTAACTGTATATATATCATACTAAGATATATTAATATATCATAATATCATGATAATGTAATAATTTAACATCTCTTTAGATATAATAAACAATGGGTTAACAACATTTAACAAGATCGTTAACCTAAAGGTTTCAAAACAACATTTACATGTAACGACTAACGATGACTTAACGACTCAGTTAAAATGTATATACATGCAGTGTTTTACTATGTATTCATACACTTTTGAAAGACTTCAAGACACCTATCAAAATACTTCTACTTAACAAAAATGCTTACAATTACATCCTCGTTCAGTTTCATCAATAATTCTACTCGTATGCACCCGTATTCGTACTCGTAAAAAACACAGCTTTTAGATGTATGTACTATTGGTATATACACTCCAATGATCAGCTCTTAGCAGCCCATGTGAGTCACCTAACATATGTGGGAACCATCATTTGGCAACTAGCATGAAATATCTCATAAAATTACAAAAATATTAGTAATCATTCATGACTTATTTACATGTAAACAAAATTACACATCCTTTATATCTAATCCATATACCAACGACCAAAAACACCTACAAACACTTTCATTCTTCAATTTTCTTCATCTAATTGATCTCTCTCAAGTTCTATCTTCAAGTTCTAAGTGTTCTTCATAAATTCTATAAGTTCTAGTTTCATAAAATCAAGAATACTTCCAAGTTTGCTAGCTTACTTCCAATCTTGTAAAGTGATCATTCAACCTCAAGAAATCTTTCTTATTTACAATAAGATATCTTTCTAATACAAGGTAATACTCATATTCAAACTTTGATTCAATTTCTATAACTATAACAATCTTATTTCGAGTGGAAATCTTACTTGAACTTGTTTTCGTGTCATGATTCTGCTTCAAGAACTTTCAAGCCATCCAAGGATCCTTTAAAGCTAGATCTATTTTTCTCATTTCCAGTAGGTTTATCCACAAAACCTGAGATAGTAATGATGTTCATAACATCATTTGATTCATGTATATAAAACTACCTTATTCGAAGGTTTAAACTTGAAATCACTAGAACATAGTTTAAACTTGTTTGCAAACAAAAGTTAATCCTTCTAACTTGACTTTTAAAATCAACTAAACACATGTTCTATATCTATATGATATGCTAACTTAATGATTTAAAACCTGGAAACACGAAAAACACCGTAAAACCGGACATACGCCGTCGTAGTAACACCGCGGGCTGTTTTGTGTTTGATAATTAAAAACTATGATAAACTTTGATTTAAAAGTTGTTCTTCTGGGAAAATGATTTTTCTTATGAACATGAAACTATATCCAAAAATCATGGTTAAACTCAAAGTGGAAGTATGTTTTTCAAAATGGTCATTAAGACGTCGTTCTTTCGACTGAAATGACTACCTCTTACAAAAACGACTTGTAACTTATATTTATGACTTTAAACCTATACTTTTTCTATTTAGATTCATAAAATATAGTTCAATATGAAACCATAGCAATTTGATTCACTCAAAACGGTTTTAAAACGAAGAAGTTATGGGTAAAACAAGATTGGATATTTTTTTTATTGTTGTAGCTACGGGAATTATTGTAACAATTCTATATAAATCATATCCTAGCTAACTTATATTGTATTATACATGTATTCTAATATATTATGTAATCTTGGGATACCATAGACACGTATGCAAATGTTTTGACATATCATATCGACCCATGTATATATATTATTTGGAACAACCATATACACTCTATATGCAGTAATGTTTGAGTTAGCTATACAGGGTTGAGGTTGATTCCAAAAATATATATACTTTGAGTTGTGATCTAGCCTGAGACGTGTATACACTGGGTCGTGGATTGATTCAAGATAATATATATCAATTTATTTCTGTACATCTAACTATGGACAAGTAGTTGTAGGTTACTAACGAGGACAGCTGACTTAATAAACTTAAAACATCAAAATGTATTAAAAATGTTGTAAATATATTTTGAACATACTTTGATATATATATATATATATGTATATATTTGTTATAGGTTCGTGAATCGACCAGTGGCCAAGTCTTACTCCCGACGAAGTAAAAATCTGTGAAAGTGAGTTATAGTCCCACTTTTAAAATCTAATATTTTGGGATGAGAATACATGCAGTTTTTTAAATGTTTTACGAAATAGACACAAGTAAATGAAACTACATTATATGGGTGAATGATCGAAGCCGAATATGCCCCTTTTGCTTGGTAGCCTAAGAATTAGTAAACCGATCTACTAATTGACACGAATCCTAAAGATAGATCTATTGGGCCTAACGAGCCCCATCCAAAGTACCGAATGCTTTAGTACTTCGAATTCATTTTTATCATGTCCGAAGGATTTTACGGAATGATAGGGGATATTCTTATATGCATCTTGTTAATGTCGGTTACCAGGTGTTCACCATATGAATGATTTTTATCTCTATGTATGAGATGTATATTAAAATATGAAATCTTGTGGTCTATTATTATGATTTGATAATATATAGGTTAAACCTATAACTCACCAACATTTTTGTTGACGTTTTAAGCATGTTTATTCTCAGGTGATTATTAAGAGCTTCCGCTGTTGCATACTAAAATAAGGACAAGATTTGGAGCCCATGCTTGTATGATATTATGTAAAAACTACATTCAAGAAACTTATTTTTTGATGTAATATATTCTTTATAAATAAAATAAAGGTTATGGTTGTTTTAAAAATGAATGCAGTCTTTGAAAAATGTCTCATATAGCGGTCAAAACCTCGTGACGAAATCAATTAATATGGAACGTTTATAATCAATATGAATGGGACATTTCAGTTGGTATCCGAGCGTTGGTCTTAGAGAACCAGAAATTTGCACTAGTGTGTCTTATCGAGTTTGTTAGGATACATTAGTGAGTCTGGACTTCGACCGTGTTTTCTTTAAAAACAATTGCTTAACACTTTTGTTGGAAATTATATATTATTAACATGTAAATATTATGTGATATATTAACCTCTTAATGTGTCTGATATTGTGTGATAGATGTCTACCACTAGTATAAATCCCATCGATTCACCTAATAATAATGAAGAGTCGAATATATTTTGGGAAGATTCACAAATTCCCGAAGAGGAATCGGAAGAAGAGGAACCGGAAGAGGAGGAACCGGAAGAGGAGGAACCGGAAGAGGAGGAACCGGAAGAAGAAGAGGTTTCGGCGGAAGAAATATTGATGCCTATAGTAAATCGATTAAATAAAAGAAAATCCTCAACCAACGGACCAAAGTTAATAATGGTCAATGGTGTTTCCGTCGAGGAAGCAAAATATTGGGAAGATTACCAATTTTCCAATGAATTGGATCCCGATGAGGATTCTGATGATGTTATAGAAATTACCTCGACCCAATTTAATAAAGTGAAAGAAAATAATAAGGGAAAAGGTATAAAAATAGAGAAACTCGATTCCAACCCCGATGAACTTTATATGTATCGGCAACATCCGTATTTCCTAAAATGTAACAATGACCCGGGAACCTCTAAACCACCAGGTTTTTCTAAACCATTGTGGAAAACGACGGCTCGTATTAGAGGAACACCATATATTCCTAGAAAATTAGGAAAACGAACCAAGTCCGAAGAAGAAGAAATTAGTGATTCAGATTAGAGGGTTGTAATCATGTTGTGTATTATATGTATTGTAGTGTGCTTGTACTTTTATGTTCTATGTAAAAATTGCTTGTATTGTTTGTTAATTATCTTTTATGATTCTAATCCTTGTCTATTTTACAGTATAAAAACAAAATGGACGTTAAGGGTAGACAACCGAATATTTTAGAAGATCTACCAGAGGATATGATTGAGGAAATTTTGTCTAGAGTCGGTCAGAATTCATCAGCACAATTAATTATGGCAAAATTAACTTGTCAAACATTTGAAAGACTTTCCAGAAATGCCTTAGTTTATAAAAGGCTTTCCTTTGATAGGTGGGGTATATCACATTGGGGAGACCGTAAGTTAAGCCGTGTTTTCTTTAAAGCGTTAAATGCGGGGAACCCAAATGCAATTTTATGCTACGGGTTAAGAACCTATTTTGACTCAACATATCCCAACATAGGATTTCTTGAATTAGAAAGAGCTTCTAACATGCAACATAAAGAACATGTTATGCTTACGGGTTAGTGATGTTCGCTTCTTACCAAAGTGAGAAAAAGAACATCGGATTGCAGTTTTTAAATAAAACCTTCCCACAAGTGACGGATTCAGTAGTTAGGGTGAGAAACAAGGTTTTTAGATTATTACGGGGCTGTTGGAAATTACGAAATCCTCGTCCTTTTGACAACATTACAACATGTTGCCTAGCCAATGGTCATAACGGTTATTTTCCACAAGACCAAGGATGGGAAGTCGTCTTAGTAAAACCAGAATACATGACCTGTTTCTGGACTTATGAATTTCGTGTCTTTATTTCCTTTGCTGAACAACTTGCGTATTAACTAGATTTATCTTCAAAACTGTCCTATATCAAAGTGTACTATATTTCATGTTATATGTAATATAGCGATGTTGTAAGTTTGAAGAATATTTATATGTGATATATTATTATAATCAGTTTTTTATATGGAATTGTAGTAGTTGAATTGTATATTAGCTACTAAGTATGAACTTAACGGGTAGGTAGTACCCGAATTTAAAATTATAAAACGCTAATATGAAGAAAAAGCTTTTATAAATGAGTTCGTATTATGCTACGAAATACTATTGACTACTCTTAATATTCTGTATGATTTACTCGATTCAGTTGGCTATTTTGAAGGAAATGGCACCGACTACTCGACTCACCATGAATATGAGCGAAGAGGAATTTCGTACCTTTCTTGCTGCAAACATAGCCGCAGTACAGGCTGCGCTACATACCAACAATAACTCTGAATCTAGCAATGCAGCTAACGGCACAAGAAATCAGGTAGGATGCTCCTATAAAGAATTCACTGCCCGCAAACCTTTGGAATTTGATGGAACCGAAGGACCAATTGGATTGAAACAGTGGACCGAGAAAGTCAAATCGGTGTTTGCCATAAGTAAGTGTACTAAAGAGGACAACGTTAAGTACGCTACGCATACCTTCACAGGTACCGCGTTAACGTGGTGGAACACCTATCTTGAACAGGTAGGACAAAATGCTGCTTACGCACTACCGTGGTCGGCATTCAAGCAATTGATGAACGAGCAGTACCGTCCTAGAAACGAAGTCAATAAGCTCAAGGTAGAGCTTAGAGAGTTACGAACACAAGGGTTCGACATTACCACGTATGAACGACGATTCACAGAGTTGTGCCTATTGTGTCCGGGAGCGTTCGAAGATGAAGAAGAGAAGATCGACGCGTTTGTAAAAGGGTTACCAGTAAGGATTCAAGAAGATGTGAGTTCACACGAGCCCGCTTCCATACAAAAGGCAAGTCGAATGGCTCATAAACTCATAAATCAGATTGAGGGAAGAATTAAAGAGCAGGCGGCCGAAGAAGCCAACATGAAACAACTCAAGAGGAAGTGGGAGGAAAACGGTGACAAGAGTCACCAGTACAACAACAATAACAATTACAACCACAATCGCAATAAGTATCCCAACAACCGCAACAACAATCGCAACAATAACCGCAATTCTAACAATAACTACAACAAACATTCCAACAACAACAACAACAACAACAACAACAACAACAACAACTACAACAACCGTTTCAACAACAATAACAATCCCAACAATAACCTCAATAACAACAACGGCAACAAAAATCAAAAATAGCCATGTCATAGGTGTGAAGAAAATCATCAGGGGTTTTGCACGACATTTTGCAACAGGTGTAAAAGAAATGGTCATAGCGCGACAAAGTGTGAGGTCTACGGACCAAAGTTTAACAGAACTAAAGGAACAAATAGTGTCAGAACTAGTAATGCCGGAACGAATAGTGTCGGAGCAAGTAATACCAATGCTGTTTGTTATAAATGTGGAAAACTAGGCCACATTATTAGAAATTGCCCGAATCAGAGGAATACTAATGGGCAGGGCCGTGGAAGAGTTTTCAATATTAATGCAGCAGAAGCACAGGAAGACCCGGAGCTTGTTACAAGTACGTTTCTTATTGACGATAAATCTACTTATGTTTTATTTGATTCGGGTGCGGATAGAAGCTATATGAGTAGAGAATTTTGTGCTAAATTAAGTTGCCCATTGACGCCTTTGGATAATAAATTTTTACTCGAATTAGCAAATGGTAAATTAATTTCAGCAGATAATATATGCCGGGATAGAGAAATTAAACTGGGTGATGAAACGTTTAAGATTGATTTAATACCAGTCGAGTTAGGGAGTTTTGATGTAATAATTGGCATGGACTTGTTGAAGAAGGTAAGAGCAGAGGTCGTTTGTTACAAAAATGTGATTCGCATTATGCGTGAAAAAGGAAAACCTTTAATGGTGTACGGAGAAAAGAACAACGCGAATTTAAATCTTATTAGTAGTTTGAAGGCGCAAAAACTAATAAGAAAAGGTTGTTACGTCATTCTAGCACACATCGAGGAAGTTAAACCTGAAGAAAAGAACATCAGTGATGTTCCCGTCGCAAAAGAATTTTTCGATGTATTTTCGAAAAAATTATCGGGATTACCCCCACATCGATCCGTTGAATTTCAAATAGACCTTGTACCTGGAGCTGCACCAATAGCTCGTGCTCCATACAGACTTGCACCCAGTGAAATGAAAGAATTACAAAGTCAGTTACAGGAACTTTTAGAGCGTGGTTTCATTCGACCAAGTACATCACTATGGGGAAATCCTGTTCTGTTTGTCAAGAAGAAAGATGGTACATTCATGTTGTGTATCGACTACCGAGAGTTGAACAAACTTACCATCAAGAATCGTTACCCATTACCTAGAATTGACGACTTATTTGATCAACTACAAGGCTCGTCGATTTATTCGAAGATCGATTTACGTTCTGGATATCACCAAATGCGGGTGAAAGAGGATGACATTCCGAAGACTGCTTTTAGGACGCGTTACGGTCATTACGAGTTTATGGTTATGCCGTTTGGATTGACTAACGCACCAACTGTGTTCATGGACCTCATGAACCGAGTGTGTGGGCCATATCTTGACAAGTTTTTCATTGTTTTCATCGATGACATACTTATTTACTCGAAGAATGATCAAGAGCACGAAGAACATTTGAGAAAAGTGCTAGAGTTGCTGAGAAAAGAAAAACTGCACGCTAAGTTTTCAAAGTGTGCATTTTGGTTGGAAGAAGTTCAATTCCTCGGTCATATAGTGAACAAAGAAGGTATTCAGGTGGATCCAGCAAAGATTGAAACCGTTGAAAAGTGAGAAACCCCGAAAACTCCGAAACATATACGCCAATTTTTAGGGCTAGCTGGTTATTACAGGAGATTCATCCAATATTTTTCCAAAATAGCAAAACCCTTGACTGCATTAACGTATGAAGGGAGGAAATTTGAATAGAAGGATGAACAAGAAAAAGCGTTTCAATTGTCGAAGAAAAAGTTAACTACGGCACCTATATTGTCATTACCTGAAGGGAATGATGATTTTGTGATATATTGTGACGCCTCAAAGCAAGGTCTCGGTTGTGTATTAATGCAACGAAAGAAAGTAATTGCTTATGCGTCTAGACAATTGAACATTCACGAGCAGAATTATACGACGCATAATTTAGAATTAGGCGCGATTGTTTTTGCATTAAAGACTTGGAGGCATTACTTATATGGGGTCAAAAGTATTATATATACCGACCATAAAAGTCTTCAACACATATTTAATTAGAAACAACTGAACATGAGGCAGTGCAGATGGATTGAATTGTTGAATGATTACGACTTTGAGATTCGTTATCATCCGGGGAAGGAAAATGTGGTAGCCGACACCTTGAGCAGAAAGGACAGAGAACCCATTCGAGTAAAAGCTATGAATATAATGATTCACACTAACCTTACTACTCAAATAAAGGAGGCGCAACAAGGAGTTTTAAAAGAGGGAAATTTAAAGGATGAAATACCCAAAGGATCGGAGAAGCATCTTAATATTCGGGAAGACGGAACCCGGTATAGGGCTGAAAGGATTTGGGTACCAAAATTTTGAGATATGAGAGAAAATGGTACTTAGAGAAGCTCATAAAACCAGATACTCAATACATCCTGGAACGGGGAAGATGTACAAGGATCTCAAGAAACATTTTTTGAAAGGACCCGTCCTAATCCACCTGGACGAAGTCATCAACATTTGGTCCCATTGCGATGATCGGCTCCAAGTAATGTCCTTATATTGAGCAAATGCACAGCGGAAGACTTAATTCGTACCTGAGAATAAACATGCTTTAAAGTGTCAACCAAAAGGTTGGTGAGTTCATAGGTTTATCATAACAATCATTTCAATATGTTAATAGAACACAAGATTTCATAATCATAAACATAATACACTCGCAAGTGTATGTAAAGCATTCTAAGTGGTTGAGCACTTGGTAACCATACTTAACATTTAATCAACGTCGCATATTCCCTTTATTATGAAATCTCACTACACCGTACCAAGTGTAGTCACCAAAACGAAGTACTGTGCAACCGTTGAATACTGGTCGTCCAGTCCGGTTGGGGTTGTCAGGCCCGATAGATCTATCAACAGGATTCGCGTTTACAATACCCATGTAAATAGTAGTTACCAAGCTACAGGGAAATATTCCAGTGGTACAACTCAACGTAGAATATATTTTTAAGTACTTGTGTCTATTTTGTAAACATTTATAAAAGCAGCGCATGTATTCTCAGCCCAAAAATATATATTGCAAAAGTAATTAAAAAGGGAGCAAATGAAACTCACTTTTACCTTGAAGGTATTTAATCCGACTTGGTCTCCGATAGATATCACGAACCTAACCATATATATAATATATCAACATATTTTCTTTTTAAGTAATCGTTACATATATATATACTTTTAATACTTTTAATATTTTCTTAGTCCGTAGTTAGCAGTCCGATGTTAGTGGTCCACAATTAGTTGCTTAAATAAAATAAATAAAGACCCCATCGTATTCGTATTGATCAGAATTAATCTCGACCCATGGTACCATGTTGTCAAATGACGTGTTGTGTACATAAAGTACCGTGTTGTCAAATGACGTGTTGCGTACAATCATGAGGTCTTATGTTTAATCTTCTCGTGTTGTTTACGGGTGGTCCTGAAATATATAAAAGCAAATCATAAGTAATTATATATAAAATATCATATTAATTAGAAAAGATATGATTAATTTACTTTTTCTCCAAATATTTTCGTAGCTAAACTAGCTTCGGATACCCAATCTTGTTTTAGTCGTAGTTTCTTCATTACAACTCCGTTTTTGTTGGTTCAACTTGCCACTTCCTTGGATCGAGTCAAATTTAAAGAATATGAACTTAAAATACCTTAGTTTGTATTCAAAATCATAGGTTATAGGTCAAACTTTGGTTAAACTTATGAAAGTGATCATTTTCCATCATAAAAACAACATTTAATGATCATTTTTCTAAAAATACTTACACTTTGAGTTAAACCATGAAATTTTTATGTGTTAACATATTCATAATAAATATCATTTTTCCAGAACATGAACTTCCAATTAAAAGTTCAAGATGGTTTTTAATTATCCAACCCAAAACAGCCCCCGGTTGCACTCCGACGAAGTAGATTCAGTTTTTAAGATGTTCTTTGTAAAACCAAGTTATATCTTGTTAGGTTAGCATATCATTATGATATATTACAGGTCTTGAAGTGTTTTAAAAATCAAGTTAGAAGGATCTATTTAGTTTGTGAACAAGTTTGAAATCATTCAAACTATGTTCTTGTTGTTAAAATTTTATACCACAAAATAAGATAGCTATATGAATATGAATTGAATAAGATTATGAACAAGGTTACTACCTCAAGTTACTTGGACAAAGTTACGGCAAAAGATAAGAAATAATCTTGGAATCAAAGAGTGGTGGAGTTAGATCAAAAGGTTGGAAGTAAACTTCTTCAAATGTGTGGTTATTTTGATATGTTCTTGAAAGAGTTTTCTTATGGTGTTTAAGGCTTATAATTGAAGCTAAATGATGGGGAAAATGCTTGGAGATGATCAAGTATGAAGTTAGGAGTATTTTGAGAGAGAAATGAGGGTGTAGGTATGAGAAAATGGAGTGAAAAAATGGTGTTCATTTATAAAAACGTTTTTAGTTTATAAAGAAAGAAAAGGATTCCTAATTTTGTTTTCTTACTAATAATTCATACTACTTGACAAATCCTAGTTACCTCATATCTAGGGCAGTAATAATGTTGATTAGGATGTTGATTTGATGTGTATATACCAATAGTAAATACATATAGAAGCTGGGTATGATACGGGTACATATACCCTAAATATACGTATAGAAATCTTGAGGAAACGGAACGAGAATTCAAATATAGCTATATTTTGTGAATATACGTATATTGTTTTATGTATTTAAGTCCTTAAAAAGTGATTAAATACATTATATATACGATACATGTATAAGCATTATATATTATAAGTATATATATCAAAGAATGTTACGTATAGTTATCGTTTTGAAAACTTAAGTTAGTAGTTTCAAAATATACTTATAACTCATTGTCATTAGTACACAATGAGATGTTAAACCATCCTTAGATCATATTAAATATATATAAATACATATATATACACAAACGTATAATTATCGTATGTTATATAGTTCGTGATCTCATCGGTCATATTGAACGGTCAAACGTTGTGTAAAACTCTTTTCAAAAACACAAGTCTCAATAATTTGGATTGCTTATCATGTTGGTATGGTTTAATTTATGTAAATATTAATCTCATAAGTATAATTTGGTCAGAAAATTCCGGGTCATTACAGTACCTACCCGTTAAAGAAATTTCGTCCCCGAAATTTGATAGAGGTTGTTATGGATAACAATAAGAAGGTTTTCATGACAAATATAAAGTGATAATGGAGTTTTATCATCATTGAGTAATGTAGATAAAACGATTCGATTATGCGAAGAATATAAATGAGACTATCGTAAAAGAGTGAGATGAGTAAAATATATTCGTCTTAACCGATGACGTAGTTATGATTGATTTCCGGGATTTAAGGGATTTAAAGAGAATCTTACGTAATAAGATTTGGTTCTTTGGTGATTAAGGAAATCGGGATCTTCTTTGATTATATGCAATAATCTGTTTCGATTGCTCTGTCGGATATTTCACTATAAATTCACCCCTTCGTTTCCTTATTTTCCACGACTCACACCTTCTATTCTTTCTCCCTTGATTCTTACTTTAAAGCATTCATCAATATGCTCCATCCAGTCCTGATTCTTGATATACTCCTAACTTTTATATCTGTCATTCTTCTTTTTCATCTACCACCAGAAGAATCTATTTACTTCTACTATACTCTTGTGTTTATAGTGTTTCTAATTCTCCCGTCTCTCTATATTGCTATCTGCATCTATATACACGGTTTGTAATTTCGGGGTTATTATCGGAGTTTATATTCTTCATTATTTTTCGGAGCTTCTTGCTTTCGTTTTCTCTTCCCGACTTCGAGTCAAGCGAGTAATGGTCCGGAATTCGTAAATATGAAATTCAGAATGAACATAGCTAATGCTCTAAGAAGAAAATGGTAATAGAACGATTTTGATTTATTAAATTACCAGAATACCCTGGAGAAGACCGAGTCATCCAGAAAAATATTCTCTTGATATGTTTAGAGATTAGATAGAATGTAAGAGTCGTGTAAATGGCACATGATGACGGTACTGTGAATCATCATGCTTCATTAGAAACTCAGCATGACTTACTGTAATATAATGACGTTGATCAAGGGTCATTATATTATACTAATCCATGCTTCAGTTCTCAACACTACTTCAAAACATTCATATTTTAAACTCGAAGGTTTCAGAATTTAGAAACTAACATAGTTTCTTTTATGTTGCAGATATTACGGAGAGATAAATGATCTCAGATAAGAATAGTTGTGAAAATATCGCCAGAAATATGGAGGATATTTATAATAGAACATACGAGAATATCTTAGAATTTCTAATATCAATGGATGGTGAAGAAGATTTGTCTGTGAAGGTTTAGAATGAGAAATAAGATGTTTGCTAACGATTTCAGCAGGCACAGAATCATTTGGATTCTTTGAAGGCAAACTTATTCTTTGTGATTTGTCCACGGCTTTCCTTCATAGTTTCGCATAATCCGCTTTTCGGTACTAAATTTTCTATCGAGCGTTCCTAACACTCCTTTCTTTATCATCAAACTTTTGGCCATTAAGATCATCTACAACATGCTGCTTCATCAGCATTTTCAAAGTTAACTGATCTGGGTCATCGGTTATCAAACCGAGGTAGTTTCAGGAGAATTGTGTTTTTAGAATGATTAATCGCTGATGGTAATATTGTGGAATATAAAAGGTTCCTCAGTAACAATAAAGAGTACGCATATATATCGCGGTTATAATAAAGTTGTTTCGGATGAAAAGTCGAAGTTGACTTGCTGGAGCTGTGACAAAATTAGCTACTTTGGAAAGGGATTGCAAAACGATCTTCGGTAATAACAATGTCAAAGGAACTAGAACAGATAATGTCAAACGTTTACTCATATTTCGAGGGTTTTTCAGGTGCATAACTATATGCATCAATCTTTTCTTCCGTAGATGAAGTGCGGTTGGTTTATCCTCTCGATTGAGGTGTTTTTAAGAATCATGATAGATTTGAACGCTGATTGTAATCGTCGAGATACAATGAGGTTTAAGATGAAATCAAGTGGCAATCTTGAAGAAATGTTTAGTTTCATATGTTATAATCAATATTTTAATTCATTTTAATTGTCCAATGTCATTAGTCCACAGTCGATAGTCCACAGTAACAGTCCAATAATTCATATATAGTTTAATATATAATATCGAATTAATTAATATGTGTCGTGACCCGTATACGTCTCAGACTCGATCACAACTCAAACTATATATATTATTGTAGAATCAACCTCAACCCTATATAGAGAACTCGATCATTACTGCATATAGAGTGTCTATGGTGATTCCAAATAATATATATAGATGCATCGATATGATATGTCAAAACATTGTATACGTGTCCCGATATTTAAAGTGCGTAAAATAATTACAGAAATTAAATGACGATAAATAAAAGTGCGATAATTAAATTGCGATAAATAAACTGCGATAAATAAAATGTAATCAGTTAGCTAGGAACAGTTAGCTGGAACAGCTAGCGTGAATTCTTAACAAAATTTTTCATAGTTAATTTGTTTGTTTCTAACAGATTTTATTTTGTCATATGTTTTCTTCATATGCCACTTGTTGGATTCTGGGAAGTCAAAATCCAAATATGAAATTGAATGAAAATGGTTATTCTGCGGTGAACGGATACGTATATCGGTGGTTGTAAGTAGGATAGTAAATGACTGTTGAATCAGCTTCGACGAATGTACAATGTAACTTATTAAGATGAAATCTAATTATTCCTCGGGTATTACCTACCCGTTAAAAAAAAATTTCACCATTAATATTTTGTACAAAAGAACTTTTAATTACAATCTTTATGAAAACATATATACATATATATTTTCTTCAGATGAAATCATGAATTTAATGAGTTAATATGATATTAATCTCATTTGCTTTTCTGTTTGAGCTAGAATAAGAAATCTCTAAAACTTTTTGAAACCACATATTCTTCGCAGAATATCAATGAAGTTATGGATCAATACTTCATCGTTCATTATTGTTGGTACTCCTTGGTATCTATGGTGCGTATGATGTTGATGTTTGTGGGACAGATTATGATGTCGAGACGTGTGATGCGGATGTTGTTTGTTAGTGGTGATGATGGTATTGTTGATGTTATTGATGGTGGTGCTAATTATGCTACTGGTGCTGCTGCTGGTGTTTGCAACCTTCGCACCATGTTCTCCAAAGTCGTCACGCGAGCGCGAAGTTCGTTAACTTCTGCTAGTACACCGGGATGATTGGCGGTTGGAGCGAGCGAATGAACAAGATTTGTAATATGGGATAGTATATAATCGTGATGAGATACTCTAGAAATGAGAGAGAAAATGGTGTTTTGAATAGGTTCGCCGGTAAGTGCTTCAGATTCATCGCCAAGAGGGCAATTTGGTGGATGGAATGGATCACCTTCTTCTTGTCTCCAGTGATTTAGTATATTACGAACCCATCCCCAATTCATCCAGAATAGATGATGGGAAATTGGTTGATCCATTCCGGTGACGCTGCTTTCGGAGCCCGAATGGAAGTCCATATCGGCATAACTGTCGGAATCTGAAGAATTCGAACTAGATGCGGAATCCATCTTGTATAATGGGGAAAATGAATTTTTGGTATGGAATAGATTATAGGAGTTAGATTTGGTACTCTTCAATACATAATTTACATATGTATATATAATACCAAAATCCCGTAAATTACGGAGAATCTTTGAAAAGGTATCAGTCAAAGTTCACAATAACAGATATGCTAAGATAAGAATTCGTCTATACACTATCAATGCAGTAAATGCAGTAAAACGTGTCTAGACTTATGAATGATAAGCAGGTAATTTCCTAAGGATGATAAGCAGATGATTCCCGACTAGAAATGATAAGCAAAACTTTTGACATGTAGACATGGTCGAAGTCCAGACTCATTAATGCATCCTAACAACTACTAGTTAGACACACTAATGCAAGACCTGGTTCGCTACGACCACCGCTCTGATACCAACTGAAAGGACCCGTCCTAATCCACCTGGACGAAGTCATCAACATTTGGTCCCATTGCGATGATCGGCTCCAAGTAATGTCCTTATATTGAGCAAATGCACATCGGAAGACTTAATTCGTACCTGAGAATAAACATGCTTTAAAGTGTCAACCAAAAGGTTGGTGAGTTCATAGGTTTATCATAACAATCATTTCAATATGTTAATAGAACACAAGATTTCATAATCATAAACATAATACACTCGCAAGTGTATGTAAAGCATTCTAAGTGGTTGAGCACTTGGTAACCATACTTAACATTTAATCAACGTCGCATATTCCCTTTATTATGAAATCTCACTACACCGTACCAAGTGTAGTCACCAAAACGAAGTACTGTGCAACCGTTGAATACTGGTCGTCCAGTCCGATTGGGGTTGTCAGGCCCGATAGATCTATCAACAGGATTCGCGTTTACAATACCCATGTAAATAGTAGTTACCAAGCTACAGGGAAATATTCCAGTGGTACAACTCAACGTAGAATATATTTTTAAGTACTTTTGTCTATTTTGTAAACATTTATAAAAGCAGCGCATGTATTCTCAGCCCAAAAATATATATTGCAAAAGTAATTAAAAAGGGAGTAAATGAAACTCACTTTTACCTTGAAGGTATTTAATTCGACTTGGTCTCCGATAGATATCACGAACCTAACCATATATATAATATATCAACATATTTTCTTTTTAAGTAATCGTTACATATATATATACTTTTAATACTTTTAATATTTTCTTAGTCCGTAGTTAGCAGTCCGATGTTAGTGGTCCACAATTAGTTGCTTAAATAAAATAAATAAAGACCCCATCGTATTCGTATTGATCAGAATTAATCTCGACCCATGGTACCATGTTGTCAAATGACGTGTTGCGTACATAAAGTACCATGTTGTCAAATGACGTGTTGCGTACAATCATGAGGTCTTATGTTTAATCTTCTCGTGTTGTTTACGGGTGGTCCTGAAATATATAAAAGCAACTCATAAGTAATTATATATAAAATATCATATTAATTAGAAAAGATATGATTAATTTACTTTTTCTCCAAATATTTTCGTAGCTAAACTAGCTTCGGATACCCAATCTTGTTTTAGTCGTAGTTTCTTCATTACAACTCCGTTTTTGTTGGTTCAACTTGCCACTTCCTTGGATCGAGTCAAATTTAAAGAATATGAACTGAAAATACCTTAGTTTGTATTCGAAATCATAGATTATAGGTCAAACTTTGGTTAAACTTATGAAAGTGATCATTTTCCATCATAAAAACAACATTTAATGATCATTTTTCTAAAAATACTTACACTTTGAGTTAAACCATGAAATTTTTATGTGTTAACATATTCATAATAAATATCATTTTTCCAGAACATGAACTTCCAATTCAAAGTTCAAGATGGTTTTTAATTATCCAACCCAAAACAGCCCCCGGTTGCACTCCGACGAAGTAGATTCAGTTTTTAAGATGTTCTTTGTAAAACCAAGTTATATCTTGTTAGGTTAGCATATCATTATGATATATTACAGGTCTTGAAGTGTTTTAAAAATCAAGTTAGAAGGATCTATTTAGTTTGTGAACAAGTTTGAAATCATTCAAATTATGTTCTTGTTGTTAAAATTTTATACCACAAAATAAGATAGCTATATGAATATGAATTGAATAAGATTATGAACAAGGTTACTACCTCAAGTTACTTGGACAAAGTTACGGCAAAAGATAAGAAATAATCTTGGAATCAAAGAGTGGTGGAGTTAGATCAAAAGGTTGGAAGTAAACTTCTTCAAATGGGTGGTTATTTTGATATGTTCTTGAAAGAGTTTTCTTATGGTGTTTAAGGCTTATAATTGAAGCTAAATGATGGGGAAAATGCTTGGAGATGATCAAGTATGAAGTTAGGAGTATTTTGAGAGAGAAATGAGGGTGTAGGTATGAGAAAATAGAGTGAAGAAATGGTGTTCATTTATAAAAACGTTTTTAGTTTATAAAGAAAGAAAAGGATTCCTAATTTTGTTTTCTTACTAATAATTCATACTACTTGACAAATCCTAGTTACCCCATATCTAGGGCAGTAATAATGTTGATTAGGATGTTGATTTGATGTGTATATACCAATAGTAAATACGTATAGAAGCTGGGTATGATACGGGTACATATACCCTAAATATACGTATAGAAATCTTGAGGAAACGGAACGAGAATTCAAATATAGCTATCTTTTGTGAATATACGTATATTGTTTTATGTATTTAAGTCCTTAAAAAGTGATTAAATACATTATATATACGATACATGTATAAGCATTATATATTATAAGTATATATATCAAAGAATGTTACGTATAGTTATCGTTTTGAAAACTTAAGTTAGTAGTTTCAAAATATACTTATAACTCATTGTCATTAGTACACAATGAGATGTTAAACCATCCTTAGATCATATTAAATATATATAAATACATATATATACAAAAACGTATAATTATCGTATGTTATATAGTTCGTGATCTCATCGGTCATATTGAACGGTCAAACGTTGTGTAAAACTCTTTTCAAAAACACAAGTCTCAATAATTTGGATTGCTTATCATGTTGGTATGGTTTAATTTATGTAAATATTAATCTCATAAGTATAATTTGGTCAGAAAATTCCGGGTCATTACATTTTTGGTGGCCGGGTATGAAATTCGATGTTGCTAAATACGTAGGAGAATGTTTGACGTGTTCTAAGGTCAAAGCTGAGCATCAGAAACCATCAGGTCTACTTCAACAATGCGAAATCCCGGAATGGAAATGGGAAAACATTACCATGGATTTCATCACTAAATTGCCAAGGACTGCAAGTGGTTTTGATACTATTTGGGTAATAGTTGATCGTCTCACCAAATCAGCACACTTCCTGCCAATAAGAGAAGATGACAAGATGGAGAAGTTATCACAACTGTATTTGAAGGAAGTTGTCTCCAAACATGGAATACCAATCTCTATTATCTCTGATAGGGATGGCAGATTTATTTCAAGATTCTGGCAGACATTACCGCAAGCATTAGGAACTCGTCTAGACATGAGTACTGCCTATCATCCACAAACTGATGGGTAGAGTGAAAGGACGATACAAACGCTTGAAGACATGCTACGAGCATGTGTTATTGATTTCGGAAACAGTTGGGATTGACATCTACCGTTAGCAGAATTTTCCTACAACAACAGCTACCATTCAAGCATTGAGATGACGCCGTTTGAAGCACTTTATGGTAGAAAGTGCAGGTCTCTGATTTGTTGGAGTGAAGTGAGGGATAGACAGATTACGGGTCCAGAGATAATACAAGAAACTACCGAGAAGATCATCCAAATTCAACAACGGTTGAAAACCGCCCAAAGTCGACAAAAGAGCTACGCCGACTGATGTGTGCAGAGGTGTATACGAAATAGTTATATTTTTACTACGAAATACTATTAAATACGATACAATTTTACACAAGTTATTTATTTATTTATAGATGGATATACCTAAACCTTGCTACAACACTTATAGGCAGTGTACCTAATCGTACAGTAGTGTAGTTTTTAGTAAGTCCGGTTCGTCTACAGGGAACTAGCCAAGTTTAACGCTATATTTTTAAAACTATATTTGTATATAAATATATATATAAGTAGTATTATTACTATAAAAGGGGGTTTTTACCGTTTAATGATCGGTTTGTAGATTTTATGTCTTAAGTCGCAGTTAAAACCTAATGTAAAATATTAAAAATAAATATAACTTAATTTAGAGCGTAAAGTAAATGACAATAATTAAAGAACGATAAATAAAATTGCGATAAATAAAATGACGATAAATAAAAGTACGATAATTAAAAAGTACGATAATTAAAAGTGCGATAAATAAAATGACAGTAAATAAAAGTGCGATAAAATATGAAATAAAGAAATTATACTTATTTAAACTTCCGTAATCATGATGTTCGACGTGTTAATTTTAGTTTATCACCATGGGTTAATTGTCCTTTGTCCTCGATTATTCGATATGTCCATACGGTTTTGTCCATAATAGTCCATCAGTCATAAATATAAAGTGCGAGAGTCTTCGTCAAATTATCCTTATACCCGAAGTCAAATATTCCAACTAATTGGGGATTTGAATTGTAACAAGGTCTTAATACTTTGTTTAATGAATACACCAGGTTATCGACTGCGTGTAATCCAAGATTTTATTACTTTGGTAACAATTACACCAATTACCCTTGTATGTAATTCACCCCTGTTTCAACAAGTCTATTGATTATTAATCCATCCCCGTGTCCGGTCAAATGAATAATTATTGGTATTTATAGATATCCCGCCCACCGTACCCAGTCAAGCGTATGTGGTTATATATAAATACGTCAAATTATAAGTCTATATATTAAATTAACGAGGTATCATTTAGTTAATATAAAGTCCATTAATAGCCCATAGTCTAATTTCCACAAGTGTCGTTCTTTTGTCCAAACCTCAATTATGGTACAAAGCCCAATAACCCCGTTTTTAATATTTAGCCCAACATCACGATTACTTCGGTTTAAATAAGCATAATAATAACTTAGCTACGAGACATTAATTTAAAAAGGTTGAACATAACTTACAATGATTAATAATAGCGTAGCGTTACACGGACAGAATTTCGACTTATACACTTACAACATTCGCCACTATAACCTTATTATTAAACTTTAATATTAAAATTATAATTAAAATTAAAATATAAATATATTTGAGAGTAAGAGAGATTGAAAAATTATGAGTATAAATTCGGCCAGAATTCGTTGTATTTAAAGAATGTGGCCTGCTACAGTAACTCATGCGGTCGCATGAGTTTTGTGCCTTCTGGCCATACGATCGCATGGCGATCATTTCCTGGTCACATACTTTTTGGCTCCTAGCTTGTCGACATGTTTATTTAATATATATATATATATATAATATATATATAATTTTATATAATTATATATATATTATATTATATTCATGTGCATAGTTAATTTGTAATTTTAGCTCCGTTGCGTCGCGCGTTAAGAGTTGACTCTGGTCCCGATTCCGGATTTTCGAACGTCCTTTCGTACTATTTAATATCTTGTACTTTGCGTTTCGCGGCTCGTACTCTTGTAACTTTTAGACGTTTCTCATCAATAATTTGAACCACTTTGATTGTACTTTGTACTTTTTAGCTTTTTCGTCGTTTGCGTCTTTAATTCGTCGAATCTGTCTTTTGTCTTCACCTTTTATTATTTAAATGAATATCACTTGTAAATAGAACAATTGCAACTAAAAGCTTATCTTTCTTGAGTGATAATGTTATGAAAAATATGTTCGTTTTTAGCATTATCAAATATTCCCACACTTGAGCGTTGCTTGTCCTCAAGCAATATAGTCTTGAAAAAAAAATACTAGAATCACTTCTTTATTCTTCACACTTTGTACATCAGTGATTTCGATTTAGCGGTATGAACAATAATAGTAACGTTGTGGTTTACAGTCCCACATGACTATGAAAATTTAGATCCTTAAGGAAATTGGATCTTTATGAAAAATTTGATCTTTTGAAAATTAAATCTAGCTTTTACCCTAGATAAGTTTTCCGGAATTACCCTTCACCGGTGTTTGAAAATTGTTTTTGTGGGTTTGGTGGGTTTCAGATTTGAAAATTTTAGCTCAAAACTTGCGGTTTTGTGTCACCCACTTGCTAACCTTGTATTGGGAAAGCAACACGTCCAGTATACTTGCTCCGTATATTACCTTTCGGTAAACTACCGTCCGGTTGTATAGGAAAGCGCTGAACAAGCAACTGTTGAGGCAATGTCCCGTGACATGCTTTTGATTATGGTCTATAACATTTCGGATGCAATTACTATCCTTTGTAGGAGCAATAGTAAAGATCACCCTACAGTTTTTCGGTGTGGCACAAGGTCCTGTCTTTGACCATGCTATGCAACCACCGTTCTTACGGTTGACACCCGATTTGGTTCAGGTGACCTAATGAATTCCGGGTGAATTCCTAAGATTTTACGTTCAATGGTAATGAACGCATTAAAAATGGGTTTTCAGAAAACAAATCGGTTTGTTTCCTTTTACTTTAGGTAGAGGTAGTTTCGGTATGTTTACCTAGTCCGTCCGTCGACAAAATTTTAAAATTTGTCATTTTAAAGTAATTGTTTTAAAAGCAAAGATTTCCGGGGTCTTTTTAATGTTTTTGGCATACTTTAGATCAATAAGATTAAAAATAATTATAACAAAATTTCTCGTCCCGCCCTTGAGTAAAGCAATTTCGGTTCAACTACCTAGTCTTCAACTCACGACGAATTTTAGAAATCATATTTTTAACTTAATGAAATAAAGTAAATTTTACAAACTTATATTAAAAATTTTAGTTTTTTAAAATATTTAAAAACTTAAATATATTGGTTTTAAAAATTTACAATAATAATATAATATTAATTTAAAAACAAAGTAAAAATTAAAATTAAAAATCTTTTTGGTCTTTATCCCACTTTAATCAATCAAATATTATCAAAAATATACGCCCCTCTTTTGGGTAAAGTAATTTCGGCTAAATTACCTAGTTTTACTCCTGACGAATTTCTGAAATATTTTTAGATTGATTGATTAAAGATATTTATACCTTAAGAATAAATGGTAAATTTCGCAGTGATGTAATAAATTTTTGTATGATATTAATAATTTTGGTTTCGGATACCTAATTTTATTGAATATCAATTTAATACTTTATAGCGAACGATTCAGCGTTTATTATCAAAAGGTTAAAAGCAATAAAAATAAAAATAAAAACTGTACATACTTACCTATGAGAAAGAATTCTCAGAGACCTACTTTAGCTGACTCATAAGAGAGTCGTGTGATTTGGTTTTCTATAGCTACATAAGCGTAACCTCGATTCTTCAATAACTTTTCTTCTAAATATATGAACGGTCCTTCTCTGCATAGAGTAACAAATTTGGTATTTGAATATGTTTGATTGTTCGAACATTTACCTTAGTGTGACCATTTCTCGCATTTATGACATCTTTCAAGGTGCCGTGCTCTTCTTTTTGTTGCGGATTTTGATTTTCCTTTACCAAAATGTGTCTTATGATGATCTTTCCTTAGTTCTTTCCTTACTTCGTCACATTTGCCTCTTATTACTGAAACTAGGTCACTCGGTAGTGTGTCATTATTACGTTTAGTAATCAAAGCGTGTAACATTAGACCATGGTTCAAATCAAAAGAATTCTTCATCTCGTAAAACCTAAAAAAATAAAAATTCAGAATGGGGGGAGAAGACTAGTTCTTTAGGATCTGCTAGGGAAAGACCATTCGGATTCCATTCTCGGAAACTACACGAAAACAGAATATCTAATTCTAACAGAAATATATATTATCCTTAAAAGACTTGATTGTTCCCACACTTAGTTAGATGTGATGTCGAAATTGTGATTAACTTCGTTTTTAATTAGACTATCAACAACTTGTATATCTCTGATTTTTACTTCAAGCCAATTGTTGATTTCCTCTGTAACTTTCACAAATTCAACTAACATTGCCTTTTCTTTAGGCAACAGATTGGATACTAATCGGTTACATAACTTAATGTAATGACCCGGAAAATTTCGACTTATTTAAACCAATTCTCTATATGATTTAATATTATGTAAATATATATATATATATATATATATATATATATTATAAGATGTACAAGTAAAACACTAATTGCGACTGTAAAAACGACTTTGCTACAGTAAAACACTATTTGTTACAGTAAAACACCATTTGCTACAGTAAAACCGTATTTTGCTACAGTGTTACAGTGAAAACGACTTTGCTACAGTGATTTGCTACAGTAACACTATTTGCTACATTAAACACTATTTGCTACAGTAACACTATTTGCTACAGTGCACTATTTGATGTTGACGAACTAGAAAACAAGCAGAAATGAGCTGTTCAGCCTAGCCATGCGATCGCATGGCAAAAGCACTGAAAACCCATGCGATCGCATGGGGACCAAAAACACTATTTGCTACAGTAAATATTATGTCGACGAACTAGCAAACAAAACGCCATGCGATCGCATGGCAAAAGCACTGAAAACCCATGCGATCGCATGGGGACCAAAATCAGGAAACATGCCTATAAAAGGCAGTTTACTCGACGAAGTATTTACTTAATTTTTTTTCTTCTCTCAAAATTTATATTTATATTATAATTATAATTTTAAATTTAAGTTTAATAATAATAAGCTATATACGAGGGTGTTTTTAATTCGGGTTTCAAACCGTTTTAAAATAAGAAAATATTGGGTATTGTTCTTGAATCCAAGGCTAACCACACAGTCGTCTACCATCATTACGTCTACGCAATTTGCCTACAATATTGAGTCTCAATATTGAACCGTGAGTTTATAGTCTCCCTTTTTAAATACTTTAAATATTTTTGGGTTGAGAATACATGCAATTTATTTTAAACGCAATAAGACACAAGTACATACTAAATTCTACACTGAGTTAAACCGAAAATCCCTTAGCTTTGGTAACTAGTAGCTGCCAGTACATAGGATATGGACTGGTGGGCGCGAATAATTGTATATGGATCCATAGGGCTTGACATCCCCGTCCGAGCTAAAGCGCTAGCCTTTTAACGGACGTATGTTATTTGAGTTTAAGACACGTTGGTTTGCGTGTATTAAAATGAATGGGGTAATTATCACTATAGCGTTAAGTTTAGTTACCAGGGTGCTCTGTTACGTAGAATCTATTGATAAACTTTTGATGAAATCTTGTGGTCTATCTTTATATATGTTTATGACTCGAGCAATTAAACCTATAACTCACCAACATTCGTGTTGACTTTTTAGCATGTTTTATTCTCAGGTCCTTAGACTGCTTCCGCTGTGATGTGCTTGTTGCCTGCATGGAGTCTCTCATGCTTTATACAAAGTTTATTGCATTCAAAATAAAACTGCGTTGTGTAATAAATAATTGGACTGTGATGTCAACCTGTAAATTAAAGACTTATGTATTTTGGGGTTTTGCTTATACCTAAGCACTCGCCCACATGTTTATAACTTTCTATGTTTAGAAAGTCACTTATTTTAATGAATGCAATATTTTATCAAAACGTATCATATAGAGGTCAAAACCTCACTGTGGAATCAATGATTAACGTGCCGCGTCAATAGCGATTTTGACGGATCGTTACACTTAAAGTTCCCCTTAATCCTAGCATCTTGAATCCGTTTATAAAGTTTCTTCGTTGAACTGTTGAAAACGGGTTCATCTAATTTAGTATCAACAACGGGGTTCTTTGTTATCAGGTCATCATTGGTTGTTGCTTCATCTTCCCCACACTTAGGCATTTTTATTGGTTCAACAGTTTTGGTTGGTGGAGATCTAAACTTTCGGTTCACAAAGGTGACCGATTTGTCACCATCCCTAAGTATCATTCTACCTTCTCTTAAATCAATGAACGCCTCGGTGGTTGCTAAAAATGGGTGACCTAAAATTAGAGGAATATCAAGGTCTTCCTCCATATTAATAACTATGAAGTTTACAACAATGGTCAAACTTCTCACTTTAACAAGTAAATTGTTTGCGATTCCAACCGGGTGATTAATGGTTTGATCAAATAATTGAACACCTATTCTGGTTGGTCTTAATTTACCCACACCTAATCTTTTGTATAAGGAAAGAGGCATAACATTTGCACTTGCTCCTAAATCTGCGAGTCCATTATACATAGCACCATCATTAAGTAAGCAAGAAATAATAAATTCACCTGGGTCTCCTACTTTAGTAAGTAGAGTTGGGTTGTTAACCTTTTCCGGGTGATCTTTTCTTGGTTCTTTCACTTCTACTTGAACTTCTTGTTCACATTTTTCTTCGTTTCTTAGAATGGGTGGTTTGTATAGGAATTCTTCTTCATCACTCCAATTTGAAGCTTCCCCGTCTTCCAATTTTGATTTTTCATATGTTGTTGATAACATATTTATGTTTTCATTCTGAGGGTTATCTTGGGTTGTGAAATTATGATTGACTTCATTGTCAACTTCCATCGGACCATGAATGTAATGTTTAACTCTGAGACCATTAACTTTAAATTCAATCCCATTTGAATTTATTAACTCTATTGTTCCGTATGGGAAAACTCTTTTGACTATGAATGGTCCAGACCATCTTGATTTCAATTTTCCAGGAAATAGCTTGAATCGTGAATTGAAAAGAAGAACTCTGTCTCCTTCTTTAAATTCTTTTGAACTTCTGATTCTTTTATCATGCCATTTCTTCGTTCTTTCTTTATAGATTAACGTATTTTCATATGCTTCATGTCTTAATTCTTCTAATTCGTTTAATTGACTTAACCGTAGACGTCCGGCTTCATGCAAATCAAGATTACATGTCTTCAAAGCCCAAAATGTTTTATGTTCAATTTCTACTGGAAGATGACATGCTTTTCCGTAAACGAGTCTAAAAGGTGTGGTTCCAATTGGAGTTTTGTAGGCTGTTCTAAAAGCCCAGAGTGCATCCTCCAATTTTATGGACCATTCCTTCGGATTTGATCCTACGGTTTTCTCTAGAATACGTTTTAATGCTCGGTTGGTATTTTCAACTTGTCCACTTGTTTGTGGATGATAAGCGGTAGAGATTTTATGAGTTACTCCATATCTTTTGAGAACTTTCTCAAGTTGATTATTACAAAAATGAGTACCCCGATCACTTATTAAAGCTTTCGGTGTTCCGAACCTTGCAAAAAGACGTTTTAAAAAGTTGACTACAACTCGTGCATCGTTAGTTGGAAGAGCTTGTGCTTCCGCCCATTTAGATACATAATCAATGGCAACGAGAATGTAGAGATTATTATGAGATTTTGGAAATGGACCCATAAAGTCAATACCCCAAACGTCAAATACTTTACATACTTGAATGAAATTTTGTGGCATTTGATCACGTTGACTTATTTTCCGGCCCTTTGACATGCATCACAGGATTTGCAACGAAGGTGTGCGTCTTTGAAAATTGTAGGCCAATAGAATCCAGCATCGTAAACTTTTCTTGCTGTAAGTTGAGGCCCATAATGCCCTCCTGTTGGTCCTGTGTGACAATGGTTTAAGATTTGACTAGCTTCATCTCCGAATACACATCGGTGTATTATTCCATCAGGACAACTTTTAAACAAATGTGGATCTTCCCAGAAATAGTGTTTTATATCACTAAAGAATTTCTTTCGTTTTTGGTACGACAACCCTTTTTCAAGGAATCCACGTACTAAGTAGTTTGCATAGTCTGCAAACCATGGAATTTCATTATAATCGATCTTCAAAAGATATTCATCAGGAAAGTTATCTTGTATAGGCAATTCATTTAGAACTTCTAATTCGGGATTCTCAAGACGAGAAAGATGATCAACGGCGAGATTCTCTGCTCCCTTTTTATCTCGGATTTCAATATCGAACTCTTGTAAGAGTAAGATCCAACGGATTAATCGTGGTTTAGCATCTTGTTTCGAAAATAGGTATCTAAGAGCAGAATGGTCGGTATAGACCACCGTTTTAGCTAGAACGATATATGAACGAAATTTGTCAAAAGCAAAGACAATAGCAAGGAGTTCTTTTTCAGTAGTTGTGTAATTCGTTTGTGCTCCTTGTAACGTCTTACTAGCGTAATAAATAGGTTGAAATCGTTTTTCAATCCTTTGTCCTAAAACGGCTCCCATTGCAAAATCACTTGCATCGCACATGAGTTCAAATGGTAGATTCCAATTTGGAGTTATCATGATCGGCGCATTAGTGAGTTTTTCTTTAAGAATATTAAAAGATTTGATGCATTCATCCGAAAAGATGAATGGAGCATCCTTTTCTAGGAGTTTATTCATAGGAGTGGCAATTTTAGAAAAATCTTTTATGAAACGTCAGTAAAAACCGACATGCCCTAGAAAACTCCTAACTCCTCTAACATTGGTGGGATGTGAAAGTTTAGCAATTACATCTACTTTAGCTCTATCCACTTCAATTCCTTCCTTTGAAATTTTATGACCAAGAACGATGCCTTCTTTAACCATGAAATGGCATTTCTCCCAATTAAGTACTAGATTTAATTGTTCGCATCTAATAAGCATTCGTTCAAGATTAACTAGACATGATTCAAAAGTATCACCGAAGACTGAAAAGTCATCCATGAAAACTTCCATGCATTCTTCTATCATGTCATGAAAAATCACCATCATGCACCTTTGAAAGGTTGCAGGGGCATTGCAAAGTCCAAATGGCATGCGTTTATAAGCAAAAGTACCATAAGGGCACGTGAACGTGGTTTTCTCTTGATCCTCGGGTGCTATTGGAATTTGAAAATATTCGGAAAAACCGTCAAGAAAACAATAGTAATTGTTTTCGGCTAATCTTTCCAACATTTGATCAATGAAAGGTAAGGGAAAGTGATCTTTTCTGGTGGCGTCATTTAATTTTCTATAATCAATACAAACACACCATCCTGTTACAGTCCTAGTAGAAATAAGCTCATTTTTTTCATTTGTGATGACAGTCATGCCACCCTTCTTAGGTACACATTGAACTGGGCTTACCCATGGACTATCAGAGATTGGATAAATTAAACCTGCATCTAGCAGTTTAATAATTTCTTTCTTAACAACATCTTGCATATTTGGATTTAGTCTTCATTGGCATTGCCCATACGTTTTATGACCTTCTTCCATAAGGATTTTATGTGTGCAATACGAAGGACTTATGCCTTTAATGTCATGAATCTTCCATGCAATAGCTGGTTTATGAGCTTTTAGCATAGAAATGAGTTGAGATTTTTCATTTTCAGTAAGAGAAGATGATATTATTACAGGTAATTCAGATTCACCATGTAAATAAAAGTATTCTAAATGGTTTGGAAGTGGCTTTAACTCTAATGTCGGTGGTTCTTCTATCGATGATTTGTATCGATATCTGTCTTCTTATTTTAGCATTTGAATTTCTTCTGTTGTTGGTTCATATCCATTAGCCATGAGTGTAGCTAACATTTCAGCTTCATCAATTGGTTCAGTTCCTTCTCATAAAGAACATTCTCTTGTTCCTTGTAATTCTGGAAATTCTTCTAACAATTCTGCATGTGCATCTATAGTTTGAATATAATAACATGTATCATCTGCAGATTGCGGTTGTTGCATGGCTCTATCAACAGAAAAGGTAACACTCTCGTCCTCTATACTTAGGGTCAGTTTCTTACCAAACATGTCTATTATTGCTTTAGCCGTGTTTAAGAATGGTCTTCCTAATATGAGAGGAACTCGAGAATCTTCTTCCATGTCCAGAATAACAAAATCTACTGGAAATACTAAAGTATCAACTTTAACTAGCATGTTCTCCATTATCCCTCTAGGATATTTTACTGATCGATCGGCTAGTTGTATGCTTATTCGTGTAAGTTTCAATTCTCCGAGATCTAGTTTAGAGTATAATGAATACGGCATTAAATTTATACTAGCACCTAAATCTGCCAATGCTTCTATTGAACTAAGACTACCCAGAAAACATGGAATTGTCAAACTTCCTAGATCTGATAATTTTTCTGGTATCCTATTCAACAGCACTGCAGAACAATTTGCATTCATAGTAACAGCCAAGAGTTCTTCCATTTTCTTTCTATTTGTGATTAGATCTTTTAGAAATTTAGCATATCTAGGCATTCCTGAAATCACATCAATGAAAGGAAGATTTACATTTATTTGTTTAAATATATTCAAGAATTTAGATTGCTCGGCTTCAAGTCTTTCTTTTCTCATTTTACTCGGGTAAGGAAGTGGTGGTTGGTATGGTTTAACATAAGGTTTAGCCTTAACTGTGTTATCTTCATTAACCTTTTCAACTACCGGTTCTTTTTCCTTATCTTGCTCAGGCTGTGGTGCCTGTGGAGTAGGAATAGAGTCATCAGAAATTACAGGTATTTCAGGTGGTTTAAGTGTAATACCACTTCTTGTGGTAATAGCTTTAGCTGTTTCATTCCGGGAGTTAGCATTTGTATCGCTAGGTAGACTTCTCTGTTTTCTTTCACCTATCAACCTTGCTAGGTTGTTTACTTTTTGTTCCAAATTTTGAATAGAAGCTTGTTGATTTCTAAATGCTTGAGCATTTTGTTCATTGGTTTGTTTCTGAGATGTGAAAAACTGCGTTTGAGATTCAACTAGCTTTGCATCATATCTTCTAAATTTGGCTTTTTATCATCAGTTTGTGGTGGTTTGTTTTGAAAAATAGGTCTTTGCTTATTGTAAGCATTATTAGATACTTGTTGATTGCTAGAACCTTGTTGGTTGTTGTATGGAATATTTTGGTTATAATTCTGATTTTGATTGTAGATTGGTCTTGGCGGTTGATAATTATTCTGATAATTATTTCCAAGCCTTTGGTTCATGTATGAAACATTCTCTCTTTGTTCCATTGTTTGTTCAATACTGAAACCATCTTTTGTCAAATGTGTTCCTCCACACTGCTCACAACTAATTCGTATTGAGTGAATATCCTTAGTCATCTTTTCCATTCGTCTCTCGACAGCATCTATCTTTGCAGAAATGGAATCAAAGTCATGGCTAGAATTGGCTCTAGCCACTTTAGATGATCTCACGATATATTTTTCTTGATGCCACTTATGTGAGTGGGATGCTGTGTTATCAATGATCTTGTAAGCTTCAGTTGCATTTTCTTGATAATGGAACCACCAGCTGCTATATCAATGTCTTTTCTTGTAGTGATGTCGCATCCTTGGTAGAATATTTATACTATTTGATAAGTGTCTAAACCATGTTGCGGACATCCTCTCAATAACTTTCCAAATCTTGTCCACGCCTCATATAGTGTTTCATTTGGCTTTTGCGTGAACGTAACTATTTCTCCTTAAAGTCTCACGGTTTTAGATGCCGGAAAGAATTGTTTAAGAAAATTTTCAACTAAGACATCCCATGTATCAATCGCCCCTTCAGGTAACGATTCTAACCAATCTTGGGCTTCCCCCTTTAAAGTCCAGGGAAATAACATGAGATATATCTGTTCATCCTCCATTTCTCTAATTTTAAATAGTGTACATATCCAATTAAAGGTACGAAGATGTTCATTTGGATCTTCCTTCAGCGCACCACTAAATTGGCATTGATTAGTTACCATGTGTAGGATTTGTCCTTTGATTTCATAATCTGGCGCATTAATGTCTGGTTGAGTAATTGCGTGACCTTGGCCAGTGCGTTTAGCTCTCATTCGATCTTCCATACTTAAAGGTTCCAGATTTTCCATGATTGAATTTGTTGTATCTGAATCACTAAGGGATTCTGATTTAATTGTTTCGTCCTCGACAATCTCTGGATGAATGATTAGTGGTTCAGGATCTCTGAATTGTCCCTGAATATCCTCCGGATTCTCAATTGTGAGGTCGGGTTCAAAAAATGGATTATCGGAAATTTGAATTGGAGTACTTGGTCGACTGGATGACGATTCTAAAGAAAAATCAACGGCGACAATATTGGCTAGATGTCTTGATCGAGTTACAGGTGGTGAACGTATGAAAGGTGGTGAACGTTTTGCTCGGTGCATTCACTGAATATCTTATTAGTTATAAAAATAAAAATTATATAAGTTATCAAATTAATAGACTATTCTGATTTTGCCCACGTTTCGAATAGCCAATAGATGCAGCAGGTAGCCAGGACCCTTTAAATTGGAAGCCCACAACTCGCCACTAACAAATCCAACTATTACTACGAACCAGAAAATTTTGGATGTCTATCAATTTAACCACTTAAAATAATTTTTCGTCGAAATTTAAAGAAATTTTAGAGAAGAAATAGAAAATTTTATGTCATAAAAACTAGAGCGTCGAGAAATAAGAAAGAAAAATAGCGCGTCGAAAAATGTCGAAAAAAATAAAAGGTCGAAAAATAAGCGTCGAAAAATAATAAAATGCAGCGTCGAAACTTAAAAGTCTAAAAACTAAAATTTAAAACTTACGTCTAAAGATATTAAAGCTTAAAGGAATTCTAAATCCAAAAAGGTAATAACTTAAAAGTCACTAAAATCTATTAAATATTAAAGCGATGAGCGACGTCGTAAAATTCTAAAGCACCTAAATCTTAATCTAAAGAAAAAGCACTTAAGGGATTTTACAGCAAAGCCTAAAAATCTAAAAATAAAAATAACTACGGCAAAATACTAGTTTTAAAACTAATTATGAACGATAAATATACAATTTACGAATAAACGATTAAAAAGATACGAAATATAAAAAGATATAAAAAGTGATAAAATTACTTATTTTTATAAAAATATTATTTTTATATTTATTTATTTTATAAAAGTATTATTTTTTATATTAATAAAACTAATTGAAACTTAAAAATACAAATTAAATAACAACTAAACTAAATTATTATTAAAATAAACCCTAATTAGGTAATTAATAATAATAATAATTAATTAACTTAACCCTAATTCGGCTGTCCTAGGTTTCAGACGTGTCAGACATTACCATGCGGTCGCATGGATTTGAAGCTTTCGGTTCATGCGATCGCATGGGCCTGAATTTCGGATCACAAATTGGGCTGCTACAGTACCAGGCCCGATTATTTTTACTTTTTTTTATATTATATAAAGTATGTATATAAAATAAATAAAAACTTATATTTAAAAAAAAAACTTATTAGTTTTAATTTTTAACAAAAGAAAAACAAAAATATAAACTTTTTAATTTAAATAGAAATATATTTTTCTTTTATATTTTTGTATTTTAAAACTTATATAAAATTATATTTTTACAAAAATAGCTTAAAAACTAATTTTTTTTAATAGCGTTTCGCTTTCGGCGTTGATGAATTTCCCCGGCAGCGGCGCCAAAAAAAATACTTGATGTGTGCAGAGGTGTATACGAAATAGTTATATTTTTATTATGAAATACTATTAAATACGATACAATTTTACACAAGTTATTTATTTATTTATAGAGTGGATATACCTAAACCTTGCTACAACACTTATAGGCAGTGTACCTAATCATACAGTAGTGTAGTTTTTAGTAAGTCCGGTTCATCCACAGGGAACTAGCCAAGTTTAACGCTATATTTTTAAAACTATATTTGTATATAAATATATATATAAGTAGTATTATTATTATAAAAGGGGGTTTTTACTGTTTAATGACCGGTTTGTCGATTTTATGTCTTAAGTCGCAGTTAAAACCTAATGTAAAATATTAAAAATAAATATAACTTAATTTAGAGCGTAAAGTAAATGACAATAATTAAAGTACGATAAATAAAATTGCGATAAATAAAATGACGATAAATAAAAGTGCGATAATTAAAAAGTACGATAATTAAAAGTGCGATAAATAAAATGACAGTAAATAAAAGTGTGATAAAATATGAAATAAAGAAATTATGCTTATTTAAACTTCCGTAATCATGATGTTTGACGTGTTGATTTTAGTTTATTACCATGGGTTAATTGTCTTTTGTCCTGGATTATTCGATATGTCCATACGGTTTTGTCCATAATAGTCCATCAGTCATAAATATAAAGTGCGAGAGTCTTCGTCAAATTATCCTTATACCTGAAGTCAAATATTCCAACTAATTGGGGATTCGAATTGTAACAAGGTCTTAATACTTTGTTTAATGAATACACCAGGTTATCGACTACGTGTAATCCAAGGTTTTATTACTTTGTTAACAATTGTAGTGACCCGACAAAATCGTCATTGACGGCGCCGTCTACTTAGGTCCCGTTACGTGGTCATAAGTCTTTAAAACAACGTTTGACCAAAAGATATGTCGCATTCATTTCAATTGTAAAGATTGTTCAAAGTTTACGAGAATAGTTCCACCACAAGTTACGTTACAAAGCTATAAGTACAAATGAAACTTATGCGACACAATTTAAAAGTAGCCAAAAGACGCTCCATGTATGCATATATACTCGACATCCAATGCTATTATCAAAATAATGAGCGGAAGCATGTATCATGTATCGTTCAAGGACCTGAGAAAAACATAGAAATCTGTCAACGGAAACGTTGGTGAAATCATAGGTTTAAGTAAGTAAGTACAAGTGAACCACAAGATTTGCAACAATGAGATAATAGTAATACATTCCAAAAGTTTGTTTCACGAGCACCCAATTATCAATGCTTAACATTCCTTCCATTGAACCCCATCACTTAGTGCTAGAACATACACTGTTTCTCGAAAATATATTTCATTCGTAAACGGTAGCGAACCGTTTGAATGAGGGTTTGTCAAACCCATATGGATCCATACAACATAAGTTCTCGCTTACACCCGGCAAGTGTAACTAATGATAATCGAATTGAGGATTTTGTTCTATACTCGTATGTAGAATGTTTGTTTTCCTGTACTTGTGTTCACTTAGTAAAAGAAATGTTTATGTTTTCTCATCCCAAATGTAAGTTCAAAAAGAGTAAAAGTGGGACTATGATCTCACCTTGAGTGCACGAGTAGTAAAGTACTTCAACAAGTAAACGTGTGCAAAGAACAATGCTAGTCTTGACCTAAACAAATAGGTTGTATCAATAACGATAGTCACGATTGGTCAAAGATGTTCAATTAGTCCTATGGCTCGTTAAGACTCGATCATAATAGCATGTGAATCAAATTGTCATGTTTCATGCAAGGTATAAGTATAAAAGCATGTTAGAATGATTGCACAAACATTTGGTTAAGTTTGATTAAAAGTCAACTTGGTCGGGTCAAGGTCAATGAAAAAGTCAACACGTTTGGGTCAGGACCCGAACTATTTCTCTGAGGTTTTTAATCATATATGAGCATGTTAGAACAAGTTACATGTGAATCGGAGGTCCATAGCATAGCAAACTTTTTCCGTAAAATGACCAACGAAGGCAGTAGCCTGCCAGGGTATCTGGACGGCGTCCAGATTGTCTAGACGGCGTCCAGCTTTGAAGGCCTGGACGGCGTCCAAATATCTGGACGGCGTCCAGCTTTGAATTCTGGGACGGCGTCCAAGGGTCTGGACGGCGTCCAGATTTGTATTCCAGTCTGATGCAGAAACCTTCTAAGTGCACGAACCAAAAACCAAATAAACACAATTGATGATCCGCAAACAATCAAGTCAAGTATTTTATACCGTTGGGAAGGTAATTTGACGAGGAAGACAACTAAACACATTTCGTCTATCAATTCAACACTTACAACAACCAAAACCGCATTAAACGTTCATAATCAAAGGTCCAAGTTCTAAAAACGCATTTCATGATTCGGGTAACCAATTTACATGTATGATATGCCGTTTCGAAGGTAATCAAACACACGTTGCAACAAAACGCTTATCAACAATATTTCATAGCATTTGATACATCAAAAGTTCATGTAAAGCTTATCAAACCCTAACCAAAATCTCAAAACCAATAATCATGTTAATGTAAGGTTTTCATGTCAATCAACACACCAAAACGAAGTTAATGAAGTAACTAACACTTAGAACACACAACCATTAAAATCTAAACACATTTTATCATTCAAAATCAAAGGTTAAACTAACTCATTTCAAGTGTTCATGCTAGTTACACCAAATAACAAGATCGAGCATACAAATTACATACACGACATCACAATGAGCCATAGACACTAACTAACACCTTTTCAAGTCAAAAACACGAATTTAGAGAAATCTAGAGTTTTAGAAATGTTACCCAAACGAGATGAAGTTGGTACCAAAATGAAGAGGATGAAGAGAGGATCACGAATATGTAATTTATTTTGTTGTAAGCCTCCTAGATCGAATTTAGATGATGATTGAATGAATTTGGTAATTGTGTGTGTGTTCTTGCTAGAGAGAAAGAGAGAGAGATGGAGATGGTTGAATGGTGGTGATTGGGGTGGACTAGTTGACCTAGTCAACTAGTTTGCCCCGTGTCAATTTTAGTCCCTCAAGTTTGAATCGGGTGCGTGAATTACCTAATCGAGATAATTTAAAACGCGTATTAACGAAAGATGTTATAAATATATAACGGACTTTAAAATAGTTAAACGGAAAGTAAAAGGAAAAAAAAAGCGGGATGTTACATTACCTACTCCTTAAAAGAAATTTCGTCCCGAAATTTAAGTAGGCGTAGTAGTCGTTGTTTCTTCCTCGAGATCTTGCGTTTCCGAATTCACGAATAGATGAGGATACTTCCTTTGCATTTGATCTTGCCTTTCCCAAGTAAACTCGGGTCCCCTTTTAGCGTTCCAACGGACTTTAACAATCGGGATTCGGCTTTGTTTCAATGTCTTGACGGAGGTGTCCACAATTTCAACCGGTTCCTCCACAAAATGAAGTTTGTCATCAATAGTAAGTTCCTCGAGAGGGATGACGATATCGGGTTCGGCAAGACACTTTTTCAAGTTAGATACATGGAAGGTAGGATGAACGGAGTTCAATTGAGGTGGAAGATCTAAACGATAAGCAACGGTTCCAATACGCTCCAAGATTTCGAAAGGACCAATATACCGCGGATTTAGCTTTCCGCGTTTCCCAAAATGGATTACACCCTTCCAAGGTGCGACTTTTAACATGACGCGGTCACCGACTTGAAATTCAAGGTCGTTGCGTCTTTTGTCCGTATAACACTTTTGACGACTCCGGGCCGTCCGAAGCCTATCTCGGATTTGAACGATCTTCTCGGTGGTTTCGTGAATGAGTTCGGGTCCGGTGATTTGTACGTCGCCTACTTCGGCCCAACAAAGAGGTGAACGACATTTTCGGCCATATAGCGCTTCAAAAGGTGCGACTTTAATACTCGCGTGATAACTATTGTTGTAAGAGAACTCGGCGAGAGGTAAGTGCTTGTCCCAAGCTTTTCCGAAATCAACCACGCAAGCTCGTAACATGTCCTCTAAGGTTTGAATTGTACGTTCGCTTTGTCCATCGGTTTGAGGATGATATGCGGTGCTCATGTCTAAACGCGTTCCCAACGCTTCTTGCAATGTACGCCAAAATCTAGAAACGAAACGGCCATATTGGTCGGAGATAATCGATAAAGGTACACCGTGTCGGGCTACGATCTCCTTAATGTAAAGTTGTGCAAGTTTCTCCATTTTGTCCGTTTCTTTCATGGCAAGGAAGTGTGCGGATTTGGTGAGACGGTCAACAATAACCCAAATGGTATCATAACTGCCCGTCATTTTTGGTAGCTTGGTGATAAAATCCATCGTTATCCTTTCCCACTTCCATTGCGGGATCTCGGGTTGTTGAAGTAGTCCGGACGGTCTTTGGTGTTCGGCTTTGACTTTGGAACATGTCAAACACTTGGAAACATAAGTAGCTACGTCCCTTTTGATGTTCGGCCACCAATATAGTTGTTTAAGGTCGTGTTACATCTTATTGGCACCGGGGTGAATCGAGTATCGTGACTTATGGGCTTCATCTAAAATAAGGCTTCGTAGGTCCCCATAACTAGGCACCCAAATCCTTCCGGCATAATATCGGAGTCCAGTCTCCCTAATTTCGAATCGAGAGACGAGAATGTTCAAGAGCTCGTGTGAAAGGTTTTCATCCTTGAGAGCCTCATCTTGGGCTACTCGAATTTAGCTATTAAGGTTTGTGTGGATGGTGATGTTTAAGGCTCGGACACGAAGAGGCACCGCTCTTTCTTTTCGACTTAAGGCATCGGCTACTACATTTGCCTTCCCGGGATGGTAACGAAGCTCGCAATCGTAATCGTTCAAAGTTTCAATCCACCGTCGTTGTCTCATGTTTAGTTGCTTTTGATCAAAGATGTGTTGAAGGCTTTTGTGATCGGTGAAGATAGTACTCTTGGTTCCATAAAGATAGTGTCTCCACATTTTAAGTGCAAAGACAACGGCTCCGAGTTCGAGATCATGCGTCGTGTAGTTTCGTTCATGAATTTTGAGTTGTCGAGAAGCATAAGCAATGACTTTCGTTCGTTGCATCAATACACACCCAAAACCATGTTTCGAGGCATCGCAATATACAACAAAGTCATCATTGCCTTCGGGAAGTGACAAGATAGGAGCGGTGGTTAGCTTCGTTTTCAAGATTTGAAATGCGAGTTCTTGTTCGGTCATCCAAATGAATTTCTTTCCCTTGTGAGTTAATGCGGTTAGAGGACGTGCAACCAAAGAGAAGTTTTCGATGAATCTATGATAGTACCCGGCGAGACCCAAGAATTGACGAATGTGAGTAGGAGTAGTAGGAGTCTCCCATTTACTAATGGCTTCGATTTTTGTGGGATCGACTTTAATACCTTGATCACTTACAACATGACCAAGAAATTGAACTTCCTTTAACCAAAATTCACACTTGGAGAATTTGGCATAAAGTCATTCTTGTCTCAAGAGTTCAAGCACAAGTCGGAGATGCTGTTCGTGCTCTTCTTCATTTTTAGAATAGATCAATATGTCATCGATGAACACAATAACGAATTTATCGAGATACGGTTTGCACACGCGGTTCATGAGATCCATGAACACCGCCGGTGCGTTAGTGAGACCAAATGGCATGACAAGGAATTCATAACTACCATAACGAGTCCGGAAAGCGGTTTTGGAGACATCTTCCCCCTTAACCCTTAATTGATGATAACCCGAGCGGAGATCGATTTTCGAATATACACAAGACCCTTGTAGTTGATCAAAGAGGTCATCGATGCGAGGAAGAGGATATCGGTTCTTAACCGTCAATTTATTTAGTTCGCGATAATCAATGCACATTCGTAGGGATCCGTCTTTCTTTTTAACAAACAAAATCGGAGCGCCCCATGGTGAATGGCTAGGTTGGATAAAACCACGGTCAAGTAGTTCTTAGATTTGACTTTGCAATTCTTGCATTTCGGATGGAGCAAGTCTATACGGTGCACGTGCTACGGGTGCGGCTCCCGAAATAAGATCGATTTGGAATTCTACCGGTCGATGAGGTGGAAGACCCGGCAATTCATCGGGAAATACATCGGAATAGTCACTAACAATTGGCACATCATCGATGTGCTTCTCATCGGACTCGACTTTCTTAACGTGAGCAAGGATCACAAAACAACCCTTACGGAGTAGTTTTCTAACTTTAATACACGAAACGAGGTTGAGTCCGGTGCAACTCTTATCGCCATAGACGATCAAAGGTTCACCATTCTCGATAGGGATTCGGATTGCGTTAAGATCACAAAGGATGTGAGATTTCGTTTTGGCTAGCCAATTCATACCGATTATTACATCGAAGCTCCCTAGTTCCATGGGTATCAAGTCAATTTCAAACTCATTACCCAAAATGTTTAACGTACACCCCCGGTAATATGTGTCGGCACTCAATAGTTTTCCGTTGGCCACTTCAATGGTATAAGTGGTATCTAGTGGACGTGGTGGAGTATTAAAAGAATGAGTCAAAGTCTTGGATACAAAACTCTTATCGGCACCCGAATCGAATAAACAAGTAACATAAGTGTTGTTGAGAAGAAACGTACCCGTGACTAATTCATTATCATCTCGGGCTTCCTCGGTGTTGATGTTGAAAGCTCGGTCGCGCGTATTGGGGTTATCTTTTCTCTTCGGGCATGCATTTCTATAATGGCCCGTTTGGCCACATTCGTAACAAGTGCCCGTCTTTGGTGCATTGGGCCACTTTCGAGCGACGGGAGTGACACTTTTACAATCGTTGGCCTTATGACCAATTCCTTGGCACCGATGGCAAATTAGCTTACTACATTCGCCAAAGTGATGTTTGTTGCATTTGTTGCAAAGAGGTAGATTTCCGGCATAACCCTTCTTGCCGTCGGAGGTGAAAGATTTCTTGGCAAAGTTGTTGTTGCTTGATTGGGGAGCTTCCCATTTTCTTTTGTTGTTACCCGACTTGTCCTCGGCTTTAGGTGCCGGAACTACGATTTCGTCAACCGTTTCTATCAATTTGCGGGCCATGTTCAAAGCTTCTTGATGATTAGTGGGTTTGGATGACATTACTCCGTGTTTGATACTCTTTGGAAGACCATCCATGTAAAGTTCAACCCTTAAAGCTTCGGGGTTCACAAGATTTGGGCACATCAAGGCTAGTTCGGAAAATCGTTGATTATAAGCCTTGAGATCATTTCCGATCGTCTTTAAAGTTCTTAGCTCTTGTTCGAGCCTTCGGGTTTCTTCACGAGAGAAATATTCGACAATCATCTTTTCCCTCAAGTCGGCCCAAGAGAGGGCGTGAGCTTCATCGGTACCCACCGATTGTACATAGGTGTTCCACCACGTGAGGGCGATACCGGCAAAGGTGTGGGTGGAATATTTGACTTTATCTTGGTCTCGACAACCGCTTATGCTAAAAACGGCTTCCGTTTGCTCAAACCATCGGGTGAGCACGACCGGTCCCCCGGTCCCATCAAAAGTGTGAGGTTTGCACCCCATGAAAGATTTATAGGAGCACCCTTCGTTTGAGTTACCGGCTCCATTGTTGTTGTTGTTGTGGTTGTTGTTATTATTGTTGTTGTTGTTGGATGAGTGACCGGCCATGGCCGCATCTACAGCGGTAGCTATCATCCGTTCGAGAGCTTGTTCGGGAGTTTCATTGCGGCGTACACGACGAGGAGCCATTGTTCCTTCAAGACACAAGAATACCGTTGGTTAGTATTCTAAATAATACTAACCGTGATATGGAATAAAGATAAAGAGAAGTTTTTCCTCAACTCGCCTTAAATTCTTTATGTCATAATGTCGGAACGTCCATCTGAACCACCGTAATATAATCCCGGAAATTATATTACCCTGATTCACATGTGCATTTAACACTACTTCATAAAGTCAAGGTGGCGTGTCAATCAAATTAAACAACGTGAGATTAAGATGAACTAAGAGTAGATATGAGTAGAAGCGTTCGAGTATAAATGCACAAGTAGTCAAGTAATTCCTACTTCAAGTCTATATGCCGGTTGTAGTCTAGACTGTAGTGACCCGAACTTTTCCATGTTTATATATATTAATTGAGATTGATATTTACATGATTAAATGTTTCCAACATGTTAAGCAATCAAACTTGTTAAGACTTGATTAATTGAAATATGTTTCATATAGACAATTGACCACCCAAGTTGACCGGTGATTCACGAACGTTAAAACTTGTAAAAACTATATGATGACATATATATGGATATATATATATAGTTAACATGATACTATGATAAGTAAACATATCATTAAGTATATTAACAATGAACTACATATGTAAAAACAAGACTACTAACTTAATGATTTTTAAACGAGACATATATGTAACGATTATCGTTGTAAAGAGATTTAATGTATATATATCATATTAAGAGATATTCATACATGATAATATCATGATAATATAATAATTTAAAATCTCATTTGATATTATAAACATTGGGTTAACAACATTTAACAAGATCGTTAACCTAAAGGTTTCAAAACAACACTTACATGTAACGACTAACGATGACTTAACGACTCAGTTAAAATGTATATACATGTAGTGTTTTAATATGTATTTATAAACTTTTGAAAGACTTTAATACACTTATCAAAATACTTCTACTTAACAAAAATGCTTACAATTACATCCTCGTTCAGTTTCATCAACAATTCTACTCGTATGCACCCGTATTCGTACTCGTACAATACACAGCTTTTAGATGTATGTACTATTAGTATATACACTCCAATGATCAGTTCTTAGCAGCCCATGTGAGTCACCTAACACATGTGGGAACCATCATTTGGCAACTAGCATGAAATATCTCATAAAATTACAAAAATATGAGTAATCATTCATGACTTATTTACATGAAAACAAAAATTACATATCCTTTATATCTAATCCATACACCAACGACCAAAAACACCTACAAACACTTTAATTCTTCAATTTTCTTCATCTAATTGATCTCTCTCAAGTTCTATCTTCAAGTTCTAAGTGTTCTTCATAAATTCTACAAGTTCTAGTTACATAAAATCAAGAATACTTTCAAGTTTGCTAGCTCACTTCCAATCTTGTAAGGTGATCATCCAACCTCAAGAAATCTTTGTTTCTTATAGTAGGTTATCATTCTAATACAAGGTAATAATCATATTCAAACTTTGGTTCAATTTCTATAACTATAACAATCTTATTTCAAGTGATGATCTTACTTGAACTTGTTTTCGTGTCATGATTCTGCTTCAAGAACTTCGAGCCATCCAAGGATCCGTTGAAGCTAGATCCATTTTTCTCTTTTCCAGTAAGTTTATCCAAGGAACTTAAGGTAGTAATGATGTTCATAACATCATTCGATTCATACATATAAAGCTATCTTATTCGAAGGTTTAAACTTGTAATCACTAGAACATAGTTTAGTTAATTCTAAACTTGTTCGCAAACAAAAGTTAATCCTTCTAACTTGACTTTTAAAATCAACTAAACACATGTTCTATATCTATATGATATGCTAACTTAATGATTTAAAACCTGGAAACACGAAAAACACCGTAAAACCGGATTTACGCCGTCATAGTAACACCGCGGGCTGTTTTGGGTTAGTTAATTAAAAACTATGATAAACTTTGATTTAAAAGTTGTTATTCTGAGAAAATGATTTTTATTATGAACATGAAACTATATCCAAAAATTATGGTTAAACTCAAAGTGGAAGTATGTTTTCTAAAATGGTCATCTAGACGTCGTTCTTTCGACTGAAATGACTACCTTTACAAAAATGACTTGTAACTTATTTTTCCGACTATAAACCTATACTTTTTCTGTTTAGATTCATAAAATAGAGTTCAATATGAAACCATAGCAATTTGATTCACTCAAAACGGATTTAAAATGAAGAAGTTATGGGTAAAACAAGATTGGATAATTTTTCTCATTTTAGCTACGTGAAAATTGGTAACAAATCTATTCCAACCATAACTTAATCAACTTGTATTGTATATTATGTAATCTTGAGATACCATAGACACGTATACAATGTTTCGACCTATCATGTTGACACATCTATATATATTTCGGAACAACCATAGACACTCTATATGTGAATGTTGGAGTTAGCTATACAGGGTTGAGGTTGATTCCAAAATATATATAGTTTGAGTTGTGATCAATACTCAGATACATATACACTGGGTCGTGGATTGATTCAAGATAATATTTATCGATTTATTTCTGTACATCTAACTGTGGACAACTAGTTTTAGGTTACTAACGAGGACAGCTGACTTAATAAACTTAAAACATCAAAATATATTAAAAGTGTTGTAAATATATTTTGAACATACTTTGATATATATGTATATATTGTTATAGGTTCGTGAATCAACCAGTGGCCAAGTCTTACTTCCCGACGAAGTAAAAATATGTGAAAGTGAGTTATAGTCCCACTTTTAAAATCTAATATTTTTGGGATGAGAATACATGCAGGTTTTATAAATGATTTACAAAATAGACACAAGTACGTGAAACTACATTCTATGGTTGAATTATCGAAATCGAATATGCCCCTTTTTATTAAGTCTGGTAATCTAAGAATTAGGGAACAGACACCCTAATTGACGCGAATCCTAAAGATAGATCTATTGGGCCTAACAAACCCCATCCAAAGTACCGGATGCTTTAGTACTTCGAAATTTATATCATATCCGAAGGGTGTCCCGGAATGATGGGGATATTCTTATATATATACATCTTGTTAATGTCGATTACCAGGTGTTCACCATATGAATAATTTTATCTCTATGTATGGGATGTATATTGAAATATGAAATCTTGTGGTCTATTATTATGATTTGATAATATATAGGTTAAACCTATAGCTCACCAACATTTTTGTTGACGTTTTAAGCATGTTTATTCTCAGGTGATTATTAAGAGCTTCTGCTGTCGCATACTTAAATAAGGATGAGATTTGGAGTCCATGCTTGTATGATATTGTGTAAAAACTGCATTCAAGAAACTTATTTTGTTGTAACATATTTGTATTGTAAACCATTATGTAATGGTCGTGTGTAAACAGGATATTTTAGATTATCATTATTTGATAATCTACGTAAAGCTTTTTAAACCTTTATTGATGAAATAAAAGTTATGGTTTGTTTTAAAATGAATGCAGTCTTTGAAAAACGTCTCATATAGAGGTCAAAACCTCGCAACGAAATCAATTAATATGGAACGTTTTTAATCAATAAGAACGGGACATTTCAGTTGGTATCCGAGCGTTGGTCTTAGAGAACCAGAATTTTGCATTAGTGTGTTTTATCGAGTTTGTTAGGATGCATTAGTGAGTCTGGACTTCGACCTTGTTTACTTGAAAAACGATTGCTTAACAAATTTTGTTGGAAACTATATATTTTTAACATGTGAATATTATGTGATATATTAATCTCTTAACGCGTTTGATATTATGTGATAGATGTCTACCTCTAGAACAAGTCCCATTGACTCACCTAATAATAATGAAGAGTCAAATGTAAATTGGAATGATTCGTGGACTGATTCACAAGTTCCCGAAGAGGAACCGGAAGAAGAGTCGGAACCGGAAGAACAATCGGAACCGGATGAAGAAATAGAACCGGTGGGGGAAATAATAAAACGGTTAAGTAAAAGAAAATCCTCAACCAACCGACCAAGGTTAATTATGGTCAATGGTGTTTCCGCCAAGGAAGCAAAATATTGGGAGGATTACCAATTCTCCGATGAATCGGATTCCGACGAGAATTCTGATGATGTTATAGAAATTACCCCAACTGAATTTAAAAAGGCAAAAGAAAATAATAAGGGAAAGGGCATAAAAATAGAGAAATCTAATTCCAACCCCGATGAACTTTATATGTATCGTCAACCCCCGAAGTCCTTAAGTTGTAACAATGACCCGGGAACCTCTAAACCACTAGGTTTTTCTAAACCAATGTGGAAAACGACGGCTCGTATTAGGGGAACATCATATATCCCTAGAAACTTGGCAAAACGAACCAAAACCGAAGAAGAAGAAACAAGCGAGTCGGAATAAGATAGTTGTATTCGTGTGGTGTAATATATGTAATATAGTGTGCTTATGCTTTATGATATATGTAAAAATTGCTTGTATTAATAAGTATTTTTTTTTATAAATCTAACTCTTGTCTATTTTACAGTATAAAAACACAAAATGGATAGACAACCCAATATTTTAAGAGACCTACCCGGAGACATGATTGATGAAATCTTGTCTAGAGTCGGTCAGCATTCTTCAGCACAACTATTTAAGGTGAGATCAGTTTGTAAGACATTCAAAGAACGTTCCAAGAATGCCTTGGTTAATAAAAGGCTTTCGTTCGAAAGATAGGGGATATCACATTGGGAAATCCATAAGTTACGATGTGTTTACTTTGACGCATATATTGCGGGGAACCCAAATGCTATTTTACGCAATGGGTTAAGAAATTATTTTGACTCAATATATCCGAATATTGGACTTCGTGATTTAGAAAAAGCGGCTAACATGCAACATAAAGAAGCATGTTATGCTTACGGATTAGTAATGTTCGCTTCTCACAAAAGTGAGAACAAGAACATCGGGCTACAACTATTAAACAAAACGTTCCCACAAGTGACGGAGTCGGTAATTGGGGTAAGAAATGAGGTTTTTAGATTGTTACGGGACTGTTGGACATTACGTAACCCTCGTCCCTTTGACGACGTTACAACACGCTGTCTTATCAACGGCCATAACGGTTATGTTCCACAAGACCAAGGATGGGAAGTAGTCCTAGTAAAACCAGAATGCATGACTTGTTTCTGGACGTATGAATTACGTGTCTTTATTGCCTTTGCTGAACGACTTGTGTACTAGCTAGAATTATCTTCACAACTATCTTGTATCAAAGTTATTGTGTGCTATATTTCATGCTTTATGTAAAATAAGCGGTATTGTAAGTTTGTAAAATATTGTATAAAAGTTTGAACGCGAAATATTATTATAATCAGTTTTTCATATAGAATTGTAGTAGTTGAATTGTATATTAGCTACTAAGTATGAACTTAACGGGTAGGTACTACCCGAATTTAAACTTATAAAACGCTAATATGAAGAAAAAGCTTTTATAAATGAGTTCATATTATGCTACGAAATACTATTAACTACTCTTAATATTCTGTATGATTAACTTGTTCCATTTGATAATTTTGAAGGAAATGGCACCGACTACTCGACACACCGTGAATATGAATGAAGAGAAATTCCGTACTTTTCTAGCTTCAAACATAGCCGCAGTACAGGCTGCGCTACATACCAACAATAACCTTGGATCTAGCAGTACAGGAAATCGTGTAGGATGCACCTACAAAGAATTCACTGCCTGCAAACCTTTGGAATTTGATGGAACCGAAGGACCGATCGGATTGAAACGGTGGACAGAGAAGGTCGAATCGGTGTTTGCCATAAGTAAGTGTACTGAAGAGGACAAAGTGAAGTACGCTACGCATACCTTCACAGGTTCTGCGTTAACATGGTGGAATACCTATCTAGAGCAAGTGGGACAAGACGATGCGTACGCACTACCGTGGTCAGCATTCAAGCACTTGATGAACGAGAAGTACCGTCCCAGAACCGAGGTCAATAAGCTCAAGACAGAACTTAGAGGGTTACGAACCCAAGGATTTGATATTACCACGTACGAAGGACGATTCACAGAATTGTGCCTATTGTGTCCGGGAGCATTCGAAGATGAGGAAGAGAAGATCGACACGTTTGTGAAAGGATTACCGGAAAGAATCCAAGAAGATATAAGTTCACACGAGCCCGCCTCCATACAACAGGCATGCAGAATGGCTCACAAACTAGTGAACCAGATTGAAGAAAGAATTAAAGAACAGACTGCTGAAGAGGCCAATGTGAAGCAAGTCAAAAGAAAGTGGGAGGAAAACGGTGATAAGAATCACCAATACAACAACAACAGCAATTACAACAATAATCGCAACAATTATCCCAACAATCGCAACATTAATCGCAACTACAACAAACGGCCCAACAACAACAACAACAACAACAACAACAGCAACTACAACAATCATCCCAACAACAATAATAACCGCAACAACAACAACAATCAGAAGCAGCTATGCCAAAGGTGTGAAAAGTATCACTCGGGGTTCTGCACCAAATTTTGCAACAAGTGTAAAAGAAATGGTCATAGCGCGGCGAAGTGTGAGGTCTACGGACCAGGGGTTAATAGAACGAAAGGAACAAATGGTGTCGGAACGAGTAATGGCGGAGCAAGTAGTGTCGGAGCAAGTTATGCCAATGTAGTTTGTTATAAATGTGGAAAACCGGGCCACATTATTAGAAATTGCCCGAACCAGGAGAACACAATTGGACAAGGCCGCGGAAGAGTTTTCAATATTAATGCGGCAGAGGCACAGGAAGACCCGGAGCTTGTTACGGGTACGTTTCTTATTGACAATAAATCTGCTTACGTTTTATTTGATTCGGGTGCGGATAGAAGCTATATGAGTAGAGATTTTTGTGCTAAATTAAGTTGTCCATTGACGCCTTTGGATAGTAAATTTTTACTCGAATTAGCAAATGGTAAATTAATTTCAGCAGATAATATATGTCGGAATCGAGAAATTAAACTGGTTAGCGAAACATTTAAGATTGACTTGATACCAGTAGAGTTAGGGAGTTTTGATGTGATAATCGATATGGACTGGTTGAAAGAAGTGAAAGCAGAGATCGTTTGTTACAAAAATGCAATTCGCATTATATGAGAAAAAGGAAAACCCTTAATGGTGTACGGAGAAAAGGGCAACACGAAGCTACATCTTATTAGTAATTTGAAGGCACAAAAACTAATAAGAAAAGGTTGCTATGCTTTTATAGCACACGTCGAGAAAGTACAAACTGAAGAAAAGAGCATCAATGATGTTACCATTGCAAAAGAATTTCCCGATGTATTTCCGAAAGAATTACCGGGATTACCCCCACATCGATCCGTTGAATTTCAAATAGATCTTGTACCAGGAGCTGCACCAATAGCTCGTGCTCCTTACAGACTCGCACCCAGCGAGATGAAAGAACTGCAAAGCCAATTACAAGAACTTTTAGAGCGTGGTTTCATTCGACCAAGCACATCACCTTGGGGAGCTCCTGTTTTGTTTGTCAAGAAGAAAGATGGTACATTCAGGTTGTGTATCGACTACCGAGAGTTGAACAAACTTACCATCAAGAACCGCTACCCACTACCGAGAATCGATGACTTATTTGATCAACTACAAGGCTCGTCTGTTTATTCAAAGATTGACTTGCGTTCCGGGTATCATCAAATGCGGGTGAAAGAAGATGATATTCCAAAGACTGCTTTCAGAACACGTTACGGTCATTACGAGTTTATGGTCATGCCGTTTGGTTTAACTAATGCACCAGCTATGTTCATGGACCTTATAAACCGAGTGTGTGGACCATACCTTGACAAGTTTATCATTGTTTTCATTGATGACATACTTATTTACTCAAAGAATGACCAAGAACACGGTGAACATTTGAGAAAGGTGTTAGAAGTATTGAGGAAGGAAGAATTGTACGCTAAGTTTTCAAAATGTGCATTTTGGTTGGAAGAAGTTCAATTCCTCGGTCACATAGTGAACAAAGAAGGTATTAAGGTGGATCCGGCAAAGATAGAAACTGTTGAAAAGTGGGAAACCCCGAAAACTCCGAAACACATACGCCAGTTTTTAGGACTAGCTGGTTACTACAGAAGGTTCATCCAAGACTTTTCCAGAATAGCAAAACCCTTGACCGCATTAACGCATAAAGGGAAGAAATTTGAATGGAATGATGAACAAGAGAAAGCGTTTCAGTTATTGAAGAAAAAGCTAACTACGGCACCTATATTGTCATTGCCTGAAGGGAATGATGATTTTGTGATTTATTGTGACGCATCAAAGCAAGGTCTCGGTTGTGTATTAATGCAACGAACGAAGGTGATTGCTTATGCGTCTAGACAATTGAAGATTCACGAACAAAATTATACGACGCATGATTTGGAATTAGGAGCGGTTGTTTTTGCATTAAAGACTTGGAGGCACTACTTATATGGGGTCAAAAGTATTATATATACCGACCACAAAAGTCTTCAACACATATTTAATCAGAAACAACTGAATATGAGGCAGTGTAGGTGGATTGAATTATTGAATGATTACGACTTTGAGATTCGTTACCACCCGGGGAAGGCAAATGTGGTAGCCGATTCCTTGAGCAGGAAGGACAGAGAACCCATTCGAGTAAAATCTATGAATATAATGATTCATAATAACCTTACTACTCAAATAAAGGAGGCGCAACAAGGAGTTTTAAAAGAGGGAAATTTAAAGGATGAAATACCCAAAGGATCGGAGAAGCATCTTAATATTCGGGAAGACGGAACCCGGTATAGGACTGAAAGGATTTGGGTACCAAAATTTGGAGATATGAGAGAAATGGTACTTAGAGAAGCTCATAAAACCAGATACTCAATACATCCTGGAACGGGGAAGATGTACAAGGATCTTAAGAAACATTTTTGGTGGCCGGGTATGAAAGCCGATGTTGCTAAATACGTAGGAGAATGTTTGACGTGTTCTAAGGTCAAAGCTGAGCATCAGAAACCATCAGGTCTACTTCAACAACCCGAAATCCCGGAATGGAAATGGGAAAACATTACCATGGATTTCATCACTAAATTGCCAAGGACTGCAAGTGGTTTTGATACTATTTGGGTAATAGTTGATCGTCTCACCAAATCAGCACACTTCCTGCCAATAAGAGAAGATGACAAGATGGAGAAGTTAGCACGACTGTATTTGAAGGAAGTCGTCTCCAGACATGGAATACCAATCTCTATTATCTCTGATAGGGATGGCAGATTTATTTCAAGATTCTGGCAGACATTACAGCATGCATTAGGAACTCGTCTAGACATGAGTACTGCCTATCATCCACAAACTGATGGGCAGAGCGAAAGGACGATACAAACGCTTGAAGACATGCTACGAGCATGTGTTATTGATTTCGGAAACAGTTGGGATCGACATCTACCGTTAGCAGAATTTTCCTACAACAACAGCTACCATTCAAGCATTGAGATGGCGCCGTTTGAAGCACTTTATGGTAGAAAGTGCAGGTCTCCGATTTGTTGGAGTGAAGTAGGGGATAGACAGATTACGGGTCCGGAGATTATACAAGAAACTACCGAGAAGATCATCCAAATTCAACAATGGTTGAAAACCGCCCAAAGTCGACAAAAGAGCTACGCTGACATTAAAAGAAAAGATATAGAATTTGAAATTGGAGAGATGGTCATGCTTAAAGTTGCACCTTGGAAAGGCGTTGTTCGATTTGGTAAACGAGGGAAATTAAATCCAAGGTTTATTGGACCATTCAAGATTATTGATCGTGTCGGACCAGTAGCTTACCGACTTGAGTTACCTCAACAACTTGCAGCTGTACATAACACTTTCCACGTCTCGAATTTGAAGAAATGTTTTGCTAAAGAAGATCTCACTATTCCGTTAGATGAAATCCAAATCAACGAAAAACTTCAATTCATCGAAGAACCCGTCGAAATAATGGATCGTGAGGTTAAAAGACTTAAGCAAAACAAGATACCAATTGTTAAGGTTCGATGGAATGCTCGTAGAGGACCCGAGTTCACCTGGGAGTGTGAAGATCAGATGAAGAAGAAATACCCGCATCTATTTCCAGAAGATTCGTCAACACCTTCAACAGCTTAAAATTTCGGGACGAAATTTATTTAACGGGTAGGTACTGTAGTGACCCGAACTTTTCCATGTTTATATATATATTAATTGAGATTTATATTTACATGATTAAATGTTTCCAACATGTTAAGCAATCAAACTTGTTAAGACTTGATTAATTGAAATATGTTTCATATAGACAATTGACCACCCAAGTTGACCGGTGATTCACGAACGTTAAAACTTGTAAAAACTATATGATGACATATATATGGATATATATATAGTTAACATGATACTATGATAAGTAAACATATCATTAAGTATATTAACAATGAACTACATATGTAAAAACAAGACTACTAACTTAATGATTTTTAAACGAGACATATATGTAACGATTATCGTTGTAAAGAGATTTAATGTATATATATCATATTAAGAGATATTCATACATGATAATATCATGATAATATAATAATTTAAAATCTCATTTGATATTATAAACATTGGGTTAACAACATTTAACAAGATCGTTAACCTAAAGGTTTCAAAACAACACTTACATGTAACGACTAACGATGACTTAACGACTCAGTTAAAATGTATATACATGTAGTGTTTTAATATGTATTTATACACTTTTGAAAGACTTTAATACACTTATCAAAATACTTCTACTTAACAAAAATGCTTACAATTACATCCTCGTTCAGTTTCATCAACAATTCTACTCGTATGCACCCGTATTCGTACTCGTACAATACACAGCTTTTAGATGTATGTACTATTGGTATATACACTCCAATGATCAGTTCTTAGCAGCCCATGTGAGTCACCTAACACATGTGGGAACCATCATTTGGCAACTAGCATGAAATATCTCATAAAATTACAAAAATATGAGTAATCATTCATGACTTATTTACATGAAAACAAAAATTACATATCCTTTATATCTAATCCATACACCAACGACCAAAAACACCTACAAACACTTTCATTCTTCAATTTTATTCATCTAATTGATCTCTCTCAAGTTCTATCTTCAAGTTCTAAGTGTTCTTCATAAATTCTACAAGTTCTAGTTACATAAAATCAAGAATACTTTCAAGTTTGCTAGCTCACTTCCAATCTTGTAAGGTGATCATCCAACCTCAAGAAATCTTTGTTTCTTATAGTAGGTTATCATTCTAATACAAGGTAATAATCATATTCAAACTTTGGTTCAATTTCTATAACTATAACAATCTTATTTCAAGCGATGATCTTACTTGAACTTGTTTTCGTGTCATGATTCTGCTTCAAGAACTTCGAGCCATCCAAGGATCCGTTGAAGCTAGATCCATTTTTCTCTTTTCCAGTAAGTTTATCCAAGGAACTTAAGGTAGTAATGATGTTCATAACATCATTCGATTCATACATATAAAGCTATCTTATTCGAAGGTTTAAACTTGTAATCACTAGAACATAGTTTAGTTAATTCTAAACTTGTTCGCAAACAAAAGTTAATCCTTCTAACTTGACTTTTAAAATCAACTAAACACATGTTCTATATCTATATGATATGCTAACTTAATGATTTAAAACCTGGAAACACGAAAAACACCGTAAAACCGGATTTACGCCGTCGTAGTAACACCGCGGGCTGTTTTGGGTTAGTTAATTAAAAACTATGATAAACTTTGATTTAAAAGTTGTTATTCTGAGAAAATGATTTTTATTATGAACATGAAACTATATCCAAAAATTATGGTTAAACTCAAAGTGGAAGTATGTTTTCTAAAATGGTCATCTAGACGTCGTTCTTTCGACTGAAATGACTACCTTTACAAAAACGACTTGTAACTTATTTTTCCGACTATAAAACTATACTTTTTCTGTTTAGATTCATAAAGTAGAGTTCAATATGAAACCATAGCAATTTGATTCACTCAAAACGGATTTAAAATGAAGAAGTTATGGGTAAAACAAGATTGGATAATTTTTCTCATTTTAGCTACGTGAAAATTGGTAACAAATCTATTCCAACCATAACTTAATCAACTTGTATTGTATATTATGTAATCTTGAGATACCATAGACACGTATACAATGTTTCGACCTATCATGTCGACACATCTATATATATTTCGGAACAACCATAGACACTCTATATGTGAATGTTGGAGTTAGCTATACAGGGTTGAGGTTGATTCCAAAATATATATAGTTTGAGTTGTGATCAATACTGAGATACGTATACACTGGGTCGTGGATTGATTCAAGATAATATTTATCGATTTATTTCTGTACATCTAACTGTGGACAACTAGTTTTAGGTTACTAACGAGGACAGCTGACTTAATAAACTTAAAACATCAAAATATATTAAAAGTGTTGTAAATATATTTTGAACATACTTTGATATATATATGTATATATTGTTATAGGTTCGTGAATCAACCAGTGGCCAAGTCTTACTTCCCGACGAAGTAAAAATATGTGAAAGTGAGTTATAGTCCCACTTTTAAAATCTAATATTTTTGGGATGAGAATACATGCAGGTTTTATAAATGATTTACAAAATAGACACAAGTACGTGAAACTACATTCTATGGTTGAATTATCGAAATCGAATATGCCCCTTTTTATTAAGTCTGGTAATCTAAGAATTAGGGAACAGACACCCTAATTGACGCGAATCCTAAAGATAGATCTATTGGGCCTAACAAACCCCATCCAAAGTACCGGATGCTTTAGTACTTCGAAATTTATATCATATCCGAAGGGTGTCCCGGAATGATGGGGATATTATTATATATGCATCTTGTTAATGTCGGTTAACAGGTGTTCACCATATGAATGACTTTTATCTCTATGTATGGGATGTGTATTGAAATATGAAATCTTGTGGTCTATTATTATGATTTGATATATATAGGTTAAACCTATAACTCACCAACATTTTTGTTGACGTTTTAAGCATGTTTATTCTCAGGTGATTATTAAGAGCTTCCGCTGTCGCATACTTAAATAAGGACAAGATTTGGAGTCCATGCTTGTATGATATTGTGTAAAAACTGCATTCAAGAAACTTATTTTGTTGTAACATATTTGTATTGTAAACCATTATGTAATGGTCGTGTGTAAACAGGATATTTTAGATTATCATTATTTGATAATCTACGTAAAGCTTTTTAAACCTTTATTGATGAAATAAAGGTTATGGTTTGTTTTAAAATGAATGCAGTCTTTGAAAAACGTCTCATATAGAGGTCAAAACCTCGCAACGAAATCAATTAATATGGAACGTTTTTAATCAATAAGAACGGGACATTTCATAGACTCACCAATGTACCCTATGACTCGGGGTCGACACCAATGAACTCTAAATCCCTACAACCAACGCTCTGATACCATCTGTAGCGACCCGACAAAATCTTCATTGACGGCGCCGTCTACTTAGGTCCCGTTACGTGGTCATAAGTCTTTAAAACAACGTTTGACCAAAAGATATGTCGCATTCATTTCAATTGTAAAGATTGTTCAAAGTTTACGAGAATAGTTCCACCACAAGTTACGTTACAAAGTTATAAGTACAAATGAAACTTATGCGACACAATTTAAAAGTAGCCAAAAGACGCTCCATGTATGCATATATACTCGACATCCAATGCAAGTATCAAAATAATGAGCGGAAGCATGTATCATGTATCGTTCAAGGACCTGAGAAAAACATAGAAATCTGTCAACGGAAACGTTGGTGAAATCATAGGTTTAAGTAAGTAAGTACAAGTGAACCACAAGATTTGCAACAATGAGATAATAGTAATACATTCCAAAAGTTTGTTTCACGAGCACCCAATTATCAATGCTTAACATTCCTTCCATTGAACCCCATCACTTAGTGCTAGAACATACACTGTTTCTCGAAAATATATTTCATTCGTAAACGGTAGCGAACCGTTTGAATGAGGGTTTGTCAAACCCATATAGATCCATACAACATAAGTTCTCGCTTACACCCGGCAAGTGTAACTAATGATAATCGAATTGAGGATTTTGTTCTAAACTCGTATGTAGAATGTTTGTTTTCTTGTACTTGTGTTCACTTAGTAAAAGAAATGTTTATGTTTTCTCATCCCAAATGTAAGTTCAAAAAGAGTAAAAGTGGGACTATGATCTCACCTTGAGTGCACGAGTAGTAAAGTACTTCAACAAGTAAACGTGTGCAAAGAACAATGCTAGTCTTGACCTAAACAAATAGGTTGTATCAATAACGATAGTCACGATTGGTCAAAGATGTTCAATTAGTCCTATGGCTCGTTAAGACTCGATCATAATAGCATGTGAATCAAATTGTCATGTTTCATGCAAGGTACAAGTATAAAAGCATGTTAGAATGATTGCACAAACATTTGGTTAAGTTTGATTAAAAGTCAACTTGGTCGGGTCAAGGTCAATGAAAAAGTCAACACGTTCGGGTCGGGTCCCGAACTATTTCTCTGAGGTTTTTAATCATATATGAGCATGTTAGAACAAGTTACATGTGAATCGGAGGTCCATAGCATAGCAAACTTTTTCCGTAAAATGACCAACGAAGGCAGTAGCCTGCCAGGGTATCTGGACGGCGTCCAGATTGTCTGGACAACGTCCAGCTTTGAAGGCCTGGACGGCGTCCAAATATCTGGACGGCGTCCAGCTTTGAATTCTGGGACAGCGTCCAAGGGTCTGGACGGCGTCCAGATTTGTATTCCAGTCTGATGCAGAAACCTTCTAAGTGCACGAACCAAAAACCTAATAAACACAATTGATGATCTGCAAACAATCAAGTCAAGTATTTTATACCGTTGGGAAGGTAATTTGACGAGGAAGACAACTAAACACATTTCATCTATCAATTCAACACTTACAACAACCAAAACCGCATTAAACGTTCATAATTAAAGGTCCAAGTTCTAAAAACGCATTTCATGATTCGGGTAACCAATTTACATGTATGATATGCCGTTTCGAAGGTAATCAAACACACGTTGCAACAAAATGCTTATCAACAATATTTCATAGCATTTAATACATCAAAAGTTCATGTAAAGCTTATCAAACCCTAACCAAAATCTCAAAACCAATAATCATGTTAATGTAAGGTTTTCATGTCAATCAACACACCAAAACGAAGTTAATGAAGTAACTAACACTTTGAACACACAACCATTAACATCTAAACACATTTTATCATTCAAAATCAAAGGTTAAACTAACCCATTTCAAGTGTTCATGCTAGTTACACCAAATAACAAGATCGAGCATATAAATTACATACACGACATCACAATGAGCCATAGACACTAACTAACACCTTTTCAAGTCAAAAACACGAATTTAGAGAAATCTAGAGTTTTAGAAATGTTACCCAAACGAGATGAAGTTGGTACCAAAATGAAGAGGATGAAGAGAGGATCACGAATATGTAATTTATTTTGTTGTAAGCCTCCTAGATCGAATTTAGATGATGATTGAATGAATTTGGTAATTGTGTGTGTGTTCTTGCTAGAGAGAAAGAGAGAGAGATGGAGATGGTTGAATGGTGGTGATTGGGGTGGACTAGTTGACCTAGTCAACTAGTTTGCCTCGTGTCAATTTTAGTCCCTCAAGTTTGAATCGGGTGCGTGAATTACCTAATCGAGATAATTTAAAACGCGTATTAACGAAAGATGTTATAAATATATAACGGACTTTAAAATAGTTAAACGGAAAGTAAAAGGAAAAAAAAAAGCGGGATGTTACAACAATTACACCAATTACCCTTGTATGTAATTCACCCCTGTTTCAACAAGTCAATTGATTATTAATCAATCCCCGTGTCCGGTCAAATGAATAATTATTGGTATTTATAGATATCCCACCCACCGTACCCAGTCAAGCGTATGTAGTTATATATAAATACATCAAATTATAAGTCTATATATTAAATTAACGAGGTATCATTTAGTTAATATAAAGCCCATTAATAGTCCATAGTCTAATTTCCACAAGTGTCGTTCTTTTGTCGAAACCTCAATTATGGTACAAAGCCCAATAACCCCGTCTTTAATATTTAGCCCGATATCACGATTACTTCGGTTTAAATAAGCATAATAATAACTTAGCTACAAGACATTAATTAAAAAGGTTGAACATAACTTACAATGATTAATAATAGCGTAGCGTTACACGGACAGAATTTTGACTTATACACTTACAACATTCACCACTATAACCTTATTATTAAACTTTAATATTAAAATTATAATTAAAATTAAAATATAAATATATTTGAGAGTAAGAGAGATTGAAAAATTATGATTATAAATTCGGCCAGAATTCGTTGTATTTAAAGAATGTGGCCTGCTACAGTAACTCATGCGGTCGCATGAGTTTTGTGCCTTCTGGCCATGCGATCACATTGCCGTCATTTCCTGGTCACATACTTTTTGGCTCCTAGCTTGTCGACATATTTATTTAATATATATAATATATATAATTTTATATAATTTTATATATATTATATTATATTCATGTGCATAGTTGATTTGTAATTTTAGCTCCGTTGCGTCGCGCTTTAAGAGTTGACTCTGGTCCCGGTTCTGGATTTTCGAACGTCCTTTCGTACTATTTAATATCTTGTACTTTGCGTTTCGCGGCTCGTACTCTTATAACTTTTAGACGTTTCTCATCAATAATTTGAACCACTTTGATTGTACTTTGTACTTTTTAGCTTTTTGGTCATTTGCGTCTTCAATTCGTCGAATCTGTCTTTTGTCTTCACCTTTTATTATTTAAACGAATATCACTTGTAAATAGAACAATTGCAACTAAAAACTTGTCTTTCTTGAGGGATAATGCTATGAAATATATGTTCGTTTTTAGCATTATCACCGACATTAAAAGAAAAGATATAGAATTTGAAATTGGAGAGATGGTCATGCTTAAGGTTGCACCTTGGAAAGGCGTTGTTCGATTTGGTAAATGAGGGAAATTAAATCCAAGGTATATAGGACCATTCAAGATTATTGATCGTGTCGGACCAGTAGCTTACCGACTTGAATTACCACAACAACTCGCGGCTGTACATAACACTTTCCACGTCTCAAATTTGAAGAAATGTTTTGCTAAAGAAGATCTCACTATTCCATTAGACGAAATCCAAATCAACGAAAAACTTCAATTCGTCGAAGAACCCGTTGAAATAATGGATCGTGAGGTTAAAAGACTTAAGCAAAACAAGATACCAATTATTAAAGTTCGATGGAATGCTCGTAGAGGACCCGAGTTCACCTGGGAATGAGAAGATAAGATGAAGAAGAAATACCCGCACTTATTTCCAGAAGATACGTCAACACCTCCAACTGCTTAAAATTTCGGGACGAAATTTATTTAACGGGTAGGTACTGTAGTGACCCGAACTTTTCCATGTTTATATATATTAAATGAAATTGTTATTTACATGATTAAGTGTTTCCAACATGTTAACCAATCAAACTTGTTAAGACTTGATTAATTGAAATAGGTTTCATATAGACAATTGACCACCCAAGTTGACCGGTGATTCACGAACGTTAAAACTTGTAAAAACCTATATGATGACATATATATGATTATATATATATTTAACATGATATAATGATAAGTAAGTATCTCATTAGGTATTTTAACAATGAGTTATATACATAAAATTGAGTTTATTGAATTAAGAAACTCGAAACAATATATATAACGATTATCGTTATAACAACGTCTTACTAAATACATATGAATCATATTAAGATATTGTTAAACTATGTTTAATCATGATAAATGATAAGTAAACATGTCATTAAGTGTATTAGCAATGAACTACATATGTAAAAACAAGACTACTAACTTAATGATTTCGAAACGAGACACATATGTAACGATTATCGTTGTAACAACATTTAACTGTATATATATCATACTAAGATATATTAATATATCATAATATCATGATAATGTAATAATTTAACATCTCTTTAGATATAATAAATAATGGGTTAACAACATTTAACAAGATCGTTAACCTAAAGGTTTCAAAACAACATTTACATGTAACGACTAACGATGACTTAACGACTCAGTTAAAATGTATATACATGTAGTGTTTTAATATGTATTCATACACTTTTGAAAGACTTCAAGACACTTATCAAAATACTTCTACTTAACAAAAATGCTTACAATTACATCCTCGTTCAGTTTCATCAATAATTCTACTCGTATGCACCCGTATTCGTACTCGTACAATACACAGCTTTTAGATGTATGTACTATTGGTATATACACTCCAATGATCATCTCTTAGCAGTTCATGTGAGTCACCTAAGATATATGGGAACCATCATTTGGCAACTAGCATGAAATATCTCATAAAATTATAAAAATATTAGTAATCATTCATGACTTATTTACATGTAAACAAAATTACACATCCTTTATATCTAATCCATATACCAACGAACAAAAACACCTACAAACACTTTCATTCTTCAATTTTATTCATCTAATTGATCTCTCTCAAGTTCTATCTTCAAGTTCTAAGTGTTCTTCATAAATTCTATAAGTTCTAGTTTCATAAAATCAAGAATACTTCCAAGTTTGCTAGCTTACTTCCAATCTTATAAAGTGATCATCCAACCTCAAGAAATATTTCTTTTTTACAGTAAGATATCTTTCTAATACAAGGTAGTACTCATATTCAAATTTTGATTCAATTTCTATAACTATAACAATCTTATTTCGAGTGGAAATCTTACTTGAACTTGTTTTCGTGTCATGATTCTGCTTCAAGAACTTTCAAGCCATCCAAGGATCCTTTGAAGCTAGATCTATTTTTCTCATTTCCAGTAGGTTTATCCACAAAACCTGAGGTAGTAATGATGTTCATAACATCATTCAATTCATATATATAAAACTACCTTATTCGAAGGTTTAAACTTGAAATCACTAGAACATAGTTTAGTTAATTCTAAACTTGTTTGCAAACAAAAGTTAATCCTTCTAACTTGACTTTTAAAATCAACTAAACACATGTTCTATATCTATATGATATGCTAACTTAATGATTTAAAACCTGGAAACACGAAAAATACCGTAAAACCGGACATACGCCGTCGTAGTAACACCGCGGGCTGTTTTGGGTTTGATAATTAAAAACTATGATAAAATTTGATTTAAAAGTTGTTCTTTTGGGAAAATGATTTTTCTTATGAACATGAAACTATATCCAAAAATCATGGTTAAACTCAAAGTGGAAGTATGTTTTTCAAAATGGTCATTATGACGTCGTTCTTTCGACTGAAATGACTACCTCTTACAAAAATGACTTGTAACTTATATTTCCGACAACAAACCTATATTTTTTCTATTTATATTCATAAAATAGAGTTCAATATGAAACCATAGCAATTTGATTCACTCAAAACGGATTTAAAACGAAGAAGTTATGGGTAAAACAAGATTGGATATTTTTTTGATTGTTGTAGCTACGGGAATTATTGTAACAATTCTATACAAATCATATCCTAGCTAACTTATATTGTATTATACATGTATTCTAATATATTATGTAATCTTGGGATACCATAGACACGTATGCAAATGTTTTGACATATCATATCGACCCATGTATATATATTATTTGGAACAACCATAGACACTCTATATGCAGTAATGTTTGAGTTAGCTATACAGGGTTGAGGTTGATTCCAAAAATATATACACTTTGAGTTGTGATCTAGCCTGAGACGTGTATACACTGGGTTGTGGATTGATTCAAGATAATATATATCAATTTATTTCTGTACATCTAACTATGGACAACTAGTTGTAGGTTACTAACGAGGACAGCTGACTTAATAAACTTAAAACATCAAAATATATTAAAAATGTTGTAAATATATTTTGAACATACTTTGATATATATATATATGTATATATTTGTTATAGGTTCGTGAATCGACCAGTGGCCAAGTCTTACTCCCGACGAAGTAAAAATATGTGAAAGTGAGTTATAGTCCCACTTTTAAAATCTAATATTTTGGGATGAGAATACATGCAGTTTTATAAATGTTTTACGAAATAGACACAAGTAAATGAAACTACATTATATGGGTGAATGATCGAAGCCGAATATGCCCCTTTTGCTTGGTAGCCTAAGAAGTAGTAAACCGATCTACTAATTGACGCGAATCCTAAAGATAGATCTATTGGGCCTAACGAACCCGATCCAAAGTACCGGATGCTTTAGTACTTCGAATTCGTTTTTATCATGTCCGAAGGATTTCCCGGAATGATAGGGGATATTCTTATATGCATCTTGTTAATGTCGGTTACCAGGTGTTCACCATATGAATGATTTTTATCTCTATGTATGGGATGTATATTAAAATATGAAATCTTGTGGTCTATTATTATGATTTGATAATATATAGGTTAAACCTATAACTTACCAACATTTTTGTTGATGTTTTAAGCATGTTTATTCTCAGGTGATTATTAAGTGCTTCCGCTGTTGCATACTAAAATAAGGACAAGATTTGGAGTCCATGCTTGTATGATATTATATAAAGACTGCATTCAAGAAACTTATTTTTTGATGTAATATATTCTTATTATAAACCATTATGTAATGGTCGTATGTAAACAATATATTTTAGATTATCATTATTTGATAATCTACGTAATGCTTTTTAAACCTTTATAGATAAAATAAAGGTTATGGTTGTTTTAAAAATGAATGCAGTCTTTGAAAAACGTCTCATATAGAGGTCAAAACCTCGCGACGAAATCAATTAATATGGAACGTTTATAATCAATATGAATGGGACATTTCATGGGTTGAGTGTAATAGCTTCTAATATTGGTACTCCGATGAGGTTGGACTTTTACACGAGCACAATGTGTCTAGAGTCGTGGGGTAGGCCTAATTTTGCTCGAGCTTTGATTGAAGTCTCGCCAGACAAGGATTTTAAGGATAATATCAAAATGGCGATACCAAGTATCGATGGAAAGAGCAAAACCATATGTAATGTAAGGATAGAGTATGAATGGAAACCCCCGCGGTGTAAGTGTTGTGCTATTTTTGGGCATTTGGATGCCCAGTGTCCAAGAGTGGTGACTCCAAAAGTGGTGACTGTTACCGAGGGTAATCAGTCTATCGATGAAGATGGTTTTCAGGTTGTTGGCAAGAAGGTGGCTAAAGAGGTGAAAAAGGGTAATAACAAGCATAAGGTTACTTTTAGTGTAAGTAAACCGAAGCAAAAATTGGTGTATAGGCTCAAGAAGAATATTGATTCTAATAATGATTTGCATAAGAGTGTTCCGGGTGACAAAAAGAATCCGAAAGTTGGAACAAGTAAAAGTTCACAAGTGAAGACTCAAAACGCGTTCGATGCTTTGAATAAAGAGGCGTTTAGATTAATTGATGAAGAAAACGATGTTGAATCTGATAAAGAGTTTATGGTTTCAAAATCTTTTTCTAAGGAAAGAACTACATTTGGTATGAAATCAGGCTGGTTATAGGTTATCTTCATGGTTAGGAAAGTTGTTAGGTGTGTTGGTTTTTGCTAGTTCTTTCTGTGTTTATGTTCTAGCTTGGTTGTTTTTTGGTTGTTTGTGAGACCTCAAGGTGCGCTTGAGGTCGTTTGCACTTTCTTGTATCTTTTTATTATTATTTTTAATAATAATTATCGGATAAAACCCTTTACCCAAAAAAACTGATGAATATACTTGTAAATTAACTTAATAATATTTAAATATAAAATAGTGTAAATTATTTTAATAGACTTTATACTTTATTCAAAATTATATTAATAATTCTTATAGTATATTTTAAAAATTAAACCAATCATCCTAAACATGCTTAGAAGCTAGAAGTACACGTTGTGATTTTAACCTCTAACATCCGTTAAAAAACTTCGTTAAATTCAACAATGTGCAAAGCATGTGAGGGTGGTATTTTCACGATCTATTCTTATATGTCTGGGTGTGTGTGTATGTATTTTAATAGCCGTAAGATGTTGGTATATTGGTGGTGATCTGACGGAAGTAAGGTCAGAGTTTCGACGTCCATGTGCTACAAAAAATAATTTCCTTATCGTTACCTCTCATTTAATGGGCCTCGGGGGGTTTCAGACGTTTATACATTTGATCCTAACCCGATGCATTTTACCACACACGATGTCCGTATGAATTCTTTGTGGGGTTTTTTTCTCCTGAGGGATAGTAAAACTGTAATGTTTGTCCATGATTGGGTGGGTTGGTTTCGACATTGCGTTTGACCCGTCAGTGACTCTTAACCACTGTTATATATATATATATATATATATATATATATATATATATATATATATATATATATATATATATATATAAATTAAATAGTAAAATAAAAAATATATGATTTATTTATGAATATAAGAATCATTAAGTTATTAAATATGTATACATTTATGAATAACTTACCTCTTGATTTTTCATTATTTCTTCATCAACATTACAATTATCATTATCAATATTAATTAAGAGTTGTTCTAAAAGTAATTCGGAGTTACACTTTGAGGCATTCATAAGACTATTAAATATAAACTTTACGTTAAATAAAACATTTAATACTTAGAAATGTTTCATTTTTGATATTTTCAATGAACCGTTAAAATTAACTTTAGAGTATTAAGCCCTATGTCTACAAATACTCAAGTCTTTGTTTGCTGATGCATATCAATCATCGAGTTACAAAAAATGTCATGTTTAAAATTAAAAGTGAATATATAAGTCCTTTTCGAATATTATATAGAGAGTGATGAAGAATGTAGAGGTTATATGTCGATTCCTGTAACGACAATGCGTGTTACTCCAATGGGCTCATTTTGTAGTGATGCACATATTGGTACGTAGAGTGATAATCCAACGTTTCTGATTGTAGCCATTGGTGTTCATTAGAATCACATTAGATTCGGTTGTATTTTATATTTGCAAGCATTTGATTGCGTGGTATTTACAATCTATATCTTAAGTCATACAATAAGCATGTGCTGATATTTAATTTAATTGTGTATGTATGAAATATAGTTGAACGGTGATAATGGAAGATTGAGTCACATGGAGGGGTAAACATCATTGCATGCCATATGTATAATCTTTTATATACGTAATGTTATATGAATAGTAAAAGCACATGAATAATAACTTGGTTTAGAAAGTTGAATATAATTTAAACACTTAATTCCTACGTGCAATAAATTATTTTATAAAAGTAAAATCCCTTAACCAAATTAGAAGATAAGAACTTTGTTCAAAACGTTGAGCGTAATTTACAACTCTTAATTTCTACCTACATCTTTACATTTCTTGCAATTATTACAAATTTCGAATAGTGATTGTAACTCTCAAATGTATTACTAAAAGATATGTGAAGAGTCAGTAATGGCATATATAATGGCATATATTTGTATAACTTATTTTCATGAAATCATCTTTTCATTATCTTGCAATTATTTCATATTTGAATTACAAATGTAACTCTCAAAACTAATATTAATAAGAGATAGATGAAAAGGTATTTGATCACATATATATAAGTCACTTTCATGAGATTATCACTAATTTGATGAGTGTTAGGATCACACACTAAAACTTAAAAAAATACCTACTCTCTTTTCATTTAATATATATTGATGCTCTATTTTTAGTTATGACTCTATGATGTAATAAGAAGAAGAATAATGGGCACAACACACATACATATTGAAGACAAACTCAATTGAAAAGAGGACAGGTGGTAGTTTTATAGTTAATATGATAACAAAATTGTTGTATTTTGGTAGTTTGAGAGTTTATGAGAAGATAATTGTTGTACTTTGGAAATGTGAGAGTTTCATTTTGGTAATGTTAAAACATTTGAATAGCATTATTATTAATTTTTATATTTTAAGTCTATAGCATTTATATTTCCATTTACTTGATTATCTGAATTGTTGTATTTTAGAAGTTTGAGAGTTTTTTTGTGAAGGTAATTGTTGTATTTTGAAAGTTTATGAGTTTATTTTGGTAATGTTACAAACATCTAAATAGCATTATATATATATATATATATATATATATATATATATATATATATATATATATATATATATATATATATATATATATATATATATATATATATATAACATTTAAATTTTACGTTAAGATAATTGTTGTACTTTGGAAGTTTATAAGTTTTTTTCTGTAATGTTACAAACATCTAAATAACATTATTATTAATATTTATATTTTAAGTCTAGAGCATTTAAATTTTATTACATTATTTAGTAGAGAATAATGCTTTTAGATGCAAAACACATTACTTGATTATATGTTTTGTGGATGTAACAAATGAATTTATTGTTTAATTTGTATAAGCCCAACTTATAATAAAAGTATGATAATTTTGACTTACGTTACATGATAGATGATTATATTGTGGTTATTATCTAAACAAATAGTTTAACAACGTAAGTAGTTTTAACCATTAACAAGCATATGATCACATGTATATAATTACATCATGCGCTATAACATGTGACTCAAATGTACAATTTCTCACAAGCACGTATGCATAAAATCATACTTAGACACATGCAATAAGAGACCAACATCAAGTTTCACTACACGGTCAATATGTAATTTGCCAACTCTTGCCCTGACACTAACAATTCAGACGTAAATTTTAAAATATTAAAATTCGAGACAAATCGTGCATCACATTGGCATTGTCCACTAGTATTCTTTTAAATATTAACTCTTTTTTTTGGACAACGATTAGGATCACCCGAGGGGGGCTAAACCACCCGTTGCGATCATCTCCCGTTTCGACCATGCCGATGCAGCGATAATAACCCCGCCCACATCGCTGCCCTGGAGAAAACCTTGAAACCAATCCAAGGGCACGGCCAAGTAAAACCTCCCTCCCTTTTACCCCCAAACGATATAAGAAATGTGTAATGGGTGGATATTTCATGTCAGGAATGAAATTGTGTTTTTTTTAATATGTAGCTAACGAGGGTAGGATTTGAATTGGATTTATAAGTAGAGTTGTCGATTAAGCTTGTGACCGAGATGATCACTTCGTGAAATTGGTTCTGGAGGTAGTTATTCTAAATATTTGTACATTATCACATATTGATTGTGGCCTAACGGTATGAGAGGAACCCTTCAACGAAGAGGTTGTGGGTTCAAGCCTCATTTGAGGCAGTGGAATGTAAAAATTTGTGGTATGATCGTGTATAGATTATAGGTTTGCCTTTTAAAAAAAAAAAAACATTATCCCATATTGATTTCTTTGAATAAATTGAATCCTTAATCCTAAGTAACAATGTAACATCGTTATCTCATTAGAGCAAAGTTATACCATTTCTAATGGTGATAGTAATGTCAAGGACAGTTAGTGTACTTTTTGACCAAAAAATGTTCACTATGATATGACAATGTCAGTTTATGACATTTTTTAACCGTTGTATCATTTTTTTCTATTAAATTTTAGGTAGGTTGATGTGGTAACGTCTAATTGGAAATTAGGAGAGAAAAATAAATAAATTATATATATATATATATATATATATATATATATATATATATATATATATATATATATATATATATATATATATATATATATATATATATATATATATATATATATATATATATATATATATATATATATTAAATCAGAAAAATAAGTGATTGGTTAAAGGAAGTAGTGACAATTTCTTTTTGCGTTAGAAGTCCAACTGACGCCACAATTGACGCCCCGTTAGGCTTCGTCAATTTTGCCATGTTGGTTACACCTCATCTAACGCCTCACGAACTGTTATGTATGGTCTTAAAATATTGGTTTTGTTGTAAAAGGCTATTTGGATGTCCAATTATCCATCAAGGAACTTCATCTTTCGATGAAAGAACCGATCAAGAATACAATCAGGAGAGGCTCGTGACTAAAAAATCAAAGCTCAAAACAACGAGCATATGCTATCTACGAAGCGAACCTAACCATATAACAAAAGCGAGTAAACAAGCAACAAATCAAAACCCACATAACCAACTATTAAGCATAAAGAAAACGACAACCTAAAGCATAATCAAAAACGACAAGCTAACGACCAAAGGAGAACAAGCTAAACTAAAGCTCTCGCCCTTTAGGGGCCGATTTGACCAACTTTCAATCAATCGTTTCGCGGTTTACCGCCTTCCCCGGTCGAGATTTAAAAGAGTAAGTCAACACAACACGTTGGAGGTCCCGCTGCCGACGAGAGTGCCCGTCGAAGGCGCCAACAAACCGCGGCTCACTAAACCATAAAAAAAACCTTCCCCGTTAACCTCCTTCTCAGTCTCGTCATCTTCATCTTGTAAAGAAAAATCCACGCTCCTTGTCGCCTTCTTCTTGTTGTTGACCATCTTCTTTTTAGCAACGGAACCGCTACCACTCTTTTCCACTACTAGTACCTGCCTAAAAAGATCACCCTGCGCTCACTCGCACTTGTGTTTAAAATCGGAGACGATCTCAAACCAATACCACTTGACCACACCGATGCCTTGCTTTACTCCACTTATAACGGCAATGACTGACCCGTAAGCAACTCCAACAGGAGACTTAACCAACTCAATGTTACCTTCAACATAAACACTACTAAATTTAATTAGTGATATTAAATATTAATTATTAATTATTAAGTAATACGAGTATTATTATTAGGGAAGTATTATTGGTATCTAGTTTTGTAACAAAAGATACACACAGTATATAACAAACATACAGGTTTTTTAACTCTAATTATTTTAGGTCCAATAGTAATCATCTAGAAAACAATAAAGACAGTAAACAATCAGATTTTAGTTATACTACATGCAAGTATTCACAAGTGTCTTGGACCAATGATCCAGACTTGATCAAAAGGGGTCATTTTTCAGTGTCTAAAAGAGTGGGGATTGTTGTATGTATATGGGTAAATAAAGTAATGTTTCCAAATGGAATTTAACTGGGAATATAAAGATTGTACAGACACTTTAATCAATAGTGGGCCAAACAGATCTTATATAGTAACACATTATGTGAAATCACACAAATTGACAATTACTAGAAGCCAAAAAGAACAATATCTAAACAATCACTTCAAACACATCAATTAATCCCATCAGTACCACAATAATTCTTCTTCTTAAACCATATATAAAATCAAAATTGTAAAGATCAAGAATTTATCTAGAATGTTTGTCTTACATGACTGGGATTGTAACAATTCTTTAATTTAATGAAAATCATATATCCAAAAAAAAAAAAAAAAATTATGAAAAGATCAAAATGGTTCTTTTTTTTTTTTTTTTTTTTTGTGGCAAAAAACAAGAATTAAATTAATAACTATTTTTGGTTCTTATGATCAAGATTTTGAAAACTATAAATGAAACAGACATATTTTTTTAAGTCCTTAAATTAGTCTTCAAGAAACAGAACAAAGGCAAATGTATGATGCTTTGGGCTCTGTTAGCATGCTTGCATACTAAGGAGTACTAATTTTTTTTTTCACTGAAACAAGGCTAAATATTCTCTAGTCTAACAACATAGATACAAACAACATCGCAACATATAGAAGTTAGTACAATTAATAGACATATAGCCCACTTTTTTTTGATTTTATGAGTTAGGTTAGAGTAAAGATTGAAACTTTGAGTCCCCCAAAGACATTTGTAGTAATTGAGCAGCAGACCAAGTAAAAAAGCTGCTGATGCTTTTGTTGTTGTTTTGTAGTCAGGGAAAAAAGGGGGGTAGGGGACCATCTTATTCTATTCAATTCATGTCCTTTTTCCAATTTTCACTTGAATTATAGCTGAGTTTATAGGTTTTGTTTCTTTGCATAGATCTTGCAGAAGCCTACACTGTTTGCAAGATTTCAAGATTTCAGCTGCTGCTTCTGATTACACCTTTATAGAGAGAGAAAACATAAACTGAAAGAGTGAGAATCTCTTTGCTTTTTTGGATAAATATAGCAACATTTTAACCAAATTTGAGGTATGTTTGCAATTCCAAATTAGTTTCTTTTGGCTTTCCACATTTTGCAAACTTCTTTAGATTCCAAAGTTGCTTGCTTTACATCTAGTTAATAACTAAACTAAAACTGTTCTCATTTCTTGTCTTATCAATCTTATCAATACCCTTCATTTCTCTGTTTTTCATCTAGTTCTTCATTTTCTTTTACTTAAGTAACATGTTAGAAGTCAATTTTGACTAATTGTCAAAATCCCATGTAAAAGGTTGTTACTTTCACACTTGGGTGGTGTTAATATATCTTGTTCTTTGATCTTTGAAGTTTTTTCTTTAACATGGTGTCACCTGATTCTTCCTCAAACCCTAACAACATTCACCAATTTCTCATTTCAAACCCAACCCATTATGAAAGTCAACATTTTGATGCTTATGGAGTTGACTTAAGAAATCTTGGATCATACCCACCTCAATCTCTCAATGTACTTCCAAGATCAATTGACCTTATTCAACCTCCTCATATGACAAATGAACCACAACCAAACCAACACCAAATTCAAAAGCTTTCACTCTCTTTAGGCTCTAGTTTACTATTGCCTTCAACTCAATATAGAGATGAAAGATGTTACATTTCTGAACAAGAGTTACAAGAAAAAAGTAGAAAATATTTTAATCCCACACAATATTCACCTTCACTTAATCAATCTTCTCCATTTTATGGAACAGATTCATTCTCCATGCCACTTAGCAGTTCAAGATACCTAAAACCAACTCAATCTTTACTTGAAGAAATTGCTAGTCTTAATGGGAATGATCTGGACTCAACCAACAAGATGTACACTGCTAAATTATCCGGTTTGGGCCAATTCGGTTCGTTACGATTATGTTCCGAGTTAAAAGCTGAGTTAAGTAGTAATGGGTTCTCAATGGAAAAACAAGAACTTCAAGCTACATTAGTAAAGCTCATATCTTTATTAGAAGAGGTATATATAATATATAATATATAGTAGCATTATGAAATTATAATTCCATAATCTAGTACCTTATGATCATTTAGTAATTAACTGTTTTTTGGGCTAATATTTAGGTTGAGAGAAGATATGAACAATACTATCAGCACTTAGAAGAAGTGGTGTCTTCATTTGAATTGAATGCAGGTTTAGGATCAGGGAAATTATACACTGCATTAGCACTTAATGCAATGTCAGGACACTTTTCTAGTTTAAAAGATGCAATCTTGGCCCAAATCTGTTCGACCCGAAAGAAGATCTTGCAAGATTTGCACAAAATCAACACGGGTTTCGCACAACTTAGCTTGTTCGATAAAGAAACCAGTAGAAACAACCGCGTTTCACTTCAACACCTTGGAATGATGGTTAGCCCAAGACAAACTTGGAGGCCCATTCGAGGTTTACCCGAAAATTCGGTCATGATCCTACGGTCCTGGCTCTTCGAGCATTTTCTCCACCCGTAAGTACATTGAACGGGCCGGTTAAGTTGACCCGATTAAAGATTTATCTACTTTCAATGTACAGATATAATAATACGTAGTGTGTCATATATATATTTACAAAATTCGTTTGATTTATTACTAGCCCGTTTGACCTATTTCTTTCTAGCTATTTCATTTTACCCGTTCGAAATAACACATAACCATAATCGACCCGTTCATAATTAAATGGATCCAAAATGGTTCTATAATGTACTGAAATTGATTAATCTTGTTATGATCACAGGTACCCGAACGACAGTGAGAAACTTACATTGGCATCACAAACAGGATTGTCAAAGAACCAAGTAACTAATTATTACTAGAAAATTAATAATTAACTTATCATGTAAATGAATGGCATATTGTTTCTAATGTTCTTGAGGGTGTTTGTTTTAGGTGTCAAATTGGTTCATAAATGCGCGAGTTCGACTATGGAAACCGATGATCGAGGAAATGTACAAGGAAGAATTTGCAGATTCATCTGAGGATTCAAATTTGTGAAGTGCAGGTATAAAGGTATCACAGATCAAAAGAACCTGGATAATGAATGAGGTTGTTTAGGGTTGCAGTGTTTTGATATCAGTGAAATGTGTAGTGGTTTTAAGGTGGTGATTTCAGAGTCAAAAGACCAGAAATTAATGAATAGGTTGTCATCAAGTTAATTGAATGTAAGTGTACTTGAAAATGAAGTAGTACTTTTTGACCACAATATTATATTGTGAACATTATGATTTATGCATCTCATTTTGTGGCAAGGGTTACATGTACTTATTTGATTAGTCATTTTCATTTATGATGGATGTTATGATTATGATTTCTAAACAGGAGTTATCGATTTTTTGGATCATACGTTGAATATGTTATACAAACTCATTTAGTTAAGCATTATAAATGTATAAATATTAATATTAAGTTAACTTAAAACTCGAATCATACTAACACTAAAGTATAATTAAAAAAAACTTAGAAAACGTGGTATAATAATCCGGATTAATCTTGAATCGTGTGAAACGCCTTCGCAGTAAGTATTCAGCCATATCAAGCATTAGGTTACATGAAATCTTATCTGGGATTATACAAGAACAAAGGTTTGTTTTCAAACAAGAAGAAATCAAATCACTATATCAGAGTATTTGTGTTTATTCTATGTGTTTGAATGAAAAACAAATGTGCCCAATAAACAATTAGAAAATCAATTATTTGCCGGTTAAAAATGAAATAGTGCAACCCTTCATTTTGACGAGAGAACCTGTTAATCGATCATGTGTGACTTTTGGCGGGAATAACGGGAGCCCAACCAGGGCACTGCCCCTTGAACCCTGACGAGGTGCACCCCTTCTCCCTCTATTGTCGCGACAATATCTAGCAAACTCTTACGGACGTGCACTCCACAATTTCCAAACTCTTTTTTTAAGTATTACTAAATAACTCTTGTTTTCAAATAAATTTCAAATTTCAATTACCTAAAATGAGGGTTACCTAGATGAACAATAAAAATTACCAACAAAATACACCATATTACGCGAGTGCCGTTTAACCATTTTGTGTCCAGTCGGTGAATTCGTTCAACATGGATTCTTATGCTAGTAGACTTATAATCATCCAAGATGAATTTTAACCACATATATTTACAACTTTTAGCATTGCCGTATAAAAGTGTTGTGCATGACGATCAATTATTAATTAATTTTAAACACTAATTATTTAAATATATAATATTTTTCTGTGTGTTAGTGACAATTTTAATGGATTTTGAAGTAAAAAAATAAAAATTCAAAATCTTCTATCTACTAATTAGAGTCATGACCAGAAAATTGACTTTTTTGTGCCATTGGTCCCTCCATTATACATCAAAAAACTAACAGTGTCCCTTCGATTTTTTTGGCTAACATCATCCTTCCATTATCTCATTTAAACATACTGAGTCATTCCGTCTAAATTCCGTTAAAAGGTCTGTTAAGTCTTCACATGTGCATTGCATGTGAGGATAGAATAGACTTTTTACCCTTCAAAACCTAATTTCTTCATTTTAGTCCTATGGACTTTCACTTTGTCCCTTCTTTTTCATTTGGGTTCACAAATTAATTGTTATCACAAATCTAACCAAAACATATCAAATCATAAAAACATCAACAAACAAATTCCTGTGATCATTTCATTTTCTTATTTACATTTCAGAAAATCCAAAATAAATCAGAAGCATATTATTGATGCTACAGACTACAGTATAGTTCATCACCATTCATAGAGCAAAAATTTGAAATCAAAACTTGAGGATTTAAACAACAAATTGATCACATATTCCTGATGTAGAAAAGTTTCCTAACACTCGTTCATCATTAAATCGAATTATCAACAACAAATTTGTGGCGAATTAGATCGAGTTCTTCCTTTGTGTTCGTCTTGTGGTGATTTGGTCTCCGGAGTGATTCAGAGACTTTCAGAACGAATTAAACACATATTATGATTCTTTTTCGATCACTCAAGCTATACGAAGCTTCAAATCCGATTGAGAAACAACACAGAAGTACATATTTCGAAGTCAAACTTTTGTTCTTCGTGTTCAACGATTTGATTCGAATGATTCTTGATGTTTCCGTTTAATCAATTGATTTGCGCGTGATAAGTTGATGATATGGAGCGATTTTCATGAAGGAATCATGGTCTAAAACAGGCCAAAATTTGAGTTCGCTTTTTTTGAAGTTCATCTTCATGTTCATGACTGTTCATCGATTTAATTTGCTGATGTTGTTTATGATCGAAGTTTGTTACAACTTCATCTTCATCACTGCTGTTTGAACTCATCTCAATCAGTTGCAGTTCCTAATTCAAACTATTGATGATTTTGATAATTTTCGTTCTTCAAGTTCATGGAGATTTTGATTATAAGAATCGGACAGAAACACATACAGCTAGCAGATGCAGGTGTTCGATTTCAACTATTCGGACGAGAATCAAACATATGGATTTAATCTATGAAGAAGATGACAAACGGTTATGAAAGTCAGGTGAAGAAGATGAAGGCGGAAGCATGTTCGAACGTTCAGTAAGAACAAATTCACCCAGTTGCAGGGTAAAAAGATGATTTTGCCCTCACATGCGAGGCACATGTCAAGGGTTAACAAAATTTTTTAACATAAATTAGATGGAGGGACTCGGTATGTTTAAATAAGATAATGGAAGGATGCTGTTAGAAAAAAAATCGGAGGGACGCTGTTAGCTTTTTGGTATATAATGGAGGGACCAATGGCACAAAAAAGTCGTAGAAAAATTTTAAAATCTCCATTTTGCGAACTATAATTGTGAATCCGTTTGTTAAAACTTGATACAAAGCAAAAAATTTGAAACTACGATTGACCAGCATTTGGTCCTAGTCGGGTTTAGGGTAGAAATACTAATATTCTATTATAATCTGAAATTTGCCTGGTGAAAACCTGTATATAAAAGAATTCTGTTAGGAAGAATTCTTCAACTACACACCAAAATGGTTATTTTGTTTTTTTAGAACGACAAAAATCTTTATATATCAAACGCTCCCTGACAAAACGCTAATGATAGCTTTAAAACCACTTTCATCCATAACACACTCCAACAAATTAACATATTGTCACATCAGCGCTACATCGGTATTTATTTTTCATTAGTAACTCATCATTTTCACTACCAATCATAACAGCACTCCTAACGGATTGTGATGTCCCGGAAATTTGATCAAATTTAAACTTAATCTTATATGATTCTGACACGATAAGCAAAGTCTGTTAAGTTGAATCTCAAAATTTTGAACTATGTTCATGTATTCATTTAACCTCGACCAAATTCCGACGATTCACGAACAATTATATAAATGGATATGAATATGTATATATATATATATATATATATATATATATATATATATATATATATATTATAACTTGAAAACGTTAACAAAGTATTAAATATATAATACTTTACGTTAAATGTATTTGTCTCAATATATATTTGATATATTTATCTACGAAACTAGAAGGTAATACCAATGATTGATTTAGTAGATACTTCAACACTTATAAATCCCGTAAATATTATGATATGGTTATAGGTCTCTGTTGTGAGGTCCACGTTGATTTGAGAAATCATTCTTTTTTAACTATATACAGAATAATTGGTAAAGAAATCTACAATTGGAAATGCGGAGTGTAAATAATTGAAATAATGGATGTCGACAAGATAAGCAAATTGACGTGTCACATTAAAATAATTTCATACATTTATTTATTCGTTGGACTTTAACCTTCAATTCACAAACAACCATTTGTTAATGGACATGTGTGTGTGTGTGTGTGTATATATATATATATATATATATATATATATATATATATATATTACAAAATGATAAAATATAATATTAACCTAGTTATAAAACGTTTAGATTTTAAATATATATTAATAAACAACGAGAAGTTGATTTAATGAAGCAAATGACCAAAACACTCAAATGATTAAGTTATACTTCGGGTAATATAGTTTATCATTGATTAAGTCTAATTATTGATAAATATACACGTCGTGAAACTTAAAGTGCTAGTTTTCTAAGCGTACGAAAGGACGTTCGAGAAACCGGAACAGGGACATAAGTTGAGCGTCAACATACAACACAACGGAGCTAAAGTTACTAGCCAACCATGCACGCGAATATAATATAATATATAATTAATTAATATAAATATATTTAATTATGTCGACAAACTAGAAGCCAAATGATGCATGAGCTGGATTTCACAGCTCCGCGATCGCGGAGCATGTAGGCATAAAACCTCCGCGATTGCGGAGGTGTCAGTGTCAGGATTGGTGTATAAAAGCCAACATTTTTCTGCCGAATCCATCTATATTTTTCAATCTCTCTGTCTCTTAATATATTATTTATATTTATTAAAATTAAAATTATTATTATTATTATTATTATTATTATTATTATTATTATTATTATTATTATTATTATTATTATTATTATTATTATTATTATTATTATTATTATTATTATTATTAAAGATTATTATTATTAATCTTATTATTATTGGTATTAGTATTATTAGATAGCGTTATTATTAGTATTATACATAAAATATTACGACGAGCTTATGCCCAAACGATTTCAAAACAAGCTTTTCGAGCGGGATATAGCTAAGGAAATTATGGGTTATAGCTATGGAGGTTATGGGTATTGCTTGGGGGGTTATGATCATGAGTCAAAGGTCAACCTAGCGTTTATCATTTCCGTTGCGTCTTCGTACTTTCCTGCAATATTGAATCATAATATTGATACGTGAGCATTCATATCTTATCTTATATATATCAATAGTATATCCATGTCTAGTTGTAACATCCCAACCCGTTAACCAACCAAAATCGCAACATAAAAAAAAAATTAAAACCGGGCAGAAGGGTGCGCCGAGCGCACCACACCAAGTGCGCGGCGCGCACTGGTGCCTGGCAGCTTCTGTCCACTTTTTCCGTTTTACGCGAAAAGATCTTCGACTTCTCGACACATTTAGACCAAAGGCTTTTCACAACATATTATAATAGTTAAAACTATCACGTTCCAATAATAAAATGAGTTTTACGAGACCGGGCCCACATTGGCCGTTCTACGACGTTCGTACAAAATACAAGTTTTCAACCACACGACTTCTAATACAAAATAAAACCGAGCATGGTGATTGGGGATACGCTACCCAATCCTATCCAATCCAAAAGCAAGATCTTCTAAAGCAACTACGCGAGCCACTAGTTCCCACGCTTACCCGAGCCACCGCATCCAAGCAAATCTATAAAAAAAAGTAAACAACGAGAGAGTAAGCTAACGCTTAGTGAGTGAGAATATACTACATACATATATATGCATAAAATGGACACGCCACAAAATATCAAATAACACATACCGGATCATCCGAGCATATAGCAAGCAAAACTAAGCTTACCGTACAATTGCGATACCACTAGCTACAACATCAATGTAAGTTCACTCACAATGTTATGAACAACACTACCAAGCTACACCCGAAGGGCTAGCTACAACACATCAATATCAAAACATAAGATAATATAATATCCCCGAACCTACAACCCAAGGCTAAACACTTAACCTTAACAATAAGATGACCGTATAAATCGACTCACCATGAATCCGCTCTAACCGAAATTCACAACTTAACAATAAGATGATCGTGCAAACCCAGCCATCATGAACCTATATGTGAAGTGATCTCTATAACCGAGAACCGCTTCACCCAACCCGCACCCATCCTACACATACATATGCACATAGGATATTAACACTCACCTTTTCGCCTTGATGAATGCAACCGAGTAATTCCGCAACACGTCAATGGAAAGTACCACAACAACCAAAACGTAGCTAGGAACGAGGTGAACAACTTTAAAAACCCGAGCTTTGGTGAGAATCCAACTCTTTCTTCTCCAAATGAAGCTTCCTCTCTCTAAAACTCTTCTCTCTCTAGGGTTTGAAGATGAGAGTGATGAATGGATGTGAAAATGATCCAAAGTTGGATAAAAACCAACTGATAAAGCCCACAGATCCGACCTCAAGTGAAATGACCAAATTGCCCTTCATTAAACTCAAAATAGAAAAAGGCTGAAATCTGTTGCTGACAAGGTGCGCGGCGCGCACCCATAACTGTGTGCAGCGCGCATAACAGTCTGGGCAGATTCTGACCTTCGTTTAATTCCACAATACTTCCTGCATTCAACGTAGCATAATTACACTTCCGTACAATAAATATTAGAGTCTTACAACTCTCCCCCATTTAGAATCGATCACGTCCTCGTGATCCTTGTCACTTAACCAAACGAACCACGCTCCACGGTCCTTAAACGTAAGTCCCAAACCGACTTTCCTAGGCAATTCTTCCCAACGAATCGCTTTTAACAACCAAAATCGTCACACGCGATTTATCAAGTCACAATCCGTGCACTAAACCTTACTCAATCCCTCACATCGGGAAAACTCAGCAAATCTCGAACCGAGATATCAATTCCTTAGCGTACCTTTACCAAGGACAACGCTAAAAGCAATCAAGTCTCAACCTAAAGTCAACAATCCGAACGTTGAAGATCGAACCACAAAAATCCTTACGGATTACACTTACCACTAAACATCCTTTGTAGCGCGCAATACAACCAATACGCCACTATCCTAACATCATAAGCAACGGCTAAGACCGAAAGCGTCCAAAATGACTATCGCAACGCTAAACCCAAGGTGCACAAAAATCGACTATTGTTACACCTGTAACAACATGTGAGCGAAACACGGCTATCGCCTCACTAATCCCACGACATGGTCCCCACGACCCCACCATCGGCGTATAAAACCACCGTTAGTTCACACAACGTGGTCCTTACGACCCCACCATTGGCGTATAAAACAACCAATAGATCACACATCCAACAACAAGAAGGATGGCAGAAAACTACACGCGACCCACTTCCCAAATCTCAACACCGAATGAAGTCAGCGGACCCCGTCAACTGTCATGCTTCACCGATATAACACTACACCCATGATGAAGTCAGCGGACTCCAAAGGTCATGCTTCACCAATCAACGATCTCATGATGAAGTCAGCGGACCCCGAAGGTCATGCTCCACCAATCAACGATCCCATGATGAAGTCAGCGGACCCCGAAGGTCATGCTTCACCAATCAATGATCTCATGATGAAGTCAGAGGACCCCGAAGGTCATGCTCCACCAATCCACGATCCCATGATGAAGTCAGCGGACCCCGAAGGTCATGCTTCACCAATCAATGATCTCATGATGAAGTCAGAGGACCCCGAAGGTCATGCTCCACCAATCAACGATCCCATGATGAAGTCAGCGGACCCCGAAGGTCATGCTTCACCAATCAATGATCTCATGATGAAGTCAGAGGACCTCGAAGGTCATGCTCCACCAATCCACGATCCCATGATGAAGTCAGCGGACCCCGAAGGTCATGCTTCACCAATCAATGATCTCATGATGAAGTCAGAGGACCCCGAAGGTCATGCTCCACCAATCAACGATCCCATGATGAAGTCAGCGGACCCCGAAGGTCATGCTTCACTAATCAACGATCCCATGATGAAGTCAGCGGACCCCAAAGGTCATGCTTCACCAATCAATGATCTCATGATGAAGTCAGAGGACCCCGAAGGTCATGCTTCACCAGTCAACAATCCCTTTTGGCCTAGAACAACGAGTAGCGTAACATCGCGCTCTGCTACGCCATAGTGAATCCTAACGGATACCACTAACCATTCACACAATCGAGCAAGAACCGCCTATATCAAACATAGGAACAAAACAATAATTCTCTAAAAGAGGATCCGATACGCACATCCCTTAACCGAGGGATTTCACCTTGCTCACCATACCCGTCCATTATCTCTCAACGAGATTTACCACATTACTACCTTGGTGATATTTCAAATCCAAAATCATAAGTACAATTTAACCGAAATTGTACCCTACCACAAATCGACCAAATCTAGGTCCCGACACAAATTTCGGATCTACCAAAAGCATTGTCCGAAATCTCACACTAAAACCTCCTCGTGCGGGAGTGTAACTCCCCCACTTGGAACTACGTTCCATAACCGCATCTCGTACACCCGCACAATGCTACCAAAGGTAGACTTTACCAATAATTGGGTTCACACGGCCCATAACCACGTCTTGCTTCAACTTTGAGCATACCAAGGATCCTAACCTATCCTTAAACACTTCGAACAAAAAGTGTACCACAAATTACACGAACTATACACTCGCAATCATCCAATTGCTTTAGTTTGTCGAATTTCACCCGATCGCTCATGAACCTAAGGATTTCACTTCGGTACCCTAAGTACAATGTAACCGCAACACAATCCGAGTCGAACACCACGCTAGTAGGTATAAAAAGGCACCTAATGTCGCGTCACGTAGACTCCTTTACCAACATGCATCGAGATCAACACTCGATTTCAAGAGTTTCAATCCACCCGACGAACCTCATGGTTCATCAACTTCAACACGAAAGCGAACACGCACTTAACGACCGAACACCAAAACCCATTTCCATGGTTTGGTAGAAACATTTCCCAAATACTAAGGAATTCTTGGTTGCACCAAGTCTTACGCCCTTCGCCCGACAATCAAACGTCACCATAGGGTACTTCCATTAGGAACGTCACCCATATCAATAACATGCACAACACCATTGAGACTTTAAGGGTCTCACTCAAACGAGCTTAACGACCCGATACCAACCAAAATGCTTAAGCACTCAAGGATTCGCACCATAGGATCAAGGCACAACACACCATTTATACACTATACTGAGAGCAAACCGGAACCATAAACGTAAACCGCCCGCTTGCTACAAATTATCTCCAATGGAGAATAAAGTTTAGCTAAGACTTACGCACATACCGCATGTTATTACAAACGAACAACATATAATTTCGTACTAAAGGTACCTGATGTAGCGCTGTTGGGCTTCCGTACACCACTACCCATCATGTATTCGCGCTCTAACCTCCTAACCCGATCGTCATGCAATTCGGAACACTCTGACTTTCGGTGCCCCTCCATCCGGCAAATGAAACACCTGATTGAGCCTAAAGGCACCACCGTACAATCTTGTGCCAAATGACTCCGTTCCCCACACTTAAAGCACGTGAGCTTGTAACCCTTCTTACTCTTCTTCTTCACATTCCTGACTCCTTCAGGCGTACTTCGTGCCCTCTTACCATGAGCACCATGTAATCCTAACCTTGCAAGTACATCTTCATCATCACTACCTCGAGGTTTGGAAAACCTCTTTTCAAACTCTTCCTTTACAACATTAGTCACTTGGTCTCGAACCATTTCCGTCATTTGTCCTTCGACCAACTCCTTGGTTACTTCCCTAACTTTGCCGGTGAAAACCGAGACATATTGTTCAAACACGGCCTCAATCTTTAACGTTAACTCATCCTTCTCTTCGTGAATAGGCTCACTCGTTCCGCATCCATCTTCCGTTTTCATTCTAAGGAATGCAAACGATTAGATCACAAACGTATAAACCATACGCACAACACCGTCCCATCTTGCTAAACACTCATCGTACATCACTTGTTAGACATGATTTGCACCCGTAATAAGATTTGCAAGTCCTTATTACGCCTACACGCCATATCAATTTGTTAGTACAACGACCGCCTCGCTTGATGTCATAAACAAACACAAACAAATTCCACGCGATAACAACACACGCGAGAATTATTATCACAACACAATAATATATTAATAATATCCGCATTACTAATATAAACGTTAGTCTACTTACAAACAAGGCACTAACTATAACCCATTCTGACCCGTAATCCTACAAGTCCCGCAACAAATAAGCACACACAAAAGTCTAAGTCTAGGCACCTATCTCAAGTCACCTAAATCCCTTAGACCATGCTCTGATATCACTTGTAACATCCCAACCCGTTAACCAATCAAAATCGCAACATAAAAAAAATTTAAAACTGGGCAGAAGGGTGCGCCGAGCGCACCACACCAAGTGCGCGGCGCGCACTGGTGCCTAGCAGCTTCTGTCCACTTTTTCCGTTTTACTCGAAAAGATCTTCGACTTCCCGACACATTTAGACCAAAGGCTTTTTACAACATATTATAATAGTTAAAACTATCACGTTCCAATAATAAAATGAGTTTTACGAGACCAGGCCCACATTGGCCGTTCTACGACTTTCGTACAAAATACAAGTTTTCAACCACACGACTTCTAATACAAAATAAAACCGAGCATGGTGATTGGTGATATGCTACCCAATCCTATCCAATCCAAAAGCAAGATCTTCTAAAGCAACTACGCGAGCCACTAGTTCCCACGCTTACCCGAGCCACCGCATCCAAGCAAATCTATAAAAAAAAGTAAACAACGAGAGAGTAAGCTAACGCTTAGTGAGTGAGAATATACTACATACATATATATGCATAAAATGGACACGCCACACAATATCAAATAACACATACCGGATCATCCGAGCATATAGCAAGCAAAACTAAGCTTACCGTACAATTGCGATACCACTAGCTACAACATCAATGTAAGTTCACTCACAACGTTATGAACAACACTACCAAGCTACACCCGAAGGGCTAGCTACAACACATCAATATCAAAACATAAGATAATATAATATCCCCGAACCTACAACCCAAGGCTAAACACTTAACCTTAACAATAAGATGACCGTATAAACCGAGTCACCATGAATCCGCTCTAACCGAAATTCACAACTTAACAATAAGATGATCGTGCAAACCGAGCCATCATGAACCTATATGTGAAGTGATCTCTATAACCGAGAACCGCTTCACCCAACCCGCACCCATCCTACACATACATATGCACATAGGATATTAACACTCACCTTTTCGCCTTGATGAATGCAACCGAGTAATTCCGCAACACGTCAATGAAAAGTACCACAAGAACCAAAACGTAGCTAGGAACGAGGTGAACAACTTTAAAAACCCGAGCTTTGGTGAGAATCCAACTCTTTCTTCTCCAAATGAAGCTTCCTCTCTCTAAAACTCTTCTCTCTCTATGGTTTGAAGATGAGAGTGATGAATGGATGTGAAAATGATCCAAAGTTGGATCCAAACCAAATGATAAAGCCCACAGATCCGGCCTCAAGTGAAATGACTAAATTGCCCTTCATTAAACTCAAAATAGAAAAAGGTTGAAATCTGTTGCTGGCAAGGTGCGCGGCGCGCACAACAGTCTGGGCAGATTCTGACCTTCGTTTAATTCCACAATACTTCCTGCATTCAACGTAGCATAATTACACTTCCGTACAATAAATATTAGAGTCTTACACAAGTGCTCGAGTATTTGTATTTATGCATGCTTGTATGCTTTAAGTTTGTTGTTAGATAGTCTATGATAAATCACGAATTTGATACATATGCTACTGATATAAAGTATATGATATGCATGTTGTTGGAAAGCTATCGAAAAATTAATAACTTTTCATTTAGAAATCGTGTGATTTTGATGAACGGATTAAAATATATGGTCAACTGAATTATGATTAACGTTAATTGAAATTGTGTTTGAAACTGTAAATTAATATTTAAACAACTTGTCTATGAGATTGATAAATTGGATTTTTAGATATTACTAATTGAGTAAATGAATTTCTATATAAGGCACGTTCTGTTTTGTTAATCAATTGTCAAAGTTGACTGTCTTATCATGTTTTAAAGCTTTATAAATACTATAATCTGATTTTACAAGTATTGGAAAACTATGTGTAATAATAAAATATGTTCGGTTGCCATGATAATTCAAATATAATATAGCTCCTGAAATAAATAATATTTTGAGTTTGATAAACTATAAATTCGTTCAATTATCAAGATTATATTATGTTAATAAACATGTATAGATTTAAAGATCATATTGGGTCAGGTTGACTTTTGAGATGACTTTTGTTAACTTTTGCATATCGGTCTCGAGCATTAGGATTGTGATACACTATGACCCGACCTAGCTTATTAGACATGTATTGATCAACATATGTTCTCTAGGTTGAGACCTACGGTTATTTTGCATTCTGAGTTTCGGTCACATTTCGGTGAATGACCTTATGTGCTGCAAATGTGAGTTTCATTTACTCCCTTTTTAATTGCTTTTGCAAAGTATATTTTTGGGCTGAGAATACATGCACTTTATTTTAAACGCAATGGATACAAGTGCATACTAAATTCTACACCGAGTTTGAACCGAAAATCTCTTAGCTTTGGTAACTAGTAACTGCCGGTTATAAGAACTGGTGGGTGTGAATAGTTGTATATGGATCCATAGGGCTTGACATCCCCTTCTGTTCCAGGTATAGAAACCCTAGCATGAACTATAAAACAGACGTATGCTATTTGAGTTTAGTACACGTTGGATTACGTGTATTGTACATGTTGGTTGCATGTATGTTAAAACAGGGGTACTTATTATAATGTTAAAGTTTAGTTACCAGGGTGCTCAATCTTGTAGAATAATTTGATAAACGTTTCTGGATGAAACAACTGAAATCTTGTGATCCACCTTTATATACGGATTATGCGCAACATTAAAACTATGAACTCACCAACCTTTGTGTTGACACTTGAAAGAATGTTTATTCTCAGGTTCCTAGAAGTCTTCCGCTGTTTGCTTATATGTGATACAAGCTATGTGCATGGAGTCATACATGCTTTATTCGAGAAAACGTTGCATTCACAAAATCATCACCATGTATCTTATTTTGACTGCATTATCAACGGATGCAGTATTGTAAACTATTATATACGGTGATTGTCTATACGTAGAAATCATCAAACGTCAAAAACCTTGTAATTATATAATCATTTATGGTGTGTCTTTTCAAAAGAATGAAATGTTTACAAAACGTATCATGTAGAGGACAGTACCTCACTGTGAAATTGATGAATGATGTATTCGTCTAAAGGGATTTGGACGGATCATCACAGTTGGTATCAGAGCTTGAGGTCATAGGGAACCAGAATTTGCATTAGTGTGTTTAACTGGTAATTGTTAGGATACATTAGTGAGTCTGGACTATGACTGTATCTGTTTTTATCGAGTTTTGCTTATCATTTCTTGTCAGAAATTACATGCTTATCATTCTTAAGTCTAGATACGTTTTCCTGCATTTATTGCATGAATAGTGTATAGACAAAAATTCATATCTTAGCGTATCTGCTAATTCATATCTTAGCGTATCTGTTACTGTAAACTTTTCCTGACATCTTCCGAAAATTTCTCCGTAATTTATGGGATTTTGGTATTATATATACATATGTAAATTATGTGTTGAAGAATACCAATCTAAGTCTTATAATCTATTTCATATCAAAAATCAATTCCCTGATTATACAAGATGGATCACGTATCTAGTTCAAATTCCTTAGATTCCGATAACTATTCTGATATGGATTTCCACTCGAGCTCCGAAAGCAGTGTGACCGGAATGGATCAACCAATTAGCCATCATCTATTCTGGATGAATTGGGGATGGTTTCGTAGTCTACTTAATCATTGGAGACAAGAAGAAGGCGATCCCTTCCATCCACCACATTCCCCTCTTAGCGAAGAACCTGGAGCACTTACCGGCGAACCTGTTCGTAATACCATTTTCTCTCTCATCTCCAGTGTATCTCATCATGATTATATACTATCTCAAATTCTATATCTTATTCGTCCGCTCGTCCGAACGACAATCACCCCGGTGTAATAGAAGAAGTCAATGAGCTTCGCGCTCGGGTAGTGGCTTTGAAAAATATGGTGCAAAGGTTACAAGCACCAGCAGCATCAGCAGTACCACCATCATCAACACCAATAGTACCATTACCACCACCACCAACATCCTCCGCATCCTACACCTCAACATCACAATTTGTACCTTGAGCATCAACATCATACGCACTGTAGGTACCAAGGAATACCAACAACAACAAACGATGAAGTATTAATTCATAACTTCATTGAAGAAATATTCTACGGCGATTAAGTAATATCTAAAGTTTTAGAGATTATATATTCTAGTCCTAGTCGAAAACCAGATGAGATTAATATTATGTTAACTCATTAAATCCATGATTACACCTAAAGAAAATATATATGTAGGTATATTTTTATAAAGATTGTAATTAAGAAAATTCTTTTGTACAAACTGTTAATGATGAGAATATTTTAACGGGTAGGTAATACCCGCGAGATATATATATTCACAACTAATATGTTACATTCTTCGATTCTGATTCAACAAATCATCAACTATACTCACTACTTTTATAACGAGATATATTCTTTCATAGAAATCAAAACAACCATACTCATTCAAATTCAATTACATATTCTGATTTTAACATATCAGAATCCAAGTCGAGATATAACCGATATCATCACTCTTAGATCCCTACATCTTTCAAAGTTGTACTTTGATTTCAAAACTGTGCTAGAACATCACTCCTATTCATAAAACCCAGAAAAAAAATAATTATAAACATCATATGACGATTACAATCTGCGTTCAAACCCTACATAATTCTTGAAAACATCTCAATTAAGAAATAATCGAGAGGATGATCCAACCACACGTTACCTACGAAAGGAAAGACTTATGCATATAGTCATGCACTTGGAAAACTCCCGGAACTTAAGTAGAAGTTTAACACGAATCTGTGATCCATTGGCGTTGTTATTACCGAAAATAACCTTGTAATCCCTTTTCAAAATTAGCCAGCTTTATCACATCTCCAGCAAATCAACATCGACCTTCCATTCGAATAAGCCTTATTATAACTTTGTTATATAAGTTTGCCCTTCGTCATCATTACCGGGGAACCGTTTATATCCCACCACATTAGCAGTAAAACTATCAACAACTTCATTGATCTTTGACTGTCCGAAAAATCATTATATTCATTGAAACCCTATCATGTACTCATCTGCATCTTGTAACGGTAATTGTCATACCAAAAAGCTTCAATCATTATTCTCGAATGTCGCAGCAATTCTACGCCAACAGTTATATGTGTACATATAACATCTATCTCCTAGACTTACGTACTTCAATTGTGAACTTTTGAAAAGCACCCTAAACTATGAATTAGTTCTTCGAATTTTTAAAAAATGCTGATGAAGCAGCAAAAACTGTAAACGACCTTAATAGTTAAAAGTTTGATGATAAAGAATAGTGTGTTGGCAAAGCTCAGAAAAAGAGAAGGTTTGGAACTGAAAAACGGAATGAGCAAACCATGAAGGAGGCTGTGGACAAATCACAAAGACTAAACCTGCCTTCAAAGAATCCAAATGATTCAGTGTCTGCTGAAGTCATTAGTGAATACCTTGCTCCTGAATCTAAACCTTTGCGAACAAATATTCTTCATCACCTTTCGATCTTAGAAATTCTAAGATATCATCGTATCTTTCATTATAAATAACTTCGATATTTCTGAAGATATTTTCGTAACTATTCTTATCTGAAATCATTTATCTCTTCGCGATATCAGTATTACATCAGAAAGGAAACTGTTTTAGTTTCTAATTCTGAAAAATTCAAATTTAAAATATGAATATTTTTGAAGTAGTGTTGGGAACTGAAGCATGAATTAGTATAATATAATGACACTTGATCAACGTAATTATATTACAGTAAGTCATGCTGAGTTTCTAATGGAACGTGATAAAGGTTCACAGATCATACCCTCATCATGAACCATGTTACATAACTCTTTCATTCTATTTAACCTCTAAACTATCAAGAAAATATTTTCTTGATGATTCGGTCTTTTCCGGATATCCTGATAATTTGACAAATCAAGATCGTGCCATTACGATTTCCTTCTTAGAACATTAACTATGTTCATTTGAAACTCCATACCTACGAATTCTGGACCATTACTTGCTGTGCTTAATGGATAGAAGAGAAAACAGAGCATGAAGCTCCGAAATAGAAATGGGAGTATAAATCACAGCAAATAAGAGAGAGCATTAACTGTGAATGTCAATAATTATGGGAAGACAAGAGCAGGGACTCCGAAAAATAAGGAAAGATATAAAGCCCGATGACAACGCATAAATTACAAACCGTGTATATCAATAAGTATTGCAACGTAAAGACACGGGAGAACTAAAAACACTATAAAACCAAGAGTATAGTAGAAGTGAATAGATTCCTCCGGTGGCAGATGAAAAAGAAGAATGACAGATATGAAGGTTAGAAGTATATCAAGAATCAGAACTGGATGGAGCATATTGACGAATACTTTTAAGTATGAGTTGAGGGAGAGAATAGAAGGTATGAGCTGTGGAAATAAGGAAACGAAGGGAGTGAATTTATAATGAAATATCCGAGAAAGAAATCAAAACAGATTATCGCATTTAACCAAAGCGGATCCTAATTTCCTTAATTACCGAAAAATCAAATCTTATTTAGATTACGAAGATTTTCTTTAATTTCCTTGAAATTCGGAAATCCACCGTGACTACGTCAAAAGTTAAGACGAATTTTTATTTTCTCATTTCACTCTTCTGCGATAGCTTCACTCATACGCTTCGAGTAATCGAATTATTTTATTCATATTTCTCAATCATGATAAAACCCCACATATCGACTCATATTCATCATAATAACATTCCTATTGTTAGCCATGACGACCTCGATCAAATTTCCGGACGAAATTTCTTTAACGGGTAGGTACTGTAACGACCCGAAATTTTTTGATCAAATTTAAACTTAATCTTATATGATTCTGACACGATAAGCAAAGTCTGTTAAGTTGAATCTCAAAATTTTAAACTATGTTCATGTATTCATTTTACCTCGACCAAATTCCGACGATTCACGAACAATTATATAAATGGATATGAATATATATATATATATATATATATATATATATATATATATATATATATATATATATATATATATATATATATATATATATTATAGCTTGAAAACGTTAACAAAGTATTAAATATATAATACTTTACGTTAAATGTATTTGTCTCAATATATATTTGATATATTTATCTACGGAACTAGAAGGTAATACCAATGATTGATTTAGTAGATACTTCAACACTTATAAATCCCGTAAATATTATGATATGGTTATAGGTCTCTGTTGTGAGGTCCACGTTGATTTGAGAAATTATTCCTTTTTAACTATATACAGAATAATTGGTAAAGTAATCTAAAAGTGGAAATGCGGAGTGTAAATACTTGAGATAATGGATGTCGACAAGATAAGCAAATTGACGTGTCACATTAAAATAATTTCATACATTTATTTATTCGTTGGACTTTAACCTTCAATTCACAAACAACCATTTGTTAATGGACATGTGTATAAATATATATATATATATATATATATATATATATATATATATATATATATATATATATATATATATATATATATTTATATATATATATATACATATACATATATATATATATATTACAAAATGATAAAATATAATATTAACCTGGTTATAAAACGTTTAGATTTTAAATATATATTAATAAATAACGAGAAGTTGATTTAATGAAGCGAATGACCAAAACACTCAAATGATTAAGTTATACTTCGGGTAATATAGTTTATCATTGATTAAGTCTGATTATTGATAAATGTACACGTCGCGAAACTTAAAGTGCTAGTTTTCTAAGCGTACAAAAGGACGTTCGAGAAACCGGAACCGGGACATAAGTTGAGCGTCAACATACAACACAATGGAGCTAAAGTTACTAGCCAACCATGCACGAGAATATAATATAATATATAATTAATTAATATAAATTATATATATTAAATATATTTAATTATGTCGATAAACTAGAAGCCAAATGATGCATGAGATGGATTTCACAGCTCCGTGATCGTGGAGCATATAGGCATAAAACCTCCACGATTGCGGAGGTGTCAGTGTCAGGATTGGCGTATAAAAGCCAACATTTTTCTGCCGAATCCATCTATTTTATTCAATCTCTCTGTCTCTTAATATATTATTTATATTTATTAAAATTATTATTATTATTATTATTATTATTATTATTATTATTATTATTATTATTATTATTATTATTATTATTATTATTATTATTATTATTATTATTAATGATTATTATTATTAATCTTATTATTATTGGTATTAGTATTATTAGATAGCGTTATTATTAGTATTATACATAAAATATTACGACGAGCTTATGCCCAAACGATTTCAAAACAAGCTTTTCGAGCGGGATAGAGGTAAGGAAATTATGGGTTATAGCTATGGAGGTTATGGGTATTGCTTGGAGGTTATGATCATGAGTCAAAGGTCAACCTAGCGTTTATCATTTCCGTTGCATCTTCGTACTTTCCTGCAATATTGAATCATAATATTGATACGTGAGCATTCATATCTTATCTTATCTTATATATATATATATATATATATATATATATATATATATATATATATATATATATATATATATCAATAGTATATCCATGTCTAGTGCTCGAGTATATGTATTTATGCATGCTTGTATGCTTTAAGTTTATTATTTGATAGTCTATGATGAATCACGAATTTGATACATATGCTACTGATATAAAGTATATGATATGCATGTCTTTGGAAAGCTATCGAAAATTAATAACTTTTCATTTAGAAATCGCGTGATTTCGATGAATGAATTAAAAGATATGGTCAACTGAATTATGGTTAACGTTAATTGAAATTGTGTTTGAAACTGTAAATTAATATTTAAACAACTTGTCTATGAGATTGATAAATTGGATTTTTAGATATTACTAATTGAGTAAATGAATTTCTATATAAGGCACATTCTGTTTTGTTGATCAATTGTCAAAGTTGACTGTCTTATCATGTTTTAAAGCTTTATAAATACTATAATCTGATTTTACAAGTATTGGAAAACTATGTGTAATAATAAAATATGTTCGGTTGCCATGATAATTCAAATATAATATAGCTCCTGAAATAAATAATATTTTGAGTTTGATAAACTATAAATTCGTTCAATTATCAAGACTTATATTATGTTAATAAACATGTATAGATTTAAAGATCATATTGGGTCAGGTTGACTTTTGAGATGACTTTTGTTAACTTTTGCATGTCGGTCTCGAGCATTAGGATTGTGATATACTATGACCTGACCTAGCTTATTAGACATGTATTGACCAACATATGTTCTCTAGGTTGAGATCTACGGTTATTTTGCATTCCGAGTTTCGGTCACATTTCGGTGAATGACCTTATGTGCTACAAAGGTGAGTTTCATTTGCACCCTTTTTAATTGCTTTTGCAATCTACATTTTTGGGCTGAGAATACATGCACTTTATTTTAAACGTAATGGATACAAGTACATACTAAATTCTACACTGAGTTTGAACCGAAAATCCTTTAGCTTTGGTAACTAGTAACTGCCGGTTATAAGAACTGGTGGGCGCGAATGTAACACCCCGTTTTTCCCCGTACATGATTTATAGGTGAATTGGGTATGTACGATAGGCGTATGAAGGGTTCGGGACATTTTCTAGTATTAAAGCTTTGAGTGCGAAAGGTTATGTCAGATCACGCCTTGGGTCGCGGCGCGGCATTACACTAGAATCAGGATCAGAAAGCTTGTAAACAAAGCCACCAGTTCGAGGCAATCGTCGCGGCGCGACGAATAGGGTCGCGGCGCGACCATGCTGGCAAACTGATTCCGGATTTTGTAATTTTAAGAGAATAATAAGGGCATTTTGGTCTTTTTGCGTTTGAACCAGATTGAGATCTTAAATCTCATCCACTCCTTTCATTTCCTAATTTCTTTTCCCTTTTCATTTCATTTTCCTCTCAAAAACTCAAACACCCAATTGGATTCAAACGGATTTTTGGAAAGGAAGAATCGGGAATTGATCTTTGGCGTAGTTGACAAGTGTGTTCTCCTCGTTCTTAGCTACACGGTGATACTAGTGGTAAGCTCTAACTCCGAAATTCATTTTCGTGTTCATCATTCAAATTTGGGGCTTTTGATTGTATGATTCATAGGTGAAACCCATTTAGTTGCTAATTGGAGATTAACACCAAGATTCGGGTATATAAGTGTTAAAGGCGGGTTTTGGGTTGGTTAATGATTTAACCATGTTTAAGACTTGAGAATGGTGTATAATCATTAGCATTAGTGATTATTGGTGTTTTGAAGACTTTTAGGGTTTTCATGGTTGACTAATTTTGACTAGAGTCAAAATTAGGGTTTGTTGAGGATTATGACCCGATTGTTGATTTATTAAGGTTTATAAACTTAAAATGGATTAAGTTGAAGTATAAAACCGAGTTAAACATGTTTTGGTGTCAAAACTTGTAAATGGTGAGATTTTGACCTTATGGGTCAAAATTAGGGTTTGTGGGCGATTTTGAGAACGATAAGTGTTTAACACTTGTATTCGGGTTTAATTGGCATATTAGGACCATTATCACTTGTGTTAGTCATTATTGGTTAGTTTGGACGCGGTTTGTCCTTGGAAGTGCATTTGGGTCGAATTTGCACTAAGTGTCAAATTGGGTTGGTTTGTAAATCCAATCTAAGTGTGTTGTTGAATTTGTGATAATGGATTAGGTACTTTCCATTGAAGAGTTGCGGATTACTTGGAAGCATTTCTTCAAGGCGACAAGGTGAGTGTTAATATCCTATATGCATATGTATGTGTAGGATGGGTGCGGGTCGGGTGAAGTGGTTCTCGGTTATAGAGCTCACTTCACATATAGGTGGATTGATGGACTTGTGTGTAGGTCCGATTGGCACGGTTGTGCGTTTTGGTTGACCATCTTTGACGAGGTGCACACCTTGCGTGTACTCTATCACATGGGCGTGTGATGTGGATTATATAACCCCAATGGCGAAGGGTTAATATTGTGAGTGGAATAATTATGCGTGTACGTATATAATGTATGTATTTGTGTAGTATGAATGTGGTATTGTCGCGGTGTTCAAGACACCACATTCTAAGTAACGAGTAGTAGTGTCGTGGTGTTTAAGACACTACTCATTGTTTGATTGGCATGTGGTATTGTCGCGGTGGTTAAGACACCACATTGTCATGGGAGTGGAATTGTCGCGGTGTTCAAGACACCACTCATTATTTTGATTGACGTGTGGATTCGTCGCGGTGTTTAAGACGCCACATTGTCATGGGGGTGAATTAGTCGCGGTGTTTAAGACATCACCCGGGGGATTAGTGATTACGCGGTGTTTAAGTAACGCTAATGGATGTTACGAACTCCGACGGTCTCTTACGAGTATCGTTCCCTTGTACGATTGGTTAACCATGGTTATTGTGTTGTAAGCGTAAGCAAATTATGTTATTCGAGAGATATATACATATATATACATATATATTGTATACATATAATGTTGTATTGTCGTGTTGTAGCTAACCCTCCGGGTGTAGCTTATTGGCATTGTTCACATCGTTGTTGGCAAACTTATATTTTGTTGATGTATCTTTAGCTCATTGCTTAGTGATCTTACGGTATGCTTAGACTAGCTTGCCTTTATGTTTGGATGCTCCGGTATGCGGTATTTGCTATTTTGTGGCGTGTCCATTTTATGCATATATATGTATGTAGTATATTCTCACTCACTAAGCGTTAGCTTACCCTCTCGTTGTTGATATTTTTATAGGTTCGCATGCTTGGCGGCTCGGGTAAGCTTGGGAATTAGAGATCTCGGCTAGGTTGCTTTAGAAGATCTTGCTTTTGGACTCGATTAGGATTTGGGTAGCATAGTCCCAAATCACCATGCTCGGTTTTGTGTAAACGTAACTAGTCGGGTCATAATGATTATAACCGGTTTACGATTTAATTAATGAACCATTGTATTAAGGAGTTTAAATCATTAATGTATGTTTTAAGTTCGATGAACTTACTTTGATAACAAATACGTTTTGGAATATGTGTAACGGGACCTAAAGTATTATTTAACGCGTATTAAAAGGAAAAATTTTTATGGGCCGGTTTTAATACGGGTTGGGTTGTTTCAAGTGGTATCAGAGCATGGTCTAAGGGATTTAGGTGACTTGAGGTAGGTGCCTAGACTTAGACTTTTGTGTGTGCTTAATTTGTTGCGGGACTTGTAGGAGTACGGGTCGGAATAGGTTATAGTTAGTGCCTTGTTTGTAGGTGGACTAACGTTTATATTAGTAATGCGGATATTATTAATATATTATTGTGTTGTGATAATAATTCTTGCGGGTGCTTATATCGCGTAGAATTTGCGTTGTGTTGGTTTATATCATCGAGCGAAGCGGTCGTTGTACTAACGAGTCGATACGGCGTGTGTGAGTAATAAGGACTTGCAAACCTTATTACGGGTGCAAATCGTGTCAAACAAGTGATGTACGACGGGTGTTGAGCAAGATGGGGCGGTGTTGTGCGTATGGTGTTATACGTTCGTGGACTAATCATTTTGCATTCTTTAGAATGGCGACGCGAAACGAGATCGAGACGAATGACGAAGAGTTTAATACTAGAGTTGCGGCCGCCGTTGCGGAGCAAATGAGTGCGTTGGATGAAAGAATGGATAGGAGGTATTCCGAATTTCGGGGTAGTAGTGAAATGGAGCGTTGTCTTAAGGGCTTCATGAGGACTAAACCCCCGATGTACGATGGAAAACCGGATCCTTTGGTAAGCACAACTTGGATCTCGGATGTCGAAGGGTGTTTTCGTACTATTGAATGCCCTCCTGAGAAGAGGACAAGACTCGCTACTAGTTTGTTGCGGGATAGGGCAAAGGATTGGTTGGATGGTAAGATTGATCTTATCGGTGGTGAACCGTTTATGGCGTTATCGTAGGACGGGTTTAAGAAGGAATTCTTTGAGGAATTCCGAACTTCAGCCGATTTATCGGAAATGCGTAATGAGTTGCGAAATTTGCAACAGGGTTCTATGGATTTGAATACTCTCAAGACGACCTTTATGGCGAAGGCTCATTTTTGCCCGGAGTATTTGGGGAATGATAATTTGTTGATACAAGATTTCTATCGAACCTTGAATGATGACTTGAAGAATAAGATTAGCCGGGGTTACGCGAAATCGTTTGCGGAATTATTCGCCGTGGCTAGAGGTTTCGAGTCGTATACGCGATCAAAGATTGGTGAACCTTCAAGTGAGAGAAGGGTTGTTTCGTATGGTGCTCCTAGTAAGAGGACTAAGGGTCCGAGTGTGAGCACGGGTGGTACGCGGACGAGTATAACGGATTCTAGTGCGTCTAGGTGTTACAATTGTGGCGTGAGGGGTCACAAGTCTTGGGAATGTTCGGTACCAAAGGGTGATGGCATGGTGTGCTTCAATTGCCAAGAAGAAGGACATCGTAAGTCGGAATGTCCCAAGTTAGTGGGGACGGGTGTGGCAAGGAGACGTTAGGGTACGTTTCGTTTTAATAAATATGCCTTTTGATTATTTATTAAGTGCCGTTTGAAGTTGAGTTTATTAAATGCATTGTGTTGTGCATGTTATTGATATGGGTGACGTTCCTAATGGAAGTACCCTATGACGACGTTTTGATTGACGGGCGAAGGGCGTAAGACTTGGTGTAACCAAGCATTCCTTGATATTTGTAAAATGTTTCTACCAAGCCATGGAAATGGGTTGGTGTTCGGTTGTTAAGCGCGTGTTCGCTTTTGTGTTGAGGTCGATGAACCGTGAGGTTCGACGGGTGGGCTGAAACCCTTGAGATCGAGTGTTTTGAATCTCGATGTATGTTGGTAATGGAGTCTTTATGACGCGACATTAGGTGCCTCTTTTATACCTACTAGCGTGGTGTTCGACTCCAATTATGTTGCGGTTACATTGTACTTAGGGTACCGAAGTGAAATCCTTAGGTATATGAGTGACTAGGTGGAATTTGACAAACTAAAGCAATTGGATGATTGCGAAGGTATGGTTTGTGTAATCGTGGTACACTTTTTGCTCGAAGTGTTTAAGGATTGATTGAAATCCTTTGTGTGCTCAAGGCTGGAGCAAGATATGGTGACGGGTCGTGTGAGCCCAATCTTTGTAAAGTCTACCTTAGGTAGCATTGTACGGTTGTACGAGTTGTGGATATGGGACGTAGTTCCAAATGGGGGAGTTACACTCCCGCACGAGGAAGTTTTAGGGTGAGAATTCGGATAATGCTTATGGTAGATCCGAAACTTGTGTTGGGACCTAGTTTGGTCGATTTGTGGTAGAGTACAATTTCGGTTAAATTGTACTTATGATTTTGGATTTGAATTATCACCGGGGTGGTAATGTGGTAAATCTCGATTGAGAGATAATGGACGTGTTTGGCGAGCAAGGTGAAATCCTTCGGTTAAGGGAGGTGTGTGTCGGATTCTCTTCTAGAGAATAATTGTTTTGTGCCTATGTTTGATATAGGTGGTTCTTGCTCGTGTATGTGAATGGTTAGTGGTATCCGTTAGGATTCACTATGGCGTAGCAGAGCGCGATGTTACGCTACTCGTCGTTCGAGGCCAAAAGGGCGTTGATTGATGAAGCATGACTTTCGGGTCCGCTGACTTCATCATGGTATTGGTGATTGATGAAGCATGACCTTTAGGGTCCGCTGACTTCATCATGGGAGTATGCGATTGGTGGAGCATGACCTTCGGGGTCCGCTGATTTCATCATGAGCGAGGTGTTATATCGGTGAAGCATGACTTTCGGAGTCCGCTGACTTCATCCGGTGTTGAGATTGGTGAAGCATGACCTTCGGGGTCCGCTGACTTCATCATGGGATTATTGATTGGTGAAGCATGATATTCGGGTTCGCTGACTTCATCATGGTAGTGAATCGCGTGTAGTTCGGATTCACTAAGGCGCGTGTGTTTTCGGCCAGCCTTCGTGTTGTGTGATCTGTCGGTTGTTTTATACACCGATGGTGGGGTCGTAAGGACCGTGATGTTGATCTGTTGGTTGTTTTATACACCAATGGTGGGGTCGTAAGGACCGTGTTGTGTGATCGATCGGGTGTTTTTATACGCCGATGGTGGGGTCGCGAGGACCATGTGGTATGATTAGTGATGCGATAGCCGTGTTTCGCTCACGTGTTGTTACGGGTGTGACGATAGTCGATTTTGTACACCTTTGGATTTGGCGTTTTCATAGTCGTTTTGGGCGCTATCGGTTTTAGCCTTTTGATTATGATGTTACGGTAGTTGCGTATTGATCGTATTGCGCACTACAAGGGATGTTTAGTGATTGGTGTTATCCGTCAGGATTCGTTGGTTCGGTCTTCATCGTTTCGGATTGTTGACCTTAGGTTGAGACTTGGTTGCTTTTAGCGTTGTACTCGGTAAGGGTACGCTAAGGGGTTGATATCTCTGTACGAGATTGGTTGAGTTTTCCCGATGTTAGGGAATGAGCATGGTTTTAGTGCTCGGATTGTGGATTTGATAAATCGCGGGTGACGATTTAGTTGTTAAAGGCAATTCAGTGGGAAGAATTGCTTAGGAAAGTCGGTTTGGACTTATGTTTGAGAACCGTGAAGTGTGGTCCGTTTGGTTAAATGACAAGGATCACGAGGACGTGATCGAGTCTAAGTGGGGGAGAGTTGTAACACCCCGTTTTTCCCCGTACATGATTTATAGGTGAATTGGGTATGTACGATAGGCGTATGAAGGGTTCGGGACATTTTCTAGTATTAAAGCTTTGAGTGCGAAAGGTTATGTCAGATCACGCCTTGGGTCGCGGCGCGACACAGAAGGTCGCGGCGCGGCATTACACTAGAATCAGGATCAGAAAGCTTGTAAACAAAGCCACCAGTTCGAGGCAATCGTCGCGGCGCGACGAATAGGGTCGCGGCGCGACCATGCTGGCAAACTGATTCCGGATTTTGTAATTTTAAGAGAATAATAAGGGCATTTTGGTCTTTTCACGTTTGAACCAGATTGAGATCTTAAATCTCATCCACTCCTTTCATTTCCTAATTTCTTTTCCCTTTTCATTTCATTTTCCTCTCAAAAACTCAAACACCCAATTGGATTCAAACGGATTTTTGGAAAGGAAGAATCGGGAATTGATCTTTGGCGTAGTTGACAAGTGTGTTCTCCTCGTTCTTAGCTACACGGTGATACTAGTGGTAAGCTCTAACTCCGAAATTCATTTTCGTGTTCATCATTCAAATTTGGGGCTTTTGATTGTATGATTCATAGGTGAAACCCATTTAGTTGCTAATTGGAGATTAACACCAAGATTCGGGTATATAAGTGTTAAAGGCGGGTTTTGGGTTGGTTAATGATTTAACCATGTTTAAGACTTGAGAATGGTGTATAATCATTAGCATTAGTGATTATTGGTGTTTTGAAGACTTTTAGGGTTTTCATGGTTGACTAATTTTGACTAGAGTCAAAATTAGGGTTTGTTGAGGATTATGACCCGATTGTTGATTTATTAAGGTTTATAAACTTAAAATGGATTAAGTTGAAGTATAAAACCGAGTTAAACATGTTTTGGTGTCAAAACTTGTAAATGGTGAGATTTTGACCTTATGGGTCAAAATTAGGGTTTGTGGGCGATTTTGAGAACGATAAGTGTTTAACACTTGTATTCGGGTTTAATTGGCATATTAGGACCATTATCACTTGTGTTAGTCATTATTGGTTAGTTTGGACGCGGTTTGTCCTTGGAAGTGCATTTGGGTCGAATTTGCACTAAGTGTCAAATTGGGTTGGTTTGTAAATCCAATCTAAGTGTGTTGTTGAATTTGTGATAATGGATTAGGTACTTTCCATTGAAGAGTTGCGGATTACTTGGAAGCATTTCTTCAAGGCGACAAGGTGAGTGTTAATATCCTATATGCATATGTATGTGTAGGATGGGTGCGGGTCGGGTGAAGTGGTTCTCGGTTATAGAGCTCACTTCACATATAGGTGGATTGATGGACTTGTGTGTAGGTCCGATTGGCACGGTTGTGCGTTTTGGTTGACCATCTTTGACGAGGTGCACACCTTGCGTGTACTCTATCACATGGGCGTGTGATGTGGATTATATAACCCCAATGGCGAAGGGTTAATATTGTGAGTGGAATAATTATGCGTGTACGTATATAATGTATGTATTTGTGTAGTATGAATGTGGTATTGTCGCGGTGTTCAAGACACCACATTCTAAGTAACGAGTAGTAGTGTCGCGGTGTTTAAGACACTACTCATTGTTTGATTGGCATGTGGTATTGTCGCGGTGGTTAAGACACCACATTGTCATGGGAGTGGAATTGTCGCGGTGTTCAAGACACCACTCATTATTTTGATTGACGTGTGGATTCGTCGCGGTGTTTAAGACGCCACATTGTCATGGGGGTGAATTAGTCGCGGTGTTTAAGACATCACCCGGGGGATTAGTGATTACGCGGTGTTTAAGTAACGCTAATGGATGTTACGAACTCCGACGGTCTCTTACGAGTATCGTTCCCTTGTACGATTGGTTAACCATGGTTATTGTGTTGTAAGCGTAAGCGAATTATGTTATTCGAGAGATATATACATATATATACATATATATTGTATACATATAATGTTGTATTGTCGTGTTGTAGCTAACCCTCCGGGTGTAGCTTATTGGCATTGTTCACATCGTTGTTGGCAAACTTATATTTTGTTGATGTATCTTTAGCTCATTGCTTAGTGATCTTACGGTATGCTTAGACTAGCTTGCCTTTATGTTTGGATGCTCCGGTATGCGGTATTTGCTATTTTGTGGCATGTCCATTTTATGCATATATATGTATGTAGTATATTCTCACTCACTAAGCGTTAGCTTACCCTCTCGTTGTTGATATTTTTATAGGTTCGCATGCTTGGCGGCTCGGGTAAGCTTGGGAATTAGAGATCTCGGCTAGGTTGCTTTAGAAGATCTTGCTTTTGGACTCGATTAGGATTTGGGTAGCATAGTCCCAAATCACCATGCTCGGTTTTGTGTAAACGTAACTAGTCGGGTCATAATGATTATAACCGGTTTACGATTTAATTAATGAACCATTGTATTAAGGAGTTTAAATCATTAATGTATGTTTTAAGTTCGATGAACTTACTTTGATAACAAATACGTTTTGGAATATGTGTAACGGGACCTAAAGTATTATTTAACGCGTATTAAAAGGAAAAATTTTTATGGGCCGGTTTTAATACGGGTTGGGTTGTTTCAAGTGGTATCAGAGCATGGTCTAAGGGATTTAGGTGACTTGAGGTAGGTGCCTAGACTTAGACTTTTGTGTGTGCTTAATTTGTTGCGGGACTTGTAGGAGTACGGGTCGGAATAGGTTATAGTTAGTGCCTTGTTTGTAGGTGGACTAACGTTTATATTAGTAATGCGGATATTATTAATATATTATTGTGTTGTGATAATAATTCTTGCGGGTGCTTATATCGCTTAGAATTTGCGTTGTGTTGGTTTATATCATCGAGCGAAGCGGTCGTTGTACTAACGAGTCGATACGGCGTGTGTGAGTAATAAGGACTTGCAAACCTTATTACGGGTGCAAATCGTGTCAAACAAGTGATGTACGACGGATGTTGAGCAAGATGGGGCGGTGTTGTGCGTATGGTGTTATACGTTCGTGGACTAATCATTTTGCATTCTTTAGAATGGCGACGCGAAACGAGATCGAGACGAATGACGAAGAGTTTAATACTAGAGTTGCGGCCGCCGTTGCGGAGCAAATGAGTGCGTTGGATGAAAGAATGGATAGGAGGTATTCCGAATTTCGGGGTAGTAGTGAAATGGAGCGTTGTCTTAAGGGCTTCATGAGGACTAAACCCCCGATGTACGATGGAAAACCATACATGCTATGTGCATGGAGTCATACATGCTTTATTCGAGAAAATGTTGCATTCACAAAATAATCACCATGTATCTTATTTTGGCTGCATTATCAACGGATGTAGTATTGTAAACTATTATATACAGTGATTGTCTATACGTAGAAATCATCAAACGTCAAAAACCTTGAAATTATAAATTCATTTATGGTGTGTCTTTTCAAAAGAATGCAATGTTTACAAAACATATCATGTAGAGGTCAGTACCTCACTGTGAAATTGATGAATGATGTATTCGTCTAAAGGGATTTGGACGGATCATCACACGGATCCTGTCCTCACCCGCCTTCACCTACACCCTTGAGGGCGTTGATGGTTGTGACCCTACCCTGAGGCGCCCTCGTGTATTCGCCCTCCACATTGTCGTGAGATAGCATAAATGAGGATGACGTTCTTAAACTATATGGAGCTCTTTTTAAAAATAATTTAAATTTTCACTTACTAGTTTAGTGGCTGAAATGGTACTGAAAAAATAGCAAGATATAAAAATGGAGTGAGAAGATAATATAATACTTAAAACTGACCTACAGAGTGAGTTTAAACAAGTGATAAGCCGAATACTAGCCATAGGTTCTTGTAGATGGCAATAGAGAGTAGTTTTCCTTTTTGGTAGTGGTCAAAATAATAAAAGAATATCCCGTCTTGGGAGAAAAAGCTCCCTGCAAACCGGAAGAATGCCTCCTCGACTTCATTATATATAAATGACAGTTGCTTTATATTTAAATGTATACTATGTAATATTTTTATACTTTTATGCACGTTAACCATGATCGCCGTAAAAATTATGAAAATTAATATAATACTTATAGTTCAAGTATATATTTCTTTTGATTTTTTAAACATTTATACAATAGATTGTGCGGGTTTATGATGAGATTTTAAAATGAGCAACTAACTAAAAAAAAAAAAAAAAAAGTAAAAGTTAAAGCGACTACTGTCAGAAATAAGTTTTTAAAAAAATTGATATGTACATTACAAACTAACAAAATGTAAATGTTATGTATAGCATAATTCAAAACTTAAAGGTGAAAACGGCCAATTTCATTATTTCCAACCGCCATTAACGACAATGATACATTAGCTAAAACCAAATCCACAAACAACGATTTTAATATCCAATAAATAATTAACGTATTAATAAACTACTTTAATGACTACATGTTTTCATTCAATAATTAGATTTTTATCTCGCTTTTGTCAATTCGACTTCAATTTTAACCCTAATTTCACCACTAGTATCTCTATAATAAAAAATTCATTTTAACAACTTTAACAACAGTAAATGTCATCGTCAATTTACTTTTTCAGTTAAGGTTGTAGAACAGGGAACTGGCGTGTTATCCATATCCCCCGTCGATGATGATATGGATGTTTCGTTTGATCTCTTACCGGATTCCGTCGAGGTAGACGCCAGAATTACTCCAGAGAATATTCTGCGAAAAAGGCTTACTAACAAGAAAGTAGTTGATGACATGGACGATTGTAAAGATACTCAGTTCAATCTCTGAATATGCAATTTATGACGTTGATAGAAATTTCATGTTCCCTTTAATCAAATTTTGAAATGTTCTACATTCAGTGGAAACAAAGTATGTGATTGTGATCTCCCACACACAAAGTTAGATATGTAGTATTTTGTGTGATGTTCTTAGTCTTTTGTGAATGCTAGTCCTCTAGACTACTTATTTATAGAATATAATGTATTTCATCTCAAAATGTAAAGTTATAAAGTAGAAGGGAGCAAAATGTAAATATGTTAAAAGTTGGTTAGGAGTTTGTTATCACTGTAATTAATTCGTTAATAGTGGTAGTTAGCAACGCTGACTGTATATAGTTGCTTCATATTATTTGAGCATTGTACTTTTAGATGAATCTGTAATTGGTACAATTTCGTTCTCGTTCAATGTTAATACATCAGCATAATCATATGGTATCAAAGCTTGAGGTTCTACATGTGTTTTTAATTTGACCTAAATTCAAATTACTTCGTATTCGATTGAATAGTCAATTAATTGATTACTCAAACTTCTGTTTCATTCTTTGTTTGATTTTGTTAAATAGCTTCGTGTTCAATTTGTTTAATTATGCAATCGTTGTTAGAATTTGGTAACCTAATTCTTGATTATGACGAACACTACGCCGGAAACAAGCAACACTTCAACATAATCGAATGCGATGAATTCAATTCATGGTCCTTTATACATTTCAAATTCAAATAATCTTGGAATGATGTTGACTAACACTCTTTTTAATGGAAGAAATTTCCTTTGTTAAAATGGATTTCGTTACGAAGTTAAAATTAAGTTTTAGATGGATCTAATCCAAAACATGTTGTTACAGATAATACATATTAAAGGTGGACAAGATGTGACTGTATGGTTACATGTTGGATCTTGAATTCAACGGTTGAATAAATATCCGAAGCTTTCTTGTATACACAGATAGCATTTGATCTTTGAAAAGAAATTGCAAAACGTTATGGCCAGAGTAATGGACCGATCATGTATCAATTAGAGAGGGAATTAAGCAATGTTTCTCAAGTAATCTCACAACACCTTCGTACTTCAATAAAATGAAGAGATACTAGGATGAGTTCTATAACTTGAATGGGATATCTACATGTTCTTGTGGCAAAACGAGAGACTGCAGTTGTGGTATCGCAGAGAATTTCCTTGAAATTGAGAATCGTTCTAAGCTAATGAAATTATTGATGAAGCCGAATGATAGTTGTGAGTCTGTTAAAAGTCAAATTCTATCCATAGATCCATTACTAATAGTAAATAAGGCATAATATATTGTTCAGCAAGTTGAAAAACAAAACAAGTTACAAATCACATTGTTGAACCCACTACCTTCTTTGCTAACATGAATAATAATAGAGGAGGTTAGAATAAAGGAGATAGAACAAATAACAAGTATGAAAAGATGTATTGTACTTAGTATAAAGAAGATGGACATTTGGAGGAGCAATGCTTACAAAAGTAAGAAGAATAAAAAAAGAAAGTGGCAAGAGTAGTTGTACATATTGATATATGTGGGAATAAAGATACACCATTGATCTGGAATGTGAAAATGAACTCAGTGAAGAGCACTAATGAACTCAATTAAGAGCACTAGAATAACTTGGATTAAAGATTGGTTGTTGCAGTTTGTTAGGAGATGTTAAAATTGTTTCATGGCAAAGGGATACTAGAGATGAACTCTGCATGTATAAAGTTTTGTACATATGTTCATGCTTTATCATGATTTGAGAATACGAATTATCGAGAATTGAAATATAACTATATAATAGACACATGAGCTCCTGATCATGTCCCTTCACATACATCTCTTCAAATCTATCAAAATTTAAAACAATCCATTCAAATTGCTCTTCATAATGGCACATTTGAATTTGTGACCATAGTTAGACATATACAGGTCAATCCCAATATTATTCTTTTAGATGTCTTCTATGTCCATGTATTCAACTTAAATCTTCTTCATATTAGTAAATTATCAAGAATATAAGGTTAATTGCACCCAAATCATTTTTTTTCTAGGACCTTTTAACAAAAAAAAATAAGGAACCCACGGACCAAGAAAAGTAGGCGAAGTCTGGGATGTCACTCAAAACGAAAGATTGAATGGAGTGGGGGACCGATGGGCCATTGAAAGCCTTATTCCCATGTGGGACTCCGTATGGGGTCACATGATCATTAGCTAATTAGTGAGTAGTATAGTCATGTGCTTGTTTTTAGTGGCTGATGACTAGTGAGTAAATCTATTATGACTATCTTTCATATTCTATGTGTGGCTGTTGGAAAAGGAGTATGGGTGTATGTCTGCAAAGTTGATTCTTCAAAAAATGTTGACTCTTCTGATTTACCAATTGTTTCCTCTTTTGATAATAAATTTGTTTTGATAGTTAAAAGCTTTAATTAGGATTTGTTTCGTGATAGGTTAGGGCATACTTCTATTTCTAAACTGCGGCATATTAGTGTTTGTAAACATTATGATTTCTCTAAATTTTTCTGTGATACTTGTATGCTTGCCAAAGCTCGCATATTACCTTTCCCTATAAGAACTATTAATACTTACAAACCATTTGAACTGATTCATGTTAATCTCTGAGGACCATATAGAAAACCAGCATTAAATGGTGCTTCTTACTTCTTCACTATTTTTGATGACTTTACGAGAACTACTTGGACCTATAGATTACATTCTAAATCTCAGGTCCATGTGACTTTAACCTCTTTGTTGCTTATATGTTCACTCACTTCAACACCAAATCAAAATACATAAGATCTTACAATGGCATTGAAATTGTTAACAAAAAATGTCAATCTTTTATGCAAACCAATGACATAATTCATCAATGGTCTGTAACCTACACACCAAATGGCATTATAGAAAGAAAATACATACATTTACTTGAAATTTCTAGAGCTCTTAAACTACATGCCAACTTTTCTGATTCTTTTTTAGGTGACTGTATCTAAACTTCCACGTAAATCATAAACATAATGCCAATGTCAAACTAATCCTGGAAAACCCCTTTTGAAGATTTACATAGGAAACCCCCTACTTGTGATCACTTAAGGGTCATAGATTGTCTATGCTATGTTGTCATTACAAAACCTCCAATATAACTAATTTGCTCCAAAATCCACTCAATGTGTATTTTTAGAGTATCCATCTACCCAAAAAGAATACAAACTCTATAAAATTCATACCAGAGAAGTCTTATACAGTAGATATGTGATTTTCAAAGAATACATCATTCCTTTTAAGATCACTAATTCCACAAAGGGTGATAATCTTGTCACGAGATTATTTTTTTGATGATGACCAAATCCTTTTACCTTTTGTTTCTAGTGAAACTTCCAATAATTCTGGAAGTTCTATTCAAATCCTATAGTTGTTCCTACTGTCCCTTTACCTAATTCTAGTACTCCCACTTCTAAGCCTACACTTTTAAAATATACTAGGTCAAAATTACAACCTCCCACTTGGTTTAAAGACTTCATTATTTCAACTGTTAATGCCATTGTTGTTCAAACTGCCAAATCTTCTCCTTTGTATCCATTATTTCATAAACATGATTTCCTCATATGTTAGAGGATTATTAATGCAAGGATTGGAATGGCCAAAACAAAAGTTGCATGATGGATCTGTAGTTCGTGACTATAACCAGAAACACAATATGCGGTAACTTTTCTTTATTTTATTAATCAAACAAAAAACTAACTAAGAATGAAAAATAATGATAGTTTAAATACTAAACATTGGATAAATCCCTATTCCACTAAAATAGGAAACACAATAAAAAAAAATGAAATTAGAATCCCTTTCTAACTCAAAGTTTCTGCCTTCCCATGAACTCTAAGCTAGATGAAACTCAACATGGATCCCAAAGTGCAACATAGTCTTCACAATAATTCAACAGTTGCTCACGACCCGGTTCTTGACCCAATTATGTCCGCATTCTTTGTTGCCCACCTAGATCATAAGGATAATGTGCATCATCCTCTCAGTCTTAAAAAAGACTCATCCTCGAGTCATTCAAATCAAGATTCGGTAAAGGACTCGTGAAATTATCATCAGAAGGTTTGTAACTAATGTTGGACATCGTATATTTATTAAAGGTTTCACTTGATTTGCTCGAATTAATAAGCTTAGGTTTTTATACAGACAATTCTGATAACTGTTTAGAACTTGTATCAGAGTACACTGCCATACGTTTTTTCGAAGTTGTCAAAAGCTCCACTAACTTAAGCAGTTGCTATAGATCTATAGACTTAAGTCTACAAAAGGTGAACCCATCCTCCGGTTTGTGTCGAGTGTCAAAAGTGCGAGAGTGAGGTTAACATCGTCCACTTGTAACTCTTCCTCCTCACCATCCATATCATAGATGGTTCAGTATTTTCATCCACAATAGGTTCGGGAACTTATTCCAGTTTAAATATTTTCTTTGAAGCACTACCTTCATAACTGTTTAGGGAATTTAATTCGAACTCTGGAATACAATCCTCGACAATAAAAGAGTGCTGTTGGAGGTTGTGGTGCTCCAGGAAAGCTTTTTCCTTGTATTTTTTGGGCAAGAATTTCCGTCAAGGAAACCGTTTCATCTTTTCCCATGTTTTCACTATAGATTTTCGGGCATACGCCCTAGAAATCCGAATATGTTATCACCATAAAGAAGCGTGTTTACACAACTTTATCGCCATCAATTTAACCTTGAGATTCTTCGGGATATCTTTGATATCAATGATGCACTCAACCGTGCTTAACCAATTGTAGAAAATCTTCAGGGTGCATCATCCTGTTATACTAAGGTATCTCGATTTTAATTCCCAGATGTCGTAATAGATATTTTCTATAATCCTGATGAGGATCCCTGGTTGCAAAGGAATTTGAGTTTTCCCAATGATCGTGGGTTAGGTACGAATCACTCCCTTTATAAAAACCATGATTACGATTGAACTCAAGTTCGACAATTCTCTTTTGAAGGCGTTGGATCACAGCATCTCGCGGATCAGTTTTGTTACCTCGTTTGGTGTTTCTGCGATAACTCGTCCACGATAGTTGGCCACTATTCCAAAGCTCTGATAGCACATAATGCGGATTAAGGATCGAAGACTTAAACATAAAAGATAAGATCATCGTTAAACCTCCAAGGTTTAACCTGGAGAACCTTCTCGGTTCAAGTTAACATGTGACAACCTCTATTCTTTTATTAGTAAATAACAGAAACTGAATAAAACAATATGTTGGAAAGTTTTAATAATAGAAACAAGATAATATCAATAAGGAAACTAAATAGTTTTAATTTTAATTGAAATCTAATGGAATATTCTTTTTTCTCTCTAAGTAACGGATGTAACACCCTATTCGATCCTTTCAATTTTGTGACCCATGAGGCCCAACAACATCCACATAATCAGATAATCGAATTAGGTATGTTGCTCGATTTGGGACATTATTCATACTCATACATGCATCATCCTCCCCTTCTTCGAAAAGACTTATCCTCAAGTCTACATCATTACCACCATTATTCTTCCAGTTCTCTACCATTTTTGCTAGCTTCTGTTGTGCTTCACGTAAATGAGCAGGCTGGTCATCAATGATTTTTTTAGTTGAGGCCCTTGGTATTTGAGCTCAAAGAAAACCTTTTGTACATACTCAACATAGTTCTCATGGAACATTTTGAAGTACCTATGAAGAGCATATCTCCTTCCAATAGAGTCAACAACACAATTTTCATTTGGCTCACTCACTGCCTTATGGGTCCCACCAACAAGGTTCAACTACTTAACACAAGATTCAACCTTTATGTCTTCACTTACCACTTCAACTTTTACACCGGAAACATATTTGATACCAATATCATCAACGTCATTGATGACAGTATCGTATACATCAACCACCTTTGATATAACTGATATCACTCCATTTATATATGTTTTATCTCGCGATATCTCCCTCACTTTGTTCGGTTTTTGATGATCTTGGAGCCTATTTTGTGTGATATTGAGCTAAATGGCAATTTGGGGGCTAAGGACTTAATTTGGTGTAAAATTGACCAAATCTTGATCAAAAGTGGCTAAGGAAATGGCAAGTGCAGAATTCAGCATCAAAAGCGCCGCTCCTCAACTAAGAGCACCGCTTCTGTGGAGCAAAAGCACCGCACCTCTCTCAAAAGCGACGTTCTTATGCATGTTTTGGCTCTATTTTCCACCAGTGGCCAGAAGCGCAGTTCCTACAGCCAAAAGCGCCACTCATATCCAGCTAAAAGCGGCGCTCCTAAAGCAAAAGTGCCGCCCCTGAATGTTGCCAAAAGCAGCATTCCTGAATAAAAGCGCCGCTCCTCACTTAAGCCAAAAGCGCCGCTCCTGGTTCAAAAGCGGCGCTCATGTCGCTGTTTCAGCCCAGATTTTCAGCACTATAAAAAGAACAATATTAGGTTATTTTTCATATGTATCTTTAGAGAGCATCTACCACAACTCTGAATTTCACATAAAAAAGCCTAATTCCATCATCCATTGGTGTTTAAGGGTGGATTCAAGGAAGCTAGCTCAAGATTCATCTTAGATTTACTCTAGATCTTCATCATTTACATTTTGGGTTGTAATCTCTAGTTTCTTCATTTACTTTGCATTAATTACTTGTAATAACTTTAAGATGATGATTGTTTATGTTTCTATGCTTATTATTAGTTTGATCTTAGCCATGATTGGCTAAATCTCTTGTGTTTACTTATCAATGAATCTCTAATGCTAGTGTTTGCCCCAAAATCAATTAAATAATGTTGTTAGAATGAATTACATGATCATGTGTCACTAAGTTAGCTAAAGATCCATTGCTATGAGTTTGTTTTAGGCTTAACTTTGATTATATATGTTGAGTAGCTCTCTTAGTAATTTGAGAAGTGAATCAATGTGTGCTTCAACACCTTAGGTGATCTAGACAACTAGTTTAGGAATTTCAAGTGATTGTGTTCTTGATCTAGGTTAGTTTTTAATTGGTCTTTAGTCAATATAGTAGTGCCGATTATCTTAAGTGATTTCAATAGTTGGGGGTTTTAAGTGATTTCAACCTAAGCATAATCTCAATAACCAAATCATGCTTAACTCGATCTTAGAATATAATGCTTATGTGAATTCACGGAGTTTTATTTGATTTGAGGTTTGGTGGTAATACTAAACATTTAATAGTTCAACAACTATTGTAATAACAAAATAGGCAAAACGGGGCAAGCCAAGCATAGATAGGATTAGATAAGTGAACACTTCTTAGTTAATTTGATTTAAGTCTTAATACTTTGTACTTGTTTCTTGCTACTAGTTTACTTGTTAAGTTTAAGTTTGTTTAATTGTGCAAGTTTTAGTTGTTAATTAAAATCAATCAACCCCCCCTCCCCCAATCAAACAAATCCTAGGACAATTGATAGTTTCAAATATTCGACTTACACCGCTCTCTTGGGATGAACTTGATAAGAATACTTACATTGAAGTGCTATAATAATCGGGTTCTAAGTGCTCATTAGTTGTGTGTGCTTATTTGTAGTGTTTGAATCATATATAAATTTAGAGGGTAAAAGATGTATCGTGACACATGCACATCATACTTTCTTGGCGCCACTGCTGGGGAGCGGTTAGCTTAGTTGGATATTTGGTTTAAACTTTTGATTGTTCGATCTTTTCGTAGGAGTTTACCCTTACGAAAGTTACTTTTCGTGTTTTATATATTATTTTGTTTGGAAAACTGCTTGTATTTGTGTTGTGATTGAAGGATAGGTACCTTTGGTGTATGAAAACAAGGTCCCACAAAGATCAAGAGTTCACACATCCGTTCTCCGATCCGGAAAGACACGTGCACAGGGTTTATAAACGTAGAGAAGAAAGGGTATTAAGAAAGAATTTCGAAGCTTTGCCATTTTGTTTAGAAGAGATGGATCCAAACGGTAATCTGATTCACGATGAAGAGAGCAATCCTAATGGTCCTCCGGTTAATCAAGAATTATTGAATGATCCAAACGACACACCAATGTGGAACACTAGATTAGTTGCACCAATAATGATAGCACAGGCTATTACAAAACGACCAATTGAAGCGGATAATTGAAAGATCGAGGGTAACTTTTTCACGTTGATTAAGGATACATACTTTCATGGGTTGATAGATGAGAATCCGTTCGAACATATTCAATACTTTAATGATCTTTGTGATATTTACAAAACCAAAAATGTCACTGACGACGCTTTTAAGCTAAGGGCATTCCCCTGATGCAAAAGCTTGGATACGAAGTTTACCATCCGATTCCATAAGGTCTTTTCAAGAATTAACAAACGAGTTTATCAATCATTTCTTTCCACCGTCAAAAGTAGAGCGACTTAGAATGGAGATTAATGGGTTCACACAACAGGGTGATGAGATTTTGTGTGATGCACATGGTTCGATTGAAGAAGCTACTAAGAGCTTGCCCACCGCATGGTTTGACGAAGAAGGAGTATATCAACACATTCTATCAGGGTTGTAATACTTTTACGAAGAAATATCTTGATTCTTCATCCGGTGGGGTATTTATGTACAAATCACCAAATGCGGCCGAAATTATGTTAGAAGACATCTCGATCAATACGTATGAATGAGCACCTTCACCGCGAGATTTGATAAGGAAAAGTGTGGCACAAGTCGAGAGTGATAATGGGCAAGTGACGCTTGCAAGCTTGAACAATCAATTTCAAACATTTGGGAAAGAATTGAAGAAGATTCAACAAACGGTAGTTGCAATGCAAGTAGGTTGTCAACGATGCGAATTTCCACATCTCACGAAGAATTGTCCTCAAATTACTCAATGCAATCATGTTGATCTAAATGACATTCCCATGAATTCGGATGCTCATGTGAACTACGTGCGTAATCAAAACTATCAACAGGGAGTAACATCAAACCAAAGCTACTACAATCCTAATCAAAAGCAAGTGTCATTCAATAACCAAACTAATACACCACCCGAATTCACAAACCAACACTGAAACCAAGGTTACAACAACAACTATAACCAAAATCGAAACAACAGCTTTCAATACAAAAACCAACAACCTTACAACAATCAACCTTATAACAACCAAGCCAATTCGAATTATCAAAACAACCAAGGTTATAGTCAACCACAAAATAACCAAGGTTATAATCAACTACCTTAATAAAACATTAAACAATCTTAACCTTCGAAGAGTTTAGAAGAAATCATGCAAAACTATATCAAGAAGGTAGAATCAACCGAAGCTTTCCTAACAAAAGAAAATGAACTTTTGAAGCAATAAATACGAAAACAACAAGCCTCATTCCAAAATCTTGAGAGCATCGTTTGGAGACTTTCAAATCAAGTTGCCGAAAGAGCACAAGGAACTTTACCTTTAAACACTCAAGTTAACCCAAACAATAACTACATTAACAACAACAACCGAAACAACCAACACCCCCAACACAACCAACAAAACCAAAACCATAATAACACGAGAGTTATTCCTATCGAGAGCAATACTACCAATCCAAACCACAATCAAGCGAGTTCATCAAATCCCAACAATACTTATGCTTAAGTGAACTCGATAGATTCAACCGAAGAGGATCAACCCGAATATCCTCAAGTTTTCACGTTTGTCGTTGAAGGGGAAAAGTTTGATTTCGATGAAGCGTTGGAAATCGATACGATAGATTATGGGGTATTCAAGTTTTCGGAGGATTCGGATGATGCAATGTTCATTCCCTATCAAGTTAAAAGTGTAATGTCCATGGAGGCTATCGAGTCGAAATGCAAGGAACTAAAGGGTGATTTTGAGCGAATTAAATTGGAAAAGGTTGAGAAAGAGAAAAAGGTCGAAACTTTATTGAATGCAAAGGAGCAAATGAATGAAGTCGAGGTTCTTACTACATCAACCAAAGAGAAAAATGAAACACCGGTCTCATATCCTCAACCATTACCTCCTCCACATCCAAAGGATGTGGATTGTAAGTCAACTTTAACTGACAATGAAAACATTTATGTTAAACTCCCCTTGGCGGAGGTGCTTGAGAATATGCCCAACTATGGGAAATTTTTGAAGACACTTATGGCCAAAAAGGGAGATGTTGAGCAAGCATCCACCGCTTTTTTAAAAAAGGAGTGTGATGGGATTTTAAAGAAATGTAACCTACCACCAAAAATGGGTGATCCCAGACCTTTCCTTATCCCATGTAATGTGAACGGGTCGGAGATGCTTACATCTTTATCCGACTTGGGGGCAAGTATCAACTTCATGCCCTACTCCGTTTACAAAAGGTTAGGCTTAGGTGACCTTTCGCCCACTACAATGGGAGTTAAATTACTTGATCAATCAATTAACTCTAGTGTGGGGATTGCCTAAGACATAATCGTTAAGGTGGGGGACATGTAATTTCCAATTAATTTTGTCATTTTCGATATAAAGGAAGATCCGATTGTACCCCTTATTTTGGGAAGGCCATTTTTGGCAACCACGGATTCTTTCTTTGACTTTAGAACCGGAAAATTAACTCTTAGGGACAAAGGGAAATGCATGAGCATACGAACCAAACGTGTTAGAGCACCAACAATATCATTGACCACACCACAAGTTGTTGCTAGTATGCAATGCATTACAAGCACAAAGCAAGTTGGTTCACCAACAAAAGGTGGCGGAGGATTGACCAAGGGAGCTCAAGGTGAACCCAAAGATCAAAATGACGTTGTTGACAAGTCCATGAGAAAATTGTTCGGGCGGGTGCATCGGGCTTCATCCAAAAAGGACGAACATTTAATAAAATGCCTAATTTCAAACTTGTCAAAGCGTGAAAAAGTCAAACTTAAAGATTTAATCAATGAAACCAAAGTAACGAATGATTGGTTAATATCAATGTTAAGTGGTGGCGGTAATGAAAATGTTTCCCTTAGCTCAAAGGGAGGGGAAGTTTACCACCCCGGTATAGTTGAATTCTCAATGGGATGGGAGTCGGGTGATAGACTCGTTAAAAACTTTCCGCAATTGTGTAATAGTTTCTTTTAGTTGCATTGCATTTAGAATTGTATGATATTCCTTTCTTAGTTGCATTTTTATGTTTTTGCATTTCATGCATATGGGTAAAACCAAAAAACACCAAAAATAGTTTGTGAATGGGTCAAAATGGACTTTAATTTGGAAAAACTGCATTCAGGTACAAAAGCGACACTTTTGTTACAGAAGCGGCGCTTTTTCTCATCAAGAGTGGCGCTCCTGTTCTAAAAGCGGTGCTTTAACCTGTGTTTTGGGACCAAAAATGGGCAGTAGCCAAGAACGGCGATTTTGTTTTCAAAAGTGTGATGATCGCTCCAAATCCATATGGACGAACACGTCATTCATTGAATTCATTGCGAGGTATTTGACCTCTATATGATACGTTTTGTAAACATTGCATTCTTTTCAAAAGATACACAATAAATGAATATCAATTTCTAAGGTTTTCAACGTTTGATGATTTCTACATATAGACAATCACCATAAATAATAGTTTACCATAATACATCCGTTGACAATGAAGTCAAAATAAGATACACGGTGATGATTTTGTGAATGCAAAGTTTTCTTGAATAAAGCATGTATGACTCCATGCACATAGCTTGTATCACATATAAGCAAACAGCGGAAGACTTCTAGAAACCTGAGAATAAACATGCTTAAAAGTGTCAACACAAAGGTTGGTGAGTTCATAGTTTTAATGTTGCGCATAATCTGTATATAAAGGTGAATCACAAGTTTTCAGTTGTTTCATCCAGAAACGTTTATCAAAATATTCTACGAAATTGAGCACCCTGGTAACTAAACTTAACGTATATATATTTTATACCCTTTGTATAATCATCTTAATAATACACGCAAACCAATGTGTACGCTTCTCAAATAGCATACGTCCGTTAAAAGGCTAGTGCTCTAGCTCAGACGGGGATTTCAAGCCCTATGGATCCATATACTACTACTCGCGCCCACCAGTTCTTATAACCGGCAGTTACTAGTTACCGAAGCTAAGGGATTTTCGGTTCAAACTCAGTGTAGAATTTAGTATGTACTTGTATCCATTGTGTTTAAAATAAAGTGCATGTATTCTCAGCCCAAAAATATAGATTGCAAAAGCAATTAAAAAGGGAGCAAATGTGAAATGTCCCGTTCTTATTGATTAAAAACGTTCCATATTAATTGATTTCGTTGCGAGGTTTTGACCTCTATATGAGACGTTTTTCAAAGACTGCTTTCATTTTAAAACAAACCATAACCTTTATTTCATCAATAAAGGTTTAAAAAACTTTACGTAGATTATCAAATAATGATAATCTAAAATATCCTGTTTACACACGACCATTACATAATGGTTTACAATACAAATATGTTACAACAAAATAAGTTTCTTGAATGCAGTTTTTACACAATATCATACAAGCATGGACTCCAAATCTCGTCCTTATTTAAGTATGCGATAGCGGAAGCTCTTAATAATCACCTGAGAATAAACATGATTAAAACGTCAACAAAAATGTTGGTGAGTTATAGGTTTAACCTATATATATCAAATCGTAACAATAGACCACAAGATTTCATATTTCAATACACAGACCATACATAGAGATAAAAATCATTCATATGGTGAACACCTGGTAACCGACATTAACAAGATGCATATATAAGAATATCCCCATCATTCTGGGACACCCTTCGGATATGATATAAATTTCGAAGTACTAAAGCATCCGGTACTTTGGATGGGGTTTGTTAGGCCCAATAGATCTATCTTTAGGATTCGCGTCAATTAGGGTGTATGTTCCCTAATTCTTAGATTACCAGACTTAATAAAAAGGGACATATTCGATTTCGATAATTCAACCATAGAATGTAGTTTCACGTACTTGTGTCTATTTTGTAAATCATTTATAAAACCTGCATGTATTCTCATCCCAAAAATATTAGATTTTAAAAGTGGGACTATAACTCACTTTCACAGATTTTTACTTCTTCGGGAAGTAAGACTTGGCCACTGGTTGATTCACGAACCTATAACAATATATACATATATATCAAAGTATGTTCAAAATATATTTACAACACTTTTAATATATTTTGATGTTTTAAGTTTATTAAGTCAGCTGTCCTCGTTAGTAACCTACAACTAGTTGTCCACAGTTAGATATACAGAAATAAATCGATAAATATTATCTTGAATCAATCCACGACCCAGTGTATACGTATCTCAGTATTGATCACAACTCAAACTATACATATTTTGGAATCAACCTCAACCCTGTATAGCTAACTCCAACATTCACATATAGAGTGTCTATGGTTGTTCCGAAATATATATAGATGTGTCGACATGATAGGTTGAAATATTGTATACGTGTCTATGGTATCTCAAGATTACATAATATCCAATACAAGTTGATTAAGTTATGGTTGGAATAGATTTGTTACCAATTTTCACGTAGCTAAAATGAGAAAAATTATCCAATCTTGTTTTACCCATAACTTCTTCATTTTAAATCCGTTTTGAGTGAATAAAATTGCTATGGTTTCATATTGAACTCTATTTTATGAATCTAAACAGAAAAAGTATAGGTTTATAGTCAGAAAAATAAGTTACAAGTCGTTTTTGTAAAGGTAGTCATTTCAGTCGAAAGAACGACATCTAGATGACCATTTTAGAATACATACTTCCACTTTGAGTTTAACCATAATTTTTGGATATAGTTTCATGTTCATAATAAAAATCATTTTCTCAGAATAACAACTTTTAAATCAAAGTTTATCATAGTTTTTAATTAACTAACCCAAAACAGCCCGCGGTGTTACTACGACGGCGTAAATCCGGTTTTACGGTGTTTTTCGTGTTTCCAGGTTTTAAATCATTTAGTTAGCATATCATATAGATATAGAACATGTGTTTAGTTAATTTTAAAAGTCAAGTTAGAAGGATTAACTTTTGTTTGCGAACAAGTTTAGAATTAACTAAACTATGTTCTAGTGATTACGAGTTTAAACCTTCGAATAAGATAGTTTTATATATATGAATCGAATGATGTTATGAACATCATTACTACCTCAAGTTTAGTAGGTAAACCTACTGGAAGTGACAAGAAATGATCTAGCTTCAAAGGATCTTGGATGGCTTGAAAGTTCTTGAAGTAGGATCATGACACAAAAACAAGTTCAAGTAAGATTTTTACTCGAATTAAGATAGTTTATAGTTATAGAAATTGAATCAAAGTTTGAATATGAATATTACCTTGAATAAGAATGATAACCTACTATAAGAAACAAAGATTTCTTGAGGTTGGATGATCACCTTACAAGATTGGAAGTGAGCTAGCAAACTTGAAAGTATTCTTGATTTTATGAAACTAGAACTTTTGGAATTTATGAAGAACACTTAGAACTTGAAGATAGAACTTGAGAGAGATCAATTAGATGAAGAAAATTGAAGAATGAAAGTGTTTATAGGTGTTTTTGGTCGTTGGTGTATGGATTAGATATAAAGGATATGTAATTTTGTTTTCATGTAAATAAGTCATGAATGATTACTCATATTTTTGTAATTTTATGAGATATTTCATGCTAGTTGCCAAATGATGGTTCCCACATGTGTTAGGTGACTCACATGGGCTGCTAAGAGCTGATTATTGGAGTGTATATACCAATAGTACATACATCTAAAAGCTGTGTATTGTACGAGTACGAATACGGGTGCATACGAGTAGAATTGTTGATGAAACTGAACGAGGATGTAATTGTAAGCATTTTTGTTAAGTAGAAGTACTTTGATAAGTGTATTGAAGTCTTTCAAAAGTGTATAAATACATATTAAAACACTACATGTATATACATTTTAACTGAGTCGTTAAGTCATCGTTAGTCGGTACATGTAAGTGTTGTTTTGAAACCTTTAAGTTAACGATCTCAATTAATGTTGTTAACCCATTGTTTATTATATCTAATGAGATGTTAAATTATTATATTATCATGATATTATGATATATTAATATATCTTAATATGATATATATACATTTAAATGTCGTTACAACGATAATCGTTACATATATGTCTCGTTTCGAAATCCTTAAGTTAGTAGTCTTGTTTATATGTATATAACTCATTGTTAATATACTTATGGAGATACTTACTTATCATAATCTCATGTTAACCATATGTATATCCATATATATATATCGTCATGTCGTTTTTACAAGTTTTAACGTTCGTGAATCGCCGGTCAACTTGGGTGGTCAATTGTCTATATGAAACATATTTCAATTAATCAAGTCTTAACAAGTTTGAGTGCTTAACATGTTGGAAACATTTAATCATGTAAATATCAATCTCAATTAATATATATAAACATGGAAAAGTTCGGGTCACTACAGTACCTACCCGTTAAATAAATTTCGTCCCGAAATTTTAAGCTGTTGAAGGTGTTGACGAATCTTCTGGAAATAGATGCGGGTATTTCTTCTTCATCTGATCTTCATGCTCCCAGGTGAACTCGGGTCCTTTACGAGCATTCCATCGAACCTTAACAATTGGTATCTTGTTTTGCTTAAGTCTTTTAACCTCACGATCCATTATTTCGACAGGTTCTTCGATGAATTGAAGTTTTTCGTTGATTTGGATTTCATCTAATGGAATAGTGAGATCTTCTTTAGCAAAATATTTCTTCAAATTCGAGATGTGGAAAGTGTTATGTACAGCCGCGAGTTGTTGAGGTAACTCAAGTCGGTATGCTACTGGTCCGACACGATCAATAATCTTGAATGGTCCAATATACCTTGGATTTAATTTCCCTCGTTTACCAAATCGAACAACGCCTTTCCAAGGTGCAACTTTAAGCATGACCATCTCTCCAATTTCAAATTCTATATCTTTTCTTTTAATGTCAGCGTAGCTCTTTTGTCGACTTTGAGCGGTTTTCAACCGTTGTTGAATTTGGATGATCTTCTCGGTAGTTTCTTGTATAATCTCCGGACCCGTAATCTGTCTATCCCCTACTTCACTCCAACAAATCGGAGACCTACACTTTCTACCATAAAGTGCTTCAAACAGCGCCATCTCAATGCTTGAATGGTAGCTGTTGTTGTAGGAAAATTCTGCTAACGGTAGATGTCGATCCCAACTGTTTCCGAAATCAATAACACATGCTCGTAGCATGTCTTCAAGCGTTTGTATCGTCCTTTTACTCTACCCATCAGTTTGTGGATGATAGGCAGTACTCATGTCTAGACGAGTTCCTAATGCTTGCTGTAATGTCTGCCAGAATCTTGAAATAAATCTGCCATCCCTATCAGAGATAATAGAGATTGGTATTCCATGTCTGGAGACGACTTCCTTCAAATACAGTCGTGCTAACTTCTCCATCTTGTCATCTTCTCTTATTGGTAGGAAGTGTGCTGATTTGGTGAGACGATCAACTATTACCCAAATAGTATCAAATCCACTTGCAGTCCTTGGCAATTTAGTGATGAAATCCATGGTAATGTTTTCCCATTTCCATTCCGGGATTTCGGGTTGTTGACATTGACCTGATGGTTTCTGATGCTCAGCTTTGACCTTAGAACACGTCAAACATTCTCCTACATATTTAGCAACATCGGCTTTCATACTCGGCCACCAAAAATGTTTCTTGAGATCCTTGTACATCTTCCCCGTTCCAGGATGTATTGAGTATCTGGTTTTATGAGCTTCTCTAAGTACCATTTCTCTCATATCTCCAAATTTTGGTACCCAAATCCTTTCAGCCCTATACCGGGTTCCGTCTTCCCGAATATTAAGATGCTGCTCCGATCCTTTGGGTATTTCATCCTTTAAATTTCCCTCTTTTAAAACTCCTTGTTGCTCCTCCTTTATTTGAGTAGTAAAGTTAGTGTGAATCATTATATTCATAGATTTTACTCGAATGGGTTCTCTGTCCTTTCTGCTCAAGGCGTCGGCTACCAAATTTGCCTTTCCCGGGTGGTAACGAATCTCAAAGTCGTAATCATTCAACAATTCAATCCACCTACGCTGCCTCATATTCAGTTGTTTCTGATTAAATATGTGTTGAAGACTTTTGTGGTCGGTATATATAATACTTTTGACCCCATATAAGTAGTGCCTCCAAGTCTTTAATGTAAAAACAACCGCGCCTAATTCCAAATCATGCATCGTATAATTTTGCTCGTGAATCTTCAATTGTCTAGACGCATAAGCAATCACCTTCGTTCGTTGCATTAATACACAACCGAGACCTTGCTTTGATGCGTCACAATAAATCACAAAATCATCATTCCCTTCAGGCAATGACATTATAGGTTCCGTAGTTAGCTTTTTCTTCAATAATTGAAACGCATTCTCTTGTTCATCCTTCCATTCAAATTTCTTCCCTTTATGCGTTAATGCAGTCAAGCGTTTTGCTATTTTGGAGAAATCTTGGATGAATCTTCTGTAGTAACCAGCCAATCCTAAAAATTGACGTATATGCTTCGGAGTTTTTGGGGTTTCCCACTTTTCAAATGTTTCGATCTTTGCCGGGTCCACCTGGATACCTTCTTTGTTCACTATGTGACCGAGGAATTAAACTTCTTCCAACCAAAATGCACACTTTGAAAACTTAGTGTACAGTTTTTCTTTCCTCAATACTTCTAGCACTTTTCTCAAATGTTCTTCGTGCTCTTGATCATTCTTTGAGTAAATAAGTATGTCATCGATGAAAACAATGACAAACTTGTCAAGATATGGCCCACACACTCGGTTCATAAGGTCCATGAACACAGCTGGTGCATTAGTTAAACCAAACGGCATGACCATAAACTCGTAATGACCGTAACGTGTTCTGAAAGCAGTCTTTGGAATATCATCTTCTTTCACCCGCATTTGATGATACCCGGAACGTAAGTCAATCTTTGAATAAACAGACGAGCCTTGTAGTTGATCAAATAAGTCGTCGATTCTCGGTAGTGGGTAGCGGTTCTTGATGGTAAGTTTGTTCAACTCTCGGTAGTCGATACACAACCTGAATGTACCATCTTTCTTCTTGACAAACAAAACAGGAGCTCCCCACGGTGATGTGCTTGGTCGAATGAAACCACGTTCTAATAGTTCTTGCAGTTGGCTTTGCAGTTCTTTCATCTCGCTGGGTGCGAGTCTATAAGGAGCACGAGCTATTGGTGCAGCTCCTGGTACAAGATCTATTTGAAATTCAACAGATCGATGTGGAGGTAGTCCCGGTAATTCTTTCGAAAATACATCGGGAAATTCTTTTGCGACGGGAACATCATTGATGCTCTTTTCTTCAGTTTGTACTTTCTCGACGTGTGCTAGAACAGCATAGCAACCTTTTCTTATTAGTTTTTGTGCCTTCAAATTACTAATAAGATGTAGCTTCGTGTTGCCCTTTTCTCCGTACACCATTAAGGGTTTTCCTTTTTCTCGTATAATGCGAATTGCATTTTTGTAACAAACGATCTCTGCTTTCACTTCTTTCAACCAGTCCATACCGATTATCACATCAAAACTCCCTAACTCTACTGGTATCAAGTCAATCTTAAATGTTTCGCTAACCAGTTTAATTTCTCGATTCCGACATATATTATCTGCTGAAATTAATTTACCATTTGCTAATTCGAGTAAAAATTTACTATCCAAAGGCGACAATGGACAACTTAATTTAGCACAAAAATCTCTACTCATATAGCTTCTATCCGCACCCGAATCAAATAAAACGTAAGCAGATTTATTGTCAATAAGAAACGTACCCGTAACAAGCTCCGGGTCTTCCTGTGCCTTTGCCGCATTAATATTGAAAACTCTTCCACGGCCTTGTCCATTCGTGTTCTCCTGGTTCGGGCAATTTCTAATAATGTGGCCCGGTTTTCCACATTTATAACAAAATACATTGGCATAACTTGCTCCGACACTACTTGCTCCGCCATTACTCGTTCCGACACCATTTGTTCCTTTCGTTCTGTTAACCCCTGGTCCGTAGACCTCACACTTTGCCGCGCTATGACCATTTCTTTTACACTTGTTGCAAAATTTGGTGCAGAACCCCGAGTGATACTTTTCACACCTTTGGCATAGCTGCTTCTGATTGTTGTTGTTGTTGCGGTTGTTATTGTTGTTGGGATGATTGTTGTAGTTGTTGTTATTGTTGTTGTTGTTGTTGTTGTTGTTGTTGTTAGGCCGTTTGTTGTAGTTGCGATTGATGTTGCGATTGTTGGGATAATTATTGCGATTATTATTGTAATTGCTGCTGTTGTTGTATTGGTGATTCTTATCACCGTTTTCCTCCCACTTTCTTTTGACTTGCTTCACATTGGCCTCTTCAGCAGTCTGTTCTTTAATTCTTTCTTCAATCTGGTTTACTAGTTTGTGAGCCATTCTACATGCCTGTTGTATGGAGGCGGGCTCATGTGAACTTATATCTTCTTGGATTCTTTCCGGTAATCCTTTCACAAACGCGTCGATCTTCTCTTCCTCATCTTCGAATGCTCCCGGACACAATAGGCACAATTCTATGAATCGTCTTTCGTACGTGGTAATATCAAATCCTTGGGTTCGTAACCCTCTAAGTTCTGTCTTGAGCTTATTGACCTCGGTTCTGGGACGGTACTTCTCGTTCATCAAGTGCTTGAATGCTGACCACGGTAGTGCGTACGCATCATCTTGTCCCACTTGCTCTAGATAGGTATTCCACCATGTTAACGCAGAACCTGTGAAGGTATACGTAGCGTACTTCACTTTGTCCTCTTCGGTACACTTACTTATGGAAAACACCGATTCGACCTTCTCGGTCCACCGTTTCAATTCGATCGGTCCTTCGGTTCCATCAAATTCCAAAGGTTTGCAGGCAGTGAATTCTTTGTAGGTGCATCCTACACGATTTCCTGTACTGCTAGATCCAAGGTTATGGTTGGTATGTAGCGCAGCCTGTACTGCGGCTATGTTTGAAGCTAGAAAAGTACGGAATTCCTCTTCATTCATATTCACGGTGTGTCGAGTAGTCGGTGCCATTTCCTTCAAAATAGTCAAATGGAACAAGTTAATCATACAGAATATTAAGAGTAGTTAATAGTATTTCGTAGCATAATATGAACTCATTTATAAAAGCTTTTTCTTCATATTAGCATTTTATAAGTTTAAATTCGGGTAGTACCTACCCGTTAAGTTCATACTTAGTAGCTAATATACAATTCAACTACTACAATTCTATATGAAAAACTGATTATAATAATATTTCGCGTTCAAACTTTTACACAATATTTTACAAACTTACAATACCGCTTATTTTACATATAGCATGAAATATAGAACACAATAAATTTGATACAAGATGGTTGTGAAGATAATTCTAGCTAGTACACAAGTTGTTCAGCAAAGGCAATAAAGACACGTAATTCATACGTCCAGAAACAAGTCATGCATTCTGGTTTTACTAGGATTACTTCCCATCCTTGGTCTTGTGGAACATAACCGTTATGGCCGTTGATAAGACAGCGTGTTGTAACGTCGTCAAAGGGACGAGGGTTACGTAATGTCCAACAGTCCCGTAACAATCTAAAAACCTCATTTCTTACCCCAATTACCGATTCCGTCACTTGTGGGAACATTTTGTTTAATAGTTGTAGCCCGATGTTCTTGTTCTCACTTTGGTGAGAAGCGAACATTACTAATCCGTAAGCATAACATGCTTCTTTATGTTGCATGTTAGCCGCTTTTTCTAAATCACGAAGTCCAATATTCGGATATATTGAGTCAAAATAATTTCTTAACCCATTGCGTAAAATAGCATTTGGGTTCCCCGCAATATATGCGTCAAAGTAAACACATCGTAACTTATGGATTTCCCAATGTGATATCCCCCATCTTTCGAACGAAAGCCTTTTATAAACCAAGGCATTCTTGGAACGTTCTTCGAATGTCTTACAAACTGATCTCGCCTTAAATAGTTGTGCCGAAGAATTCTGACCGACTCTAGACAAGATTTCATCAATCATGTCTCCAGGTAGGTCTCTTAAAATATTGGGTTGTCTATCCATTTTGTGTTTTTATACTGTAAAATAGACAAGAGTTAGATTCATAAAAAAATACTTATTAATACAAGCAATTTTTACATATATCATAAAGCATAAGCACACTATATTACTTATATTACACCACACGAATACAACTATCTTATTCCGACTCGCTTGTTTCTTCTTCTTCGGTTTTGGTTCGTTTTGCCAAGTTTCTAGGGATATATGATGTTCCCCTAATACGAGCCGTCGTTATCCACATTGGTCTAGAAAAACCTGGTGGTTTAGAGGTTCCCGGGTCATTGTTACAACTTAAGGACTTCGGGGGTTGACGATACATATAAAGTTCATCGGGGTTGGAATTAGATTTCTCTATTTTTATGCCCTTTTCCTTATTATTTTCTTTTGCCTTTTTAAATTCAGTTGGGGTAATTTCTATAACATCATCGGAATTCTCGTCGGAATCCGATTCATCGGAGAATTGGTAATCCTCCCAATATTTTGCTTCCTTGGCGGAAACACCATTGACCATAATTAACCTTGGTCGGTTGGTTGAGGATTTTCTTTTACTTAACCGTTTTATTATTTCCCCCACCAGTTCTATTTCTTCATCCGGTTCCGATTCTTCTTCCGGTTCCGACTCTTCTTCCGGTTCCTCTTCGGGAACTTGTGAATCAGTCCACGAATCATTCCAATTTACATTTGACTCTTCATTATTATTAGGTGAGTCAATGGGACTTGTTCTAGAGGTAGACATCTATCACATAATATCAAACGTGTTAAGAGATTAATATATCACATAATATTCACATGTTAAAAATATATAGTTTCCAACAAAATTTGTTAAGCAATCATTTTTTCAAGTAAACACGGTCGAAGTCCAGACTCACTAATGCATCCTAATAAACTCGATAAGACACACTAATGCAAAATTCTGGTTCTCTAAGACCAACGCTCGGATACCAACTGAAATGTCCCGTTCTTATTGATTAAAAACGTTCCATATTAATTGATTTCGTTGCGAGGTTTTGACCTCTATATGAGACGTTTTTCAAAGACTGCATTCATTTTAAAACAAACCATAACCTTTATTTCATCAATAAAGGTTTAAAAAACTTTACGTAGATTATCAAATAATGATAATCTAAAATATCCTGTTTACACACGACCATTACATAATGGTTTACAATACAAATATGTTACAACAAAATAAGTTTCTTGAATGCAGTTTTTACACAATATCATACAAGCATGGACTCCAAATCTCGTCCTTATTTAAGTATGCGACAGCGGAAGCTCTTAATAATCACCTGAGAATAAACATGCTTAAAACGTCAACAAAAATGTTGGTGAGTTATAGGTTTAACCTATATATATCAAATTGTAACAATAGACCACAAGATTTCATATTTCAATACACATCCCATACATAGAGATAAAAATCATTCATATGGTGAACACCTGGTAACCGACATTAACAAGATGCATATATAAGAATATCCCCATCATTCCGGGACACCCTTCGGATATGATATAAATTTCGAAGTACTAAAGCATCCGGTACTTTGGATGGGTTTGTTAGGCCCAATAGATCTATCTTTAAGATTCGCGTCAATTAGGGTGTATGTTCCCTAATTCTTAGATTACCAGACTTAATAAAAAGGGACATATTCGATTTTGATAATTCAACCATAGAATGTAGTTTCACGTACTTGTGTCTATTTTGTAAATCATTTATAAAACCTGCATGTATTCTCATCCCAAAAATATTAGATTTTAAAAGTGGGACTATAACTCACTTTCACAGATTTTTACTTCGTCGGGAAGTAAGACTTGGTCACTGGTTGATTCACGAACCTATAACAATATATACATATATATCAAAGTATGTTCAAAATATATTTACAACACTTTTAATATATTTTGATGTTTTAAGTTTATTAAGTCAGCTGTCCTCGTTAGTAACCTACAACTAGTTGTCCACAGTTAGATATACAGAAATAAATCGATAAATATTATCTTGAATCAATCCACGACCCAGTGTATACGTATCTCAGTATTGATCACAACTCAAACTATACATATTTTGGAATCAACCTCAACCCTGTATAGCTAACTCCAACATTCACATATAGAGTGTCTATGGTTGTTCCGAAATATATATAGATGTGTCGACATGATAGGTCGATATATTGTATACGTGTCTATGGTATCTCAAGATTACATAATATCCAATACAAGTTAATTAAGTTATGGTTGGAACTTGGAATAGATTTGTTACCAATTTTCACGTAGCTAAAATGAGAAAAATTATCCAATCTTGTTTTACCCATAACTTCTTCATTTTAAATCCGTTTTGAGTGAATCAAATTGCTATGGTTTCATATTGAACTCTATTTTATGAATCTAAACAGAAAAAGTATAGGTTTATAGTCAGAAAAATAAGTTACAAGTCGTTTTTGTAAAGGTAGTCATTTCAGTCGAAAGAACGACATCTAGATGACCATTTTAGAAAACATACTTCCACTTTGAGTTTAACCATAATTTTTGGATATAGTTTCATGTTCATAATAAAAATCATTTTCTCAGAATAACAACTTTTAAATCAAAGTTTATCATAGTTTTTAATTAACTAACCCAAAACAGCCCGCGGTGTTACTACGACGGCGTAAATCCGGTTTTACGGTGTTTTTCGTGTTTCCAGGTTTTAAATCATTAAGTTAGCATATAATATAGATATAGAACATGTGTTTAGTTAATATTAAAAGTCAAGTTAGAAGGATTAACTTTTGTTTGCGAACAAGTTTAGAATTAACTAAACTATGTTCTAGTGATTACGAGTTTAAACCTTCGAATAAGATAGTTTTATATATATGAATCGAATGATGTTATGAACATCATTACTACCTCAAGTTTAGTAGGTAAACCTACTGGAAGTGACAAGAAATGATCTAGCTTCAAAGGATCTTGGATGGCTTGAAAGTTCTTGAAGTAGGATCATGACACAAAAACAAGTTCAAGTAAGATTTTTACTCGAATTAAGATAGTTTATAGTTATAGAAATTGAATCAAAGTTTGAATATGAATATTACCTTGAATAAGAATGATAACCTACTGTAAGAAACAAAGATTTCTTGAGGTTGGATGATCACCTTACAAGATTGGAAGTGAGCTAGCAAACTTGAAAGTATTCTTGATTTTATGAAACTAGAACTTTTGGAATTTATGAAGAACACTTAGAACTTGAAGATAGAACTTGAGAGAGATCAATTAGATGAATAAAATTGAAGAATGAAAGTGTTTGTAGGTGTTTTTGGTCGTTGGTGTATGGATTAGATATAAAGGATATGTAATTTTGTTTTCATGTAAATAAGTCATGAATGATTACTCATATTTTTGTAATTTTATGAGATATTTCATGCTAGTTGCCAAATGATGGTTCCCACATGTGTTAGGTGAATCACATGGGCTGCTAAGAGCTGATCATTGGAGTGTATATACCAATAGTACATACATCTAAAAGCTGTGTATTGTACGAGTACGAATACGGGTGCATACGAGTAGAATTGTTGATGAAACTGAACGAGGATGTAATTGTAAGAATTTTTGTTAAGTAGAAGTACTTTGATAAGTGTATTGAAGTCTTTCAAAAGTGTATAAATACATATTAAAACACTAGATGTATATACATTTTAACTGAGTCGTTAAGTCATCGTTAGTCGTTACATGTAAGTGTTGTTTTGAAACCTTTAAGTTAACGATCTCAATTAATGTTGTTAACCCATTGTTTATTATATATAATGAGATGTTAAATTATTATATTATCATGATATTATGATATATTAATATATCTTAATATGATATATATACATTTAAATGTCGTTACAACGATAATCGTTACATATATGTCTCGTTTCGAAATCCTTAAGTTAGTAGTCTTGTTTATATGTATATAACTCATTGTTAATATACTTATGGAGATACTTACTTATCATAATCTCATGTTAACCATATGTATATCCATATATATATATCGTCATGTCGTTTTTACAAGTTTTAACGTTCGTGAATCGCCGGTCAACTTGGGTGGTCATTTGTCTATATGAAACATATTTCAATTAATCAAGTCTTAACAAGTTTGATTGCTTAACATGTTGGAAACATTTAATCATGTAAATATCAATCTCAATTAATATATATAAACATGGAAAAGTTCGGGTCACTACAAAATGAAACTCACCTTAGCAGCACATAAGGTCATTCATCAAAAAGTGACCGTAACTCGGAATGCAAGATTAACCGTAGATCTGAACCTAGAGAACATATGTTGGTCAATACATGTCTAATAAACTAGGTTGGGTTATAGTGTATCACAATCCTAATGCTCGAGATCGACATACAAAAGTTATCAAAAGTCATTTCAAAAAGTCAATTTTGACAATTGTTCAACAAAACGAGACGTGCCTTATATAAGGATTCATTTACTTGGCTAGTAGTATTTTATCAATCTCATAAACAGGTTGTTTAAATATTAATTGCAGATTTAAAAGCAATTCCAATTAACGTCAATTATAATTCAGTTGACCATATATTTTGATTCGTTCATCGAAATTATGCGATTTCTAAATGAAAAGTTATTGATTTTTCACCAGCTTTCCAAAAACATGTATATCATATACCTTTTACCAGTAATATATGTATTTAATTCGTGATTCATTATAAACTGTTTAACGACAAAATTTAGCATACAAGCATGTATAAATATATACTCGAGCACTAGACATCTATATACTATTAATATATAAAAGATAAGATATAAATGCTCACGTATCTCAATATTGCAAGAAAGTACGTAGACGCAACAGAGATGATAAATACTAGGTTTGACTTGCGAACAATACCCATGAACATTACCCATAACCTCCATAGCTATAACCCATAATTTCCTTAGTTCTTTCCCGTTTGAAGCTTGTTTTGAAAGTGACACGCTCATGACCTCGTTGTAATATTTTATGTATAATATTACTAAAAATATTAAGATTAATAATAATAATAATCTTAATATAATAATAATAATAATAATAATAATTATTATTATTATTATTATTATTATTACAATAATTAAATACTTACAGAGTAATATATGTGTAAAAGAATTCGAGCAGAAACTGGACTTTTATAGGCAACTTTTTGAAATCTGATGCCCATGTGATCGCATGGGCTTTATGCCTATTTCTCATGCGATCACATGGCCGTCAGATCCAGCTCACATATTTTTTATTTTCTTGTTTGTCGACATAATTAAATATAATATATATAATTTAAATAATTAATTATATATTATATTAAATTCATGTGCATAGTTGACTTGTAATTTTCGTTCCGATGACTCGTACGTTGTCACTCGACTTATGTCTCGGTTTCGGTTTCTCGAACGCATTTTTGTATGCTTAGAAAACTCGCAATTTACGTTTTGTGACTCGTACCTTTGTCAAAATATAGTCTTAAATTATCAATAAACTATATCATTCTAAGTGTATCTTAAACTTTCGAGTGTTTTGGTCATTTACTTCTATTAATCATTGTCTCGCTATTTGTTAATATATATAATAACAAATCGTTTTATGACCAAGTTAATATATATTTTCAACATTCATAAACACGTTTTAAATATACGTCGCAAGTTATTCATACAATTAATATTCCAACTTTTCATATATATTCAAATAAATATTTAAATGAATAAGTTTAATGTACGGTATCAAACAATTAATACATTGTTACATTTTCAAGTTATAGTATATATATATATATATATATATATATATATATATATATATATATATATATATATATATATATATATATATATATATGCATCTTTATACATATAATAGTTCGCGAATCGTCAAGAACAACCGAAAGGTATTTGAATATATGAAAGTAGTTCAAAAATTTTGAGATTCAGTTTTACAGACTTTGCTTATCGTGTCAGAAATATTAATCATACAAAGATTAAGTTTAAATTTGGTCAGAAATTTTCGGGTCATCACAGTACCTACCCGTTAAAGAAATTTCGTCTCAAAATTTGAGTGAGGTGGTCATGACTAACAATAAAAATGTTTTCATGACGTATATGTGTTGATAAATAGAGTTTTATCACCGTTGAATAATATGGATAAAACAATCCGATTATTCGAAGCGTATGAGAGAAGTTATCGTAAAAGAGTGAAATGAGGAATAGAGATTCGTCTTAACTCTTGACATATTAACGATTGATTTCCGTAATTTAAGGAATAGAAAATCTTCATAATCTAAATAAGATTTGATTCTTCGGAATTTAAGGAAATTAATATTTCTTTTGATTAAATGCGTAATTTGCCTCGATTGCTATGTTTGATATTTCGCTATAAATTGACCTCTTCCGTTTCATTATTTTCATCACTCTTACATCTTCTTCCTCATTTCCTATTTTCAAAAGATTGTGAAAAATGCTTCATCCAGTTCTGATTCTTGATATACTCCTAACTTTCATATCTGTCATTCTTCTTTTTCATCTACCACCGGAGGAAGTTATTTTCTTCTACCATTACCTTGGGGTTATAGTGTTTTTTATTCTCCCGTATCTTTATATTGCTATACACATTGATATACACGGTTTGTAATTTCTGGGTGGTTGTTGGGTTTTATATCTTCCCTTATATTTCGATGTCTCTGCTTCTGTCTTTCCATAATCATTGACATCCACAGTTAATACTCTCTCCAATTTACTGTGATTTATATATACTCCCATTGATATTTTGAAGCTTCATGCTTTTGTTTTATCTTCCCGACTTTAAATCAAGCGAATAATGGTCCAGAATTCGTAGGTATGAATTTCGGAATGAACATAATTAATGTTCTAAAAAGAAACGGTAATAGCACAATCTGACTTGTCAAATTACCAGAATACCTCGATAAAGACAGAAAATATTTTCTTGATAGTTTAGAGGTTAAATAGAATGAAAGAGTTATGTAACATGGTTTATAATGAGGGTATGATCTGTGAACCTTTATCACGTTCCATTAGAAACTCAGCATGACTTACTGTAATATAATCACGTTGATTAAGTGTCATTATATTATACTAACTCATGCTTCAGTTCCCAACACCTCTTCAAAAATATTCATATTTTAAACTCGAAGGTTTCAGAATTTAGAAATTAAAATAGTTTTTTTTTATGATGTTACACAGATATCGCAAGGAGAAAATTGATTTCCGATAAGAATGATTATGGAATTATCTCCAGAAATATGGAGGATATTTATAATGAAAGATACGATGATATCTTAGAATTTCTAATATCAGAGGATGATGAAGAATATTGTCCGCAAGGGTTTAGATTCGGAAGCAAGGTATTCGTTAACGTCTTCAGCAGATACTGAATCATTTGGATTCTTTAAAGTCAGGTTTCGTACTTGTGATTTATCCACAGCCTCTTTCATACTTTGCTTAATCCGTTTTCCAGTTCCAAACTTTCTCTTTTTCTGAGCTTTGCCAGCACACTATCCTTTATCGTCAAACTTTTGGCTGTTAAGGTCGTTTACAGTTTTTGCTGCTTCATCAGCATTCAAAGTTATCGTAACCGAATCGTTGGTTATCAATCCGAGGTGTTTTCAAAAGTTTGAAGGGTTTGCATGAAGATTGTAATTGTCAAGATACATATGATGTTCTAGAATTTTGAACGATACAAAATTTTTTTCTTCTGGGTTTATGAATAGAAGTGATATTCTAGCACAGTTTTGAAGTCAAAGTATAGCATTTAAAAGATGTAAGAATCTAAGAGTGATGCTTTCTGTTAAATCTTGGCTTGGATTCTGATTTTTCAAAATCAGAATATGTAATTGAATTTGTATGGAAACGATTGTATATCGCTGTGAGCATAGTTAATAATTTTTGAATCAAAGTTGAAGAATGTACAGTATAACATATTAATTGTGAACTTATATATTTTCCGAGTATTACCTACCCCTTAAAGATTTCACAATTAATACTTTGTACAAAAGAATTTTTTTTTATTACCGTCTTTATGAAAATATATGTATGTATATCTTCTTCAGATGTAATACAGATTTGATGAGTTAATATCATATTAAGCTCATTTGATTTTTGAATTAAATGAATAATCTCTAAAACATTAAGGATTACATAATCTTCGCGGAGTATTTCACTAATGAAATCAATACTTCATTATTTATTCTTATTCCTCGGTGAAGGATGTTGATGCTCGTGGAATTCTTATGAACTTCATAAGATATAAATGATGTTTTCTAGAAAGTTTCGAATACATCGAAGATGAAAGTATAAAATCAAACATATAATTGAATAATATACTTAGTTTATTATGAAATGGAATTCATTGAGTTGAAACAAAGATTGTAGTTAATGATGGTTAAGTCGTTAACGAAGGATGTACATCATAGCATATTAGTAATATGAATTAACCGAGTAGTATTTACCCTTTTTCAATTCATACATAATAGCTTAGTACGAAAAGATTTATGATGGTTTTAAAATTTATATATATAAGATATACATATAAATTCTTTAGAGGAATTGAGTTATTACTTCATAACTCATTGATACAATATACTCGTTGTTGACTCATAATGATGTCCACGGTGCTTTCTTGAACTGACGGAGCTTGTGATGTTAGAGGTGCTGCTGATTCTGACGATGTTGACAGTACTGACTGTGCTGGTGAGGCTAAGGGTACTGTTGATGCTGTTGGTAAAACAAGTCTAGCTTGTATCTTACACCATTCGGATAAGGGTTTCTACTCTATCTGATTTAGGGTTAAGGCTAGAATAGATAATCTCTAAACTTTAGAAATTACATAATCGCCATAGAATGTTTCTCTGATGAAGTTATGAATCCATACTTCATCGTTTGTCGTTGCTGGTACTTCTTGGTACCTATGGTTCGTAACCCTTGCACCATATTCTCCAAAGCCACTACCTGAGCACGAAGCTCGTTGACTTCTTCTATTATACCGGGATGATCGGTGGTTCGGACGATCAGATAAATAAGATTTATAATATGGGATAGTATATAATCATGATGAGATACTCTAGAAATGAGAGAGAAAATAGTATTACGAATAGGTTCGCCGGTAAGTGCTTCAGGTTCTTCGCCAAGAGGTGAATGTGGTGGATGGAAGGGATCACCTTCTTCTTGTCTCCAATGATTAAGTAGGCTATGAACCCATCCCCAATTCATCTAGAATAGGTGATGGCTGATTGGTTGATCCATTCCGGTTACACTTTCTTCAGAGTTCAGGTGAATATCCATATCGGAATAGCTGTCGGAATTTAAGGAATTTGAACTAGATACGTGATCCATCTTGTATAATTAGAGGGATGATTTTTGATATGAAATAGATTATAGAATTTAGATTGGTACTCTTCAATACATAATTTACATATGTATATAATAATACCAAAATCCCGTAAATTACGGAGAAATTTTCGGAAGATGGCAGTCAAAGTTTACTGTAATAGATATGCCAAGATATGAATTGTGATGACCCAGAAATTTTTGATCAAATTTAAACTTAATCTTTGTATGAGTAACATTTTTGACACGATAAACAAAGTCTGTAAAACTGAATCTCAAAATTTTTGAACTATTTTCATATATTCGAATACCTTTCGGTTGTTTCTCGACGATTCGCGAACAATTATATGTATATAGATACATATATATATACTATAACTTGAAAACGTAACAATGTATTAATTTTTTTGATACCGTACATTAAACTTATTGGTTTAAATATTTATTTGAATATATTTGATAAGTTGGAATATTAATTGTATGAATAACTTACGACGTATATTTAAAACGTGTTTATGAATGTTGAAAATATATATTAACTTGGTCATAAAACGATTTGTTATTATATATATATATATATATTAACAAATAGTGAGACAATGATTTATAGAAGTAAATGACCAAAACACTCGAAAGTTTAAGATACACTTTGAATGATATAGTTTATTGATAATTTAAGACTATATTTTGACAAAAGTACGAATCACAAAACGTAAATTGCGAGTTTTCTAAGTGTACGAAAATGCGTTCGAGAAACCGGAACCGGGACATAAGTCGAGTGACAACGTACGAGTCATCGGAACGAAAATTACAAGTCAACTATGCACATGAATTTAATATAATATATAATTAATTATTTAAATTATATATATTATATATATTATATTTAATTATGTCGACAAACAAGAAAACAAAAAATATGTGAGCTGGATCTGACGGCCATGCGATCGCATGAGAAATAGGCATAAAACTCATGCGATCGCATGGGCATCAGAATCCGGAATTATGGTTATAAATACCAGGTTTCTTGCGCATGTTTTTACACATATTACTCCTAAGTATTTATTTATTTATTTATTATTATTATTATTATTATTATTATTATTATTATTATTATTATTATATTATTATTATTAAGATTATTATTATTATTAATCTTAATATTTTTAGTAATATTATACATAAAATATTACGACGAGGTCATGAGCGTGTCACTTTCAAAACAAGCTTCAAACGGGATAGAACTAAGGAAATTATGGGTTATAGCTATGGAGGTTATGTGTAATGTTCATGGGTATTGTTCGCAAGTCAAACCTAATATTTATCATCTCTGTTGCGTCTACGTACTTTTCTGTAATATTGAATCTCAATATTGATACGTGAGCACTCATATCTTATCTTTTATATATTAATAGTGTATACATGTCTAGTGCTCGAGTATATATTTATACATGCTTGTATGCTAAATTTCGTCGTTAAACAGTTTATAATGAATCACGAATTAAATACATATATTACTGGTAAAAGGTATATGATATACATGTTTTCGGAAAGCTGGCGAAAAATCAATAACTTTTCATTTAGAAATCGCGTAATTTCGATGAATGAATCAAAAGATATGGTCAACTGAATTATAATTGACGTTAATTGGAATTGCTTTTAAATCTGCAATTAATATTTAAACAACCTGTTTATGAGATTGATAAAATACTACTAGCCAAGTAAATGAATCCTTATATAAGGCACGTCTCGTTTTGTTGAACAATTGTCAAAATTGACTTTTTGAAATGACTTTTGATAACTTTTGTATGTCGATCTCGAGCATTAGGATTGTGATACACTATAACCCAACCTAGTTTATTAGACATGTATTGACCAACATATGTTCTCTAGGTTCAGATCTATGGTTAATCTTGCATTCCGAGTTACGGTCACTTTTTGATGAATGACCTTATGTGCTGCTAAGGTGAGTTTCATTTGCTCCCTTTTTAATTACTTTTGCAATCTATATTTTTGGGGTGAGAATACATGCACTTTATTTTAAACGCAATGGATACAAGTACATACTAAATTCTACACCGAGTTTGAACCGAAAATCCCTTAGCTTTGGTAACTAGTAACTGCCGGTTATAAGAACTGGTGGGCGCGAGTAGTAGTATATGGATCCATAGGGCTTGATATCCCCGTCTGAGCTAGAGCACTAGCCTTTTAACGGACGTATGCTATTTGAGAAGCGTACACGTTGGTTTGCGTGTATTATTAAGATGATTATACAAAGGGTATAAATTATATATACGTTAAGTTTAGTTACCAGGGTGCTCAATTTCGTAGAATATTTTGATAAACGTTTCGGATGAAACAACTGAAATCTTGTGATCCACCTTTATATACAGATTATGCGAAACACTAAAACTATGAACTCACCAACCTTTGTGTTAACACTTGTTAGCATGTTTATTCTCAGGTTCCCTAGAAGTCTTCCGCTGTTTGCTTATATGTTAGACAAGCTATGTGCATGGAGTCTTACATGGCATATTTATCAAGAAAATGTTGCATTCACCAAATCATCACCATGTATCTTATTTTGACTGCATTTTCAACGGAATTACTATTGAAACTATTATTTACGGTGATTGTCTATATGTAGAAATCATCAGATGTCGAAAACCTTTGATTTAAATATTCATTTATGGTGTGCCTTTTCAAAAGAATGCAATGTTTACAAAACGTATCATATAGAGGTCAAATACCTCGCAATGAAATCGATGAATGACGTGTTCGTCCATATGGATTTGGAGTGATCGTCACAGTTGGTATCAGAGCGTTGGTCCTAGTGAACCAGGTCTTGCATAAGTGTGTCTAACTAATAGTTGTTAGGATGCATTAGTAAGTCTGGACTTCGACTGTGTCTGCATGTCAAAAGTTTTGCTTATCATTTCTTTTCAAAAATTACCTGTCTATCATCTTAAGTCTAAACGAGTCTTATTGCATTGATTGCATAGATAGTGTATAGACAAAAATCATATCTTGGCATATCTATTACAGTAAACTTTGACTGCCATCTTCCGAAAATTTCTCCGTAATTTACGGGATTTTGGTATTATATATACATATGTAAATTATGTATTGAAGAGTACCAATCAAATTCTATAATCTATTTCATATCAAAAATTATCTCTCTAATTGTACAAGATGGATCCCGTATCTAGTTCAAATTCCTTAAATTCCGACAGCTATTCTGATATGGATATTCACCTGAACTATGAAGAAAGTGTACCGGAATGGATCAACCAATCAGCCATCACCTATTCTGGATGAATTGGGAATGGGTTCGTAGCCTACTTAATCATTGGAGATAAGAAGAAGGTGATCCCTTCCATCCACCACATTCACCTCTTGGCGAAGAACCTGAAGCACTTACCGGCGAACCTATTCGTAATACTATTTTCTCTCTCATTTCCAGAGTATCTCATCATGATTATATACTATCCCATATTATAAATCTTATTTATCCGATCGTCTGAACCACCGATCATCCCGGTATAATAGAAGAAGTCAACGAGCTTCGTACTCGAGTAGTGGCTTTGGAGAATATGGTGCAAGGGTTACGAACACTAGCATCAGCACCCGCAGCATAACCGGTACCACCATCATCCACACCAACAGGATCATTACCACCACCAACAACCATATCTGCATCACACGCCTCAACATCACAATTTGTACCTCGGTTATCAACATCATACGCACCATAGGTACCAAGAAGTACCAGCAATGACAAACGATGAAGTATGGATTCATAACTTCATCGGAGAAACATTCTACGGCGATTATGTAATTTCTAAAGTTTAGAGATTATCTATTCTAGCCTTAACCCTAAATCAGATAGAGTAGAAACCCTTATCCGAATGGTGTAAGATACAAGCTAGACTTGTTTTACCAACAGCATCAACAGTACCCTTAGCCTCACCAGCACATTCAGTGCTATCAACATCGTCAGAATCAGCAGCACCTCTAACATCACAAGCTCCGTCAGTTCAAGAAAGCACCGTTGACATCATTACGAGTCAACAACGAGTATATTGTATCAATGAGTTATGAAGTAATAACTCAATTCATTTAAAGAATTTATATGTATATCTTATATATATAAATTTTAAAACCATCATGAATCTTTTCGTACTAAGCTATTACGTGTGAATTTTAAGGGGTAGATACTACTCGGTTAATTCATATTACTAATATGCTATGATGTACATCCTTCGTTATCAACTTAACCATCGTTAACTACAAATATCTGTTTCAACTCAATGAATTCCATTTCATAATGAACTTAGTGTATTAATCAATTACATGTTTGATTTTACACTTTTATCTTCGATGTACTCGAAACTTTCTAGAAAACATCATTTATATCTTATGAAGTTTATAAGAATTCCACGAGCATCAACATCCTTCACCGAGGAATAAGAATAAATAATGAAGTATTGATTTCATTAGTGAAATACTCCGCGAAGATTATGTAATCCTTAATGTTTTAGAGATTATTCATTCAATTCAAAAATCAAATAAGCTTAATATGATATTAACTCATCAAATCTGTATTACATCTGAAGAAAATATACATACATATATTTTCATAAAGACGGTAATAAAAAAAATTCTTTTGTACAAAGTATTAATAGTGAAATCTTTAACGGGTAGGTAATACTCGGGAAATATATAAGTTCACAATTAATATATTATACTGTACATTCTTCAACTTTGATCAAAAAATTATTAACTATGCTCACAGCGATATACAATCGTTTCCATACAAATTTAATTACATATTCTGATTTGGAAAAATCAGAATCCAAGCCAAGATTTAACAGAAAACATCACTCTTAGATTCTTACATCTTTCAAATGCTATACTTTGACTTCAAAACTGTGCTAGAACATCACTTCTATTCATAAACCCAGAAAAAAAAAAGAAAAAAAAATTTGTATCGTTCAAAATTCTAGAACATCATATGTATCTTGACAATTTCAATCTTCATGCAAACCCTTCAAACTTTTGAAAACACCTCGGATTGATAACCAACGATTCGGTTATGATAACTTTGAATGCTGATGAAGCAGCAAAAACTGTAAACGACCTTAACAGCTAAAAGTTTGATGATAAAGAATAGTGTGTTGGCAACGCTCAGAAAAAGAGAAGGTTTGGAACTGGAAAACGGATTGAGCAAAGTATGAAGGAGGCTGTGGATAAATCACAAAGACTAAATCTGCCTTCAAAGAATCTAAATTATTCAGTATCTGCTGAAGCCATTAACGAATACCTTGCTTCCGAATCTAAACCCTTGCGGACAATATTCTTCATCATCCTCTGATATTAGAAATTCTAAGATATCATCGTATATTTCATTATAAATATCCTCCATATTTTTGGAGATAATTCCATAATCATTCTCATCGGAAATCAATTTTCTCCTTGCGATATATGTGTAACATCATAAAAGAAACTATTTTAGTTTCTAAATTCTGAAACCTTAGAGTTTAAAATATGAATATTTTTAAAGTTGTGTTGGAAACTGAAGCATGAGTTAGTATAATATAATGACACTTGATCAACGTGATTATATTACAGTAAGTCATTCAGAGTTTCTAATGGAACGTGATAAAGGTTCACAGATCATACCCTCATTATAAACCATGTTACATAACTCTTTCATTCTATTTAACCTCTAAACTATCAAGAAAATATTTTCTTAATGATTCGGTCTTTTTTGAGGTATTCTGGTAATTTGATAAGTCAGATTGTGCTATTACCGTTTTTTTTTTATAGAACATTAATTATGTTCATTCTGAAATTCATACCTACGAATTCTGGAGCATTATTCGCTTGATTTAAAGTCGGGAAGATAAAACAAAAGCATGAAGCTTCAAAATATCAATGGGAGTATATATAAATCACAGTAAATTGGAGAGAGTATTAACTGTGGATGTCAATGATTATGGAAAGACAGAAGCAGAGATATCGAAATATAAGGGAAGATATAAAACCCAACAACCACCCAGAAATTACAAACCGTGTATATCAATGCATATAACAATATAAAGACACGGGAGAATGAAAAACACTATAACCTCAAGGTAATGGTAGAAGAAAATAACTTCCTCCGGTGGTAGATGAAAAAGAAGAATGACAGATATGAAAGTTAGGAGTATATCAAGAATCAGAACTGGATGAAGCATTTTTACAATCTTTTGAAAATAGGAAATGAGGAAGAAGATGTAAGAGTGAAGAAAATAATGAAACGGAAGAGGTCAATTTATAGCGAAATATCAAACATAGCAATCGAGGCAAATTACGCATTTAATCAAAAGAAATCTTAATTTCCTTAAATTCCGAAGAATCAAATCTTATTTAGATTATAAAGATTTTCTATTCCTTAAATTACGGAAATCAATCGTTAATACGTCAAGAGTTAAGACGAATCTCTATTCTCCATTTCACTCTTTTATGATAACTTCTCTCATACGCTTCGAATAATCGGATTGTTTTATCCATATTATTCAACGGTGATAAAACTCTATTTATCAACACATATACGGTATGAAAACATTTTTATTGTTAGTCATGACGACCTCACTCAAGTTTCGGGACGAAATTTCTTTAACGGGTAGGTAATGTGATGACCCAGAAATTTTTGACTAAATTTAAACTTAATCTTTGTATGAGTAACATTTTCGACACGATAAACAAAGTCTGTAAAACTGAATCTCAAAATTTTTGAACTATTTTCATATATTCAAATACCTTTCGGTTGTTTCTCGACAATTCGCGAACAATTATATGTATATAGATACATATATATATACTATAACTTGAAAACGTAACAATGTATTAATTTTTTTGATACCGTACATTAAACTTTTTGGTTTAAATATTTATTTGAATATATTTGATAAGTTGGAATATTAATTGTATGAATAACTTACGACGTATATTTAAAACGTGTTTATGAATGTTGAAAATATATATTAACTTGGTCATAAAACGATTTGTTATTATATATATATATATATATATATATATATATATATATATATATATATATATATATATATATATATATTAACAAATAGCGAGACAATGATTTATAGAAGTAAATGACCAAAACACTCGAAAGTTTAAGATACACTTTGAATGATATAGTTTTTTGATAATTTAAGACTATATTTTGACAAAAGTACGAATCACAAAACGTAAATTGCGATTTTTCTAAGCGTACGAAAATGCGTTCGAGAAATCGGAACCGGGACATAAGTCGAGTGACAACGTACGAGTCATCGGAATGAAAATTACAAGTCAACTATGCACATAAATTTAATATAATATATAATTAATTATTTAAATTATATATATTATATATATTATATTTAATTATGTCGACAAACAAGAAAACAAAAAATATGTGAGTTGGATCTGACGGCCATGCGATCGCATGAGAAATAGGCATAAAACCCATGCGATCGCATGGGCATCAGAATCCGGAATTATGGCTATAAATACCAGGTTTCTTGCGCATGTTTTTTTACACATATTACTCCTAAGTATTTATTTATTTATTTATTTATTTATTTATTTATTTATTATTATTATTATTATTATTATTATTATTATTATATTAAGATTATTATTATTATTAATCTTAATATTTTTAGTAATATTATACATAAAATATTACGACGAGGTCATGAGCGTGTCACTTTCAAAACAAGCTTCAAACGGGATAGAATTAAGGAAATTGTGGGTTATAGCTATGGAGGTTATGTGTAATGTTCATGGGTATTGTTCGCAAGTCAAACCTAGTATTTATCATCTCTGTTGCGTCTACGTACTTTTCTGCAATATTGAATCTCAATATTGATACGTGAGCACTCATATCTTATCTTTTATATATTAATAGTGTATACATGTCTAGTGCTCGAGTATATATTTATACATGCTTGTATGCTAAATTTCATCGTTAAATAGTTTATAATGAATCACGAATTAAATACATATATTACTGGTAAAAGGTATATGATATACATGTTTTCGGAAAGCTGGCGAAAAATCAATAACTTTTCATTTAGAAATCGCGTAATTTCGATGAACGAATCAAAAGATATGGTCAACTGAATTATAATTGACGTTAATTGGAATTGCTTTTGAATCTGTAATTAATATTTAAACAACCTGTTTATGAGATTGATAAAATACTACTAGCCAAGTAAATGAATCCTTATATAAGGCACGTCTCGTTTTGTTGAACAATTGTCAAAATTGACTTTTTGAAATGACTTTTGATAACTTTTGTATGTCGATCTCGAGCATTAGGATTGTGATACACTATAACCCAACCTAGTTTATTAGACATGTATTGACCAACATATGTTCTCTAGGTTGAGATCTACGGTTAATCTTGCATTCCGAGTTACGGTCACTTTTTGATGAATGACCTTATGTGCTGCTAAGGTGAGTTTCATTTGCTCCCTTTTTAATTGCTTTTGTAATCTATATTTTTGGGCTGAGAATACATGCACTTTATTTTAAACGCAATGGATACAAGTACATACTAAATTCTACATCGAGTTTGAACCGAAAATCCCTTAGCTTTGGTAACTAGTAACTGCCGGTTATAAGAACTGGTGGGCGCGAGTAGTAGTATATGGATCCATAGGGCTTGATATCCCCGTCTGAGCTAGAGCACTAGCCTTTTAACGGACGTATGCTATTTGAGAAGCGTACACGTTAGTTTGCGTGTATTATTAAGATGATTATACAAAGGGTATAAATTATATATACGTTAAGTTTAGTTACCAGGGTGCTCAATTTCGTAGAATATTTTGATAAACGTTTCGGATGAAACAACTGAAATCTTGTGATCCACCTTTATATACAGATTATGCAAAACACTAAAACTATGAACTTACCAACCTTTATGTTGACACTTGTTAGCATGTTTATTCTCAGGTTCCCTAGAAGTCTTCCGCTGTTTGCTTATATGTTAGACAAGCTATGTGCATGGAGTCTTACATGGCATATTTATCAAGAAAACGTTGCATTCACCAAATCATCACCATGTATCTTATTTTGACTGCATTGTCAACGGAATTACTATTGTAAACTATTATTTACGGTGATTGTCTATATGTAGAAATCATCAGATGTCGAAAACCTTTGATTTAAATATTCATTTATGGTGTGCCTTTTCAAAAGAATGCAATGTTAACAAAACGTATCATATAGAGGTCAAATACCTCGCAATGAAATCGATGAATGACGTGTTCGTCCATATGGATTTGGAGCGATCGTCACATGAATTTTGTCTATACACTATCTATGCAATCAATGCAATAAGACGCGTTTAGACTTAAGATGATAGACAGGTAATTTCTGACAAGAAATGATAAGCAAAACTTTTGATATGCAGACACAGTCGAAGTCCAGACTTACTAATGCATCCTAACAACTATCAGTTAGACACACTTATGCAAGACCTAGTTTACTAGGACCAACGCTCTGATACCAACTGTGACGATCGCTCCAAATCCATATGGACGAACACGTCATTCATTGATTTCGTTACGAGGTATTTGACCTCTATATGATACGTTTTGTAAACATTGCATTCTTTTCAAAAGGTACACAATAAATGAATATCAATTTCTAAGGTTTTCAACGTTTGATGATTTCTACATATAGACAATCACCATAAATAATAGCTTACCATAATACATCCGTTGACAATGAAGTCAAAATAAGATACACGGTGATGATTTTGTGAATGCAAAGTTTTCTTGAATAAAGCATGTATGACTCCATGCACATAGCTTGTATCACATATAAGCAAACAGTGGAAGACTTCTAGAAACCTGAGAATAAACATGCTTAAAAGTGTCAACACAAAGGTTGGTGAGTTCATAGTTTTAATGTTGCGCATAATCTGTATATAAAGGTGAATCACAAGTTTTCAGTTGTTTCATCCAGAAACGTTTATCAAAATATTCTACGAAATTGAGCACCCTGGTAACTAAACTTAACGTATATATATTTTATACCCTTTGTATAATCATCTTAATAATATACGCAAACCAATGTGTACGCTTCTCAAATAGCATACGTCCGTTAAAAGGCTAGCGCTCTAGCTCAGACGGGGATATCAAGCCCTATGGATCCATATACTACTACTCGCGCCCACCAGTTCTTATAACCGGCAGTTACTAGTTACCAAAGCTAAGGGATTTTCGGTTCAAACTCAGTGTAGAATTTAGTATGTACTTGTATCCATTGTGTTTAAAATAAAGTGCATGTATTCTCAGCCCAAAAATATAGATTGCAAAAGCAATTAAAAAGGGAGCAAATGAAACTCACCTTAGCAGCACATAAGGTCATTCATCAAAAAGTGACCGTAACTCGGAATGCAATATTAACCGTAGATCTCAACCTAGAGAACATATGTTGGTCAATACATGTCTAATAAACTAGGTTGGGTTATAGTGTATCACAATCCTAATGCTCAAGATCGATATACAAAAGTTATCAAAAGTCATTTCAAAAAGTCAATTTTGACAATTGTTCAACAAAACGAGACGTGCCTTATATAAGGATTCATTTACTTGGCTAGTAGTATTTTATCAATCTCATAAACAGGTTGTTTAAATATTAATTGCAGATTTAAAAGCAATTCCAATTAACGTCAATTATAATTCAGTTGACCATATCTTTTGATTCGTTCATCGAAATTATGCGATTTCTAAATGAAAAGTTATTGATTTTTCACCAGCTTTCCGAAAACATGTATATCATATACCTTTTACCAGTAATATATGTATTTAATTCGTGATTCATTATAAACTGTTTAACGACGAAATTTAGCATACAAGCATGTATAAATATATACTCGAGCATTAGACATCTATACACTATTAATATATAAAAGATAAGATATGAATGCTCACGTATCAATATTGAGATTCAATATTGCAGGAAAGTACGTAGACGCAACAGAGATGATAAATACTAGGTTTGACTTGCGAACAATACCCATGAACATTACCCATAACCTCCATAGCTATAACTCATAATTTCCTTAGTTCTATCCCGTTTGAAGCTTGTTTTGAAAGTGACACGCTCATGACCTCGTTGTAATATTTTATGTATAATATTACTAAAAATATTAAGATTAATAATATTAATAATCTTAATATAATAATAATAATAATAATAATAATAATAATAATAATAATAATAATAATAATAATAATAATAATAATAATAATAATTATTATTATTATTATTATTATTATTATAATTATAATTATAATAATTAAATACTTACAGAGTAATATATGTGTAAAAGAATTCTAGCAGAAACTGGACTTTTATAGGCAACTTTTTGAAATCTGATGCCCATGCGATCGCATGGACTTTATGCCTATTTCTCATACGATTGCATGGCCGTCAGATCCACCTCACATATTTTTTATTTTATTGTTTGTCGACATAATTAAATATAATATATATAATATATATAATTTAAATAATTAATTATATATTATATTAAATTCATGTGCATAGTTGACTTGTAATTTTCGTTCCGATGACTCGTACGTTGTCACTCGACTTATGTCCCGGTTCCAGTTTCTCGAACGCATTTTCGTACGCTTAGAAAACTCGCAATTTACGTTTTGTGACTCGTACATTTGTCAAAATATAGTCTTAAATTATCAATAAACTATATTATTCTAAGTGTATCTTAAACTTTTGAGTGTTTTGGTCATTTACTTCTATTAATCATTGTCTCGCTATTTGTTAATATATATATATATATATATATATATATATATATATATATATATATATATATATATATATATATATATATATATATATATATATATATATAATAACAAATCGTTTTATGACCAAGTTAATATATATTTTCAACATTCATAAACACGTTTTAAATATACGTCGCAAGTTATTCATACAATTAATATTCCAACTTTTCATATATATTCAAATAAATATTTAAACCAATAAGTTTAATGTACGGTATCAAACAATTAATACATTGTTACATTTTCAAGTTATAGTATATATATATATATATATATATATATACATATACATATAATTGTTCGCGAATCGTCAAGAACAACCGAAAGGTATTGAATATATGAAAGTAGTTCAAAAATTTTGAGATTCAGTTTTACAGACTTTGCTTATCGTGTCAGAAATATTAATCATACAAAGATTAAGTTTAAATTTGGTCAGAAATTTCCGGGTCATCACAAAAAGCGGCGCTTTTCATTCGCCAAGAACGACGCTTTTAAACTCAAGAGCAATGCTCTTCTTTCACCAGGAACGGCGCTTTTATTCCAAAAGTGGCGCTCCTGTACCTGGTTACTTAAGAAATCTGCACGACCAAAACCTCACTTTGTCACACCCAACTCAATTTTTCTCTCTAAGTGCGGCATTCTCTCAACCCTAATCGACCCTAATCAACACAAAACTTCAAATTTCATCTTATTTCTTGCAAATCTTCAACATTTAACATGGGAAAAGTAAGAATCCATCATTTAAATTCATTCTTTAACATGATTCTTGTGATTTTTACTATTTTTCTCTTTATGCTTAATTTCTAGATTGTGCTTGATTAATGATGTTAATGGTTAAATTGTTGATGAATATAGACTACATTGATGTTTATTAACATGATTTGCATGCTTAGTTGCATCGATTTTGAATTTGAAATTCTAGGGTTCATTCAATTTGGGGGTTTTTGATTCTGAGCCAAATTGGAGTGTTAATTGATGTTGTTATTGCTTAATTGATAGGTTGCCATGATTATCTTACTTTGAATCCATCTTTCATGCTTGTATAATTTGAATTTGCAAATTAGGGTTCATAAGTTTGAGGTTTGACTTGGTTTGACCAATCTGAGCATGTGTATTAGTGATAATGTGCTTGTTTGCAGTCTATTTATGTTATGACATGAAGAATTGCTATCATTTGATGAATACTCTTTGTCTTAGCCAAATTTTGAACGAATTAGACTTTGGCTAGGGTTGACTTTTTGCAATTGGTTCATATTGACCATGTTTGACTAAATGAAATGTAATGATTGATAATAATGCATGTTTAGCTTGTAATACTACACATGATTTGACATTTCGTTTGCATGAGCTAAATTTTGAAACTTGTTAATAAATTTGAGATTGTGCCATGAGGTTTACCCTTGTTTGATTTCATGTCTTACAATGATTAATTGCACTTGTTTTAGTCATGTATGCTTAATGTTGACATAAGTTGCATGATAAAACTTCTTGTGAATTATTAAAATCAACTTGGTGATGATGGTTGAAGTTTGAAGACGAATTGATTATGTGCTAACATATACCTCTCCACAATGTTTCTCTTGTCCGTTTTGTTTTGTAAACTAGCGAAACCCCAAGATCACATGGTACCTCCGGAAGTGGGGCTAAGTGACAAAAGAGCATTGGAATCAAAGGGAGAGGGAAACGTCCTGCAGCTCAGCAAGAAGTAGAAGAAGAAGAAGAAGAAGAAGTGCTAATGATCCCAGAAGACATCCGTAGGCTTTCGACAGGCCCCTGTTTGCAACAAATCTTGATGAACGAACGTTTTCGATCAGGCCTAGAACTTAGGCTTAAAGATAAGTTTTACCCAGGGAAGTATATTGATTGGTCTCCTCTAGATGAGGCGGGCATGCGCGCAGAGGTAGAGGACCTGTTTAAGGTTGAATTCAGGAGCTTGTCACTTAACCCTTGGATTCCTATTTTCAATTTAAATGAGCCCGTATACGTGGTCCCAACTCTAGAGTTTACCTCCACCCTAATAGTAGACTTTACAGTAGACGACATTGAGGACCCTGATTACATGCATTTTCAATTGGCTGGAAAACCTCGAAGCATGAGTATGCTTCAATTTATCAAGGCCCTAGGAATCTACAGAGAATTCAAGAACAAATCCAATATCCTTTGGAATTATCTTTGCACATGTGAAATCCCCAACACCAACCCTAAAGAATTTAACTATCCCGAAGTGTGGCACCAAATGAGCGCCGGAGCTTTTAGCCCGGAAAAAGACCGTAGCCAACACTCTAAGGACTATTCCCCACTGGATCATAGCTCGATTCATTGCTAACACGGTTAATAACCGTTTTTACAGCAATGAGAAAATGTCCCATTTGGACATTTGGCTCACTGATCGAATCTTTCACCATATAAGTGTCCATGTCCCGCATGTTATAGCCGGCTATCTTTTTGACAAGAATGGGACTAAGGGAAAGAAGGGGAGTAAGATTCTTAAGCGAGACCAAAATAACATTATAAGCTTACTCGTTGTTATTTATATCTTTTTATCGATTTGGGTACGGACAAGGGAAAAAGGTAAGCTCGATGGATAGCTTACTAGTGTGAAGATACTTTTGGGATATAGGAAGACTTGCTCTATTGGTGGAAGCTTATAGTTGGGTAGTTTATCCCACTAATCATGCTCTTGTACTTGTGTCAAAAAAGTCGGGTTGTAGTTTGGGTCAAAATCAACACCTTTGTTATGTAACGGGTCGAGTATTGTTGTATGTGTTAAAGGGTTAGATTAATTTGATCTTGAACTTTACAACAAGATGCTAACAAATGGTAATCGTTTAGTGGTCATTTTAGTCATTTGAAATGGGTCAGATTCATGAAAATGAACTGGAGTCAGGATCAGTTACGTGGCGCGCCGCGCAGTATAGTTGATTTTGAAGTCAGTTTAAAAAACATTCTTTTGGAATGGTTTTAAGTTATAATGAGCGTCACGCGATACAGTGTAAAAAAGAAAGAAAAAGATAATCTTGTCATTTTCTGGAAATGTGTCGAGGGTCATTTCAGTACTTTTGGATGAATCTCTAATCGATTCAATTTCGTTTTCATTCAACGTTAACATTTCCACATTTTCATATTGTTTTCCTACTTAAATTTGAGCTCCTAAATCTTAAATTTCCGTTACTACGTAATTTAGACCGTAACTACACACGATATTATTGTTTTACCTCTTTATGATGTGCATTTTAAGAGGCAATAGAATGTGCTTTTCAGAGTGATATTGTTTATCGAAAGCATCTGCTTAAATCGCTTTAAGCCACAACTTTAAGCTACATTTTGATCAACTTCATGGAAATTTATCAACTTCCATACAACTTTAGCTTTTGCATAGAAATTTTTCGAATCGTTTTTATTTGCTTCGATGTATTTCCATACTAATGTGAATCATGCATCTATAATATACATACATTACTACATATTATTTGTTCTAACACTGTTGAATAATTATCTTATGATGCAGACTATCTACCCCAAACCCAACTACCTGTTAAGAAAAGCGACACCGAATTATAGCAAACCGCTAGTAATAATTGAAATAGCGATAATAAAGAGACACCGAGATTTAACGTGGAAAACCCCAATAGGGTAAAAACCACGGGCAAGGAAAGAAACGTTTCACTAATAAGAATAATAGGAATTACACTTCTCTCTAATTACAAGGATAAGCACTAATCTTTATATCTCTTGTAATTAGGAGATTAATACTCACTAACTCTCTATTTAACTCTTTTAGTATACAATGGAGAATGTGTTTTGTGATATTGAATGAGCTTGCTTATGATGGTATTTATACTAGTAAATATTGTGGTAGGTAAATGTGTAAAGATGTAGCACACAACATTGAAGCCTCCATCATAATAGTTAAGCATCAAAAACATGTGCTAGTTGACCAATTCCATTCAACTTCCACCAACCATCTTAATATTTCAACAATCTCCCACTTGAAGATTTGATTGAAGCACAATAAATCTTCACACGATAATTCTTCCTTGCCAATGACGTTGCTTACGTCTCTGCTAGGCCACATGAGGAACGGCACCAAATAAACTTGTCACGATTGATTGACTTTGTTAGAAAATCAGCCACATTGTCGTCAGTATGAATTTTATGCATATCCACGGTTCCTTCTTCCACTTTCTAAAAATGAAGTGATACTGAACTCGTATATGCTTTGACTTTGAATGAAATGCCAGATTCCTTGCAAGATGCAAGGCACTCTAGTTGTCACAAAATAGAGTGATATTCTTTTGTTTGTGCCCGAATTCCTCCAACAACATCTTCAACCATACTGCCTCTTTAGTAGCTTGAGTAGCTGCTACATATTCTGCCTCTGTTGTTGACGTGGCTACAACTAACTGCAGTTTTGAAACCCAGCTTACTATTCCACCACAAAGTGTGAAAACATATGCAGTGGTAGATTTACTTTTATCGATATCACCTGCATAATCTGAATCAACATACCCTTTGACAATAAATTCCGGTTCCCCGTAACATAATGCAACATCTAAGGTTCCCTTGATGTATTTAAGGATCCTCTTTACAGCATTCCAATGCTCTTTACCAGGATTCGCCATGTACCGACTAACTACTCCCACTGCATGTGCAATCTCTGGTCTTGTACATATCATTGCGAACATTAAACTTCCCACTGCTGATGCATACGGTACGCGAGACATCTCCTTCCTCTCGTATTCACTGCTAGGACACATAACGGAGGATAACTTGAGATTAGTAGGAAGTGGGGTTGAGATTGGCTTACTATCTTGCATATTGAAGCGCTGCAAGACTTTCTTCAAATAATTCTTTTGAGAAAGCCAAATCTTCCTATTATCTCTGTCTCGATGAATTTGCATCCCTAGAATCTTGTTTGCGGCACCCAAGTCTTTCATTTCAAACTCCCTAGCCAATTGATCCTTCAGCTTATTAATACGATCTTTGTTGGGGCCTGCAACCAACATGTCGTCTACATATAACAGCAAAATAACAAAATCATTGTCCCCAAACCTCTTAAAATATGCACAAGGGTCTGCATAAAGTCTGTTATATTCAAGGCTCATTATGAAAGAATCAAATCTCTTGTATCAACATCTCGGCGCCTGTTTGAGACCATACAGAGATTTCTTTAACCTGCAAACCAAGTTCTTTTTTCCTTGTAGTTCAAAACCTTCTGGTTGAAGCATATAAATTTCTTCTTCAAGATTTCTATGAAGAAATGCAGTTTTCACATCTAGCTGCTCTAGATGCAAATTAAATGTAGCACACATCGCTATAACTACTCGAATTGTTGTAAGTCGAACCACAGGAAAAAATATTTCATTAAAGTTCGTACCTTCTTTCTGAGCATATCCTTTAACCACCAGTCTTGCACGATACCGCTCCACTTGATCATCGCCATTTCGCTTAATCTTATACACCCATTTATTTCTAATAGGCTTTCTACCTTTCGGCAATGGCACAAGTTCCCATGTTTTATTTTTATGAAGAGCTTCAATTTCTTCCTGCATAGTTGTCATCCACTGAGATGCATCTAAATGATTCAGTGCTTCGCGAAGAGTTGTTGGCTCTCCTTCCTCTGTTAGAAGACAATATGCAATATTGCTTTCCATAATATAATCTGAGTGCCACCCTGGACGTTTCCTTTCCCGATTAGAAATACGAGTCGTTGGAGCTTCATCAACAACTACTTGATTTTCATCGTGCTCTGGTACTGCTTCAGAAGAATCTTTATGAAATTCATTACCCACCTGTATTGGTATAGTTTCTTTTGAAGTGCTAACATCTTCAATATCTTTGTCTTCTGTAAAGACAACATCTCTGCTGATGACTACTTTGTGGGCAGTGGAGTCCCACAAGCGATACCCCTTAACTCCATCAGCATACCCCAAGAACAAACACTTTCTGGACTTCGGATCCAACTTTGTCGTTTCTTGAGAATTGTACATTACGTACACAGGACTTCCAAATACATGAAGGTCAGAATAATTAACTGGTTTTCCAGTCCACATTTCCATCGGCGATTTCAACTCAATTGCAGTTGATGGTGACCGATTTATCACGTAACAGGCAGTACTTACTGCTTCTGCCCAGAATGATTTTCCCAAGCTTGCAGTTGCCAACATCGCCCTTGTTCTATCTAACAATGTTCTGTTCATCCGCTCTGCCACTCCGTTTTGTTGAGGAGTGTATGCCGTCGTGAACTGCCTTTTGATACCTTCTTGTTTGTAGAACTTATCAAATTCATCACCAGTGTATTCTCCTCCATTATCTGTCCTTAAACACTTGATCTTTTTACCAGATTCAAGTTCAACCAGCGCTTTGTAAACTTTGAAAACTTCAAACACATCTGCCTTCCTCTTGATTGGGTACACCCAACATCTCCTAGTGTAATCATCAATAAATGATACAAAATACTTTGCTCCTCCTAGGGATTTAATTGGTGCTTGCCACACATCAGAGTGAACCAATTCTAGAACCAATTTACTTCTAGAATTTGATGTGTTAAACTTCAGGCGATGCTGCTTGCTGATTACACAATGCTCACAGAAAGGTAGCGATACCTTTATAAGACCAGGAATAAGATTTCTTTCAACAAGAATCTTCATACCTTGTTCAGACATGTGTCCAAGCTTTTGATGCCACGTCATAGCAACTTTATCACTTGAACTATTCGAAGCAAAAGATGCTTCTGATTTGTAGTACCGTCTCACCTTTCAGAATGTATAAATTAGCACCCACCTTTTCTCCTTTCATAAGTACAACCACGCCTTTCTTGATTATCATGATCTTCTCATGTATCACCATCTTACAACCAAGATCATCCAATTGTCCTAAAGACAATACGTTCTTCTTCAAACCCTCCACGTGTCGTACACCTTGAATAGTACGAATTGTACCATCGTGCATCTTCAGAATGATATCTCCAATTTCAATGATCTTTAGTTCATGATTATTGCAACTGTATACAGATCCTCTTGAGATACGTTCATATTGTTTGAACCATTCTCTTCTAGGGGTCATGTGAAAAGTAGCTCCCGAGTCAAATAACCAGACATCAACAAATGTCTTTCTGCCTTCATTTGCTACCACTGCCTCACTAACCAAAGCAGTCCCATCATCTGAAGTGCTTGCAATATTTCCTTGAGGATTTGAGTTATTTAAACTTCGACAATCCTTCTTCAGGTGACCTTTCTTGCCACAATTGTAGCATGTATAGGTCTTTTTCTTTTTAGACTTCGGTTTACCATGATTGTGACTCCCACTTAGGCCACGTTCAGTTGATCTCCCTCCTGACACCACCAAAGCCTCCACTTGTCGTGAACCGGCCTGTTTGTCCTCCTTGTTATTGCGCCGATTTTCTTCTTCTAGAATAGCAGCCGCAACTTCATCATAGACTAGATACTCTGAGAGAACATTATTGGTTAAGTTAATAATGAGTTGATCATACGAGTCAGGTAGACTCTGAAGTAAAAGTTCAGCACGTTCTTTTGGCTCTATATTGCAACTTAATGAAGCGAGTTGAGAAAATAGAGTATTCAAAGAATTAATGTACTCATTAACTGAAGTAGATTCATTCATGCGTAGTGCATAAAGATTCATCTTAAGGAATATCTTGTTGTGGAGTGATTTGGTCTCGTACAATTTTACGAGGTGATCCCAAATCTCTTTCGCCGTCTTCTTTTCTTCTATGCTAGACAAAACGCCGTCTGCTAGTGCCAGATGAAGATTTGTGATAGCCTGACCGTCCATCTCTTTCCATTTTTCATCAGTGACTTCGGCGGACCGTCCACTGATAGCTGCCAAACACTTATCCTTTCTCAGGATAGCTTTCACCTTTAGTTTCCATAACGAGAAATTACTCCCGTTGAACTTTTCAATTTCAAATTTCGTAGACATTGCTATAATCACAATCTTCTTTTCGACAATACTATTTTTCTAAGAAATAGTACCCGGAAACTTTTATCGAGTGAAATTAATCTTACTTATTTTCTGATGTGGACGATCCACTCCTGTGGCAACCACAGAGCATACGATAAGTAGAATAATACACACTAGATATTAGAACCTTAGCTCTTGATACCACTTGTTAAGAAAAGCGACACCGAATTATAGCAAACCGCTAGTAATAATTGAAATAGCGACAATAAAGAGACACCGAGATTTAACGTGGAAAACCCCAATAGGGTAAAAACCACGGGCAAAGAAAGAAACGTTTCACTAATAAGAATAATAGAAATTACACTTCTCTCTAATTACAATGATAAGCACTAATCTTTATATCTCTTGTAATTAGGAGATTAATACTCACTAACTCTCTATTTAACTCTTTTAGTATACAATGAAGAATGTGTTTTGTGATATTGAATGAGCTTGATTATGATGGTATTTATACTAGTAAATATTGTGGTAGGTAAATGTGTAAAGATGTAGCACACAACATTGAAGCCTCCATCATAATAGTTAAGCATCAAAAACATGTGCTAGTTGACCAATTCCATTCAACTTCCACCAATCATCTTAATATTTCAACACTACCCAAGGACATACATTCGATCTGGCAAGGTTGCTGAAATTAAGAACTGCAATTAATGGTTATGGTATTACCTTATATTATGTATTGCATAAGTATTAAACATTCAGAAAGATCAACTTAGGGTAATCTTGTCAGTTCACCGATAGAAGCAGGCCAAAGTTTGTTACCTTATGCAATTATCCCTTTCTTATTATTTGATAATAATAATAATAATAATTTTGATTTTGGAAAATCTTTTATGTTGGTCAGTGAACAATATTTGCTAACTTATGTTTGGTTGTGGTTTTTCAGTTATGATAGAAATATAGTTTATTTAATCACTGTCACCATTATACTCTTAAGTCTTAACTTGATTAATTGCTATGACACTGTTAAACTTTAGTTTGATAACTGCATAACCTCTGCAACTGTTCTATGACATGTGTTAAGTATGATTATAACAATATCCATCAGTCAATGAATAATTACAACTAGTCCGGATCGGCCCGCGCGTTACGGCGGGGGCTTTCGGCCTGCGTATTCATATTTAACGTAGTGTTGTGTATTTACAGAGGGGAACACGGCTCATGTGTTAAGCGCCGTTTTGGATGTCGTTGTGTTAATTGTTTTTTAAAAAGTATCCGTTTTAAACGTAGTTAATTTTGTTTTGTTCAATAAATTTTTTCAAATGTAACGGTGATGTCGGAAAAATTTAACTCACGACGAACAGAAAGATACGGGTTGTCGTTGTGCTTAGCGTTTTTTAAAAAGTGGCCGTTTCGCGTATAGTTAGTCCCGTTGGGTTTGTAAGATTTTTTCGAGTTGAACGGTGGTCTCAGAAAAATTTAGCTCGTACCGAGCGAGAAGATAGGGCCCGTTATAAATTCAGGTGAAATTAGTTTCTTTTATTTTAATAAAATTATATATTTACACTTTTTACCCCTGAAAAAGTGTAAGCTTCAGGGGCTGTTGTCTAAATATAGCCGAACTTGAGGGACCGTTTGTAATGTGAACGCAAACTCAAAACGACAATCCGATATAACTGAAATGACGGAAAACGCCACCACTTTTAGTATATATATATATATATATATATATATATATATATATATATATATATATATTGTTCCAAAACATATGTTTCGGCAGGGATATGCAAGCCCTGTGTTGACTTTGTCAACCCATCCAGCGGTCCCCCGTAGCCCACTGGAGCCTAGCGAAACACCTTCACCCATAAATCACCACAATATGCCAGCGCCCAGATTCGAGTCTGGTGAAGTCATTGTTCCAACACTTACATATGTGGGACCGATGGGATCACAAGGGCCAGGTACCGTTGAAGCAATGCTTCGTTGGTATATATATATATATATATATATATATATATATATATATATATATATATATATATATATAAGTATTAATATAAGAGGTTGTTTGTCGTGAAAATAGATGGATGTGCTTCTTTTGGCTAAACTTTTTGATTCGAATCTTTTTGACCTGTTAACTCAAATTGACCCATTCAATTGCCATGATTAAATGATCTTATGGGTCATACTAGTTAATGTTAGTGACTTACTTATTACTTTTTGAATTATAAAATTTGGAATTTGATTCTGAAATTATTGAGATTTTTTTAGTAATACACAAACTTCTGCTGAAGACTACCTGTCCATGTAAAGTGTTTCAGTCGACCCGATTTGTACAAGATAGTAAATGTGACCCAAATGTTTGAGGCCAGCAGATAGGTGAAAGTTGTTTGTCTTGTAGATTCTTGACAAGGATTCGTTTTACAGAGACAATTATTAGGATGTATGTTATACACATTCACAAACAAGAACAGTATAAACCGTACAACCACAATACAAAGATTGAAAACGTCATACTAAATTTGGACCACACCAGACATATCTGTCTTTGGTCTAAAATCAGAGACGAGACTTGGTTCGTAACAACGCGTTAATAGGTTTTGACTGTGTTTAGATACCTAATACGCGGGACTTGGTCTAACAGATTCTGTTTTTGTACACCATGTACCGACGCGTATATAACAATATTTGATGAACCATTCCAGAATTGGTAACTAAATTTGGTCAATGGTGATGACATATTATCATGCACATGGATGCCTGTTCTTGGAGCAGGTACAACTTAGCCAAAACTACTCCATATCTCATCTTTAAAGGATTTGGTAAAAATAGTGGTTGAGGTCCTGCACATGATCACCTCTATATATATTTCTACAATTTCAAGCAACCAAATAACAAGATCACAAATCACAACAAACCTACAATAACATCAATGGCTAGTTTTTTCAAATATGCTAGTTTCACTCTACTTGCTTTACTCTCATCCTCCACTTTATGCTTAGGTTTCCCCGGCTTCAACTTTGGGTGGGGCCGTGGTGGCAATGGCAAAGGTGGTGGAGTTAGTCGTCCTGTTTATGGTCGAGGGTATTCTGGTCTTTTCCCAGGTTTCTATAGTCACTCGTGCCCTCAAGCTAACGACATTGCCATGTCTGTTATCCGAAAGGCCATTTCTAAGGATCCAAGAATGGCGGCTTCTTTAGTTAGGCTTCATTTTCATGATTGTTTTGTCCAGGTAATCCAAAGAGTTTATACTTTATTACGGAGTATATAATATAGACATTAACGATCGTTAAATAAGTGCATTAAACTTTTTTTTGCATTACTTGATTGATCACCGTGGTTTGCACGAGTTACACAATTTGAAAGATGAAAATACCCTCACATGGTTGGAATATGACTGAATTTAATGGACATATTTAACGATCGTTAGTTTCAGGGAGCATCCGCGTACCTCGTGCTAACCACAGTGACCAACAAAGTAAAAAAAAAACGTTTACGGGCAGTCTTGCAATATGCTACAAACCACTAGGACCAACTTCGTAATTGGGTCTAATATATTGTTAAGGGTACTATAATTTATTTTGTTTTTCAGGGGTGTGATGCATCCGTATTGTTGGATGATCATCCAACGTTCGTTAGTGAAAAGAAAGCAATCCCAAACAAAAACTCTCTTCGTGGATTCGATGTGATTGATGAGATCAAGTCTAAACTTGAACAAGTTTGTCCTCAGACGGTCTCTTGTGCGGACGTTCTTGCCCTTGCTGCTCGAGGTTCCACCGTTTTAGTAAGCACTTTTACTAAAATACCAATACAGTTTCAAGATTTAATGAATACTCACTGATAAATTTAAACATTTCAGAGTGGAGGACCTAACTGGGAATTACCATTAGGAAGAAAGGACTCAGCGAAAGCGAGTCTTAATGGAGCAAACAAAAACATTCCTCCGCCAAATTCAATGATTCAAAACCTTATAACGTTTTTTCAGCGCCAAGGTCTTAACGACGTTGATCTAGTCTCGCTCTCTGGTTAGTTTATAGCTACATTCAATCTGAACGTAATCTGCCCATATAAAACAATGTGCATTGATATTTCCAACATCAAACTTGATACATCCACCACAACTGTGCATTATGTACTTGTACATGTGTGTATTATGTATTTATATAGTACAAGTACATAATCACATTTATGGTGGATGTATTAAATTTTATGGTGGAAATATCATCGTCTTAAAACTATGTTTTTCTTAAATTTGAATATTTGAATATTGATTTTCGTGTAGGAGCGCATACAATAGGAATGGCAAGATGCACAACGTTTAAGCAGCGTTTGTACAATCAAAATGGGAACAATCAACCCGATTCGACTCTTGAAAGAAGCTACTACCATGACTTAAAATCCGTATGCCCGAAAACGGGTGGTGATAGTAACCTTTCTCCACTAGATCTCGTGTCACCTGTAACGTTCGATAATACGTACTTTAAGCTCATTATGTCGGGAAAAGGACTTCTAACGTCAGATCAAGTGCTTCTATCAGGAAACGTTGGCAGAACTATACAGTTAGTGAGGGATTTTGCGGATGATCGTACGCTTTTTTTTAACCATTTTGCTCGGTCCATGGTTAAAATGGGAAACATCAGTCCTCTTATCGGTAACAAGGGTGAAGTAAGGAAGAATTGTCGTAGGGCTAACTAATTATGTCGTACGTATATGTTTATGATTTATGAACTTAATGTGATGTATTTGAACTAGTAGTATGTAATATGTTAACATTTTCTGAAATAATATTAAGGATTTATAAATTTTACAGCTCCCATAGATTTGAATTTGGTGTTGAGACCATGTTTGGGCTGCTTTCGGTTGATGGGAACGTTTGTTCAGCGCAACAAATCTCTCCTTTTAGAAACGAAAGTACCTGAAACAATCAGTAAATCAAAAAAAAAATTTTAAAAAATGAATGAAAAATTCACAAGAGAGTGAAATATAATGTTTACTTTGCTCATGCATGGCCTTGATTTCGATCTGGTGTTGATGCATCGAGTCGCAGTTGATGTAACAATAAGCAACCCATGAACGTCATACTCAGATTCATCGTATAATATATGATACGCTCGTTGCGCTATTAAAGGCCTTGCCTGAAATTTGAAAATAAAGCACACAGTGAATCAAGATTACAAGAATGCAGGATGCTAATTTCCAACAGTAGTTAGTTTTTACTTTTGAGGTCAACTAAACAACTTTTTAACTTCAAAAGCCTAGTAAAAATTAATCGTATTGTAAACAATAGTACAAAAGTCAAGCTTTTGATGCCAAAATATATAGAAAGTATGTATTTTGCTGGTTAAAAGTAGTAATTTTTACCTAGAAAAAGTCAAAACTTTGAAGTCAAAAGTAGTAATTTTTACCCATGTGAGGAATCTTTTATCATCTCTTGGAGCAGATCTACTACAAAACAGCCTCAACAGCAATATCCCAAATGCAAGAATGTCGGATTTTATCAGTTCGATTGAATTCGAATCAGATGGATGTCTATGCCCACAACTTTTAATGTACAAAAACAAGAAACCGAAAACCAAATTAACCTCATAACAAAGCTCATTTCCGTCAGCATTCATAACTGTAAACTTACCTATTTCTTGACATAGATGATGATTGTTCGAGTTGCAACCATTTTGCATGCCCAAAGCCCGTGATCTATGGCAACAATACGACCCAACACACATCATGATTACCAAAATGCTCATAATTAAGGATACTGAATAGTTGATAGGCGTTGATATATCCACCACTCATATTGATAAATCCACTCAAATTGATAAAGCCACCACACGTGTGCATTAAATACTCGTACAATACAAATAGTCGATGCGCAGGTGCAGCGGATCTATCAATTTGAGTGGTTTATGTATCACCATCCTTAGTTAATTTACCTGAGGTTGTAGATTGTGGCCCAAAAGAATGTTGCATGCTCGTAGATTTCCATGAACTATCGGTCCTCTTGGGCACTGTTCGTGCATGTAACGTAAACCTTGAGCTATACCGATCGCTATGTTCATTTTAACCGGAAATGTAATTATCAACTCTCTTGTCCAAAATCCTGCAACAACAACATTTAACTGTGACATGGGTCTTCAAGAAAAAAGTGACTATTTATGTCCACAAGTACAAAAATGATATCCCTGGGTCCAAAATTACTGACCAACTTTGACATTTTAAGTCTTTCTGGTACAATTTTAGCTTTAAATATTTTTCTTTGTATTATATAATATTTGATGAAAGTTATACCAATGAAAACATATTTTAGAATTGAATATATTCATATAATTTTCATCAAATATTATATAGTACTAATAAAAATTTTAAAAGTCAAAATTTAAAAAGAAATACTTTGAAAAGTCAAATTGGACAGTTATTTTGGGACGGAAGAAGTATAAAGTTATTCACTTTCCATTTAAGAATCGGTCCATCGATGCACCTCCCGAATGCGAATAAGGAAAAACCAAAGCCATAGCAGTTTCATTTTTGTGGAACCCAAGCAACCCAAGAATGTTTCTATGGTACATAGTTGAAGCTGCTTTTTTTTCTGCTTCAAGAACATATCCAAAATCTGTACCAACATATCTCTTCACGAAAACAGCGCAAGATTGATCTTCAAGATACCCACTATACATTTTAAAAGGCTCGTTTGAATCAACAGGTATTATGTTACTAAACCGTTTTGTTATCTCCGATATCACTTCCCAACTTAGCTCAATCAAAAGACAAAGTTCCTTCGACGATGATGATGGTGTTATGCTTTTTGGGTCTAAACGTTTTTTAAAACCTTCGATTTCTTGTGATGATTCGAATGTACTTTCCATGCTTGAAGAACTCGAAGAAGGTTGATATATTCCTTCGACATTTGGGAGTATAAAATATATGAGTTTTTGTTCATCATGTGACAGTGATTTTTTCTTATTTTTTGAATTGATTTGAGCTGTGTTAACTATATTTTGGACTCTTGATGACTCAGGAACATCATAAGCAGGCTTGCAGATGTACAATGCTACTTCTTCATCTTTGTTTGACGAACGTTTGCAGTTTGTTTGTGTTGACCATGACCCATTATCTCTTGCGAAATGCCTAAATAACATGAGTGTAAAATCATAATCGAAACGATTTCAGATTTTTGATATATATGAAGAGATAGTCATATAAAAAAAAAAGATATAGACCTTCCAATAACAAGTGAAGTTGCTCCTGTATTACTTTTTTCTTCCATAATAATAGCATCTAATGTTGATCCAACAACTATCTTTACCATGAACTTAACCTATTTTGAAAAAAAATCAGTCATATTCCTTAACGCAATAAGGAATTTGCTCTAGGTTGTAACTTTAATAGGTTATAACTTTAATAAGGATTTTGCTCTAGGTTGTTCTTAACGCGCTTTAATCAGTTGTACATAGCGGTTAATTATTAATTTAATGGTGGTGGCTACATGAATGTTTAAAAGCGTGTTAACGACACCTCTAAGGATCATCATTAGCAAAATCCCTTTAATTATGATTAAAAAGAAAAGGTATTGCTAACAACCCTTAAGGTTGTCGTTAACACGAATAAAGATGTTGTACATAGCTGTTACATGTTGACTTTAAGGTAACAGTTATTGAATTATACAATACCTTTATGTGCGTGACGAGGCTATCGTTAGCAAAATCCAAAAAAAACATGAAACTTACTCCAATATCTTTATATTCCTGATAAAATGGTCTGAAGATCTTCATGTAACCTTCAGTTCCCTCACTAATTTCCTCCCTAAGTTTCCTGATGTATCTTTCTCTATCACTTGGTTGACGATGATTCTTGACATCAGCATGACCAATACAACAGCCAGTAATATCGGGCGATTGTGCCAAATCGCCTGTAATAAATACGACAAGCACAATCACTTGATCATTCGGATTCATCACCAAACGTAACGCATAACGTAGTGGCTCAACACCACCTTTCTCCCTTAAGACCTTAGATCCATCCAACACTACAATCGACGTCGTCGTCGATGTACAATTTCTTTGTTTATCTTCAAACATTGTGATTAATTTGGTCACTTGGTAGATAAACTTGTTTCAACTATAATGATTGGCTTGTTAAGATACATAGAATTAAGTAGATGGTATTTAAGTATTTATTATTGGTTGTTATTGATTGATTGCATAGTCTTGTTATCATATAATGTTTGCAAGGCTGGCAGATTCTTGCATACAAAGTTTTCTTGTTTTACCATAGAGAACCTAGTTTTTGAACATGTATTCCAACGTTAAAAGTTTGTTTTTTTACAGTTCGATTTTCCTCATATGCAATGTTTTGTCTGGTGCTATTGTAGTGTAAATATTGATGTTATGCTGTAAAGACCAAGAAGGCAATAACAAGAGTTCATTGTCTATGTCACCAACATTATTTCTGTAGACAAATTAGTAAAAACGGCAGAGATTTGGTTTTCTTTAAAAAGTCAATAACTTTGTATTTTAATAAATACTCCGTAGTATTTTGTAAAGCAGGACAAACCCCAAAAAAATTATTGACTTATAGTTATAATAATTTTTATATATAGTATAAACTAGTTTGTTAACCCTCGCTTCGCGGCGGAGGCTCTGTTTTGTTGGCCATTCCTTGAAGTTTTGAAGTGGAGTGTTTCGCTAACTGCTTACTAAATTTGATAGGGAAAATGAGGTAGTTTGGGAGGTATTCGGGAACCTTTTTTTTTTTGTAAGTAAATTGAAAAAAGAAGATTGTTGGGTGAAAGTAGTAAAAAATAATTTGAGGGCAAAAGTAAAAAAAAAAAAAAAAAAAAAACTGTAGCGTGAATAGTACCAGACAGCTGCAGCGTAATTAGTGTCCGGAAACACTGTTCACGTGAATAGTAACCAAAATGGAAAAATTTAAGAAAAAGTGAGATGACGATTTTATCCCTGGTACTGTTCATAACGTTTGTCTAATAGTTAATATAGTAATTTTCTAACCGGAGCTCTATCTATGACTTTCTTTATTTTAATTTAATTTCGATTTCATTTAAATGAGGTCATTGCAATGAACTCAAGTGATGGAGTAAATTCTTCAGTGTACTTTTGTAATATTGTCCCACAAAAGTTGTACTCAATTTTTTTTTTAATTCAAAATTGGTCAAAATGCTCTAAAGGTGTTTAACAAAATTCTCTCAAAAGATCGTAATTATAAAAATGCCCATGTCCACGAATTACACATCACGAATGATGTGTGCAGGTTCGTGTGTGATGCGTGTTGTCGAGATAAACACCATGACAGCCCACTTTCTGGCGCAACACGCACCGTGTGTGGTGCTTGGTGCATGGTCGGAGCTGCACCAGAACTAGAAAACAAAGAAATGACCATGAAATGAAAGAAAATAAAGTTTTACGCATAATTTTCAAATTATTCGGAAGGTAAAGATCATTGAATTTAAAGTCTAGTAGTGAAAAATTAGTTTGAAAGTGTGAATGTTCGTATCTTTTGACTTGTAACTCCGATTTAGTCACTTTTTTTAAATCGTGTATTTTTTAGATCCATCAGTTGCCAACAAATAGATCTCAAAAAAAATACATGATTTCAAAAATATGGTGCCTAAATCGAAGTGACAAGTCAAAAGATATGAGTATTTAAAATTGGCTTGCAACTCACCTCATGCACCGCGCTCATGTTTCGTTCGTGTTGCGATGAAAATAAGCTGTCTACGTGATTATCTCAGCAACACACATCACGCAGATGCCTACACTCATTATGTGTGGTGCGTGAAGATGAAGCATTTTTGCAATTACGATTTTTTGAGAATATATCATTAAACACTTCTGAATATTTGGCCATTTTGACCAATTTCCCTTTTGTTTTGAACAATATTACCTAACATGACGCAACTCGGGTTAAATACAAAACCGAGTATCTAAAAAAGGCGAAAAGTAACATTGAGTGTCAACATGCTCCTCCTCAAAGATAGGGGGCAAACTTGCATTAAACTGAAAGCTTGGCGGCTTACAAAGTAATCAAAGTAGGAGTAACATACATTCACTATCGACATTAAACTTGCTATTTATGTGTTCAATCACATTTTATTTTTTTATTTTTTTGAAAAGCCAAAATTTTCATTGAATAAATGAAAGGTACACACATGTCTCTGCTTACAGAATGAAATAAAAGGACTAAATGGCTAACAAAATGACTAACAAAAACTACATGACTATATACAAATGTCAAAATTGAAGACGAAAATTAGCTTTTGTCATCGAAAATCACATTTTATTTGCATTATATCATGATGAGAAATATTGCCTTTTTTTTTTTTTTTTTTTTTTTTTTTGCCCCTACTGTCGTCATCCACAATTAATGAACATCAACAAAATTCAACAACTCTTTAGTTTTCACCTCTACCCTTTGGGACCACCTGCCGTTTTTTTTTACGGCTTTTTTGTGATTTTTCCATCATCTAATGGATATGACCAAGTGAATAGACACATCAATAAGCCCTAAGACCATATCTTAAGTTCAAAGTATCACTAGCAACAACATACAACGAGATGGTCATAAAAAGGTCGAATACATTTGAGTAAAAATGATCTCTTCCCTTCTTCAAGTAGCGTGAATAGAAAAAACTTTATCTGTTTAAACATAGAGAAAAAACTTTATCTGTTTAGACATAGAGAACATGATACTTCTATATTATAGATAACATTTGAATCCTACTAGGGTTATGAGCTACATTCCACAGGCTAAAAGCGTCTATCAGTCTAACTTCAAACACATTTGACACAAGACACGCAGTAAGATAGACATATAAACAACGAGTGACTATCTACGCAACAAGATAGCTATAAGGAATGCAACAAGAAGCAGTCGATGCACTGAACCGGGAAAATAGTATGGCGATTCAAGCATATCACATAAATCTTAATTTTAACAACATACAAAACTCAACCCATTTGTTCAAGAATAACAAGCATCTTAATCATTTTCATGTACCCATAAGTATTAGTGTACAACAAGATTCCCTTCTTTCTTTTCTGAAAAGAAGTGAAACGACAACACAAGTTTATACAACAGAGCTCAAGTAAATAATAAGCTCGTGGAATCATACCGTTTTTGAAGCATGAAACATCCAATGGTACAAAGCTACACATGCATAATAATAACCCATGCTTATTTAGACCGAAATACATAAAAATAAAAAGATAAATAAAACAAAAAAACACATCATCAAAACAAGAAACTTCGACAGTGGTGGAAGATATTAGCTAACCATTGGCAGTAGTAGCAATTTCGGGATGATAATGAAGCATCTCCTTCCACATCATTTCTCTTATCATATCTTCCCCGAGCTCTTCATCTATATCCATATCCAGTGGACCATGAACCGGTGGATCGGTCCGCGGGTCATAAAGTGATGACATGTAAGGATGCTGAAGTGCTTCAGTTACACTAATCCTCTTAGAAGGGTCAAAAACCAACATCTTTTGCAATAAATCGACCGCCAATGGATGAGCATGAGGGTAAAGCCGAGAAAAAGAAGTCCCTTGTGAAAAAGGAAGCGACTTTATGAACTTTCTCGCTTTTGGGTTATCGATAAATTCAATTTCCTCTTCTCTTTGGCTACCAAGAATGTTGATAATTAATCTTAATTGGTTGAGACATTCGGTACCTGGAAACAAAGGCTTTCTACCAAGAAGTTCAGCAAATATGCACCCAACGGACCAAACGTCAATTGAGGTGCCATAATTGTCACAGCATAAAAGAAGCTCCGGGGCCCGGTACCAACGGGTAACTACATACTCAGTCATGAATTGATCTGTACCACTTCGGGTTCGTGCAAGCCCAAAATCACATATTTTTAGGTCACAATTTGCATTGATTAGCAAGTTTCCGGGCTTCAAATCACGATGGAGAATGTTTGCAGAGTGAAGATACTTCAAGCCTCGCAATAACTAGGAATCAAATCCAGGTTATAATAAAGATTTTTTAGAATTTCATAATACAGAATAGGATGTTAATGAAGGGGTACAAAGGATATGCGAGTCTTTAAACGTTTTTTTTTTTTTTTTTTTTTTGAAAGGCAAAGTCTTCAAACGTTAAGGAATAATCCTGATGGGCTCAGGGTCGGATTACTCGCCCTCCCAAGTAGGCCGAACATGGAAAAACCTTCTACCTTTGGTAGTCTTTAAACATTAAAATTGAAGGAATTCTAATTTCATTTCAAAAATTGTCTCCCATCTTATTCAAGAAAATGTATATATGTTTTTATTTCTATTTTTCATTTGATCTGTTAACTCTTTGAGACGTTAAGATAATTCTAATTTCATTTCAGAGATTGCCTCCCATCTTATTCAAGAAAATGTATATATGTTTTTGTTTCTCATTCTGTTAACTCTTTGAATGATCATAATATTCGATATCATGTGAGTAATGTGAGTAATATGCTTCCAAAACGCATATTGAAACGATCTATTAATTCACATACCTGAAAGAGAAAGTACTGGCAGTGGTCATTTGTAAGTGCTTGAGACGACTTAATTATCTGATGCAAATCTGTATCCATAAGCTCGTAAACCAAATAAACATCTTTAAAACTTCTCCTATGAATAGGCACCATAACATCTTTCAAAGCAATAACATTATCGTGTCTAAGATGGCGAAGAAGCTTAAGCTCACGTAATGTTCTCATGGCATCAATTCGGTTGTCAAAGGCATTATGTATCTTCTTTATAGCAACTTTCTCATTAGTTTCTCGGTTGATAGAAGAACAAACAATACCATAAGCGCCCCTGCCAATGGGCTTAATGGGTACGTATTTAATATCGATTTCAAATAATGCTTGCCACATAGTAAAGTAATGCTTCCCATCTGATCTAATCCCGTTTGGCGGTTCAACCGGAGTTGCCATTTTTTCTACATAATGATAATACAACACAATTCTTATTAAAAGTTTAATACTTAGATTCTATAAAATGTTTCTGTCCTATACAAAGTTTTAATCTTTTTCCGATATAGATATGATATACCACGATAAGTCTCAATCATGCTTAGACAAGATCCAAAATCATCTAGAGTTTTAGACTACAATCAAAGCTAATGAATTTGAAAGATACAATAAAATTTATCAATAATTATAAAGTCTTATAGAGACAAGAATAGAGTGCAGAGACTTGTACCAACAGCCAACAATCAAATGCAAATAGATGCATCAAAACTTACTAAATTAGGCAAAAAAACTCAAAGCAAAAAGCAACATAAAAGGAAACTAGTCTAAAGTAGCAAGAAAACAAAGAACAAATACTTCCCAAAACTCAAAATTCAATAACTACATACCTACTTTACCAGAAGATCAAAAAGTAACTGAATTTAACCCTCAGCGGAATTTCGTCGAACAGTTGGTAGGCATTATTAACACGGGTAGGTTTCAGTACCTCCAAGTAAGCATTTTTATTCAAATTCAATGTTAAATAACAGAAACCCAATTGATCAATTGGATTATTATAAACCCTAACATCATGTGTTTACAACCAATTAAAAGAATCTTGAAAAAGATCTGATCTTGTAACTTAACGTACATATAACGACAAAAATAGATAGATTGTTATAGATGAAGAGAGGATATATATGGAGAGATTTTTGGATCTGTAGATAAATAAAGAAGGAAAGAGTTACGTATACATAGTTACATACACACATAAATAATAATACAGAGTATTAGTATTATATACTAGAGTGTTTTAACGCATACACACAGGCACAATTTAGAGTACGATTCGTTATCTTGTCACGTTCAGACACCTCATGAGTGAGGATTGAAAAATATAATGTGGGGGGTGGGTGGGGGTAGAACAAAGTACACCAGACAAAAGATGCCTACTCGTTTTCATGACAAATATTTTAAAGATTAGTACACTATGTACTACGTTATAACGCTGTAAAGCATGTTTGATTGTGTATGTATAAAAGTGGTTGTATACATATCACTCTTCTTCAATTAAATATACGAGTAGTAGAAAAAATATATATAGTAGAATTTATTTCTTTTTTTAGCAACATTGTAATTCCTCTATATATATGAAAGAGATAGTGTAAGTAAATAATCAACTTTTTAGACTTCACAAATTCACCGTAAACTTTTCATTTCTTTACAAATCAACCACACCCTTTATAATAATAACTTTTGTAGTTTTCTAAACTTATCACAAACTTTTCACACTCTATAATTTAATCATAAAACTTCTCATTCATTTAAATCCACCCCATACTTTTCACTATCTAATAACTATTATTATTATTATTATTATTATTATTATTATTATTATTATTATTATTATATTATATATTATATACCTATATCTATCGGGGGATGATTCTCACACACACTTTTTTGATCCTCACACACCTATTTTAACCTTTTACTCTTCTAATAATACTCAATTGGTGTGTGAGGATCAAAAAAGTGTGTGTGAGAATCATCCCCCATATCTAAAAGGTAAAGTGGAAATGAATAGTACTATTCATTTTTTCACTTTTCACAAACTTAACCCCCTAACTTTCATTAAAATACAAATCGAACCCCCCACTTTATACGTATATTTTTCCCCAAATTTCTCAAGCTTAACCCCTAACTTTTATTAAAATACAAATCGAACCCCCACTTTACTAACTTTTTTTTACTAATATTCAATTTTCACAAACTTAACGCCCTAACTTTTATTAAAATATAAATCGAACCCCCACTTTATACGTAAAGTTTTTTCAAATTTCACAAACTTAACTGATGTTTTAGCAGAGTAGTATATAAAATAGCTTATATTTTTACAGAAAATACTATTAAATACGATACAATTTTACACAAGATATTTATTTATTTATAGAATGGATATACTTAAACCTTGCTACAACACTTATAGGCAGTGTACCTAATCGTACAGTAGTGTAGTTTTTAGTAAGTCCGGTTCGTTCCACAGGGAATCTTTTTAAACAAAGCTTAACGCTATATTAGTTTACTTTTATAAAAATACAAATATATATATATATAAGTAATATTATTATTATAAAGGGGGGTTTTTACCGTTTAATGACCGGTTTGTCGATTTTAAAACTTTAGTCGCAGTTAAAACCAAATGTAAAATATTAAAAATAAATACAAGACTTAAATTAAAGCATAAAGTAAATAACGATAATGAAATTGCGAATAATAAAAGTGCGATAAAATAAACTTGCGATAATTAAAAAGTACGATAATTAAAAGTGCAATTAAATACAATAAAAATGCGATAATTAGAAGTGCAATTAAATATAAAATAAAGGAAATTAAATATGAAATAAAAGAATTATGCTTATTTAAACTTTCGTAATCATGATGTTTGACGTGTTGATTTTAGTTTTATGCCCATGGGTTAATTGTCCTTTGTCCTGGATTATTTAATATGTCCGTCTGGTTTTTGTCCATAACAGTCCATCAGTCATAAATATAAAGTGCGAGTGTCCTCGTCAAATTATCCTTATACCCAAAGTTAAATATTCCAACTAATTGGGGACTTAAACTGTAACAAGATTTTAATACTTTGTTTAATAATTACACCAGGATGTCGACTGAGTGTAACCCAAGGTTTTAATATTTTGTTATCAATTATACCAAGTGTCCTTGTACATAATTTTACCCCTGTTTTAATTATTCTAGTGACTATTAATCCATTCCCGTGTCCGGTTAAATGAACGATTATTTGTACATATAAATACCCCGCCCATCGTGTCCGATCGAGTGTATATGGTAATTTATAGGGACGCCCAATTGTAAATCTTTATATTAACATTAACAAACTATCATTTAGTTAAACAAATATAAAGCCCATTAATAGCCCATAGTCTAATTTTCACAAGTGTCGTTCTTTTGTCCAAACCCCAATTATGGTACAAAGTCCAATTACCCAATTTTAGTAATTAGCCCAACATCATGATTACTTCGGATTAAATAAGCATAATAATAACTTAGCTATGAGACATTAAATTAAAAAGGTTGAACATAACTTACAATGATTAAAAATAGCGTAGCGTTACACGGACAGAATTTCGACTTACACCCTTACAACATTCGCTAACATACCCTTATTATTAGAATTATAATTAAAATTAAAATTAAAATTAAAATATAAATATAAATATTTACGTAGTATTATGAGAGAAGAAGAAAAAGATGATGAAAAATGCTCAGAATTCGGTTGCTTTTATAGGGACTTTCAAAACTTGGGGCTCCGCGACTCGCGGCATTTTTGGCCTTAAAACTCCGCGAGTCGCGGAGATTGAAATTACAGCTCAGTCCAGTTTGGAGTCTTTCTTGCCGACGGTTTTTATTATTTATTATAATATATAAATAATTATAAGAATTATTTAAATATTATATTATATTTATGTGCATAGTTGACTTGTAATTTTTAGTCCGTTGCGTCGAGCGTTGAGAGTTGACTCTGGTCCCGGTTCTGGATTTTCGAACGTCCTTGCGTACAATTTAATATCTTGTACTTTGCGTTTTGAATCTTGTACTCTTGTAATTTCGAGACGTTTCTTATCAATAATTGGAACCTCTTTGATTGTATTTTGTACTTTTGAGCTTTTTGGTCGTTTGCGTCTTCAATTCGTTGAATCTGTCTTTTGTCTTCACCTTTTATTATTTAAACGAATATCACTTGTAAATAGAACAATTGCAACTAAAAGCTTGTCTTTCTTGAGGAATAATGCTATGAAATATATGTTTGTTTTTAGCATTATCAAATATTCCCACACTTGAGCGTTGCTTGTCCTCAAGCAATATCGTCTTGAAATACTAGAATCACTTCTTTATTCTTCACACTTTGTACATCAGTGATTTCTTTACGGCGGTATAAACAATGGTAGTAACGATATGGTTTACAGTCTCACATGACTATAAAAATTTAGATCCGTTAAGGAAACTGGATCTTTATGAAAACATTTGATCTTTTAAAAATTAAATCTAGTTTTTACCCTAGATAAGTTTTCCTGAATAACCCTTTACCGGTGTTTGCAAAATATTTTTGTGGGTTTGGTGGGTTTCAGATTTGAAAATTTTAGCTCAAAACTTGCGGTTTTGTGTCACCCACTTGCTAACCTTGTACTTGGAAAGCAACACGTCCAGTTTACTTGTCCCGTATATTACCTTTCGGTAAACTACCGTCCGGTTGTAAAGGAAAGCGTTGAACAAGCAACTGTTAAGGCAATGTCTAATGACATGTATTTGATTATGGTCTATAACGTGTCGGACGCAATTACTATCCTTGGTAGGAGCAATAGTAAAGCTCACCCTTATAATTTTTCGGTCTGGCACAAGGTCTTGTCTTTGATCATGCTATGCAACCACCGTTCTTATGGTTGACACCCGATTTGATTCAGGTGACCTAATGAATTCCAGGTGAATTCCTAGGATTTTACGTTCAATGGTAATGAACGCTTTGAAAATAGGGTTTTCAGAAAACAAATCGGTTTGTAATTTTGATCAAAATATTTTCTCGTTCAAGCTCGAGTTTAGATATCATTGAATTCCATGAGTTTGAATTCTCAATCTTTAAGGTCAATCTCTAGGATTGAGTAATATCAGGCTTAAAAACTGATTTTTAATCTTTAAGGAGATTATCCTTTCTGGGGATCTGATTCATTAGTCTTATCCAGCTAATTTGCATGGTGCCCCCCCATTTTACGAGATAAATCCTTCTCATGGTTAGGATAAATCTGACCACTTGGCGACCCTGTTTAATGCTGAGGTCCGTGGATTTCCTGCTGATTTTAGTGATGACTTTTCTAGATTTTTTTTTGTCAACTGATAAGGCTAAAAAGGAACATATATTTCATAGCAAAATCCCCCAAGAAAGACAAGATTTTAGTTGCAATTGTTCCATTTTCAAGTGATATTCGTTTATATTAAATAAGTGCGAAGACAAAAGGCGAAAACGACGAATTAAAGACACAAAGGTCCAAAAAGCTCAAATATACAAGATACAAATAAAAAGGTTCAAATTATTGATGAAGAACGTCTAAAAATGACAAGAGTACAAGTTGCGGAACGCAAAGTACACGATATAAAATAGTACGAAAGGACGTCCGAAAATCCGGAACCGGGACCCGAGCCAAGAAGAAACGCCCGACGCAATGGACCAAAAATATCTAGTCTACTATGCACATAAATATAATATAATATATAAATAATTATTAAAATTATTTATATTTTATATATATTTAATAAATATGTCGACGAACAAGAAGACAAAAGATATGTGAGCTGTCCAGCGTGGTCATGCGAGTCGCATGGATAATAGGCATAAACCCATGCGAGTCGCATGGCAGTAAAAATCTGGCCAAATGCCTATAAAAAGGCAGTTTATGCACGAACTCAAACACATCTTTTTCTTTTCCTTCTCTGTAAACATATAACATAAATAAATAATTATAATTTTAATTATAATTTTAATAATTATGATTTAGTTTAGTATTGTAACAAATGATTTACGGGTTTTAAGTCAAGACTCTGCCCGTGTAATACTACGATATTAATACCCACTGTAAGTTATGTCTTTCCTTTTTAATTTAATGTCTCGTAGCTAAGTTATTATTATGCTTATTTAAAACGAAGTAATCATGATGTTGGGCTAATTACTAAAATTGGATAATTAGGCTTTGTACCATAATTAAGGTTTGGGCAAAAGACCGACACTTGTGAAAATTGGACTATTGACTATTAATAGATGGGGGGTATTGTCTAATTGAGTGACAACTCATTGGAGTCTGTCGAACCTATCTTCAAATTAATTATCCTAATAATTAATAATGATTATGGTTGTCCTATTTAGTGACGTTCATATGGAATCTATTATAATCATTTAATTAATTATTCGGGTTGGGTAATTGATTATTCAAACTGATCAAGTGGGTAAATTAATATTCATATCTAATCAAAACAGGGGTAGATTACATACAGTGATAACTGGTGTAATTGTTGACAGAAGTGATAACTGCGTCACAGTTTAAATCCTTAATTAGTTGGAATATTTGACTTCGGGTATAAGGGTAATTTGACGAGGACACTCGCACTTTATATTTATGACCGATGGACTATTATGGACAAAAACCAGATAGACGTATCAAATAAACCAGGACAAAGGACAATTAACCCATGGTAATAAATTAAAATCAACACGTCAAACATCATGATTACGGAAGTTTAAATAAGCATAATTCTTTTATTATATTTCTCATCGTATCTTTATTTACTGTCATTTTATTACTCGCAATTTTATTTACTGTCATTTTATTTATTGTCATTATTTTACGCACTTTAATTATCGTCATTTATCTTTGCGCTTAAAATATAGAATCGACAAACCGGTCATTAAACGGTAAAACCCCCCTTTTATAATAATATTACTACTTATATATATATATATATATATATATATATTTATATAAATATAGTTTTATAAAAATATAGTACGTAATCACTAGCTCCCTGTGGAACGAACCGGACTTACTAAAAACTACACTACTCTACGATTAGGTACACTGCCTATAGTGTTGTAGCAAGGTTTAGGTATATCCCATCCGTAAATTAATAAAACTTGTGTCATATTTTGTAGTATTTCCTAGTAAAAATAATACTATTTCGTACCCTCACGCTACATCATCAAGTTTTTGGCGCCGCTGCCGGGGAGTCGGCGAAATATTTATTTACATTTTTAGAAAAACAATATAAAATCTATAAAAAAAAAAAAAAAAATTTTAAACCGAAAAAAAAAATATACTTATATATATTTTTAAGATTTTTATTTACAAAATTATTAAATATTTCTATTTTTAGTTTTATAAAAATATAAGTTTTTATTTAAACTATATAAATATTTTTTATTAAATTTTAAAACAGAAAAATTAAAAAATAGAAAAACAGAAAAAAAATAAAAATAAATAAATAATAAGTAATCGGGCCAAGGTACTGTAGCAGCCCAACTTTTGGCCTGGATCCGAACACCATGCGAGTCGCATGATATTTCAACTGAACCCCATGCGAGTCATATGAGGTCTTCTGACAGACCACCATTCTACCCGAATTTCGCATTTATTACGGATTTTATTATTATTATTATTATAAACCCTAATCTATTTATTATTATTATATTTCAGTTTTTAATTAGTTATTATTACTTATAATTAGTTTTATTTTATTTAAAATTAATACTTTTATAATATAAATATAAAAATAATATTTTTATAAAAATATATAATTTTATCAACTTTTTATTAACTTTTATATTTTGTATCTTTTATTTATTTTTAGCGTAATTTTTGTATTTTTATCATTCGTGCTTAGTTTTAAGTCTAGTTTTTGCCGTAGTTTCATTTTTATTTCTAGAATTTTTAGGCATTGCCGTAAAATCCCTTAAGTGCTTATTCCTTAGACTAAGATTTAGGTGCTTTAGAATTTTGCGACGCCGTTTTTCGCTTTAGTTTTACCTGTAGACCTTTAGGCGCAACTTTTTAGATATAATTTTTAGACTTTTAAGTTCCGACGTTTTTCTTTCTTATTTTTATTTTTCGACACTTTTCGACGCGCAATCTTTTTCTTTCTTATTTCTCGACATTCTAGTTTTTAGGACTTAGAATTTTCTCTACTTCTTATCTAATTCTCCAAACGGAAAGAAAAATTATTTAAGTGGTTAAATTAATGGACGTTGACAATTTTCTGCTTCGTAGTAATAGTTGGATTTGTTAGTGGCTGAGTTGTGAGCTTCCGATTTAAAGGGTTCTGGCTCCCTGCTGCATCTTTTGGCTATTCGAAACGTGGGCAAAAGCAGAAAAGTCTATTAATTGGACAACTTATATAAGTTTTTCTATTTTTATAACTAATAGGATAATTAGTAAATGCACCACATTGTAGCTAAAATTTGGCCATCGCAATAAAATGGAAAATTTTGAAAACAAGGCTATGGAAACTCTTTTTGAACTCCGAAATCAATTAAATCAATACTCTCAAATGAGTGTTGATGACAATTCGGTCAGTCAATCTTGGATCGCGAACGACGAAACAATAACTGGTTGTGAAATCTGTGGAAATTATCACTCAACATGGGAATGTTACTATTATGTTCCTATGGAAAATTACGCACCCACAGAACCTGAATGGAATGATTATGAAGAATACAATTCAAATTGGGATTATTCCCAAGAATATTTCCAAACTCAACAACCAGTAGACGAGGAAAATTACGTGTCTGAAAATTTATTAGACAATATGAAAATCAAACTCGAAGAACTCAATGCTCAAAATGAACAAATGAGAGAGATTGTAAATAGGTAAGCTGAAACTCTATCAGATTACACACCTGTTGATCTGAGGAGTCGTGTGCAAGAAAATCTCATATCATCGAATTTTGATGAATTCGAGAGCTCCGAAATCACCAACTATCCTGATGATACTTTTTATTCAGTTTTACCAATTTCACAACATATCGACACATTAGCCTCTATGGATGAAGAAGAAGTAAGGGAGACAAATTGGTACTCATGGGAAAACGATAGCGTTGAAAATTTTACCCCCGAGACCAAAATGGAGGGACTGATAAGGACCGTTAATGAAAAAGAATTTACTTCGATCCCGAAATTCACTATTCAACAACCTTCCAACCCAATATTCTCAATAGACGAGTCATCTACCGAAGATGAACTACGAGCTGTAATAGATAATGACACCTCGGATTTCACCCAATCGGGTAATAGAGGTGAAAACTTTGATCACGAGAATAAAAGGAAGGAAATATTAGGAATTGTCCACCCTATAGAAATAAGTATGTCGGTGTATATCGATCCATTTGACCAAGAACCAGAAAAGAGACATATCCATTTACTAAAAGCTACACTTAAAAAAGAATTAAGTAGTGACGATCGGGTGAGTCTAAACTTTAAACCCATTGATATATTATACACCACCCGAGATATAAATAACTGGCTCACTATTCTAATTCGTGGAACTTATTCTACCGACTTCACATGTCGTCAGCTAAGTGTGGGGAAGTCTAACCCCACTTAACGTTAAATTAGGGGTTCGGGTTAGTGCATAACTCGTTAATAAACATGCATGATAACTTAGGGTAAAATACGCATTTTCAAAAATTAGCAAACAGTTCAGAAAAGCAACCATTTTTGAAGAAAAACATGTGTGATAAAACAAGAAGGAATGAACGGTGAGGCGCGCCATCTATCATTCGACGAGCTTTGTAAGTACAAACTAGGTATTCTTAATCACTTTTCTACACTAATCACCCTCATGAATTTATAATTAGAGTCTGATTTCATGCAAATGAGGGCATTGCATGATCTCAAGTGTGGGGAAGGGTTATAAATTCTCTCGGATTTTACACTTGGTTTATTTGCCAAATTTTGTGAAAATTTGAAAAATTTTCAACTAAATGAAGTCAAAATCATGTTTATACATATTTATGAACGATGAAAATTAGGTGTTAATACCGAAATTATCGTTACCTCTAAAAGGACATAAATTGAGAAACAACCTAAAACGCTTGAATTCATTTAAAATGGAATAAAGGAGAATAAAAAGGCAAAGAAAGAAACTAAGTGTGGGGAGAATGTACCAAGTTATTCAATTAAAAAAACTATCTATCACATGTTTGTACAAAGTTATTGCAGGTGTTTTTGTTTTGAACTAAATTAACTATTTTACCCGATGAAAAAAAAGAATAGATGGATCTACACGATGAATCAATTCCATCATTAAAAGGAAGTAAAGTCTTCCGAAAAAGACACGCGCTTCTTGATTTAGGTCATGAAGTTGTCGTCCAGACCAGCTGTAGGTTGACGAAAAATCTAGAAAAGTCATCTCTAAAATCAGCTGGAAATCCACGGACCTCAGCATCAAACAGGGTCGCCAAGTGGTCAGATTTATCCTAACCATGAGAAGGATTTATCTCGTACAATGGGGGGGCACCGTGCAAATTAGCTTGATAAGATTAATGAATCAGATCCCCAGAAAGGATAATCTCCTTTAAAGATCAAAAATCAGCTTTTAAGCCTGATATTACTCAATCCTTGAGATTGACCTTAAAGATTGAGAATTCAAACTCATGGAATTCGATGATATCTAAACTCGAGCTTGAACGAGAAAATATTTTGATAAAAATTACAAACCGATTTGTTTTCTGAAAACCCATTTTCAATGCGTTCATTACCATTGAACGTAAAATCCTAGGAATTCACCTGGAATTCATTAGGTCACCTGAACCAAATCGGGTGTCAACCGTAAGAACGGTGGTTGCATAGCATGGTCGAAGACAGGACCTTGTGCCAGACCGAAAAATCAAAGGATGATCTTTACTATTGCTCCTACCAAGGATAGTTCTAGCATCCGACACGTTAATTAGACCATGAACAAATGCATGTCATTAGACATTGCCTTAACAGTTTCTTGTTCATCGCTTTCCTTTACAACCGGACGGTAGTTTACCGAAAGGTAATATACGGAACAAGTAAACTGGATGTGTGCTTCCGATACCGGGATAGCAGTGGATTACACGAACCTAAAAGTTTTAAGCCAAAATATTGATCCACAAATATATTTTGCAACACCGATGATGGATCAAATCAGAAAACTTGTCTAGGATAAAACCTAGCTTGAATTTTTAAAAGATCAAATGTTTTCATAAAGATCCAATTTCCTAAAGGATCTACATTTTTATAGTCATGTGGGACTGTAAACCGCCTTTTAAATGTGCACTTTGCTTTGGAAACTGAAAGTAAATCGGCTATTTGATTGCAAGTGTCGTTGACCTAAACCCAAGGCAACTGTGGATGACACACCCACCTTTAACCATGGTTCTATTGTTAATATCATTGTTTATACTGCTCTATCAAAATCAATGATGTACAAAGTGTGAAGAATAAAGAAGTGATTCGTGTGATGTATTATATTATTTCAAGACTGTATTGCTTGAGGACAAGCAACGCTCAAGTGTGGGGATATTGATAAGGCTAAAAAGGAACATATATTTCATAACAAAATCCCCCAAGAAAGACAAGATTTTAGTTGCAATTGTTCCATTTTCAAGTGATATTCGTTTATATTAAATAAGTGCGAAGACAAAAGGCGAAAACGACGAATTAAAGACACAAAGGTCCAAAAAGCTCAAATATACAAGATACAAATAAAAAGGTTCAAATTATTGATGAAGAACGTCTAAAAATGACAAGAGTACAAGTTGCGGAACGCAAAGTACACGATATAAAATAGTACGAAAGGACGTCCGAAAATCCGGAACCGGGACCCGAGCCAAGAAGAAACGCCCGATGCAATGGACCAAAAATATCTAGTCTACTATGCACATAAATATAATATAATATATAAATAATTATTAAAATTATTTATATTTTATATATATTTAATAAATATGTCGACGAACAAGAAGACAAAAGATATGTGAGCTGTCCAGCGTGGCCATGCGAGTCGCATGGAAAATAGGCATAAACCCATGCGAGTCGCATGGCAGTAAAAATCTGGCCAAATGCCTATAAAAAGGCAGTTTATGCACGAACTCAAACACATCTTTTTCTTTTCCTTCTCTGTAAACATATAACATAAATAAATAATTATAATTTTAATTATAATTTTAATAATTATGATTTAGTTTAGTATTGTAACAAATGATTTACGGGTTTTAAGTCAAGACTCTGCCCGTGTAATACTACGATATTAATACCCACTGTAAGTTATGTCTTTCCTTTTTAATTTAATGTCTCGTAGCTAAGTTATTATTATGCTTATTTAAAACGAAGTAATCATGATGTTGGGCTAATTACTAAAATTGGGTAATTGGGCTTTGTACCATAATTAAGGTTTGGGCAAAAGACCGACACTTGTGGAAATTGGACTATTGACTATTAATAGATGGGGGGTATTGTCTAATTGAGTGACAACTCATTGGAGTCTGTCGAACCTATCTTCAAATTAATTATCCTAATAATTAATAATGATTATGGTTGTCCTATTTAGTGACGTTCATATGGAATCTATTATAATCATTTAATTAATTATTCGGGTTGGGTAATTGATTATTCAAACTGATCAAGTGGGTAAATTAATATTCATATCTAATCAAAACAGGGGTAGATTACATACAGTGATAACTGGTGTAATTGTTGACAGAAGTGATAACTGCGTCACAGTTTAAATCCTTAATTAGTTGGAATATTTGACTTCGGGTATAAGGGTAATTTGACGAGGACACTCGCACTTTATATTTATGACCGATGGACTATTATGGACAAAAACCAGATAGACGTATCAAATAAACCAGGACAAAGGACAATTAACCCATGGTAATAAATTAAAATCAACACGTCAAACATCATGATTACGGAAGTTTAAATAAGCATAATTCTTTTATTATATTTCTCATCGTATCTTTATTTACTGTCATTTTATTACTCGCAATTTTATTTACTGTCATTTTATTTATTGTCATTATTTTACGCACTTTAATTATCGTCATTTATCTTTGCGCTTAAAATATAGAATCGACAAACCGGTCATTAAACGGTAAAACCCCCCTTTTATAATAATATTACTACTTATATATATATATATATATATATATATATTTATAAATATAGTTTTATAAAAATATAGTACGTAATCACTAGCTCCCTGTGGAATGAACCGGACTTACTAAAAACTACACTACTCTACGATTAGGTACACTGCCTATAGTGTTGTAGCAAGGTTTAGGTATATCCCATCCGTAAATTAATAAAACTTGTGTCATATTTTGTAGTATTTCCTAGTAAAAATAATACTATTTCGTACCCTCACGCTACATCATCATCAACCTACAGCTGGTCTGGACGACAACTTCATGACCTAAATCAAGAAGCGCGTTTCTTTTTTCGGAAGACTTTACTTCCTTTTAATGATGGAATTGATTCATCGTGTAGATCCATCTTTCTTTTCTTTCATCGGGTAAAATAGTTTAGTTTAGTCCAAAGCAAAAGTATTTTCAGTTATTTGTTACAGATATATGTGACATATGTTTAAGATAACTTGGTAAATTTTCCCACACTTGGCTTTTATTTTCCTTTTTATCGTCCTCTATTCCATTTTAAATGAATTTTAACATTTTGGTTTGTTTCTCAATTTATGTCCTTTCCGAGGTAACAATAATTTCGGTGTTAAAACCTAGTTTTATCGTTCATAAATATGTATAAACATGATTTTGAGTTCATTTAATTGAAAAAAATTTTAAAAATTTTACTAGAATTGGGTAGTCAGTATATAAGACTAGGGCTGTTCTTTATTATCAGAGAGCACTAGATTCTAATACAACTACTGCTTTACTAGTATTTTTAATGGTAACCAAGTGTTTAAGATAAAAATTTTAAAATCCGAAAGAATTTAACCCCTTCCCACACTTAAGATCTTGCAATGTCCTCATTTGCAAGAAATCAGTAACAATTTAAATTATTGAGGGTGATTTGTGTGAAAATGATTAAATTTTTACCAAAGTTTCCAAATATATTGGCGTTTGTTTGCTGAATGATAAATGGTGCACATCATTTGTTCATTCCGTCTTGTTGTTATTTCACATATATTTTGCATCTTGTCGTCAAAATTAGTTGCTTTTGCTGAACTTAATGTCAGTCTTTGAAAATGCGTTGTTTTACCCTGTTGTGTACATAAGATAAACTGCAAACATATATACATATTTTTGAAGTTTGGTATATTACCCCACATTCAAAAATTATTAAAATCTAAGAATAAAAGTTAGACAATTATAAAAACTATTACAATATTAACAAAAGTATTAAACGTATCAATCATTACAAATTACAAAATAAAAAAAAATAAAAAATAATAAGTAGACTAGGGATGATATTGATACCAATAGGGGTTCCAGGCATAACCATAGGTGCTATAGAATGCTTCGGCAGGGTTATACGTAGGATACGGTGGCTGCATCTCTATAGACCAGGGAGGGAAGATGGGTTTCGGTGTAGGAATATAGTTTCTACCTATATGTTGGCAATGAGCTATGATTTGGTTCTGATGAACTTGAAAATCTTCAAATGCTCTCTGTCTAGCATTTTCGTACTCCTGAGAAGCTATAAACCTTTGCATTTCTTGCATCTCATTCCCCCCTCCTACATTACCTTGCTGTTGGTTTCTCTCAACCTGTGGATGTCTACCATGGTATTGTACTGCGGCGTTATTTCGCTTCTTCAAAACTTTCGCACCATGGTATACATTTAAACCTATAGTATCGCGGGGTTCTGGTTCTTCTACTAATAATCCCCCCCGACTTATATCCACACCGAGATATTCACCAATCAAAGTAATAAAAATACCACCTCCTATTATGCTATGTGGTCTCATCCCCCTAACCATAGCTGATAAATAATAACCCACACAATATGGTATACTTACAGTGCTTTGTGGGTCTCGAATACACATATGGTAAAACAAATCCTGTTCATTTACCTTTTTCTTGTTCTTACCTCTTTGTGTAATCGAATTAGCTAAAAACCTATGAATCACTCTTAATTCGGCTCTATCTATATCCAAATAAGAGTAATTTCCCCCTTTGAAACGGTGATGGCTTGTCATTTGACTCCACACACTGTGTGTATCAAAATTTTCATCTATCTTTCTACCGTTTAGTATCAACCCTCTACAATCGGCAGATGCTAACTCCTCAGGCGTATATATACGTAAAGCCTGAGCCATGTCTAGTAAAGACATGTGGCGCATCGAACCGCCTAACAAAAATCTAATAAAAGAACGATCGGTTAAACTAGCTACCCGATCATTCAACTCTATACTACACAACAATTCTTCACACCATACTTTATATACAGGTCTACGCATGGTGAATAAACGTACCCAGTCATTAAAAGTAGAATTACCATACCTCTGTACAAGTAATTCCCTAATTGGCCCGACCAATTCTATAGCTTCTAAGGGTCCCCATTCTATGACCCTTGGTACCTCAACAACCTTAGAATGAAGAGTATGCAAACCCCTTTGATATTTTGGATAATCTATCCAAAGTCTGTCAAATCTCAGGTTCGGGTGCAACTCTTCCAAGTGCATATCAGAAAAGGTCATGACTGGATGAGGTATATCCTGCTTGTAGTAGTTATCCACCTCCTGTTGTTCCGCATTCTCAGCAGGAGCATTGCGGGCTTGGGATGAAGATTCACCCCTTTCAGTCTGCAAAACACATCAAACATAATTTTTGTGCATCCAAATATGCATTAGTGTCAGCAAAATCATCAATCAAAATAATTACAATGACATGATCAATTTATATCAAACTTAAGCTCATTTTCATATTTTCATCAAATCTACACTTTTTCAAAATAGCATATACGAAAATGTTTGCCAAGTTCATAAGCATTCAACTCAAATAACATGTCAAAATAATCATTACTAGCCATTAAACAAGTTTCAAATGGCATTATCTCTCAAAAAACAAGTTCATGAATTTTAGACTTGAAAAAGTCCACTTTAATTCTCAAAATCATGTTTAGGCTCAAAGTTTGTATCATTTAACTACCTAGACATGTTACACTACTTAATTTAGCAACAATTCATGACAAAAATTGGCCATAACCTGTTTATATCAAAAAGCCCAAATTTGCTCAAGAACACAAACCCTAGATTACTCAAAATTTGAAGTTTAAGGCTTCTAATCATGTTAAACAACATCAATCTAGGTTATACAAGCATAATACATAAACAATTTAAGCCTAATTACACTAAAAAGCATCAAAATCAAATTGGGAAAAAATGGCTCAAGAACACCAAATTTCGGATTAAATGGTGTTTAGGTGTAGAAATTTACCGTTTTTCTTGAGTAATTCCTAGATAGCATCCTTCTCAACATGATTTTAGTAAAAGATTTGGTGATTAACGGTTAAAAATTGTGATTTTGGGGGTGTTTTTAGGTGTTTTTTCGGAGTATTTCGCAGTGTTTTCTGTTTTGGGGGTGTGGACTGATCAGTTTGTGCGTTTATATTTTTTTCTGTATTTTTGTCCTCCCGCGACTCACGGTGTTTGGACCCTTCAAACGCCGCGAGTCGCGGAGTTTACTATATATATATTTTTTTTATAATCATTAACTTATAAAACAATTAAGTACTTAATTTTAAAATTTTGTTTCCCTTGTTATTTAGGACGAGGTCGTTTCGGATCGATGTCCTAGTCCGTCCCTCGACAAAATTTTAAAATTTGTCTTTTTGTAGCGTTTGTTTTAAAAGCTAAGATTTTTGGTTTTTTTTTTATGTTTTTGGCATACTTTAATTCAATAAGATTAAAAATAATGATAATAAAAGTTCTCGTCCCTCCCTCGGGTAAAGCAATTTCGGTTCAAAGACCTAGTCTTCAACTTACGACGAATTTTAAAAATCATATTTTTAACTTAATGAGATAAAGTAAATTTTTGTTTTTAAATTCACACAATTTAAATATAAAATTCAAAATTAATATTAAAAATTCACACCAAACTTAAAACTTAAAATGCATAAAATTAAAAATTCATATTTTAAAAATTAAAAATTCATATTATAAATTCACACCAAACTTATATTAATTTTTCAAATATTTACAATTTTAAATATATTATTTTTACAAAGTTTACAATATTAATTTAAGATTTATATATTAATTTTAAAAACATGGTAAAAATAAAATTAAAAATCTTTTTGGCTTTTTATCCCACTTTAATCAATCAAATATTATCAAAAATATGCGCCCCTCTTTTCGGTAAAGTAATTTCGGTTCCAAGACCTAATTTAACTCATGACGAATTTTTGAAATATTTTGAGTTGATTGATTAAAGATATTTATACCTTAAGAATAAACGTTAAATTTCGCAGTGATGTAATAAATTTTTGAATGATATCAATAATTTCGGTCGCCAAACCTAATTTTATTCAATACCAATTTAATACTTTTTAGCGAACAAATTAGCGTTTATTATCAAAAGGTTAAAAATAAAAAAAAAATAAAAAAACTGTACAGACATACCTGTGAAATAGATTTCTTAGTTATATGATCTATCCCATTCATAAGATAGTCGGTTTAATTGATTTTCCATAGCTACATAGGCGTAACCTCGAGCATTCAGTGTCTTTTCTTCTAAACATATGAACGGTCCGTCTCTGCATAAAGTAACAAATTCGGTATTTGAATAGGTTTGATTATTTGAACATTTACCTCCATGTGACCATTTTCCGCATTTGTGACATCTTTCTAGGTGTCGTGCTCTTCTTTTCGCTGCGGATTTTGATTTTCCTTTACCAAATTGTAACTTATTATCTTCGCATCTGGATTCTTTTCTAACTCCGTCCATTCTTTCTCTGATTACTGATACTAGTTCACTCGGTAGTATGTCATTATTACGTTTAATGATCAAAGCGTGTAGCATTAGACCATGGTTTAGTTCACAGGCAGTCTTCATTTTGTAAAAACCTAAAAAAAATAAAAATTCAGAATGGGAGGAGAAGACTAGTTCTTTAGGGTCTGCTAGGGAAAGACCATTCGGGTTCTATTTTCGAGAACTACACGAAAACAGATAATCTAACTCTAACAGAAATACATATTATCCTTTAAAGACTTGATTCTCCCCACACTTAGCTAGCTGTGGTGTCGAAATTGTGATTAACTTCTTTGTCAACTTCCATCGGACCATGTATGTAATGTTTAACTCTGTGACCATTAACTTTAAATTCAATCCCTTTTGAATTTATTAATTCTATCGTTCCATATGGAAAAACTCTTTTGACTATGAATGGTCCAGACCATCTTGATTTCAATTTTCCAGGAAATAGCTTGAATTGTGAATTGAAAAGAAGAACTCTGTCTCCTTCTTTAAATTCTTTTGAACTTCTGATTCTTTTATCATGCCATTTCTTCGTTCTTTCTTTATAGATTAACGAATTATCGTATGCTTCATGTCTTAATTCTTCTAATTCATTTAGTTGACTTAATCGTAAACGTCCGGCTTCATGTAAATCAAGATTACATGTCTTCAAAGCCCAAAATGCTTTGTGTTCAATTTCTACTGGAAGATGACATGCTTTTCCATAAACAAGTCTAAAAGGTGTAGTTCCAATTGGAGTTTTGTAGGCTGTTCTAAAAGCCCAGAGTGCATCCTCCAATTTAATGGACCATTCCTTTGGATTTGATCCTACGATTTTCTCTAGAATACGTTTTAAAGCTCGGTTGGTATTTTCAACTTGTCCACTTGTTTGTGGATGATATGCGGTGGAGATTTTATGAGTTACTCCATATCTTTTAAGAACTTTCTCAAGTTGATTATTACAGAAATGAGTACCCCGATCACTTATTAAAGCTTTCGGTGTTCCAAACCTTGCAAAAAGACGTTTTAAAAAGTTGACTACAACTCGTGCATCGTTAGTTGGGAGAGCTTGTGCTTCCGCCCATTTAGATACATAATCAATGGCTACGAGTATATATAGATTATTATGAGATTTTGAAAATGGACCCATAAAGTCAATACCCCAAATGTCAAATACTTCACATACTTGGATGACATTTTGTGGCATTTCATAACATTGACTTATTTTTCCGGCCCTTTGACATGCATCACAGGATTTGCAAAGAAGGTGTGCGTCTTTGTAAATTGTAGGCCAATAGAATCCAGCATCATAAACTTTTCTTGCTGTTAGTTGAGGCCCATAATGCCCTCCTGTTGGTCCTGTGTGACAATGGTTTAATATTTTACTAGCTTCATCTCCAAATACACATCGCGTATTATTCCATCGGGACAATTTTTAAACAGATGTGGATCTTCCCAGAAATAGTGTTTTATATCACTGAAGAATTTCTTTCGTCTTTGGTACGATAATCCTTTTTCAAGGAATCCACATAATAAATAGTTTGCATAGTCTGCAAACCATGGAATTTCTTTATAATCTATCTTCAATAGATATTCATCAGGAAAGTTGTCTTGTATGGCCGATTCATTTAGAACTTCTAATTCGGGATTTTCAAGACGAGAAAGATGATCAGCGGCGAGATTTTCTGCTCCTCTTTTATCTCGGATTTCAATATCAAATTCTTGTAAGAGTAAGATCCAACGGATTAATCTTGGTTTAGCATCTTGTTTCGAAAATAGGTATCTAAGAGCAGAATGGTCGGTATAGACCACCGTTTTTGCTAGAACGAGATATGATCGAAATTTGTCAAAAGCAAAGACAATAGCAAGGAGTTCTTTTTCAGTAGTTGTATAGTTCATTTGTGCTCCTTGTAACGTCTTACTAGCATAATATATAGGTTGAAATCGTTTTTCAATCCTTTGTCCTAAAACGGCTCCCATTGCAAAATCACTTGCATCGCACATTAGTTCAAATGGTAGATTCCAATTTGGTGTTATCATGATCGGCGCATTAGTTAGTTTCTCTTTAAGAATATTAAAAGATTTGATACACTCATCTGAAAAGATGAATGGAGCATCCTTTTCTAGGAGTTTATTCATAGGAGTGGCAATTTTAGAAAAATCTTTTAAGAAACGTCGGTAAAAACCGGCATGCCCTAGAAAACTCCTAACTCCTCTAACATTGGTGGGATGTGGAAGTTTAGCAATTATATCTACTTTAGCTCTATCCACTTCAATTCTTTCTTTTGAAATTTTATGTCCAAGAACGATGCCTTCTTTAACCATGAAATGGCATTTCTCCCAATTAAGTACTAGATTTGATTGTTCGCATCTAAGAAGCATTCGTTCCAGATTAACTAGACATGATTCAAATGTATCACCGAAGACTGAAAAGTCATCCATGAAAGCTTCCATGCATTCTTCTATCATGTCGTGAAAAATCGCCATCATACACCTTTGAAAGGTTGCAGGGGCGTTGCAAAGTCCAAATGGCATGCGTTTGTAAGCAAAAGTACCATAAGGGCACGTGAATGTGGTTTTCTCTTGATCTTCGGGTGCTATTGGAATTTGAAAATATCCGGAAAATCCATCTAGAAAATAATAGTAACTGTTTCCGGCTAATCTTTCCAACATTTGATCTATGAAAGGTAAGGGAAAGTGATCTTTTCTGGTGGCGTCATTTAATTTTCTATAATCAATACACACACGCCATCCTGTTACAGTCCTAGTAGGAATAAGCTCATTTTTCTCATTTGTAATGACAGTCATGCCACCCTTCTTAGGTACGCATTGAACTGGGCTTACCCATGGACTATCAGAGATTGGATAAATTAAACCTGCATCTAGCAGTTTAATAATCTCTTTCTTAACTACATCTTGCATATTAGGATTTAGTCTTCGTTGGCAATGCACATACGTTTTATGACCTTCTTTGTGACGCCCCGTACTAAATCATCACGTACGGACCATCATCAACAGGATCATTACAAGGTTAAGTACTATATGCGTTTTCAAAACAGAGTTTGCATTCATTAATAAAAGTGACGTCATAACAAACGTCGAATGTTTTACAATCCAAAAGTAAGCTTCACTAAGTAGAAGCATTAAATAAGTGTACGTGACCACAAAGGTCGTTACATAACATAGTTCCAAAAGTATATAAGTTTGAATGCAAGATAAGTAGTCATGCGATAACAACTCTAAGCAGCGGGTTCTACAGCACGACTAGTATGATAGCGGAAGCGACTTCAAGCACCTGAGAAATACACGCTTAAAAAGGTCAACACAAAGGTTGGTGAGCTATAGTTTAAGTATAACAGTAATGTAAGTAGGCCACGAGATTTCGGTGCTACAACGAGCGTTTCAAAAGTATGTAAAAGTATATGCTTAACCGCGGGCACCCGGTAACTAACTTAACGTTTATGTACCCACTGAAAGTGCACTTGGCAAGTGCGTATAACCTTGAAGTATTAAACACTCGTTAAATGCTAGCGCAACTAGCCCGAGTGGGGATGTCACACCCTATGGATCCATATCTAAGATTCGCGTTCACGGTTCAAAAACCAATGACTAAACGTTACCGAGCTAAAGGGAATGTTTCTGCCGTTATATAACCCACACATATATAAAGTTTAAGTACTCGTGCCTATTATGTAAAACATAAAATGCGCATGTATTCTCAGTTCCCAAAATAAGTTAAAGTAAAAAGGGAAAGCTATAACTCACAATGATAAGTAGCGGTAAAATAGTAGTAATGTAGAGTCGGGAAAGTGTGCAAGTAATCGGTCCAAAAGTCCTCAACCTAAGTCAAATAGTACTAAGTCAGTAGCTTGTCTTAAAAGGTTTATAAGTATGTAAATAAGGTCATAAGGGTCATCATCAAACATCATCAAACGAAAGGTATAAGTATGTTTTGTTCATAAAGGAAGTTTTAAAACGAAGGCTGACTTCGGACAGTCACCACGGTCTCTATACCTACTGAAATAAGGTGAGACCAGTGGCCATGGCTCCGTATATGAGTCCCTTAAGTGTGGTAAAAATCTCAGAAGCAAACTCGTCTTAGTTTGACCGTGGCGACGGTTTAAGTGCGAGTAGGTCAGAATTTTCTGCACAACGTTAGAGGACCTAGTGACGATCGGAGGGCCATAAATCCTAAACCGTAACTCGTATTAAGACGAGTCCTAAACGAAAAATTATCTACTCGAACAGAGCTAACTGAATATCACAGTTAAAGTAGTCCAGGTGTTTAGGTCTGACTCAGAAAACAGTAAACAGAAAACAGAAACAGAAAACTAGAAAAGTAAATGGACTTAGTGACGCTCGGAGGGCCATAGACTCTAAACCGTAACTCGTATGAAGACGAGTCTTATATGAAAAGTTATCTACTCGAAAAGTTCTATCCAAAAATCAAGGTTAGATCAGCCCAGACCTACTGGTCTGTTACGGGTTCAGCTGATCAGAAAGTTTGGACAGAACAGTAAGTTTAAGGGAGTTCCGGTGGTTTTGGTGCTTGATGTTCATCATGGTTCTCATCCTTGATGCATATGGCTTCAAGTGTACAACTCATGGATGTGTTTACATCATTTTAACCAAGTCTTGACCATCATAACCCAAGTGAAAGTCTAAGTAAAGTCATTAAGTTAAATCATAATTACCATCCCTTGAATCTTTACTTTAGTGAAACCATAGGTTACAAAACTTTGATTATCAACTAGTAAAGTGTAATTTGAGTGCAAGAATGAAAGTGATAAACTAAATAAACAAGTAACAAGTTCATGAGTTTCATACTTTTAAAGATTCAAGCCTAGGTCTTGATCTTTAGAAAGTAAACTTCAAGTTTACTAACATGAATGCATGTATGATTTTTACAACCACGAACTTACAATCTTTTATAACAATAGAGGTAGAACATAAACTAGAGAGTTTTGTTCTTGCATGTTCTTGTTAGCACAAGATAAATGAAGAATCAAACTAGAAAGTTTGCTCCTTAGTAATTAGTATGTAACAACAAGAAACTAGTAATTAAAACAACTACAAGTAAGTAAGCTATAACAAGATTAAGTAACAATTTAACAACAAAAGAAATGATGATGAAGATGATTGTTGGGGGCTGTTTTAGATGAAGAAAAAGAAGAGTAAATAAGCCTTGTTACTTACCAAGTAGAGAGAAAAATGAGATCAATTGAAAGTGTGCAAGTATGTGTAAGTATAAGTGAGATAATACTAGAGAATATGTAGTCAAAATTTAAAAACAATCCCACCCTCCAAGACCCCCATGGTGGACGGTTTTTAGGCCATCCATGGAGTGGTCAACATGCATTATTCTTGCATTGAAGTGTGGTGTTTGTGTGGAATGGGAAAAGCTAAGAGCATGAGGGAATATTGCTAGCATGCTTGTAAGAAATTGTCTTCCACTTAATTTATTTATTTCATGTTTATTATTAATTAGCCATTAGCATAATATGGGCTCCTAGTAGTCCATTAAGGGAGGTAGAGTGGGCCTATAAGTCCATAACCATGAGTCCATAACATTTAACAAGCCCAAGTTCAAGTAATTTACAAATTATTCCAACTAAAGCCCAAGTAACTAACTAATCACCATAGTTAATTAAAATGATTAATAAAATTAATCATGAATGTAAATAATACTTGAAATTATTATTCGTGTAAGTTCCGGGTGTCACAAAGACGTTTCGGGCATTAAAGAATCAAGTACGGTTAATCATGGCAACAAGTAAATGTAATAACATACATTCGTTTAATCACACGTATTAATAATAATAATTATTAATAAAATAAAGTTGGAAAAACCAGGGTCGTTACATTACCCACCTGTTAAAGAAAATTTCGTCCCGAAATTTTAAGCTGAATCTGAAGGTGATGGAGGAGGTGGAAAAAGGTGAGGATACTTCTGTCTCATTTGATCCTCTCGTTCCCAAGTAAACTCAGGTCCTCGTTTGGCATTCCATCGAACTCGGACGATCGGAATCCTATTGTGTTTCAACTCCTTAACTTCACGTTCCATAATTTCAACAGGCTCTTCCACAAAGTGAAGTTTGTCGTCAATAGTAAGTTCCTCCAATGGTATGATCAGTTCAGGTGGAGCAAGACACTTCTTCAAGTTTGATACGTGGAAGGTAGGATGAACTGAGCTCAATTGTGCTGGAAGATCAAGGCGATAAGCAACGGGTCCAACGCGCTCCAAAATTTCAAATGGACCAATGTACCGTGGGTTTAACTTTCCGCGCTTTCCAAAACGAATCACACCCTTCCAAGGTGCAACCTTCAACATAACGCGGTCACCAACGTTGAATTCAAAGTCTTTACGTTTACTATCAGCATAACTCTTTTAGCGATCACGAGCTACCTTGAGTCTGTTTTGAATTTGGGCAATCTTCTCTGATGTTTCGTGGACTATCTCGGGCCCGGTGAGTTGCACTTCACCTAGCTCGGCCCAACAAAGAGGAGAACGGCATTTGCGGCCATACAATGCTTCAAAAGGTGCAGCTTTAATGCTCGAGTGGTAACTGTTGTTGTAAGAGAATTCGGCGAGTGGCAAATGTCTTTCCCAGGCCTTTCCAAAATCAATAACACATGCACGTAACATGTCCTCCAAGGTTTGAATTATTCGTTCACTTTGCCCGTCAGTCTGAGGGTGATATGCAGTGCTCATGTCGAGGCGAGTTCCCATGACTTCTTGCAAAAAACGCCAAAATCTAGAAGCAAATCGAGGATCGCGATCGGAGATGATCGATAAGGGTATACCGTGTCGTGATACAACCTCTTTAATATAAAGTTGAGCAAGTCTCTCCATTGTATCGGTTTCTTTCATTGCTAAGAAATGTGCAGTCTTGGTAAGACGGTCAACAATAACCCAAATGGTATCGTATCCGCCCACTGTCTTTGGCAGTTTGGTGATAAAGTCCATAGTTATCATCTCCCACTTCCATTGTGGGATTTCCGGCTGTTGGAGTAACCCAGAAGGTTTTTGATGCTCGGCTTTAACCTTTGAGCAAGTCAAACACTTACTAACATAAGCTGCAACGTCTTTCTTGAGATTCGGCCACCAATATTGTTCTTTAATATCATGGTACATCTTGCCCGCTCCGGGATGAATCGAATATCTTGACTTGTGAGCTTCATCCAATATGAGGCTCCGTAAGTCTCCATAGCGTGGTACCCAAATTCTTCCGGCATAACATCGGAGTCCGGATTCTCTAACCTCGAATTTAGAGACGAGAATGTTCAAATATTCATATCGTAAGTGCTTCTCTATGAGAGCCTGTTCTTGGGCTGCTCGGATTTGGTTCTGGAGGTTGGAATGAATCGTGATGTTCAATGCTCGAACGCGAAGAGGTGCCGACCTCTCCTTTCGGCTTAAGGCGTCAGCAACAACGTTGGCCTTACCCGGATGATAGCGAAGTTCACACTTGTAATCATTTAGCGTCTCAATCCACCTTCGTTGTCTCATATTCAAATGTTTCTGATCGAATATATGCTGGAGACTCTTGTGATCGGTGAAGATAGTGCATTTAGTTTCATAAAGGTAGTGCCTCCACAATTTGAGCGCGAAGACAACGGCTCCAAGTTCAAGATCGTGTGTAGTATAGTTTCGTTCGTGGATCTTAAGTTGATGAGAAGCATAGGCGATGACCTTCGTGCGTTGCATAAGCACACAACCATAACCAGTTTTCGAGGCGTCGTAGTAAATAACAAAATCGTCATTACCCTCAGGAAGTGATAGGATAGGCGCGGTGGTTAACTTTCGTTTCAAGAATTGAAACGCTTTCTCTTGCTCGTCTCCCCAAACGAATTTCTTTCCTTTGTGAGTGAGTGCGGTTAGCGGACGTGAAATCAGAGAGAAACCTTCGATAAACCTTCGGTAATAACCGGCAAGACCCAAAAATTGGCGGATGTGAGTCGGAGTAGTGGGGGTCTCCCACTTGCTGATAGCTTCGATCTTGGCGGGATCAACTTTGATGCCCTGGTCACTCACAACATGACCCAAAAACTGAACTTCCTTCAACCAGAATTCACACTTGGAAAACTTTGCGTAAAGTTGCTCACGTCTCAAAAGTTCAAGTACTAATCGGAGATGATGCTCGTGTTCTTCTTCGCTCTTAGAGTAGATGAGGATATCATCTATGAAGACTATAACAAATTTGTCCAAGTACGGCTTGCAAACACGATTCATAAGGTCCATAAATACAGCAGGTGCATTGGTCAGACCGAATGGCATTACAAGAAACTCATAATGTCCGTAGCGGGTTCTAAATGCAGTTTTCAGCACGTCACTTTCCTTCACCCTCAACTGGTGATAGCCGGATCGTAAATCGATCTTTGAGTAAACACACGATCCTTGCAGTTGGTCAAAAAGATCGTCAATTTGTGGGAGAGGATATCGATTCTTGATTGTTAATTTGTTGAGCTCACGGTAGTCGATACACATTCGGAAAGATCCATCCTTCTTCTTTACAAACAACACAGGCGCGCCCCACAGCGAAGAACTCGGTTGAATAAACCCTCGATCAAGTAACTCTTGTAGCTGGCTTTGCAATTCTTGCATCTCGGAAGGTGCAAGTCTATAGGGTGCGCGAGCTACAGGTGCAGCTCCTGGCACTAAGTCGATTTGAAATTCTACTGCCCTCGGTGGCGGTAATCCAGGCAATTCTTCGGGAAAGACATCGGAGAACTCGTTCACAATACGCACATCTTCCACTTTCTTCTCCTCGGTTCCTACGGTTTTCACATGAGCTAGGACAGCAAGGCGTCCTTTCTTCATTATTTTCTGTGCTTTAATGCAACTGATGAGGTTCAATTGAGAGCTACATCTCTCTCCATAAATGATCAATGGCTCGCCATCTCCTTGCGGTATACGAAGAGCTTTGTCTCCAGAAATAATCTCGGCTCTTATCTTAGTCAACCAATCCATGCCAACAATAACATCAAAACTTCCCAACTTAATGGGTATCAAGTCTATCTCAAAGTCTACACCGGCTATGTTGATAATAGCCCCTCGGCCAATTTGGTCCACTTTTTCAAGTTTTCCGTTGGCTACCTCGACAAGCATACTTTCCTTTAAAGGAACTAACGACCAATCTAACTTATCACAAAAATGTCTACACACATAGCTCCTATCGGCACCAGTATCAAATAGGACAGAAGCTAAAAGATTGTTGATTTTGAATATACCTGTCACCAAGTCGGGGTTGTCGCGGGCGTCCCTTGCATTAACATTGAAGGCTCTAGCACGTGGTGGTCCGCCATCCTTACGCTTGTTTGGGCACTCGTTCCTGAAATGGCCCGTCTTTCCACACTCATAACATTTCCTAGGCCCATTGTTGTTGTGGTTTGGCTTCACGTTCAAAGTAGTAACCTTACAATCTTTACCAACATGCCCAGTCCGTTGGCATTTCTCACAGACAACATTGCAATACCCGGTGTGGTGCTTATAACACCTCTTGCATTGTGGTAAAGTTCCTTTGTAGTTCGGGTTGGAGCTGTTGTTGTTGTTGGGGTTGGTGTTGTTGTTGTTTTGCCTGAAACCTTCATGTCGCTTTGCCGGGTTTTGATCATAGTTTCTACCTCGGTTGTTGTTGTTGTGGTTGTTGTCCCATTTCCTCTTCTCGCCACTACCAGTTTCAAACTTAGCCTTCTCCAGCTCGTCAAGGATGATTTGATTCAAGAGAGTATGCACCATGCGCATTGCTTCGGGGACACTTGGTGGCTTGGATGAGGTAACATTGCCCTTGATGGACTTAGGAAGTCCCGAGAAGTATTTTTCCAAGCGCTTAAATTCGGGGGTGACCATGGTCGGGCACATAAGAGCCAACTCCAAAAACCTACGATTGTAACTGTTAAGGTCGTTCCCTACGGTCTTCAATTGCATAAATTCAATTTCCATCTTTTGGATTTCGGTCCTCGGACAGTATTCCTCGATCATAGCAGATTTAAATTCTTCCCAAGGCGTAGCATTGATAATGCTAAAAACGAACATATATTTCATAGCATTATTCCTCAAGAAAGACAAGCTTTTAGTTGCAATTGTTCTATTTACAAGTGATATTCGTTTAAATAATAAAAGGTGAAGACAAAAGACAGATTCGACGAATTGAAGACGCAAACGACCAAAAAGCTCAAAAGAACAAAAGACAATCAAAGAGGTTCCAATTATTGATAAGAAACGTCTCGAAATTACAAGAGTACAAGATTCAAAACGCAAAATACAAAATATAAAATTGTACGCAAGGACGTTCGAAAATCCGGAACCGGGACCAGAGTCAACTCTTAACGCTCGACGCAACGGACTAAAAATTACAAGTTAACTATGTATATAAATATAATATAATATATAATTAATTATATTAATTATATATATATATTATATATATAATAAAAACCGTCGGCAGAGAAAGACTCCAAGATGTGAGCTGGAATTTCAAACTCCGCGACTCGCGGAGTTTGAAGGCAAAATTCACCGCGAGTCGCGGAGCCCCAAAAATCAAAAATCCCTATAAAGCAAACCGAATTCTGATCAAAATGAGATATTCTATTTCTCTCTTCTCTCATATATACGTAAAATATATATATATAATTTATATTTTAATTTTAATTTTAATTTTAATTCTAATAATAAGGGTATGTTAGCGAATGTTGTAAGGGTGTAAGTCGAAATTCTGTCCGTGTAACGCTACGCTATTTTTAATCATTGTAAGTTATGTTCAACCTTTTTACATTAATGTCTCGTAGCTAAGTTATTATTATGCTTATTTAAAACGAAGTAATCATGATGTTAGGCTAATTACTAAAATTGGGTAATTGGGCTTTGTACCATAATTGGGGTTTGGACAAAAGAACGACACTTGTGGAAATTAGACTATGGACTATTAATGGGCTTTATATTTGTTTAATTAAATGAAAGTTTGTTAATGTTAATATAAAGATTTACAATTGGGCGTCCCTATAAATTACCATATACACTCGATCGGACACGATGGGCGGGGTATTTATATGTACGAATAATCGTTCATTTAACCGGACACGGGAATGGATTAATAGCCACTAGAATAATTAAAACAGGGGTGAAATTACATTCAAGGGTAATTGGTGTAATTGTTAACAAAGTAGTAAAACCTTGGTTTACACGCAGTCGATAACCTGGTGTATTCATTAAACAAAGAATTAAAACCTTGTTACAATTCGAATCCCCAATTAGTTGGAATATTTAACTTCGGGTATAATAATAATTTGACGAGGACACTCGCACTTTATATTTATGACTGATGGACTGTTATGGACAAAAACCAGACGGACATATTAAATAATCCAGGACAAAGGACAATTAACCCATGGGCATAAAACTAAAATCAACACGTCAAACATCATGATTACGGAAGTTTAAATAAGCATAATTCTTTTATTTCATATTTAATTTCCTTCATTTTATATTTAATTGCACTTCTAATTATCGCATTTTTATTTATTGTTATTTAATCGCACTTTTATTATTCGCAATTTCATTATCGTTATTTACTTTACGCTTTAAATTAAGTCTTTTATTTATTTAATATTTTACATTAGGTTTTAACTGCGACTAAAGTCTTAAAATCGACAAACCGGTCATTAAACGGTAAAAACCCCCCTTTATAATAATAATATTACTTATATATATGTTTGTATTTTTATAAAAGTAAACTAATATAGCGTTGAGCTTTGTTTAAAGATTTCCCTGTGGAACGAACCGGACTTACTAAAAACTACACTACTGTACGATTAGGTACACTGCCTATAAGTGTTGTAGCAAGGTTTAAGTATATCCATTCTATAAATAAATAAATATCTTGTGTAAAATTGTATCGTATTTAATAGTATTTTCTGCTAAAATTAATAACTATTTTATATACACCTCGCATAACATCAAGTATTTTTGGCGCCGCTGCCGGGGAACTTATCTTAAAAGCCGGAAGCGCAACGCTAATATAAAAAAAAAAAAGATTTTTAGTTTACTTTTATAAAAATTCGTTTTTGTAAAAATACGTTTTAATTTTTCGAAAATATAAAAAGAAAAACAAAAATATAATTATTTTTAAGATTTTGTTAAATATTTAAGTTTTATAAGTTTCTTTATTTTTATTTTAGTTTATAAAAATATAAGTTTTATTTTAATATCTTTTATTTATTTAAAATCAGAAAACAGAAAATAAAAAAAATAAAGAAAAAACGCGTCGAATTTAAAGCTGTCAGCTGAAATTTGAAACCCCGCGAGTCGCGGGGTTTGAAGCATTATATACCGCAAGTCGCGGAGCTTCTCTGACAGGCGACAAAAAAACCCTAATCCTGCATTAATTACGATTATTAATTATTTATTATTATTATTTAACCCTAATTATTATTATTATTATTATTATTAGTTTTATTTTTACTTTTACTTTTTATTTAATTTGTATTTTTAGTTTAATTAATTTATTTAAATTGTAAAATTAGTAGTTTTATTAAATAAATAATATAAAAATAATATTTTTATAAAAATTGTAATTTTTACAACTTTTTGTATATTTTTATATTTTGTCCCTTTTTAATCATTGTAGCGTAATATTTGTATTTTTAGCTCATATTTAATTTTAAACTTAGTTTTTGCTATAGTTATTTTTACTCCTAGATTTTTAGGCTTTGCCGTAGAATTCCTTAAGTGCTTTTTCTTTAGACTAAGATTTAGGTACTTTAGAATTTTGCGACGCCTTTTTAAGTTTTAGTTTCTTTTTAAGTTATTTCCATTTGGGATTTAGTTTTTCCTGTAAGCTTTAATATTTTTAGACACCTTTTACTATGTATCAATTATCATTTCAATTAGTAATTTCAATTTGCGATTATAATTTTAAGTTAGTTGTAGTAATAAGGTTAGGTTAGTCAAGTATTTTTAAGTTTTTATAAGTTTCTTTTATTTTTCCGTCACCTTTTATTTTTCAACCATTTTTTCTTTTTCGACCTTTTTCGACGAACTCTTTTTCTTTCTTATTTCTCGCTATTCTAGTTTTAGGACATAGATTTTTATTCTACTTCTTATCTAAATTTCTTAAAATTACGAAAATTTATTTTGAGTGGTTAAATTGATAGACATCAAAATTTTCTGGTTCGTAGTAATAGTTGGATTTGTACGTGGACCAGGTTATTGGAGCCAAACAGTACTCAATTATATTGAGACCAAACGAATCCTGCCCCTCTGCTGCATCTTTTGGCTATTCGAAACGTGGGCAAAATCAGAAAAGTCTATTGATTGGATAACTTATTATAATTTTTCTTTCCTTTTAAAAACTAATAGGATATTCAGTGAATGCACCGAACAAGACGTTCACCACCTTTTGTACGTTCACCACCTGTAACTAGATCAAGACATTTAGCAAATATTGTCGCCGTTGATTTTTCTTTAGAATCGTCATCTAGTCGAACAAGAACTCCAACTCAAATTTCCGATAATCCATCTTTTGAACCCGACTTCACAATTAAGAACCCGGAGCATATTCAAGGACAATTCCAAGATCTTGAACCACTAATTATTCCTCCTGAGCCACAAACCATTAAATCAGAATCCTCTAGTGATTCGTATTCAACAAATTCAATTATGGAAGTAACGGAACCTCTAAGTATGGAAGATCGAATGAGAGCCACACGCACGGGCCAAGGTCACGCCATTATTAAGCCAGAAGTTAATGCGCCAGATTATGAAATCAAAGGACAAATTCTACACATGGTAACTAACCAATGCCAATTCAGTGGTGCACCGAATGAAGATCCTAACGAACACCTTCGTACGTTTAAAAGAATTTGTACACTATTCAAAATCCGAGAAGTGGAAGATGAGCAGATCTATCTCATGTTGTTTCCTTGGACTTTAAAAGGAGAAGCCAAAGATTGGTTAGAATCGTTACCTGAAGGGGCGATTGACACATGGGATGTCTTAGTTGAAAATTTTCTTCAAAGATTCTTTCCGGCATCTAAAGCCGTGAGACTTCAAGGAGAAATTGTTACGTTCACACAAAAGCCAAATGAAACATTATATGAGGCGTGGACAAGATTCGGAAGGATGTTGAGAGGATGTCCTCAACACGGTTTAGACACTTATCAAATAGTACAAATATTCTACCAAGGTGTCAACGTTGCTACACGAAAAGACATCGACATAACAGCTGGTGGTTCCATTATGAAGAAAACCGCAACTGAAGCTTACAAAATTATTGATAACACAGCCTCCCACTCACATGAGTGGCACCAAGAAAAAGATATTTTTCGTTCATCTAAAGTGGCTAGAGCCGATTCTAGCCATGACTTTGATTCCGTTTCAGCAAAAATAGATGCTTTCGAAAGACGAATGGAAAAGATGAATAAAGATATTCACGCAATACGAATCAGTTGTGAGCTATGCGGTGGACCACACTTATTGAAAGATTGTCACATTGAACCAACATTGGAACAACGAGAGAATGTTTCCTATATGAACCAAAGGCCTGGAAATAATTATCAAAATAATTATCAACCGCCAAAGCTAAACTTCAATCGAAATCAAAACATTCTTTACAATCCAAAAGGACCCGAAAATAACTGGTATAACCAACAAGGTCCGAATAACCAACCAACTCAAAACAACACTTTCAATCAACAAAGACCTGGCTTATATAAACCACAACAACAAACCGAAGAGAAAAAGTCAAATATGGAAGACGTGGTATTCAAGCTAGTTGAATCTCAAACACAATTTATTGAAACTCAAACCCAAACGAACGAGAGATTTGATCAGTCATTAAGAACTCAACAAGCTTCCATTTTGAATCTAGAAAAACACGTAGGTACTCTTGCTAGCATGATGAGTGAGAGGGAACAAGGAAAGCTACCGAGTAATACTGAAGTAAATCCTCGGAATGAGAATGTTAATATGGTTTCAACGAATTCTGAAAAACCAGCACCAGAAGATGGGAAGGTTTTAGATGAGAGTAACAATGAAGAAGTTACACCACCACCACCCGAGTATGTAAAGCCAGTGGTGGCACCATACAAACCACCCATCCCGTTTCCAAGAAAAGGAGTTGAGTATGAGCAAGTGATAGGTAATAAAGATTGTGATACCTCTGGAAAGAAGAAGAAGAAAAAAAATAAGAAAGTGCAAGAAACAAAAGCCGTAAATATAAACCCGGTGAAGACAGTTTCACCAAAACCTCCACCTAGGGTAGGTGATCCGGGTGAATTTATTGTTCCTTGTCTACTTAGTGATTGTGTCATGTATGATGCACTAGCAGATTTAGGTGCAAGTGTAAGTGTTATGCCTCTTTCCTTATATAAGAGATTAGGAGTAGGTAAGTTAAGTCCAACGGATATGAGTGTTCGACTCTTTGATCAAACCATTAAGCACCCAGTTGGAATTGCTGACAACCTACCCGTTCAAGTAGGCAATTTAACCTTTCTAGTCGAATTTATTGTCATTGACATAGAAGAGGACCCAAACATTCCTCTAATTTTAGGTCGGCCATTCTTAGCGTCCACCAAGGCGTTATTTGATGTAGGAAATGGAAGAATGACACTTAAAAGTGGTGACAAATCGATCACCTTTATGATTCGAAAGTCTAAATCTCCACCAGCCAAAACCGTTGAACCAGTAAAAACAATTGGTAAGAACCATGTGTTTTTACCAACTCCAACGGTAATACTTAGCAATAATGAAACGCCTAAGTGTGGGGAAAATGAAGTAACACCTAATGATGACATGATAACAAAGAACCCCGTTGTTGATACGAAATTTAATGATCCCGTTATTAATAGTTCAATGAAGAAACTTATTAAACGGATTCGCGATGCTAGAACCAAGGGGAACTTTAAGTTATGTAACCGGTTAGTATCCAATCTATCACCTAAAGAAAAGGAGAAACTAGTTGAAATTGTGGAAATTACACAGGAATCCGACCAATGGCTTAAAGAAAAAGTCACGCATATGCAAGTTGATTATGGACCAAGAGAAATTAACGATGAAGTTAATCACAATTTTGACACCATGGCTACCTAAGTGTGGGGAGATTCAAATGTTCTAAAAAGAAAATGCTATCTAGAGTTAGTTGTTCTGTTCTCGTGTAGTTCCGAGAATGGAACCCGATTGGTCTTTCCCTAGCAGACCCTAAAGAACTAGTCTTCTCCCCCCATTCTAAATTTTTTTTTTTTTTTTTTTTAGGTTTTTACAAAATGAAGACTGCCTGTGAACTAAACCATGGTCTAATGCTACACGCTTTGATCACTAAACGTAATAATGACATACTACCGAGTGAAATAGTATCAGTAATCAGAGAAAGAATGGACGGAGTTAGAAAAGAATCCAGATACGAAGATAATAAGTTACAATTTGGTAAAGGAAAATCAAAATCCGCAGCGAAAAGAAGAGCACGACACCTAGAAAGATGTCACAAATGCGGAAAATGGTCACATGGAGGTAAATGTTCAAATAATCAAACCTATTCAAATACCGAATTTGTTACTTTATGCAGAGACGGACCGTTCATATGTTTAGAAGAAAAGATACTGAATGCTCGAGGTTACGCCTATGTAGCCATGGAAAACCAATTAAACCGACTATCTTATGAATGGGATAGATCATATAACTAAGAAATCTATTTCACAGGTATGTCTGTACAGTTTTTATTTTTATTTTTATTTTTATTTTTAACCTTTTGATAATAAACGCTAATTTGTTCGTTAAAAAGTATTAAATTGGTATTGAATAAAATTAGGTTTGGCGACCGAAATTATTGATATCATTCAAAAATTTATTACATCACTGCGAAATTTAACGTTTATTCTTAAGGTATAAATATCTTTAAACAATCAACCCAAAATATTTCAAAAATTCGTCATGAGTTAAATTAGGTCTTGGAACCGAAATTACTTTACCGAAAAGAGGGGCGCATATTTTTGATAATATTTGATTGATTAAAGTGGGATAAAAAGACAAAAAGATTTTTAATTTTATTTTTACCATGTTTTTAAAATTAATATTTAAATCTTAAATTAATATTGTAAACTTTGTAAAAACAATATTTTTAAAAATTATAAATATTTGAAAAATTAATTTAAGTTTGGTATGAATTTATAAATTTTTAAATTAAGTTTCGTGTGAATTTTTAATTTTTAAAATATAAATTTTTAATTTTATGCATTTTAAATTTTAAGTTTGGTGTGAATTTTTAATATTAATTTTGAATCTTATATTTAAGTTGTGTGAATTTAAAAACAAAAATTTACTTTATCTCATTAAGTTAAGAATATGATTTTTAAAATTCGTCGTAAGTTGAAGACTAGGTCTTTGAACCGAAATTGCTTTACCCGAGGGAGGGACGAGAAATTTTATTATCATTATTTTTAATCTTATTGAATTAAAGTATGCCAAAAACATTGAAAAAACCCAAAAATCTTAGCTTTTAAAACAATCGCTACAAAAAGACAAATTTTAAAATTTTGTCGAGAGACGGACTAGGACATCGATCCGAAACGACCTCGTCCTAAATAACAAGGGAAACAAAATTTTAAAATTAATTACTTAATTGTTTTAATAAGTTAATGATTATAAAAAAAAAAAAAAAAAAAAAAAAAAAGTTTGTAGTGCAAAACCTTCGCGAGTCGCGGAGAGGTCGGATTACAGAAAAAAAATAAAGAGCTGCAACAGCTCAGTTTCATACTCCTCAACTCAAACAACCTGCGAAAACTGCACCCGAAAAACCCGAGAAAAAACCCCAAAAATCCCAATTTTTAACCGTTAATCACCAAATCTTTTGCTAAAATCATGTTGAGAAGGATGCTATCTAAGAATTACTCAAGAAAAACGGTAAATTTCTACACCTAAACACCATTTAATCCGAAATTTGGTGTTCTTGAGCTATTTTTTCCCCAATTTGATTTTGATGCTTTTTAGTGTAATTAAGCTTAAATTGTTTATGTATTATGCTTGTATAACCTAGATTGATGCTGTTTAACATGATTAGAAGCCTTAAACTTCAAATTTTGAGTAATCTAGGGTTTGTGTTCTTGAGCAAATTTGGGGCTTTTTGATATAAACAGGTTATGGCCGATTTTTGTCATGAATTGTTGCTAAATTGAGTAGTGTAACATGTCTAGGTAGTTAAATGATCCAAACTTTGAGCCTAAACATGATTTTGAGAATTAAAGTGGACTTTTTCAAGTCTAAAATTCATGAACTTGATTTTTGAAAGATAATGCCATTTGAGACTTGTTTAATTGCTAGTAATGATTATTTTGACATGTTATTTGAGTTGAATGCTTATGAACTTGGCGAAAATTTTCGAATATGCTTATTTGAAAAAGTGTAGATTTGATAAAAATGTGAAAATAAGCTTAAGTTTGATATAAATTGATAATGTCATTGTAATTATTTTGATTGATGATTTTGCTGACACTAATGCATATTTGGATGCACACAAATTGTGTTTGATGTGTTTTGCAGAATGAAAGGGGTGAATCTTCATCCCAAGCCCGCAATGCTCCTGCTGAGAATTTGGAACAACAGGAGGTGGATAACTACTACAAGCAGGATGTACCTCATCCAGTCATGACCTTTTTCGATATGCACTTGGAAGAGTTGCACCCGAACCTGAGATTTGATAGACTTTTGGATAGATTATCCAAAATATCAACGGGGTTTGCATACTCTTCATTCTAAGGTTGTTGAGGTACCGACGGTCATAGAATGGGGACCCTTAGAAGCTGTAGAATTGGCCGGGCCAATTAGGGAATTACTTGTACAGAGGTATGGTAATTCTTCTTTTAATGACTGGATATGTTTATTCACCATACGTAGACCTGTATATAAAGTATGGTGTGAAGAATTGTTATGTAGTATAGAGTTGAATGATCGGGTAGCTAGTTTAACCGATCGTTCTTTTATTAGATTTTTGTTAGGCGGTTCGATGCGCCACATGTCTTTACTGGACATGGCTCAGGCTTTACGTATATATACGCCTGAGGAGTTAGCGTCTGCCGATTGTAGAGGATTGATACTAAACGGTAGAAAGATAGATGAAAATTTTGATACACACGGTGTGTGGAGTCAAATGACAAGCCATCACCGTTTCAAAGGGGGAAATTACTCTTATTTGGATATAGATAGAGCCGAATTAAGAGTGATACATAGGTTTTTAGCTAATTCGATTACACAAAGGGGTAAAAACAAGGAAAAAGTAAATGAACAGGATTTGTTTTACCATATGTGTATTCGAGACCCACAAAGCGCTGTAAGTATACCATATTGTGTGGGTTTTTATTTATCAGCTATGGTTCGGGGGATGCGACCACATAGCATAATAGGAGGTGGTATTTTTATTACTTTGATTGGTGAATATCTCGGTGTGGATATAAGTCGGGGGGGATTATTACTAGAAGAGCCGGAACCCCGCGATACTATAGGTTTAAATGTATACCATGGTGCAAAAGTTTTGAAGAGGCGAAATAACGCCGCAGTACGATACCATGGTAGACATCCACAGGTGGAGAGAAACCAGCAGCAAGGTAATGTAGGAGGGGGGAATGAGATGCAAGAAATGCATAGGTTTATAGCTTCTCAGGAATACGAAAATGCTAGACAGAGAGCATTTGAAGATTGGCAAGTTCATCAGAACCAGATCATAGCTCATTGCCAACATATAGGTAGAAACTATATTCCTACACCAAAACCCATCTTCCCTCCTTGGTCTATAGAGATGCAGCCACCGTATCCTACGTATGACCCTGCCGAAGCATTCTATAGCACTTATGGTTATGCCTGGAACCCCTATTGGTACCAATATCATCCTTAGTTTACTTATTATTTTTTTTTTTTGTAATTTGTAATTATTGATACGTTTAATACTTTTGTTAATATTGTAATCATTTTTATAATTATCTAACTTTTATTCTTAGATTTTAATAATTTTTGAATGTGGGGTAATATACCAAACTTCAAAAATATGTATATATGTTTGCAGTTTATCTTATGTACACAACAGGGTAAAACAACGCATTTTCAAAGACTGGCATTAAGTTCAGCAAAAGCAACTAATTTTGACGACAAGATGCAAAATATATGTGAAATAACAACAAGACGGAATGAACAAATGATGTGCACCATTTATCATTCAGCAAACAAACGCCAATATATTTGGAAACTTTGGTAAAATTTAATCATTTTCACACTAATCACCCTCAATAATTTAAATTGTTACTGATTTCTTGCAAATGAGGGCATTGCAAGATCTTAAGTGTGGGAAGGGGTTAAATTCTTTCGGATTTTAAAATTTTTATCTTAAACACTTGGTTACCATTAAAAAAACTAGTAAAGCAGTAGTTGTATTAGAATCTAGTGCTCTCTGATAATAAAGAACAGCCCTAGTCTTATATACTAACTACCCAATTCTAGTAAAATTTAAAAAAAAAAAAAATTTCAATTAAATGAACTCAAAATCATGTTATACATATTTATGAACGATAAAACTAGGTTTTAACACCGAAATTATTGTTACCTCGGAAAGGACATAAATTGAGAAACAAACTAAAATGTTAAAATTCATTTAAAATGGAATAGAGGACGATAAAAAGGAAAATAAAAGCCAAGTGTGGGAAAATTTACCAAGTTATCTTAAACATATGTCACATATATCTGTAACAAATAACTGAAAATACTTTTGCTTTGGACTAAACTAAACTGTTTTACCCGATGAAAGAAAAGAAGAGATGGATCTACACGATGAATCAATTCCATCATTAAAAGGAAGTAAAGTCTTCCGAAAAAGACACGCGCTTCTTGATTTAGGTCATGAAGTTGTCATCCAGACCAGCTGTAGGTTGACGAAAAATCTAGAAAAGTCATCACTAAAATCAGCAGGAAATCCACGGACCTCAGCATTAAACAGGGTCACCAAGTGGTCAGATTTATCCTAACCATGAGAAGGATTTATCTCGTACAATGGGGGGGCACCATGCAAATTAGCTGGATAAGACTAATGAATCAGATCCCCAGAAAGGATAATCTCCTTAAAGATTAAAAATCAGCTTTTAAGACTGATATTACTCAATCCTAGAGATTGACCTTAAAGATTGAGAATTACAAACTCATGGAATTCAATGATATCTAAACTCGAGCTTGAACGAGAAAATATTTTGATCAAAATTATAAACCGATTTGTTTTCTGAAAACCCTATTTTCAATGCGTTCATTACCATTGAACGTAAAATCCTAGGAATTCACCTGGAATTCATTAGGTCACCTGAACCAAATTGGGTGTCAACCGTAAGAACGGTGGTTGCATAGTGATCAAAGACAGGACCTTGTGCCATACCGAAAAATTATAAGGGTGAGCTTTACTATTGCTCCTACCAAGGATAGTAATTGCGTCCGACACGTTATAGACCATAATCAAAAGCATGTCACGGGACATTGCCTTAACAGTTGCTTGTTCAACGCTTTCCTTTACAACCGGACGGTAGTTTACCGAAAGGTAATATACGGGACAAGTAAACTGGACGTGTTGCTTTCCAAATACAAGGTTAGCAAGTGGGTGACACAAAACCGTAAGTTTTGAGCTAAAATTTTCAAATCTGAAACCCACCAAACCCACAAAAATATTTTGCAAACACCGGTAAAGGGTTATTCCGGAAAACTTATCTACGGTAAAAACTAGATTTAATTTTCAAAAGATCAAATGTTTTCATAAAGATCCAATTTCCTTAATGGATCTAAATTTTTATAGTCATGTGGGACTGTAAACCATATCGTTACTACCATTGTTTATACCGCCGTATAGAAATCACTGATGTACAAAGTGTGAAGAATAAAGAAGTGATTCTAGTATTTCAAGACGATATTGCTTGAGGACAAGCAACGCTCAAGTGTGGGAATATTTGATAATGCTAAAAACGAACATATATTTCATAGCATTATTCCTCAAGAAAGACAAGCTTTTAGTTGCAATTGTTCTATTTACAAGTGATATTCGTTTAAATAATAAAAGGTGAAGACAAAAGACAGATTCGACGAATTGAAGACGCAAACGACCAAAAAGCTCAAAAGAACAAAAGACAATCAAAGAGGTTCTAATTATTGATAAGAAACGTCTCGAAATTACAAGAGTACAAGATTCAAAACGCAAAATACAAAATATAAAATTGTACGCAAGGACGTTCGAAAATCCGGAACCGGGACCAGAGTCAACTCTTAACGCTCGACGCAACGGACTAAAAATTACAAGTTAACTATGTATATAAATATAATATAATATATAATTAATTATATTAATTATATATATATATTATATATATAATAAAAACCGTCGGCAGAGAAAGACTCCAAGATGTGAGCTGGAATTTCAAACTCCGCGACTCACGGAGTTTGAAGGCAAAATTCACCGCGAGTCGCGGAGCCCCAAAAATCAAAAATCCCTATAAAGCAAACCGAATTCTGATCAAAATGAGATATTCTATTTCTCTCTTCTCTCATATATACGTAAAATATATATATATAATTTATATTTTAATTTTAATTTTAATTCTAATAATAAGGGTATGTTAGCGAATGTTGTAAGGGTGTAAGTCGAAATTCTGTCCGTGTAACGCTACGCTATTTTTAATCATTGTAAGTTATGTTCAACCTTTTTACATTAATGTCTCGTAGCTATGTTATTATTATGCTTATTTAAAACGAAGTAATCATGATGTTAGGCTAATTACTAAAATTGGGTAATTGGGCTTTGTACCATAATTGGGGTTTGGACAAAAGAACGACACTTGTGGAAATTAGACTATGGACTATTAATGGGCTTTATATTTGTTTAATTAAATGAAAGTTTGTTAATGTTAATATAAAGATTTACAATTGGGCGTCCCTATAAATTACCATATACACTCGATCGGACACGATGGGCGGGGTATTTATATGTACGAATAATCGTTCATTTAACCGGACACGGGAATGGATTAATAGCCACTAGAATAATTAAAACAGGGGTGAAATTACATTCAAGGGTAATTGGTGTAATTGTTAACAAAGTAGTAAAACCTTGGTTTACACGCAGTCGATAACCTGGTGTATTCATTAAACAAAGAATTAAAACCTTGTTACAATTCGAATCCCCAATTAGTTGGAATATTTAACTTCGGGTATAATAATAATTTGACGAGGACACTCGCACTTTATATTTATGACTGATGGACTGTTATGGACAAAAACCAGACGGACATATTAAATAATCCAGGACAAAGGACAATTAACCCATGGGCATAAAACTAAAATCAACACGTCAAACATCATGATTACGGAAGTTTAAATAAGCATAATTCTTTTATTTCATATTTAATTTCCATCATTTTATATTTAATTGCACTTCTAATTATCGCATTTTTATTTATTGTTATTTAATCGCACTTTTATTATTCGCAATTTCATTATCGTTATTTACTTTACGCTTTAAATTAAGTCTTTTATTTATTTAATATTTTACATTAGGTTTTAACTGCGACTAAAGTCTTAAAATCGACAAACCGGTCATTAAACGGTAAAAACCCCCCTTTATAATAATAATATTACTTATATATATGTTTGTATTTTTATAAAAGTAAACTAATATAGCGTTGAGCTTTGTTTAAAGATTTCCCTGTGGAACGAACCGGACTTACTAAAAACTACACTACTGTACGATTAGGTACACTGCCTATAAGTGTTGTAGCAAGGTTTAAGTATATCCATTCTATAAATAAATAAATATCTTGTGTAAAATTGTATCGTATTTAATAGTATTTTCTGCTAAAATTAATAACTATTTTATATACACCTCGCATAACATCAAGTATTTTTGGCGCCGCTGCCGGGGAACTTATCTTAAAAGCCGGAAGCGCAACGCTAATATAAAAAAAAAAGATTTTTAGTTTACTTTTATAAAAATTCGTTTTTGTAAAAATACGTTTTAATTTTTCGAAAATATAAAAAGAAAAACAAAAATATAATTATTTTTAAGATTTTGTTAAATATTTAAGTTTTATAAGTTTCTTTATTTTTATTTTAGTTTATAAAAATATAAGTTTTATTTTAATATCTTTTATTTATTTAAAATCAGAAAACAGAAAATAAAAAAAATAAAGAAAAAACGCGTCGAATTTAAAGCTGTCAGCTGAAATTTGAAACCCCGCGATTCGCGGGGTTTGAAGCATTATATACCGCAAGTTTGGGCCATGGTATTCCACCATGTAAGCGCGCCATCGGAAAGCGTGCAAGATGCAAATTTCATTTTGTTAGCCTCAGAGCAATTGCTAACCCTGAATACCGATTCTAACTTTTCGAACCATCTTGTGAGACCGACTGGTCCCTCAGTGCCACTGAAGTAGTGCGGCTTACAGCTTTGGAATTCCTTATATGTACACCCAATTTGGATGGGTGGAACAACCGGTGGTGGTGGTGGTGGAGCTTGGGGTTGCCTTTCAGCTAGAGCAGCAGCAACACGCTCGTTAATCATTTCTTCAATTTGTGCTGCGGTAGGGGTTGATCTCCCGTTGGCCATGATGTTCTAAACAAACATTTTTGACTCAAGTCAAAATCCAGTATGCAAATAATAATAATATAGTATATAACAATCAACATGAAAACAGCACAACACATGTTGATTAAGTAACGCAAGCAGATATAAGTACCACAAAACTATGATAATGTAAATAGAACACTTGTGCAAAAAGTAAACAACACAAATTTCCATTCATTAAAGGTAATAAGTTCCATACATTACAATAAGTTCGTACGATACATAAGTGAAATATGAAATTTCAAAAGAGATTACAATACAGAATCTAATACAAAGTCCTACGGTGATGGTGGGTGCAAGATGTCCAAAACCTGAGCCAACTGCTCCTCAAGCTCAGTAACTCGGGCCTGAAGAATCTCAATCTCCCGCCTCAGTCCCTCATTAGAGGAAGATGGTGGGGCAGGTGGTGCTGGCGGTGCAGGTGGTGCTGGTGGTGCAGGTGGTGCTAGTGGTGCTGAAGTAGATGGTCCGGCTCTGGGTGGAGATGGTAATATCAGTGGGTCAGCAGGGTACGGCACCAGCCGTTTACGAGCAGTAATCCTCTGACGCCGACCAAAAGCGTCAGTGATAGTACGACCCGGAATAATGCCAGCGAAGCGATACCGCTTCTTCGGCGGGGTAGAGGGTGCCTGAATCGGTCTGTCAGCGGGATCCTCCTCATCACTAGAGTCATCAGATGTGGTGTCGTCTGAAGGAGCATCGGTGGAAGACCCGTCGTCTGAATCATGTGGTGGTGACACGGGTGGCTCAACTGGATATCCGAAGGCGGCCAACATCTGTCGGTGTCGGCCTGGCGTAATCACTGCTAGGTATCCGTCGGGAGTGCGTCGGCAGGGAGTGCGCCAGTGATTACGAAAAGGACCCTCCCCGAACTCCGCGGGGATCTCCATACCACCAATGCGAGCCAGTTGCCTCGGGGGTCTGGAAGAAGACGCTGGGGCAGGTGCACTAGAGCTAGCTCCGGAAGTGGAAGCGCCGAGATCGCCAGTGGGTGTCGGGGCCGAAATATCGGCAGCAGCAGCAGCAGCAGGTATAGCAGTAGGTGGGACAACGGGGTCTGAGCCTGTACTGCCCGGAATGCCAGCAGGTGGAACGTCCGACATCTGAACAAGGAAAAATAAATTTTTCCATGTCAGTAAGTCATAAAGCACGCAAATAATTGGCCAATAGTTTAAATCATGTATAACAGTAACTAGCATGGCAATAACAGCAAATCGTATGAAAGTAGCATGCAATCGAAAGCAAATAATAGCATGCAGTAGTGAAAACATGTAGTAACATACGGCATATAGCAGTAAAGGTAAGCAGCAACATGTAGTAAACACAGCGGAAACAAGTAAACTAGCAAGTTGTAGATTAGTCCTATTAGTGAATCCTACTCGGGTCGGTCTTAGACTCACTAATGCATCCTAATTCCCTACAACCAAGGCTCTGATACCAAATGTGACGCCCCGTACTAAATCATCACGTACGGACCATCATCAACAGGATCATTACAAGGTTAAGTACTATATGCGTTTTCAAAACAGAGTTTGCATTCATTAATAAAAGTGACGTCATAACAAACGTCGAATGTTTTACAATCCAAAAGTAAGCTTCACTAAGTAGAAGCATTAAATAAGTGTACGTGACCACAAAGGTCGTTACATAACATAGTTCCAAAAGTATATAAGTTTGAATGCAAGATAAGTAGTCATGCGATAACAACTCTAAGCAGCGGGTTCTACAGCACGACTAGTATGATAGCGGAAGCGACTTCAAGCACCTGAGAAATACACGCTTAAAAAGGTCAACACAAAGGTTGGTGAGCTATAGTTTAAGTATAACAGTAATGTAAGTAGGCCACGAGATTTCGGTGCTACAACGAGCGTTTCAAAAGTATGTAAAAGTATATGCTTAACCGCGGGCACCCGGTAACTAACTTAACGTTTATGTACCCCCTGAAAGTGCACTTGGCAAGTGCGTATAACCTCGAAGTATTAAACACTCGTTAAATGCTAGCGCGACTAGCCCGAGTAGGGATGTCACACCCTATGGATCCATATCTAAGATTCGCGTTCACGGTTCAAAAACCAATGACTAAACGTTACCGAGCTAAAGGGAATGTTTCTGCCGTTATATAACCCACACATATATAAAGTTTAAGTACTCGTGCCTATTATGTAAAACATAAAATGCGCATGTATTCTCAGTTCCCAAAATAAGTTAAAGTAAAAAGGAAAAGCTATAACTCACAATGATAAGTAGCGGTAAAATAGTAGTAATGTAGAGTCGGGAAAGTGTGCAAGTAATCGGTCCAAAAGTCCTCAACCTAAGTCAAATAGTACTAAGTCAGTAGCTTGTCTTAAAAGGTTTATAAGTATGTAAATAAGGTCATAAGGGTCATCATCAAACATCATCAAACGAAAGGTATAAGTATGTTTTGTTCATAAAGGAAGTTTTAAAACGAAGGCTGACTTCGGTCAGTCACCACGGTCTCTATACCTACTGAAATAAGGTGAGACCAGTGTCCATGGATCCGTATATGAGTCCCTTAAGTGTGGTAAAAATCTCAGAAGCAAACTCGTCTTAGTTTGACCGTGGCGACGGTTTAAGTGCGAGTAGGTCAGAATTTTCTGCACAACGTTAGAGGACCTAGTGACGATCGGAGGGCCATAAATCCTAAACCGTAACTCGTATTAAGACGAGTCCTAAACGAAAAATTATCTAATCGAACAGAGCTAACTGAATATCACAGTTACAGTAGCCCAGGTGTTTAGGTCTGACTCAGAAAAGAGTAAACAGAAAACAGAAACAGAAAACTAGAAAAGTAAATGGACTTAGTGACGCTCGGAGGGCCATAGACTCTAAACCGTAACTCGTATGAAGACGAGTCTTATATGAAAAGTTATCTACTCAAAAAGTTCTATCCAAAAATCAAGGTTAGATCAGCCCAGACCTACTGGTCTGTTACGGGTTCAGCTGATCAGAAAGTTTGGACAGAACAGTAAGTTTAAGGGAGTTCCGGTGGTTTTGGTGCTTGATGTTCATCATGGTTCTCATCCTTGATGCATATGGCTTCAAGTGTACAACTCATGGATGTGTTTACATCATTTTAACCAAGTCTTGACCATCATAACCCAAGTGAAAGTCTAAGTAAAGTCATTAAGTTAAATCATAATTACCATCCCTTGAATCTTTACTTTAGTGAAACCATAGGTTACAAAACTTTGATTATCAACTAGTAAAGTGTAATTTGAGTGCAAGAATGAAAGTGATAAACTAAATAAACAAGTAACAAGTTCATGAGTTTCATACTTTTAAAGATTCAAGCCTAGGTCTTGATCTTTAGAAAGTAAACTTCAAGTTTACTAACATGAATGCATGTATGATTTTTACAACCACGAACTTACAATCTTTTATAACAATAGAGGTAGAACATAAACTAGAGAGTTTTGTTCTTGCATGTTCTTGTTAGCACAAGATAAATTAAGAATCAAACTAGAAAGTTTGCTCCTTAGTAATTAGTATGTAACAACAAGAAACTAGTAATTAAAACAACTACAAGTAAGTAAGCTATAACAAGATTAAGTAACAATTTAACAACAAAAGAAATGATGATGAAGATGATTGTTGGGGGCTGTTTTAGATGAAGAAAAAGAAGAGTAAATAAGCCTTGTTACTTACCAAGTAGAGAGAAAAATGAGATCAATTGAAAGTGTGCAAGTATGTGTAAGTATAAGTGAGATAATACTAGAGAATATGTAGTCAAAATTTAAAAACAATCCCACCCTCCAAGACCCCCATGGTGGACGGTTTTTAGGCCATCCATGGAGTGGTCAACATGCATTATTCTTGCATTGAAGTGTGGTGTTTGTGTGGAATGGGAAAAGCTAAGAGCATGAGGGAATATTGCTAGCATGCTTGTAAGAAATTGTCTTCCACTTAATTTATTTATTCCATGTTTATTATTAATTAGCCATTAGCATAATATGGGCTCCTAGTAGTCCATTAAGGGAGGTAGAGTGGGCCTATAAGTCCATAACCATGAGTCCATAACATTTAACAAGCCCAAGTTCAAGTAATTTACAAATTATTCCAACTAAAGCCCAAGTAACTAACTAATCACCATAGTTAATTAAAATGATTAATAAAATTAATCATGAATGTAAATAATACTTGAAATTATTATTCGTGTAAGTTCCGGGTGTCACAAAGACGTTTCGGGCATTAAAGAATCAAGTACGGTTAATCATGGCAACAAGTAAATGTAATAACATACATTCGTTTAATCACACGTATTAATAATAATAATTATTAATAAAATAAAGTTGGAAAAACCAGGGTCGTTACATTCTTCCATAAGGATTTTATGTGTGCAATACGAATGACTTATTCCTTTAATATCATGAATCTTCCATGCAATGGCTGGTTTATGAGCTTTCAACACAGAAATGAGTTGTGATTTCTCATTTTCAGTAAGAGAAGACGATATTATTACAGGTAATTCAGATTCACCGTGTAAATAAGCGTATTCCAAATGGTTTGGAAGTGGCTTTAACTCTAATTTCGGAGGTTCTTCTATCGATGATTTGTATCGATATCTGTCTTCTTCTTTTAGCATTTGAATTTCTTCTGTTGTTGGTTCATATCCATTAGCTATAAGTGTAGCTAACATTTCAGCTTCATCAATTGGTTCATTACCTTCTCCTAAAGAACATTCTCCTGTTCCTTGTAATTCTGGAAATTCTTCTAATAATTCTGCATGTGCATCTATAGTTTGAATATAATAACATGTATCATCTGCAGATTGTGGTTGTTGCATTGCTCTATCAACTGAAAAGGTAACACTCTCATCCTCTATACTTAGGGTCAGTTTCTTACCGAACACGTCTATCATTGCTTTAGCCGTGTTTAAGAATGGTCTTCCTAATATGAGAGGAACTTGAGAATCTTCTTCCATGTCCAGAACAACAAAATCTACTGGAAATACTAAAGTACCAACTTTAACTAGCATGTTCTCCATTATCCCTCTAGGATATTTTATTGATCTATCGGCTAGTTGTATGCTTATTCTTGTTGGTTTCAATTCTCCAAGGTCTAGTTTAGTGTATAGTGAATACGGCATTAGATTTATACTAGCACCTAAGTCTGCCAATGCCTCTATTGAACTAAGACTACCCAGAAAACATGGAATTGTGAAACTTCCTGGATCAGATAGTTTTTCTGGTATCTTATTTAACAGCACTGCTGAACAATTAGCATTCATAGTAACAGCCGAGAGTTCTTCCATTTTCTTTCTATTTGAGATTAGATCTTTCAAGAATTTAGCATATCTAGGCATTCCTGAAATCACATCAATGAAAGGAAGATTTACATTTATCTGTTTAAACATATCCAAGAATTTGGATTGCTCGGCTTCAAGTTTCTCTTTCTTCATTTTACTCGGGTAAGGAAGTGGTGGTTGGTATGGTTTAACATAAGGTTTAGCCTTAACTGTGTTATCTTCATTAACCTTTTCAACTACCGGTTCTTTTTCCTTATCTTGATCAGGTTGTGGTTCTTGTGGAATAGGAATAGTTTCATCAGAAGTTACAGGTATTTCCGGTGGTTTAAGTGTTGTACCACTTCTTGTGGTAATAGCTTTAGCTGTTTCATTCCGGGGGTTAGCATTTGTATCACTAGGTAGACTTCCCGGTTTTCTTTCACCTATTAACCTTGCTAGGTTACTTACTTCTTGTTCTAGATTTTGAATAGAAGCTTGTTGATTTCTAAATGCTTGAGCATTTTGTTCATTGGTTTGTTTCTGAGATGTGAAAAACTGCGTTTGAGTTTCAACTAGCTTCGTCATCATATCTTCTAAATTCGGCTTTTTATCATCGGTTTGTTGTGGTGGTTTGTTTTGAAAATTAGGTCTTTGCTGGTTGTAAGTATTATTGGATACTTTTTGATTGCTAGGACCTTGTTGGTTGTTGTATGGAATATTTCTGTTATAATTCTGGTTTTGATTGTAAATCGGTCTTGGCGGTTGATAATTATTCTGATAATTATTTCCAGGCCTTTGGTTTATGTATGAAATATTCTCTCTTTGTTCCATTGTTAATTCAATACTGAGACAATCTTTTGTCAAATGTGGTCCTCCACACTGCTCACAACTAATTTGTATTGAGTGAATATCTTTAGTCATCTTTTCCATTCGTCTCTCGACAGCATCTATCTTTGCGGAAATGGAATCTAAGTCATGGCTAGAATCGGCTCTAGCTGCTTTAGATGATCTAACGATATCTTTTTCTTGGTGCCACTCATGTGAGTGGGAAGCAGTGTTATCAATAATTTTGTAAGCATCAGTTTCGGTTTTCTTCATAATAGAACCACCAGCTGCTATATCTATGTCTTTCCTTGTAGTGATGTCGCATCCTTGGTAGAATATTTGTACTATTTGACAGGTGTCTAAACCATGTTGCGGACATCCTCTTAACAACTTTCCATATCTTGTCCACGCCTCATATAGAGTTTCATTCGGTTTCTGTGTGAACGTAACAATTTCTGCTTGAAGTCTTACGGCTTTAGATGCCGGAAAGAATTGTTTAAGAAATTTGTCAACTAAAACATCCCATGTATCGATCGCCCCTTCAGGTAACGATTCCAACCAATCTTTGGCTTCTCCCTTTAAAGTCCAGGGAAATAACATGAGATATATCTGTTCATCCTCCACTTCTCGGATTTTAAATAGTGTGCAGATCCTATTAAAGGTACGTAGATGTTCATTTGGATCTTCCTTCGGCGCACCACTAAATTGGCATTGATTAGTCACCATGTGTAGAATTTGTCCTTTGATTTCATAATCTGGCGCATTAATGTCTGGATGAGTAATTGCGTGACCTTGGCCAGTGCGTTTAGCTCTCATTCGGTCTTCCATACTTAAAGGTTCCAGATTCTCCATAATTGAATTTGTTGAATCGGAATCACTAGAGGATTCTGATTTAATGGTTCGTTCCTCAACAATCTCTATTTGAATGATTGGTGGTTCCGGAGGAAAGTTTAGTTGTTCAGGATCTACGAACCGTTCCTGAATATTCTCCGAATTCTCAATTGTGAGGTCGGGTTCAAAAAATGGATTATCGGAAATTTGAACTGAAGTACTTGGTTGACTGGATGAAGATTCTAAAGAAAAATCAACGGCAGTAATATTTGCTAAATGTCTTGATCTAGTTACAAGTGGTGAACGTACAAAAGGTGGTGAATGTCTTGCTCGGTGCATTCACTGAATATCCTATTAGTTTTTAAAAGGAAAGAAAAATTATAATAAGTTATCCAATCAATAGACTTTTCTGATTTTGCCCACGTTTCGAATAGCCAAAAGATGCAGCAGAGGGGCAGGATTCGTTTGGTCTCAATATAATTGAGGACTGTTTGGCTCCAATAACCCGGTCCACGTACAAATCCAACTATTACTACGAACCAGAAAATTTTGATGTCTATCAATTTAACCACTTAAAATAAATTTTCGTAATTTTAAGAAAATTTAGATAAGAAGTAGAATAAAAATCTATGTCCTAAAACTAGAATAGCGAGAAATAAGAAAGAAAAAGAGTTCGTCGGAAAAGGTCGAAAAAGAAAAATGGTTGAAAAATAAAAGGTGACGGAAAAATAAAAGAAACTTATAAAACTTAAAAATACTTGACTAACCTAACCTTATTACTACAACTAACTTAAAATTATAATCGCAAATTGAGATTACTAATTGGAATGATAATTGATACATAGTAAAAGGTGTCTAAAAATATTAAAGCTTACAGGAAAAACTATATCCCAAATGGAAATAACTTAAAAAGAAACTAAAACTTAAAAAGGCGTCGCAAAATTCTAAAGCACCTAAATCTTAGTCTAAAGAAAAAACACTTAAGGAATTCTACGGCAAAGCCTAAAAATCTAGAAGTAAAAATAACTATGGCAAAAACTATGTTTAAAACTAAATATGAGCTAAAAATACAAATATTATGCTAAAACAATTAAAAAGGGATAAAATATAAAAATATACAAAAAGTTGTAAAAAGTACAATTTTTATAAAAATATTATTTTTATATTATTTATTTATTAAAACTACTAATTTTATAAATTAATTAAACTAATTAATACTAAATAATACAAATTAATTAAAACTTAAATTAAATACTAAATTAATTAAATATTTAACCCTAATTACAAATTAATTAATAATAATTAATAATACTCCGTAATAAATGCAGGATTAGGGCTTCCTGTTGGTGTAAGGTCCCCTCCGCGAGTTGCGGTATTCAAGGCACCAAACCCCGCGACTCGCGGGGTTCAGAAATTCAACTGACAGGTTTAAAATTCGACGCGTTTTTCTTTAATTTTTTTTTATTTTCTGTTTTCTGTTTTTATATTTTCTGTTTATATTAATTAAAATATTTATATAATTTAAATAAAACTTATCTTTAATAACTAAGATAAAAATAAAATACTTTATAAAAAAAATAGATTTATATATATTTATATTTTTTTTTTCGGTTTTTTATATTTATAAAATATATTTATAAAATAAATTAAATAAAACTTATATTTTTACAAACTAAAGAAACTTTATAAAACTTAAATATTTATCAAACTCCTAAAAGTATTTATATTTTTGTTTTTCTTTTTATATTTTCGAATTTTTAAAACGTATTTTTATAAAAACGAATTTTAATAAAAGTAAACTAATTTTTTTTTTTCTATTAGCGTTGCGCTTCCGGCGTTTAAGAAGGTCCCCGGCAGCGGCGCCAAAAATACTTGATGTTTTAGCAGAGTAGTATATAAAATAGCTTATATTTTTACAGAAAATACTATTAAATACGATACAATTTTACACAAGATATTTATTTATTTATAGAATGGATATACTTAAACCTTGCTACAACACTTATAGGCAGTGTACCTAATCGTACAGTAGTGTAGTTTTTAGTAAGTCCGGTTCGTTCCACAGGGAATCTTTTTAAACAAAGCTTAACGCTATATTAGTTTACTTTTATAAAAATACAAATATATATATATAAGTAATATTATTATTATAAAGGGGGGTTTTTACCATTTAATGACCGGTTTGTCGATTTTAAAACTTTAGTCGCAGTTAAAACCAAATGTAAAATATTAAAAATAAATACAAGACTTAAATTAAAGCATAAAGTAAATAACGATAATGAAATTGCGAATAATAAAAGTGCGATAAAATAAACTTGCGATAATTAAAAAGTACGATAATTAAAAGTGCAATTAAATACAATAAAAATGCGATAATTAGAAGTGCAATTAAATATAAAATAAAGGAAATTAAATATGAAATAAAAGAATTATGCTTATTTAAACTTTCGTAATCATGATGTTTGACGTGTTGATTTTAGTTTTATGCCCATGGGTTAATTGTCCTTTGTCCTGGATTATTTAATATGTCCGTCTGGTTTTTGTCCATAACAGTCCATCAGTCATAAATATAAAGTGCGAGTGTCCTCGTCAAATTATCCTTATACCCAAAGTTAAATATTCCAACTAATTGGGGACTTAAACTGTAACAAGATTTTAATACTTTGTTTAATAATTACACCAGGATGTCGACTGAGTGTAACCCAAGGTTTTAATATTTTGTTATCAATTATACCAAGTGTCCTTGTACATAATTTCACCCCTGTTTTAATTATTCTAGTGACTATTAATCCATTCCCGTGTCCGGTTAAATGAACGATTATTTGTACATATAAATACCCCGCCCATCGTGTCCGATCGAGTGTATATGGTAATTTATAGGGGCGCCCAATTGTAAATCTTTATATTAACATTAACAAACTATCATTTAGTTAAACAAATATAAAGCCCATTAATAGCCCATAGTCTAATTTATACAAGTGTCGTTCTTTTGTCCAAACCCCAATTATGGTACAAAGTCCAATTACCCAATTTTAGTAATTAGCCCAACATCATGATTACTTCGGATTAAATAAGCATAATAATAACTTAGCTACGGGACATTAAATTAAAAAGGTTGAACATAACTTACAATGATTAAAAATAGCGTAGCGTTACACGGACAGAATTTCGACTTACACCCTTACAACATTCGCTAACATACCCTTATTATTAGAATTATAATTAAAATTAAAATTAAAATTAAAATATAAATATAAATATTTACGTAGTATTATGAGAGAAGAAGAAAAAGATGATGAAAAATGCTCAGAATTCGGTTGCTTTTATAGGGACTTTCAAAACTTGGGGCTCCGCGACTCGCGGCATTTTTGGCCTTAAAACTCCGCGAGTCGCGGAGATTGAAATTACAGCTCAGTCCAGTTTGGAGTCTTTCTTGCCGACGGTTTTTATTATTTATTATAATATATAAATAATTATAAGAATTATTTAAATATTATATTATATTTATGTGCATAGTTGACTTGTAATTTTTAGTCCGTTGCGTCGAGCGTTGAGAGTTGACTCTGGTCCCGGTTCCGGATTTTCGAACGTCCTTGCGTACAATTTAATATCTTGTACTTTGCGTTTTGAATCTTGTACTCTTGTAATTTCGAGACGTTTCTTATCAATAATTGGAACCTCTTTGATTGTATTTTGTACTTTTGAGCTTTTTGGTCGTTTGCGTCTTCAATTCGTTGAATCTGTCTTTTGTCTTCACCTTTTATTATTTAAACGAATATCACTTGTAAATAGAACAATTGCAACTAAAAGCTTTTCTTTCTTGAGGAATAATGCTATGAAATATATGTTTGTTTTTAGCATTATCATTAACCCACTAACTTTTATTAAAATACAAATCGAACCCCCACTTTACTAACTTTTTTTTTTAAAATAAAACTCGAACGCTAAAAGAAGCAACTTTTACAAAAGGAACAGCCCTTCAATGTTATGTCGAAAAAAATTCTTTTTTACAAAATAGATCAAGACTTTTTTTTTAACTCGCATTCAAAACGGAGCCCCCGGCGCGAAGCGAGGGCTCCACAACTAGTATATATCTAAAGGTATAGCAAAAGTGAATAGTAAACCTCACAAGTTTCACAAACTACCCTCAATCTTTTACTTATTTAAATTTTATCCTCAAAATATATAATAATTAACTTTATAGCTTTTATAAATTTACCACAAACTTTTAACATTTTATACTTTAACCATTAAACTTCTCATTAATTATAAATCGACCACATACTTATCTAAAAGGTATAGCAAAAGTGAATAGTAAATCTCACAAGTTTCACAAACTACCCCCAATCTTTTACTTCTTTACATTTTAGCTTCAAAATATATAATAATTAACTTGATAGCTTTTATAAATTTACCACAAACTTTTAACATTTTATACTTTAACCATTAAACTTCTCATTCATTATAAATCGACCACATACTTTATATACTACCTAATAGACAAAAACGATTAATAGTCACCAGGGGCATTTTCGTCCTTTCACTTTTTCCCTTTTCCCACTTTTTTTTTTCAAAAAAGCCCCCATAGTTTGTTCAAATATTAAAATCGACCCCCCAAAGTGTCAAATACTCATTTTCATAAAAAAAAATTAAATAAACTCCACCCAAATATTCAACGGGCCATATCTTCTCGCTCGCAACGAGTTAAATTTTTCTGACACCATCGTTAAACTCGAAATAATTTTAGGAGCACACTGTCACTAACTATACGCAAAACAGACGCTTTTTAAAAAACGCTAAATATTTGAGGTACTTTTCATACACGTCGATTTTGCGTTAAATTTTTCAAAGTCGACAATTCCATAGTGAAACGCGGAGATGTACATATATTGTTAATTTAAAATAACATTTAAATCTTTCACGGATTATACCTTTTAGTTCGAATCGAATTGCGCTTCAACGATATCATCTTTAGCCATGAAATAATTTTACAAACTAAACGCAATATAATACATTGAAAACTGAACCCCGACGCGAAGCGAGGGTTCGAACACTAGTTATTATCTAAAAGAGATAGGGTAAGTGAATAATCAACTTTTTAGACTTCACAAATTCACCATAAACTTTTCATTTCTTTACAAATCAACCACACCCTTTATAATACTAACTTTTGTAGTTTTCTAATCTTACCACAAACTTTTCACACTCTATAATTTAATCATAAAACTTCTCATTCATTTAAATCCACCCCATACTTTTCACTATCTAATAACTATTATTATTATTATTATTATTATTATTATTATTATTATTATTATTATTATTATTATTATTATTATTATTATTATTATTATTAAATCAATCACATAATTTTTCACTTTAATATTGTTTAATTTTTTCCCTTATTACAAATTAATCACGTAACTCATTTTTTAATAAATGTTCTATTGTTATTTTATATATATATATATATATATATATATATATATATATATATATATATATATATATATATATATATATATATATATATATATATATAAATAGTTTACCCTATTTTATTAAATAGTTTGTACCAGTGGCGGAAGCATAATTATTTCATCGGGGGTGAATTTTTTTTTAACACGTACCATTTTTTGGCCAAAAAATGGAGGTTTTTGGGCAATTGGAGCTTTTTCGGCAAAATTTAAAGGTTTTTGGGTAAAATTTGGACGTTTTTGGACAACATTTGAACGTTTTTGCGGCAAAATATGTAAGTTTGGGGCAAAAAAAAAATTCACTGGAGGCAAAGTCGATAAATTTGAAATTTTTACACTGAAAATTGCAAATCCACTTGGGGCGGGCGCCCCCTCTTGCCGCTACAAAAAAAGCCCATGGGTTTTACCAACCGTTGATGTACGTCTCACTTTATTGATTGAGCATTTGGGTCTTTTTTCTCGACAAGATGAAACTAAAACAAAAAATGATGACTAATTACTTTCACACTTTGACGTTTATTACAAATGAATCACATAACTATTTTGGATCCTTCCTCGACAAAACGAAAAATAAAACAAAAAAATGATAAACAATTACTTTCTCAATAATTAGCTATGTAATTAATGTTAATCAATGGTGAAGAACCGGCTCAAAGTCAGATCGCCCAACTAGTTGTAATTCTAAACTACTTTAAAATATGAACACGTTTAAAATAGATTAGCAGACTTGAATCCCACCAGTACATATATAATGTGAAGGGACATTATTCCGTACAAAACTATATCGAATTGGTACCAAACCGAATAAATAAACTGGTATTGGATTGATTTCTGAATTTAGGCATAGAAATCAGTTACCAAACCGAAATTTGTTTACACCGTAACATCATATATTCAATGTACACAATAACATCGTATATTAAATTTCAAAGAAACTGTACTAATTATAATCGAGTTACTAAAATTGAAATTTGATTGATAGTATATGACATAATTTTTGTACTAGAATAATATAAGTTCATACACAAATTGTATCAAAAAATCACTATGAGACAATTCTTAACCGAGTGTTAAATTTCATCCGTCAATCTAGCTAGCTTTTTTGACAGACGCTAACGTTTGTTAAATAGGCGTGACATCTTGACAGATTTGAGTGTTAGTCCGAATATTGACAAATTGTACTTTGAGCGTGAGATTTGCCCCCACCAATTATAGGTTTACACATTTTTATTTTATTTGTTATTCCCACTCAATTTTCTAATCAATTTTACCACATTACCATACACATGTTTGAGACAAAAATTTGACTTTTTACGCTAATGCGCTAATGAAGTTCAAATACAGTCATAATTAAAATTCACTTTTCATCAAAAATTGCATAATTTACTTCTGACATCGCACTCACGGTTATAGTATGATGCTAATGTAAATCCTCTCATGATCACTTTGAAAAACAGTGGCATCTTCAACTTGCTGAAGACATTTGGTGTTTCTTATATAAGCATTTTTTGTAAATTTGTGATATGCTTTTGTAAACGGATGTCATAACAATCGAGTTCTAACAGTTTCAAATTTAGCTTCTGAAGCATTTTGTATTTATTTATGTTATGAAGGTTATGGGGATGGGGATGGGGATTTTAGGTTTAGACTGTGGCCATAAAAACCATCCATATTCGTTCTTAAAAATTGGTATCCGAGTCGGTTTTACCGTGCCTAAATCGGTACCAAACCCAACGGTATCGAAATCGAAAAAGACTCAAATTAAAAACAAACCGAAACGAATGCAATACCTATTGTCAATACTGGTACCGATTTGGTATTTTACGGCAATTATTCGTGCTCATCCCTATTGTGAGGTGCTCAAAAGTATCGTTTCACCTGGTTACCGGTCTCGTCGTTCGAGAGACTCCTCACTCAGGAGTTTTACTCAATGTGGTTGTGGCTAGAGAGATTTCTTCTGCGAATTCAAAATATATAGGAAGCAAGATTCCAACATGAGCAACTTTCAAGTTAAGAACTTGAAAGCTTTCTCAAATACTACTAAACTAAAATGGCGGAGTGGTCGTGTAATATGTTGTGGTTATTAAGGTAGTTTCCTAGGTTATTAGTTCACCTACTCGTGTTTAGATTTTTTGTGCTATCGTGTTTAGATTTATGTGTTAGTCTATTCGTGTATGATTCGAGTTTGAAGTCGTGAGTCGTGTGATATGTATTCTAGCATCTTGCTAGTTTTTATTTATTAATATAATTATGATTGCCTTTCAAAAAAAAAATGTTGGAGTGGGGGAGGCGGGTAAACAAAGTGTCGTCGTGGAAGCATGGTACTTCCCTTGTTTAATGAAGACTACAGAGGATTATTAGAAAATTTGTTTTGGCAAATTACTACGGGTTAATAATGAACACTTAAGGTATCTCATTTATCTATGTTTAAATTATTTCTCGCTACTTCAAGAACAAATCTCCCTACGATAAGTCAACGTCAACGAGCTAAGTTATGAGTAACAAACATATAATAACTATGTATAATATAATTTTATAGTTTAGTCCCCATACTACTACTATAAAGTACAAACACATCCTTCCCATAGACTTTCAAAGTCATAGAAAATATTTACTCTTCCATAAACTTCACTAAACTAAAATTAGTATTATTAACATTTTTTCCTTCAGAAGAACGAACTATATTGATTAACAAGGATCTTTCACCATAACGGTGAAAGAAACCAACAATGAAAACACCACACCTCGGTCCGCAACTGGAACACTACATCAAACTAAATAAACAAATAAAATAAATAAATAACATGAAGCAACACGGACCAACCGGATCAATCACACCTAAACCAAACAATAAAATAAATAAATAACATGTTACATGAAGCACACAAACAACATCAAGGACAAAGCTAAGACCAAAACAGCGAAATAAAGGTTCTTCCACTTTTATAATTTTATATTTTTATTTTTCTATTCCCACATAAAAACCATACAAGAAAAAAAAAAAGGAAAAAAAAAACATATTTGACGCGACTTGTTAATAATAACCATATTACCTAATAGACAAAAGTTATGAATAGTAAATAGGGGCATTTTTGTCCTTTCACCTTTTTTCTTTTTTTTACTTTAACTAAATTTCATTACACCAGCAAAGCCCCCTCACACTTTTTTCACAAATTCAAATCGACCCCCGAAACAGGGAATAAAGTGTCAAATAACTATTTTCATAAAATATCTTAAATAAACTCCACCAAATATTTGACGGGTCATATCTTCTCGCTCGCAACGAGTTAAATATTTCCGACATCATCGTTAAACTCGAAATAATTATAGGTACACAATGTCACTAACTATACGCAAAACGGACGTTTTTTAAAAAACGTTAAATATTTGGGGTACTTTTCATACACGTTGATTTTGCGTTAAATTTTTAAAAGTCGACAATTTCATAGCGAAACGCGGAGATGCACATATATTGTTAATTTAAAATAACATTTAAATCTTTCACAGGTTATACCTTTTAGTTCGACTCGAGTTGCGCTTCAACGACATCATCGTTAGCCACAAAATAATTTTACAAACTAAACGGAATAAGATACATTGAAAACCGAACCCCCGGCACGAAGCGTGAGTTTGAAAACTAGTAAGGACTAAAGACGTAAAATATTTTAAGGGACCATTATTATAAATTTATTTTGAAATACTAGTTTCAGACCCAGATACCAAAATTAGGGTTCTCTTCTACACTTTGGGAACCTGGTGAAGAAACTAAAGGCGGTGTGGCTTAATTCACATCAAATTACAACATTAACAGCTTCAACCTCAGGTTTAAATAAATATTGTTTATTTTTGATTTCTTGTACGTTTTTTTCTCATTGATATCTATTTGTTTGCGGATAGTATTAGGTCAAATTTTATGTATACATACATAATGATTGAACTTTAATGTATTACTCCATATTACAAGATCAGGTCTATAAATAGTATAAGTATGATATCATAATGATTTCGTAGAGATCTGTATAGATTCTTTATTGTTATTTTGGTAATTTGTTTAATTTAAACAGATCATGTTTGACATTTAATATACTTGAAGGAAGAAAACTACATGATGTGTTGTATTCAAATTATTTTTTTGGATTACCGAGGAAACCCCCCAAGAACGAGTACATTGACTCCCCATAGGGGGTTAACCTCGGGTAATCAAGCCCCCTGACCTGGTACCTGGTGAATTGCGCACAAGGCTCACCCTCTGGTCACACTCCCTTTTTGATCGAAATGGCTTTGCCAAGATTCGAACCCGGGTGGTGTGCTTCATCGGGCAACTTAGTGACCACTAAAGCAAGCCTGCATCTTGATTAATGAAATTTACCGAGTACTGTCCCTTTACCAAAAAAAAAAAAAAAAAAAAAAAAAAAAAAAAAAAAAAAAAAAAAACAAAAAAGCTACTGCACATTATTCGTTTTTAGTGAGTTCTATTTTTACTAGATACCAACACAAAATTGGCTTTTACTATTAATGTAAGATGTAATTTGCTCACAAGCATGACGATGCAAAATCGGTTTATAATACATATTTTTCTTTTTGTAGAATATTGATTTAATAAATCTTAAGAAAGGTAAAGTGCTAGTGTTAATAATTGAGTGGAAGCATGGCAGTTCAAGTGCAATGCGGTAACTCTCAAAAAGAAGTTGCGAAAGATGCATCTGAATTGCTTACGGCTGAAGCGCATTTATCTCTTACTCAAAAGTGGTTTTTCAGTAAAAAAGAAATTGAGTGCTCTACTCCATCAAGGTCTGATGGCATCGACTACGAGCAGGAAGAACATTTACGAAAGCTTTACTGCTCTTTTCTTCAAGAGCTTGGTGTAGAGCTTAAAGTGTAAGATCTGTTCTTATTTGCAACTTGCAAGTGTATGATGTAGCATTATGTGCTGAAATAGGAGTTCGTTATTTTGGTTCATATTTCAGACCCCAGGTTACGATCGCAACAGCATTAATGTTTTGCCACCGGTTCTATATGAGGCAGTCCCATGCGAAGAATGATTGGCAGGTTAGTTTAGTTCATTACTTTTCTCTTTGTGTTCAAGATAGTTTCTTTTTTGTTGTATTTACCTCTCGGGTTTTAACCCCATAACCCTCAATAAGAAAAGCCTACATTAATTAACTTATAGTGTGCATTATGAAGTATAAAGTTGCATACTTGGATATGGTAACTGCAAGTTTAAGCGGTTTTATGACTTTATCAATCGTTGAAGGTGTCACAATAGCACTCACCAATATTAGGATAAAGTAAACTCAATTATATACAGTCTAGGAATGAATTGCACAGATATTGTTAAGTAACCCCTTTTAAATGCCGTCTTACAAATAGTAGTTAATTTGATAAATGACCGAGAATCTATAGGGTGTGTTGAAGTATTAGCTTATGTTATTTATTTGTGATAAGGAACAGAAGAACCATTTTCTTATAGTTATATTTGCTAATCATACTACACAACCTAAAGTTGACTGCTTTTTGCAGACGGTTGCTACAGTATGCATGTTCCTTGCTTGCAAAGCTGAAGAGACGCCACGATGGTTAAATGAACTTATTGTGGTAGCTTATAAGTTGATATACAAGTGGGACCCATCAGCTTCACGGAGAATTCGGGTGTGGCAGACACATCCTTTACCTGTTGTATCTTGAATACATCTTTTTTACGTTGCTGGTGTTATTCATTATCTTCTATATTCATGTAGGAGATATATGATAGGCAAAAGGAACTTATCTTAATTGGGGAAAGGCTTTTGTTGAATACTATAGCATTTGATCTGAATATTGAACATCCGTACAAGTCGCTGGTTGCTTCCCTTAAGAGATTGGATATTACACACAAAGAGCTTGCAAAAGTAGCTTGGAACTTTGTGAATGACTGGTATGTTGTATGCTGTCTTTTTCGTTTTCTCATGGGATTTTGTAGCTCTTAGTATATGTATGTGTATATATTATATACACACACAGAGAGATCTTTACATGTTATACAATAATTTTATATATCATCTTTGTAGGCTCCGCACCTCAATGTGCTTGCAGCACAAACCTCATTATATTGCTGCTGGATCACTGTTTCTTGCTGCAAAGGTTACACATGTGAAATTGGTGACAACAAAAGGGAAAGCTTGGTGGATGGAGTTTGATGTTTCACCCAAGCAGTTAGAAGGTATGTTTGAGAAACCGTGAATTCAGTTAACCTGTTGTTTGGTTATCGGTTAACCTTTGTACTAAAAGTTATTGATGAATTTATCCTATTTGTATAGCAATGAATAAACGGATTAGGTTTTCCCCCTCGGGAGGGCGAGTATATTTACTCGATGTAAGTGGCCCAACCGGGTTATTTTGTGACCGTTTCTGATCCTTTCATTTGCCACCCCAACAAGATGTGGTGCTAGTGAAGCTTGAACTTGAGACCTCTTGTGAGGACACCAACCACTAGGCCATCTTGTGATGGTTCTATAACAATGAATAATTATGTACAATTCAAGTACCTCATCGAAAATAATTATTTATGTTCATATTACTTAGGAATTTTTTAGTGTTCAACTCTGATGAAAATATTTTATCTTATCTTCGCTTCTTTTTTAAAGTGTCGAGCCTAATATGAACCACATAATATAAATTGTGAACCTACAGTTGTAATGCTAAATACTTCCCTTTTTCTGTTGTTAAAATCCTTATGATGTTGCTATCGACTCATTTAGTCATAGAGCCATACGCTGCATTAAAGTCAGTTTCGGTTGACAAATATAGACTGTCGGTCTTGTGTGGGTTCAAGTCCTAAATGTGGACAAGTGTGTTTTTACCATAATATTACTCTATTTCTACCATTCTTGTTATTATTATTATTATTATTAGTTAATGTTTGCTGTTCAGTTTCCATACACTGTTCTGTATTCAAATTTCTTTATTCGGGGACTAGCTGCTATAATTTCATTAGTTAATACTTGCTACTAATAATTATCTCTTTTGAACATGCTATGTTAATTGTTACATGAGTTCTATTGGCTTCTGAATTTTCTTGATTTTTATTACAGATGTCATCCAACAGATGATGCGTTCATTGGAACAGGGTCAAAGTCAACCCAAACCCGTGAAGGTTCAAAATGTAACAAAATCTTTAACCAACAAACCAACTTCATATAGTCCACAATCTTTCACTCTGAGTGGCTCTAGTAACGTTGACGTATCAACAACAATACCGTCAAAGGATGCTCGTAAACCTGCAAAACCCGTGACGTCGAATTCCGTAACAAAATCTCTAACCACCAAACCAACTACAAATAAACCCCTCAGTACTGTTGACGTTTCTAAAACAATACCTTCCAAGGATACTGGTGAACCTGCAAAACCTGCAACGTCTAATTTCGTAAATACTATCGGAGAAGCACCAAAGTGCCAAACGAGTGATACTGGCAGTGCAGCTAGTGTTGTTGAGGATGGCGATAGTGGTGAGCCAGTTGCAGTAAAGTCTGATTTAAGTTCAAGTTTTAAGTTAGTTTCAGTGGGGGCTACAGTTAGCAACAGGGTAGATGTAAATGCAATCAGAGAAAAGCTTAAAAAAATGATAAATTTACAAAATGTGAAAAGAAAACGGGTAGAAGACACGGGTGATGATATAGATGACGAAGCCTGGATAGAAAAAGAATTGGAGGATGTCGTGGTGTCGGAATCTTCACATTCCAAGAAGCAAATGAAGATTTGAAGTTTGATACAGACCAATTCTATTGTTTCCCGAAGGTTGGGTTTGTAATCTTGTAAGTACTGAAACAATGATAATTAATAGTTTATCCGATTATTCTCTTGTAAATGTTGTCGGTCTTCATCCCATGCTCTCGTGTTCAAGTTTTTTACTAGAAAGTTTATATCTTGTGTAAAGAAAGCACTTACTTTTTTGATGTTTGGATGATGAGGGAAGATGGGTATTGCAGGCATCGTTTTATTGCTAGATGAAGTCACAAGTTTCAGCATCAAACTTATGAAATGGTATGTAATTGACTCTATCTCAAAATAGAAGTAATGTTATAGCAATCGATTTAAATGTACAAGTTCTATTCAATACGCAACAAGAAAAACGATGATGGATAACACGAGAAAGGAAAATTAGCCTAGTAAAACAACGTTGTGTCCATTCAAATCTAATCAAATTAGACTTGTATTAAAGGTTCGTTATATTAGTTATAACAGTTATAATACATGCACCTGCTTATTAGAATGAAAGATCTAATCAGATATGCTGTTTAAGCAAGTTATGTTTTGTTTCTAAGTGGTTACCCAAGTCTTTGGCGAGTTAAGTTATGCTTGCTGCGATAATCTTCATATTAATGGTTGATGCTGATGTCACCTTAGATTTACTATTTTAGGAAGCAGTATCAGCCCCGTATAAGCTGATTCTAATAGCCGGAGCCATGAGATTACATGCATTATAAAGTGCATAAAAAATTCTGCAGTTGTCTTAGACCACTCCCTATACTTCATTACCCGCTCATTACCCGTCATTACCCGTAACTAACCATAGGCACAAGCTAGTTACCCGCTTTAGTTACCCGCATCCACCATCAATTTAACGGAAGTTTTAAGTTTAGTTATGGGAATTGTGGGTCCAGTGGCTTTTTATTGTTGGACTTGTTGCTTTATTGCTTGTACGTTGTATATTAAGAGGAGTATTGTTTTAGCCATTATAGGGAGTGTTTAATTATGAGTTAGTTATAGGATATTGGTGTTGATGTGGCGCTGATGTGGAAGGTTAAGAGGATGAATAGTTTAGTTACGATAGGGAGTGGCCTTATAGGAGCTTTAGGGGGCGTTTGGTTCGTGGGATTTGAAGGGATTTGCATTTCAAATCCCATGAAATCCCATGTTTGGTTGGAGAGATTTGTATTTAAAATCCCATAAAATCCCATAGATGAAGGATTTGAAAATTCTTTTGTATATTAGTATATATGAGGGATTTGAAATCCCGTGTTCAAAGATTTTATGTTTACGATTTACGTTTCGCGTTCATGTTTCGGTTTCACGTTTCGGGTTCGCTTCCCGGGTCCGCGTTCCGGGTTCGCGTTTCGGGTTCGCGTTTCGGTTCCTGTTTCGGGTTCGTGTTTCGGGTTCGAGTTTCGGGTTCACGTTTCGGGTTCGCGATTCGGGCTCGCGTTTTGGGTTTCATTTCGGGTTCGCGTTTCGGGTTCACATTTCAAATACGCGATTCGGGTTTGCGTTTCAGGTTCGCGTTTCGGGCTCTCGTTTCGGGTTCGCATTTCGGGTTCTAGTTTCGTGTTTCAGGTTTGTGTTACGGGTTCGCGTTTCGTGTTCCATTTCGGGTTCACATTTCGATTTCAGGTTCGCATTTCGGTTTCCGGTTCGCGTAACACGGTCGCATTCCCGTTGTGGATTCACGTTTCGATTTCGGGTTTGCGTTTTGCGATTGCGTTCCCTTTTCGGGTTCGCATTACAAATACTGGGATTTGAAAACCTTGAACCAAACAGAAGATAGGATTTCAAATCCTAGGAATTGAAATCCTTGAACCAAACGCCCCCTTAGTGTTGACTTTTTCCAATATTCGTAGATGCATAGTTACTCCGTTGATTAGAAACAGTTGGAACAGCCAGTCGTTTAAAAGTGTTCTGTTACTTATGTTTTGTAGTGTTTGACGAAACTTGTTCAACCTATGGAATTATATGAATACTTTTTTTAAGAGTAGAGAACAAATGAACAATACATCTAATTGAAAGGTGTATGAAACAAGGTGGATGTTGAAGATCTAGCTGGAGGCATTGGCATGTTGGGAGTTGCCATTTAATGATCAAAAGGTGCACACAATTTATTTTTCTGTATCTAGTAAATGAAAATAATATACAACTTTGTGATAGTTGGTGCGTTTGAAATTCGAGTTCACTCCTGGCTAAATTAATAATTCAAATATATAATCAGAATACTTTTATAGTATATTGTTCAGAATTGTTCTTGATTAATTTCTTGTTTAAAGTATAGTTACCTTGTGATTTTATTCATCTTCCTGTAGCAGAGTTGTGAACTTCAGATCATGTGATAGGTGTCATTGTATTACGGAGTTGAATTTAATTAGGGTTAGCCAATTTGGGGTTTGGGTAGTAGGTTTAAACAGGTACTTATTCGTCAAAACAGGAATTTTTGTTTTAAAACGTTAAAATTTTATAAAGAGAAAAAATGTTTGTACTATGTTGACAAAAAGTACTATCATCTAAACATTAATCTATTTTTTGGTAAAAATTTGCTAGGTGTTTTTATGCATATAATTTGCATTTCAGTGAATTTAGACTTTTTACCTTTTTGACCCCTATAACGACAATATGGATTGACCCGTGTATAAGTAACTGGGTTAAAATCACGACCTCTACTTGCTAAAATGATGAATTATGCTTTCGGCTTGAGTCATGATAAAAACAAAAGGTAGCCATCTTCGTGCACCAGGGTCACACCGTTACGATTTTCTTTAACCAATCACACTTGTATGCGCAGAAAGTTGCGTGCGCGCACGCACACGCGCACACACACACACACAATCAACTTGGAAAGTGTATGACTCGTCGCTCCGGGGTTCCTCGTAAAAAAAAAAAAAAAACACTTGGAAAGTGATCCGGTTGATGTAATTAGAAGCTAGATTCGCTAAATTACTAGATTAGATAACATGGTCGGACTGTCCTTGGTTTATACAAGACATTTGATCTACATGATATGATATGTTCATACAATTGAGTCGCTTTTCTTCGTCATCATCACTTTACTTGCTCTGCTTTTCTTTCAACTTTTGCGTGTGCTGAGTGATTTTTTTTTTTTAAAATCCCATACATAATATGTATGTATAAATCGACTACAAAAGGAGAGATCAGCTTTACTTATCCAATCATCTTTCACACATAGCTTTTGCTTTCATTTGCAAATGCTTTTTACTCGAAAATGTGAAACTTGAAGACCAAACCCGAAAGGATGTGGTAATGATCTATAGATGTATGAGTGGTCAAAGACACTTTTCTCTTTGTCGGAATCCGAAAACATGTTTTGTTTTTAGTGCATATCTTAAAGCAAAACAACTTATTATAATTATCATTGTAAGCTACCGTTGATGTTGAATTTGGTTCCTAAGAAGGTAGTTTTATTGTTAGCAAGTGATAGTTTTAAGACGCCTGGCTGTGATCAGTTTCTGTTAATTTTTTAAAATTGGCGCTCTTTTTTGGTTGAACAATATTTTGGTTAAATTGTACTAAAACAGATATTGGTCATTTGAACTCGAAACGTAAGCGCTTGATTATTATTCTGATAGACAACCTAGACACGCTAACATGGATTTATAACACAAATATATTGTCCACTCTTGGGCAAGGATGTAAATCTCGCTATTCGGGAGGTACTTGATCCTCGAAGAGTACTTGGTTGTTGACCAAGTTTGACTTTGACAGATTATGGCTGAGTTTGACAGTTTTTTTCGAGTCTTATTGAGTTTTGATCGAGATTTGACTGAGTTTTGATCATGAGTTTTGCCCAAGTTTGACCATGTTTGATTACTTGGTTTGGAGCTCTTCAAAAACCGAGTACTCGGCGAGTAATTCTGGGCCATGCAGCCTTGCTCTTGACTTGAATCCCTAACCTTATAGTTAGAGGAGCACCTCAATACTGCTAGGCCAATGACCTTTTCTTCGTCTTCGAATTAAGTGATCTATAGGGTAACTATAACAAATTCGATATATGTAGTCGAATCAAATGATATCATAAGTGATACGGGTTTTTGTAAGTTTTATTATGCTATTTGGTAGACCTACAATAAAGCCAAAGTCAAAAGTAGAAATGAAAATGGTATAAGATAGAGAAGAACGCCAAAAGATGTATTTGTAGGTCGAGGTGGAAAGGTTGATGTTTACCTTTTGATTTACTCCATATTCGTACCAAATTCGTGCAAGATGCTCATCTAATCTTTACGGAATTGTTTTTATACAAATTCGTACCCAACGACAACCTTGACTTCTTTTGAGCAAATGACTTTGCGTGTTCCATTGATTTATTCGTTTAATGAGTTCTTTAGATGCAAAGTCGGGAAATCCAAAATTTTTACACTGAAAATTGCAAATCCACTTGAGGCAGCTGCCCCCGCTTGTCCCTTCTAAAAAACGCCCCTGGTTGAAGGGCTCATATATAATGATAACTAGATTTGTGGTCCGCGCTTCGCGGCAGATTAATGTCATTTTAACGCTACTACATCGTTAGACAGTTTTTGGGCTGAAAGTCATCAAAATGTTGTCAACTCTTTCCAGACCATTTACGCAATGCCCAACAACTGTTATGGTTTGAGGCATCCTTTGTTCATTTTTACACTCTAAATTATTGAGATAAAAAGAACAAATAAATGTTTGAATTTGGTGAAAATAAAAGAACAAAAACTACAACTATGTTAGTGTAAACTTTCATAATTCATATTTATAACTTTTACCAACGACAAAAATAAAAATAAATAATTAAAGTTGTACAAAAAAATATTTTAAAGACAAAAAGAAAAAAGTCATTGTTAAGAAATATGAGTATAAATACTACGCATATTTTTTCAATGAACTTAACTTTTAATTTAATTTCAAATAAGTTAAAATTAAAAATTAAAATTAAGATAATAAGAAATATGTGGGCTTTTTTTTATCTCGTTTAATGTTTGGGCTTAAGCCCACCAGAAGAGGCTTGAAATCTGCTCATTTGTGATAGGATTTTGGTATAAGTTAATTTTCTTTATCATTATTTAAACACCACACACTTTCTCATTTGCTTTATCCTCTACTAAACTGTATCTGAGTTTATCTTCTTGAATTTTCGTCTTCAACGCGTTTTCAGCAAAATTTTTTTAATAGTTTCTAACTTGTTTTGTTAGTATATTTTTAGCATAAATAATATCAAATCGAGTTTTATATAAACGATTTTTTATATGTATGCTTTCTCTAACATTCCCGTTCAACAAATCTAGAAAAAATAAACGTCGTTATTAAGAAACTCATATTTTTCTTTTCAAAGTGGTATTTGTAGTAGATTGATGGTGGTGATGGACGGAGTTCGGGGTAGGGCGATGATGGCGGTGAACGGAATTTCACGATGGTGGTGGTGGAGGTCGATATTAGTTGTAAATCTCTCATCGTAACAATTAGAACCGAAATTTATGTTAAATCAAGACCGGAAACCGCATCGATCGGAAAAGTTGTTTTGGGTTAGAATTTTTTATTTTTTCAGTTTAAGATTAAAAATTTTCAAGTTCATGATCTTGTAAGTTCGTATATTATAGCGATATATGTTTTTATTTTTCAGTTGTTTTTTGTGTTTGTTATATTTTCAGACTTTGCTTAACTAAAAATAAATAAAAAAAATTTGTCCTGAGATCTGTTTAGTTCTAAATCCATATTGGCTGGTATTAGTGGCGACGTGCTCGTAGCAGCGGTGTAACGACCCTGGAATTTTCAACGTTATTTTATTAATAATTATTATTATTATTACGTGTGATAAAATGAATGTATGTTATTACATTTACATGTTGCCATGACTTAACGTACTTGACCTTAATCGCCCGAAACGTCTTTGTGACACCCAGAACTTTCACGAATAATATTTTAAGATATTATTTGCATTCATGATTAGTTTTATTAATCATTTTAATTAATTAAGGTTATTAGTTAGTTACTTGGGCTTTTAATCGGATTAACTTGTTAATTACATACATACTTGGGCTTTTAAGTGAACTTGGGCTTTATTAGTGTAATGGACTCTTGATGTTGGGCTTCTAAGCCCACCCTACATTATTAATGAACTTGGTTAGTCCACTAAGATCATGTAAGTGTCACCTTAAATTGTAACTAGTTAGTTTCATATAATAGGAATCTAGTTTGCATGTGATCCCCATGTAACTCCACCCATTAACCACCTTTATGAACTTTACATGCTAATAACCATTAAACTAAGCCACCCCCCTTTTTTTTGCTTGCTGCAGAACCGTGACCCTTCAAAGGGTTAGAGGGGATTCAAAATCTTTTTACATTACTTGTTCACTTGCTTCTCTCATTCAAACACAAACACACACAAACTTGCAACTTTCTTTCTCACTTTTTCTCTCTAAGTTCTTGTAAGTAAACTTGAAGTTTCTTCCTTTCTTTCCTTCTTGTAAAAACCGATTTCTAGCACTCTTCATCATCATCATTCTTTGTTGTTTAAATCTTTTGTTACTTATGTTGATTACTAGTAGTTGTTTATTTACTTACTTACTTGTTTTTCAAGAATCAAACTACCTAGTTTATTCTTCATTTTTATCTTGTTATAACAAGAACAACAAGAACATAATCTATCTAGTTATGTTCTACCTTATTTGCTTCAAAAGATTATAAAGTTCATGGTTGAAAGACATACTTGAAGTTCATGAAGTAAACTTTAAAGTTTACTTTCTAAAGATCAAACTTTGGTTTGAATCTTTAAAGTATGAACAACCATGAATAATTTACTTGTTTACTTAGTTTACTACTTCATTCTTGCACTTTAATTTCATGATTTATGTTCTTGTTGGTCAAATGTTACAAGTTAACTTTGATCTCATTAATCTTGAACTTAAGGTTAACTTTAAAGTTCAAGAACATATAAAGGAAACTTTTTAATTATAACTTCGTATACTTATGCTTGATCTAGACTTTTGAGTCTTGGATCTTCAAGATCTAACTAAGAACTATGTTCTACATTTTAAGATCTTGATTTCATAAGTTCATTTTCAAGTTTGTAACTTATTATTAGTCTTATAGTTCATGTAAGTGTCAAACCTAAGACTTTGATGTAACTTTGGTTCATCAAACTACATGCAACTCTTAAGTGAGTTGTGTTTCATGTCTTAGACTTGCACTAGGGTTATGATGGTCAAGACTTGGTTAAGATGATGTAGATACATCAATGAGTCGTACACTTGAAGCTATATGCATCAAGGATGAGAACCATGATGAACATCAAGCACCAAGACCACCGGAACCCTTTTAAACTTACTGTTTCTGTCCAAAAGCTACTGATCTGATGTTTCTGTAACAGACCAGTAGACCTGGGCTGTTCTAACCTTGATTTTTAGATAGAACTTTTCGAGTAGATAACTTTTCATATAGGACTCGTCTTAATCCGAGTTACGGTTTAGGATTTATGGCCCTCCGATCGTCACTATGTCCTTTAACGTTGTGCAGAAATTTCTGACCTACTCGCACTTAGACCTTCGCCACGGTCAAACGAAGACGAGTTTGCTTCTGGAATTTTTACCACACTTAAGGGACTCATACACGGAGCCATGGCCACTGGTCTCACCTTAATTCAGTAAGGGTAGAGGCCTTGGTGACTGACTGAAGTCAGACTTTGTTTTAAACTACTTTCATAAACGAAACCTACCTTACGCCTTTTGTTTAATGATGAATGATGATGACCCTTAAGACCTTAATTACATACTTTTAAACCTATTAAGACGATTTACTGACTTAGTACTATTTGACTTAGGTTGAGGACTTCAGACCGTTTACTTGCACACCTTTCCCGACTACTACTTTACCGCTACATATCATTGTGAGTTATAACATTCCCTTTTTACTTTAACATATTTTGGGAACTGAGAATACATGTGGATTTTATGTTTTAGATACTAGGCACGAGTACTTCAACTTATATATGTGTGGGTTATATAACGGCAGAAACATTCCCTTTAGCTCGGTAACGTTTAATCATTGGTTTTTGAACCGTGAACGCGAATCTTAGATATGGATCCATAGGGTTTGACATCCCCACTCGGGCTAGTAGCGCTAGCATTTAACGAGTGTTTAATACTTCGTAGACGTACGCACTTTCCAAGTGTACTTTCAGGGGGTATAAACGTTAAGTTAGTTACCAAGTGCCCACGGTTAGCATATACTTTTACATACTTTGAAACGCTCGTTGTAGCACTGAAATCTCGTGGCCTACTTACATTACTGTTATACTTAAACTATAGCTCACCAACCTTTGTGTTGACATTTTTAAGCATGTATCTCTCAGGTGCTTGAGGTTGCTTCCGCTGTGTACTAGTCATGCTGTAGAACCCGCTGCTTAGAGTTGTTATCGCATGACTACTTATCTTGCATTCAAACTTATTTACTTTTGAATTATGACTTGTAACGACCTTTGTGGTCACATACACTTATTATTTGCTTCTACTTAGTGAAGCATGCTTTTGAAATGTAAAACATTTGATGTCGGTTATGACATCACCTTTTTATCGTGAATGCAACTTCTTTAATTACAGCATATAGTACTTAACCTTGTAATGATCCTGTTGTTGATGATTCGTACACGATGGTTTTGTACGGGGCATCACATTTGGTATCAGAGCATTGGTTGTAGGGAATTAGGTTGCATTAGTGATTCTAAGACCGACCCGAGTAGGATTCACTAATAGGACTAATCTACAACTTGCTAGTTTACTTGTTTCCGCTGAGCTTACTACATGCTAATGCTTACTTTTTCTGCTATATGTCGTATGCTACTACATGATATCACTACTGCATGATGCTACTTGCTTTTGATTGCATGCTACTTTCATACGAATTGCTGTTATTGCCATGCTAGTTACTGTTATACATGATTTAAACTGTTGGCCTATTAATTGCTTGCTTTATGACATACTGACATGGAAAATTTATTTTTCCTTGTTCAGATGTCGGATGTTCCACCTACTGGCATTTCGGGCAGTACAGACTCAGACCCCGTCGCCCTACCTACTGCTACACCTGCTGCTGCTACTGCCGATACACCGGCCCCGACACCCACTAGTGATCCCGGCGCTTCTACTTCCGGAGCTGGTACTAGTGCACCTGCCCCAGTGTCTGCTCCCGGACCCTCGAGGTCACGGCCCCGCATTGGTGGTATTGAGACCCCCGCGGAGTTCGGGGAAGGGCCGTTTCGTAACCACATGCGCACGCCTTGCCGACGCACTCCCGACGGACGTTTAGTCGTGATTCTGCCAGGCAGACACAGACAGATGTTGGTCGCCTTCGGACGCTTCGGATTACCAGCTCAGCCACCAGTGTCACCACCACACGATTCGGATGACTCATCATCCGCCGATTCTTCATCATCAGACGACTCCAGCGATGATGAGGATCCTGCTGATAGACCTATTCAGGCACCCTCCACCCCTCCGAAGAAGCGGTACCGTTTCGACGGCACCGTCATTCCAGGGGTGAATGGAGGTCGTGCTTTTACTGACGCATTTGGCCATCGTCGTAGGGTTACTGCTCGTAAACGAGTTGTGCCAAACCCTGCCGACCCACAGATACGTAAGGTTCCCCGTTACGTATTGACTATTCCTGGAACCGTACCACCTAGATTTAGATACGGACCACTTACATCTAGGGACGTACCGTCTACATCCGGAGCCGGACCATCTACATCAGCACCACCGGCACCACCCGCCCCACCTGCACCGCCTGTCCGACCAGCTCCCTCTAACGAGGAACTGATGAGGGAGATTGAGACTCTCCGAGCTCAAGTCACTGAGCTCGAGGAGCAGTTGGCTCGAGGAGCAGTTCACCCGCCTTCACCGTAGGACCTTGTATTTAGATTTCATGATGTAATCTAGATATAGTTTCATGTATTTCATATGTATTGTACGAACTTATTCAGATGTATGGAAACTTTGTGATGTTACTTTTTGCACAAGTGTTCTATTTACGTTACTGTATGGTGTTTTGCGGTACTTGTATCAACTTGCGATACTTAATTAACATGTGTTGTGCTTTTTACATGTTGGTTGTTATATACTATATTATTATATATTGAATACTGGATTTTGACTTGAGTCAAAATGTTTGTTTAGAATACCATGGCCAACGGAAGAACCACACCTACCGCAGCCCAGATTGAGGACATGATCAGCGAACGGGTCGCTGCAGCCCTAGCAGAAAGAAATCTCCAAGCTTCACCGCCACCACCACCAGTTATCCCACCCGTTCGAAATGGGTGTACTTACAAGGAATTCCAGAGCTGAAAACCGCATAACTTCAGCGGCACCGAGGGACCGGTTGGTCTCACCAGATGGTTCGAGAAACTTGAATCAGTATTCCGAGTTAGCAACTGTTCGGAGGATAATAAAACCAAGTTTGCTTCTTGCACGCTTTCTGATGGCGCGCTTACATGGTGGAATACCATGGCTCAAGCGAAAGGTATCGATGAGGTGTATGCTACGCCATGGGAGGAATTCAAGGCGGCTATGATTGATGAGTATTGTCCGAGAACCGAAATTCAAAAGATGGAAATTGAATTCATGCAGTTTAAGGCCGTAGGGAACGACCTTAACAGTTACAATCGTAGGTTTTTGGAGTTAGCACTGATGTGTCCGACCATGGTCACCCCCGAATTCAAGCGCATGGAGAAATACTTCTCGGGACTTCCTAAGTCCATCAAGGGAAATGTCACCTCATCCAAGCCACCGAATGTCCCCGAAGCAATGCGCATGGCGCATACTCTCCTGAATCAAATCATCCTTGACGAGCCGGAGAAGGCTAAGTTTGAAGCCGGTAGTAGTGAAAAGAGGAAATGGGACAACAACCACAACAACCACCACAACCACAACAACAACAACAACAACAACAACAACAACAGGGGTAGAAACTACGATCAAACCCCCGCCAAGAGGCATAACAACGGTGGAAACCCTAATCCCAACAACAACACCAACACCAACCCGAACTACAAAGGAACCTTACCTCAATGCAAGCGATGTTACAAACACCACACTGGGTATTGCAATGTTGTCTGTGAGAAGTGCCAACGGGCTGGGCACATCGGGAAGGACTGCAAGGTCACTACTTTGAATGGGAAGCCAAACACCAATGGGCCGAAGAAGTGCTACGAATGCGGGCAGATGGGCCATTTCAGAAACGCATGCCCCAACAAGCGAAAAGATGGCGGACCACCCCGTGGACGAGCTTTTAATGTTAATGCAAGGGATGCACGCGATAACCCCGACTTGGTGACAGGTATATTCATAATCAACAATCTTTTAGCTTCTGTCTTGTTTGATACTGGTGCGGATAGAAGTTATGTATGTAGACATTTTTGCGATAAGATTAATTGGTCATTAGTCCCGTTAAAAGAAAGTATGCTTGTCGAGGTCGCAAATGGAAAATTTGAAAAGGTTGACCATATTAGTCGTGGAGCTATTATCAACATAGCTGGTGCAGATTTCGAAATTGATTTGATACCTATCAAACTGGGAAGTTTTGACGTGATCGTCGGTATGGATTGGTTGAGCAAGATAAAGGCCGATATAATCTGCGGAGATAAAGCACTTCGCATACCACAAGGAGATGGCGAACCACTGGTTATCTATGGAGAGAGATGTACCTCGAAGTTGAACCTCATTAGTTGCGTGAAAGCGCAAAAGATTATGAAGAAGGGACGTTTTGCTGTCCTAGCACATGTGAAAGCGGTAGAAACTGAGGTGAAGAGCGTGAATGACGTTCGAATTGTGAACGAATTTTCCGATGTCTTCCCAGAGGAATTGCCTGGATTACCGCCGCAGAGAGCAGTAGAGTTTCAGATTGACTTAGTGCCAGGAGCTGCATCTGTAGCTCGCGCACCTTATAGACTCGCACCTTCCGAGATGCAAGAATTACAGAGTCAACTACAAGAGCTGTTAGACCGTGGATTTATCCAACCAAGTTTCTCGCCTTGGGGCGCACCTGTGTTGTTTGTGAAGAAGAAGGATGGATCCTTCCGTATGTGTATCGACTACCGTGAACTCAACAAATTGACTATCAAGAATCGGTATCCTCTTCCACGAATTGACGATCTTTTTGATCAACTACAAGGATCGAGCGTTTATTCAAAGATCGATTTGCGATCCGGATATCACCAGCTGAGGGTGAAGGAAAGTGACGTGATGAAAACTGCATTCAGGACCCGTTATAGCCATTATGAGTTTCTCGTGATGCCATTCGGTTTGACAAATGCACCTGCCGTGTTCATGGACCTCATGAATCGTGTCTGCAAGCCTTACTTGGACAAGTTTGTTATCGTCTTCATAGATGATATCCTCATCTACTCTAAGAGCGAAGAAGAACATGAGCAACACCTCTGATTAGTGCTTGAACTCTTAAGACAAGAGCAACTTTACGCCAAATTCTCCAAGTGTGAATTTTGGTTGAAGAAAGTACAATTTTTGGGTCATGTTGTAAGCGACCAGGGTATCAAAGTTGATCCCGCCAAGATTGAAGCCATCAGCAAGTGGGAGACCCCCACTACTCCGACGCATATTCGCCAATTCCTAGGTCTCGCCGGTTATTACCGAAGATTCATCGAAGGATTTTCTCCGATTGCGCGTCCTTTGACCGCACTGACTCACAAGGGCAAGAAGTTCATTTGGGAACCCGCACACGAATCAGCATTTCAAACTTTGAAGAAGAAGTTAACCACCGCACCTATCCTATCACTTCCTGAAGGCAGTGACGACTTTGTTGTTTATTGTGATGCATCGAAGAGTGGTTTTGGTTGTGTACTGATGCAACGATCAAAGGTTATTGCCTATGCCTCCCGCCAATTGAAGATTCACGAGCGGAACTACACTACACATGATCTTGAACTTGGAGCCGTTGTCTTTGCGCTTAAATTGTGGAGACACTATTTGTATGGAACTAAGAGCACTATCTTCACCGATCACAAGAGTCTCCAGTACATCTTTGATCAGAAGCAACTGAATATGAGACAACGTCGATGGATCGAGACGCTCAACGACTACGATTGTGAACTCCATTATCAACCTGGCAAGGCCAATGTTGTAGCTGACGCTTTAAGCCGAAAGGAGAGGACGGCACCTCTTCGTGTTAGGGCTCTGAACATCACCATCCATTCGAACCTCAACAGCCAGATCAGAGTAGCCCAAGTTGAGGCTCTCAAGGAGGATAATATATCTCACAAACATTTGAACATACTTGTCTCTCGATTCGAGGTTAGGGAGTCTGGACTCCGATGTTATGCCGGAAGAATTTGGGTACCTCTTTATGGAGATCTACGGAACCTTATACTTGATGAAGCACACAAATCGAGATATTCGATTCACCCCGGTGCGGGCAAGATGTACCACGACCTTAAATAACAGTATTGGTGGCCGAATCTTAAGAAGGACGTTGCGACTTATGTTGGTAAGTGTTTGACTTGCTCAAAGGTTAAAGCCGAGCATCAGAGACCTTCTGGTTTACTTCAACAACCGGAAATCCCACAATGGAAGTGGGAAAGGATAACAATGGACTTCATCACCAAGCTACCAAAGACGGTGGGCGGATACGATACCATCTGGGTTATTGTTGACCGCCTCACCAAATCTGCACACTTTCTATCAATGAAGGAAACTGATACAATGGAAAGACTTGCTCAATTATACATTAAGGAGGTTGTATCTGGTCATGGTGTACCTTTATCGATCATCTCCGTTCGCGATCCCCGTTTTGCTTCTAGATTTTGGCGTTCTTTGCAAGAAGCCATGGGAACTCGTCTTGACATGAGTACTGCTTATCACCCTCAGACTGACAGGAAAAGTGAACGAACGATTCAGACCTTGGAGGACATGCTGCGTGCATGTGTCATTGATTTCGGAAAGGCCTGGGAAAGGCATTTGCCACTCGCCGAATTCTCGTACAACAACAGTTATCACTCGAGCATTAATGCTGCACCTTTCGAAGCATTGTATGGCCGTAAGTGCCGATCTCCTATTTGCTGGGCCGAAGTAGGCGAAAAGCAAATCACCGGACCCGAGATAGTCCATGAAACCACGGAGAAGATTGCTCAGATTCAAGCTAGACTTAAGACTGCCCGTGATCGCCAGAAGAGTTATGCCGATCTTAAACGTAAGGACTTTGAATTCAACGTTGGTGATCATGTAATGTTAAAGGTTGCACCTTGGAAAGGTGTGATCCGTTTTGGAAAACGTGGAAAGTTGAACCCACGATACATTGGTCCTTTTGAAATCTTGGAACGGGTTGGACCCGTTGCTTACCGTTTGGATCTACCAGCGCAATTGAGCTCAGTTCATCCTACCTTCCATGTGTCAAACTTGAAGAAGTGTCTTGCTGCACCGGAACTTATAATACCACTGGAAGAACTCACGATTGACGACAAACTTCACTTTGTGGAAGAACCAGTTGAGATTATGGATCGTGAGATCAAAACTTTGAAACGCAACAAGATTCCGATCATCCGAGTGCGATGGAATGCCAAACTAGGACCTGAGTTTACTTGGGAGTGGGAGGATCAAATGATGCGGAAGTATCCTCACCTTTTCCCGACTCCTCCATCTACCTCAGCTTAAATTTCGGGACGAAATTTTCTTTAACAGGTGGGTAATGTAACGACCCTGGAATTTCCAACGTTATTTTATTAATAATAATTATTATTAATACGTGTGATAAAACGAATGTATGTTATTACATTTACATGTTGCCATGACTTAACGTACTTGACCTTAATTGCCCGAAACGTCTTTGTGACACCCGGAACTTTCACGAATAATATTTTAAGATATTATTTGCATTCATGATTAGTTTTATTAATCATTTTAATTAACTAAGTTTATTAGTTAGTTACTTGAGCTTTTAATCGGATTAACTTGTTAATTACATATATACTTGGGCTTTTAAGTGAACTTGGGCTTTATTAGTGTAATGGACTCTTGATGTTGGGCTTCTAAGCCCACCCTACATTATTAATGAACTTGGTTAGTCCACTAAGATCATGTAAGTGTCACCTTAAATTGTAACTAGTTAGTTTCATACAATAGGAATCTAGTTTGCATGTGATCCCCATGTAACTCCACCCATTAACCACCTTTATGAACTTTACATGCTAATAACCATTAAACTTAGCCACCCCCCCTTTTTTTTTGCTGCAGAACCGTGACCCTTCAAAGGGTTAGAGGGGATTCAAAATCTTTTTATATTACTTGTTCACTTGCTTCTCTCATTCAAACACAAACACACACAAACTTGCAACTTTCTTTCTCACTTTTTCTCTCTAAGTTCTTGTAAGTAAACTTGAAGTTTCTTCCTTTCTTTCCTTCTTGTAAAAACTGATTTCTAGCACTCTTCATCATCATCATTCTTTGTTGTTTAAATCTTTTGTTACTTATGTTGATTACTAGTAGTTGTTTATTTACTTACTTACTTGTTTTTCAAGAATCAAACTACCTAGTTTATTCTTCATTTTTATCTTGTTATAACAAGAACAACAAGAACATAATCTATCTAGTTATGTTCTACCTTATTTGCTTCAAAAGATTATAAAGTTCATGGTTGAAAGACATACTTGAAGTTCATGAAGTAAACTTTAAAGTTTACTTTCTAAAGATCAAACTTTGGTTTGAATTTTTAAAGTATGAACAACCATGAATAATTTACTTGTTTACTTAGTTTACTACTTCATTCTTGCACTTTAATTTCATGATTTATGTTCTTGTTGGTCAAATGTTACAAGTTAACTTTGATCTCATCAATCTTGAACTTAAGGTTAACTTTAAAGTTCAAGAACATATAAAGGAAACTTTTTAATTATAACTTTGTATACTTATGCTTGATCTAGACTTTTGAGTCTTGGATCTTCAAGATCTAACTAAGAACTATGTTCTACATTTTAAGATCTTGATTTCATAAGTTCATTTTCAAGTTTGTAACTTATTATTAGTCTTATAGTTCATGTAAGTGTCAAACCTAAGACTTTGATGTAACTTTGGTTCATCAAACTACATGCAACTCTTAAGTGAGTTGTGCTTCATGTCTTAGACTTGCACTAGGGTTATGATGGTCAAGACTTGGTTAAGATGATGTAGATACATCAATGAGTCGTACACTTGAAGCTATATGTGTAGTGACCCGAACTTTTCCATGTTTATATATATTAATTGAGATTGATATTTACATGATTAAATGTTTCCAACATGTTAAGCAATCAAACTTGTTAAGACTTGATTAATTGAAATATGTTTCATATAGACAATTGACCACCCAAGTTGATCGGTGATTCACGAACGTTAAAACTTGTAAAAACTATATGATGACATATATATGGATATATATATATATAGTTAACATGATACTATGATAAGAAAACATATCATAAAGTATATTAACAATGAACTACATATGTAAAAACAAGACTACTAACTTAATGATTTTTAAACGAGACATATATGTAACGATTATCGTTGTAAAGACATTTAATGTATATATATCATATTAAGAGATATTCATACATGATAATATCATGATAATATAATAATTTAAAATCTCATTTGATATTATAAACATTGGGTTAACAACATTTAACAAGATCGTTAACCTAAAGGTTTCAAAACAACACTTACATGTAACGACTAACGATGACTTAACGACTCAGATAAAATGTATATACATGTAGTGTTTTAATATGTATTTATACACTTTTGAAAGACTTCAATACACTTATCAAAATACTTCTACTTAACAAAAATGCTTACAATTACATCCTCGTTCAGTTTCATTAACAATTCTACTCGTATGCACCCGTATTCGTACTCGTACAATACACAGCTTTTAGATGTATGTACTATTGGTATATACACTCCAATGATCAGCTCTTAGCAGCCCATGTGAGTCACCTAACACATGTGGGAACCATCATTTAGCAACTAGCATGAAATATCTCATAAAATTACAAAAATATGAGTAATCATTCATGACTTATTTACATGAAAACAAAATTACATATCCTTTATATCTAATCCATACACCAACGACCAAAAACACCTACAAACACTTTCATTCTTCAATTTTATTCATCTAATTGATCTCTCTCAAGTTCTATCTTCAAGTTCTAAGTGTTCTTCATAAATTCCAAAAGTTCTAGTTTCATAAAATCAAGAATACTTTCAAGTTTGCTAGCTCACTTCCAATCTTGTAAGGTGATCATCCAACCTAAAGAAATCTTTGTTTCTTACAGTAGGTTATCATTCTAATACAAGGTAATAATCATATTCAAACTTTGGTTCAATTTCTATAACTATAACAATCTTATTTCAAGTGATGATCTTACTTGAACTTGTTTTCGTGTCATGATTCTGCTTCAAGAACTTCGAGCCATCCAAGGATCCATTGAAGCTAGATCCATTTTTCTCTTTTCCAGTAGGTTTATCCAAGGAAATTAAGGTAGTAATGATGTTCATAACATCATTCGATTCATACATATAAAGCTATCTTATTCGAAGGTTTAAACTTGTAATCACTAGAACATAGTTTAGTTAATTCTAAACTTGTTCGCAAACAAAAGTTAATCCTTCTAACTTGACTTTTAAAATCAACTAAACACATGTTCTATATCTATATGATATGCTAACTTAATGATTTAAAACCTGGAAACACGAAAAACACCGTAAAACCGGATTTACGCCGTCGTAGTAACACCGCGGGCTGTTTTGGGTTAGTTAATTAAAAACTATGATAAACTTTGATTTAAAAGTTGTTATTCTGGGAAAATGATTTTTATTATGAACATGAAACTATATCCAAAAATTATGGTTAAACTCAAAGTGGAAGTATGTTTTCTAAAATGGTCATCTAGACGTCGTTCTTTCGACTGAAATGAATAACTTTACAAAAACGACTTGTAACTTATTTTTCCGATTATAAACCTATACTTTTCTGTTTAGATTCATAAAATAGAGTTCAATATGAAACCATAGCAATTTGATTCACTCAAAACGGATTTAAAATGAAGAAGTTATGGGTAAAACAAGATTGGATAATTTTTCTCATTTTAGCTACGTGAAAATTGGTAACAAATCTATTCCAACCATAACTTAATCAACTTGTATTGTATATTATGTAATCTTGAGATACCATAGACACGTATACAATGTTTCGACCTATCATGTCGACACATCTATATATATTTCGGAACAACCATAGACACTCTATATGTGAATGTTGGAGTTAGCTATACAGGGTTGAGGTTGATTCCAAAATATATATAGTTTGAGTTGTGATCAATACTGAGATACGTATACACTGGGTCGTGGATTGATTCAAGATAATATTTATCGATTTATTTCTGTACATCTAACTGTGGACAACTAGTTATAGGTTACTAACGAGGACAGCTGACTTAATAAACTTAAAACATCAAAATATATTAAAAGTGTTGTAAATATATTTTGAACATACTTTAATATATATGTATATATTGTTATAGGTTCGTGAATCAACAGTGGCCAAGTCTTACTTCCCGACGAAGTAAATCTGTGAAAGTGAGTTATAGTCCCACTTTTAAAATCTAATATTTTTGGGATGAGAATACATGCAGGTTTTATAAATGATTTACAAAATAGACACAAGTACGTGAAACTACATTCTATGGTTGAATTATCGAAATCGAATATGCCCCTTTTTATTAAGTCTGGTAATCTAAGAATTAGGGAACAGACACCCTAATTGACGCGAATCCTAAAGATAGATCTATTGGGCCTAACAAACCCCATCCAAAGTACCGGATGCTTTAGTACTTCGAAATTTATATCATATCCGAAGGGTGTCCCGGAATGATGGGGATATTCTTATATATGCATCTTGTTATTGTCGGTTACCAGGTGTTCACCATATGAATGATTTTTATCTCTATGTATGGGATGTGTATTGAAATATGAAATCTTGTGGTCTATTGTTACGATTTGATATATATAGGTTAAACCTATAACTCACCAACATTTTTGTTGACGTTTAAAGCATGTTTATTCTCAGGTGAATATTAAGAGCTTCCGCTGTTGCATACTAAAATAAGGACAATATTTGGAGTCCATGTTTGTTTGATATTGTGTAAAAACTGCATTCAAGAAACTGATTTCGATGTAACATATTTGTATTGTAAACCATTATGTAATGGTCGTGTGTAAACAGGATATTTTAGATTATCATTATTTGATAATCTACGTAAAGCTTTTTAAACCTTTATTTATGAAATAAAGGTTATGGTTTGTTTTAAAAATGAATGCAGTCTTTGAAAAACGTCTCATATAGAGGTCAAAACCTCGCAACGAAATCAATTAATATGGAACGTTTTTAATCAATAAGAACGGGACATTTCAGTTGGTATCCGAGCGTTGGTCTTAGAGAACCAGAAAATTTGCATTAGTGTGTCTTATCGAGTTTGTTAGGATGCATTAGTGAGTCTGGACTTCGACCGTGTTTTCTTTAAAAATGATTGCTTAACATTTTTGATGGAAACTATATATTTTTAACATATGAATATTATGTGATATATTAATCTCTTAACGTGTTTGATATTATGTGATAGATGTCTACCTCTAGAACAAGTCCCATTGACTCACCTAATAATAATGAAGAGTTAAATGTAAATTGGAATGATTTGTGGACTGATTCACAAGTTCCCGAAGAGGAACCGGAAGAAGAGTCGGAACCGGAAGAAGAATCGAAACCGGAAGAAGAATCGGAACCGGATGAAGAAATAGAACCGGTGGGGGAAATAATAAAACGGTTAAGTAAAAGAAAATCCTCAACCAACCGACCAAAGATAATTATGGTCAATGGTGTTTCCGCCAAGGAAGCAAAATATTGGGAGGATTACCAATTCTCCGATGAATCGGATTCCGACGAGAATTCCGATGATGTTATAGAAATTACCCCAACTGAATTTAAAAAGGCAAAAGAAAATAATAAGGGAAAGGGCATAAAAATAGAGAAATCTAATTCCAACCCCGATGAACTTTATATGTATCGTCAACCCCCGAAGTCCTTAAGTTGTAACAATGACCCGGGAACCTCTAAACCACCAGGTTTTTCTAAACCAATGTGGACAACGACGGCTCGTATTAGGGGAACATCATATATCCCTAGAAACTTGGCAAAACGAACCAAAACTGAAGAAGAAGAAACGAGCGAGTCGGAATAAGATAGTTGTATTCGTGTGGTGTAATATATGTAATATAGTGTTCTTATGCTTTATGATATATGTAAAAATTGCTTGTATTAATAAGTATTTTTTTATGAAACTAACTCTTGTCTATTTTACAGTTTAAAAACACAAAATGGATAGACAACCCAATATTTTAAGAGACCTACCCGGAGACATGATTGATGAAATCTTGTCTAGAGTCGGCCAGAATTCTTCGGCACAACTATTTAAGGCGAGATCAGTTTGTAAGACATTCGAAGAACGTTCCAAGAATGTCTTGGTTTATAAGAGACTTTCGTTTGAAAGATGGGGGATATCACATTGGGAAACCCATAAGTTACGATGTGTTTACTTTGACGCATATATTGCGGGGAACCCAAATGCTATTTTACGCAACGGGTTAAGAAATTATTTTGACTCAATATATCCGAATATTGGACTTCGTGATTTAGAAAAAGCGGCTAACATGCAACATAAAGAAGCATGTTATGCTTACGGATTAGTAATGTTCGCTTCTCACCAAAGTGAGAACAAGAACATCGGGCTACAACTATTAAACAAAACGTTTCCACAAGTGACGGAGTCGGTAATTGGGGTAAGAAATGAGGTTTTTAGATTATTACGGGACTGTTGGACATTACGTAACCCTCGTCCCTTTGATGATGTTACAACACGCTGTCTTATCAACGGCCATAACGGTTATGTTGCACAAGACCAAGGATGGGAAGTAGTCCTAGTAAAACCAGAATGCATGACTTGTTTCTGGACGTATGAATTACGTGTCTTTATTGCCTTTGCCGAACGACTTGTGTACTAGCTAGAATTGTCTTCACAACTATCTTGTATCAAAGTTATTGTGTGCTATATTTCATGCTTTATGTAAAATAAGCGGTATTGTAAGTTTGTAAAATATTGTATAAAAGTTTGAACGCGAAATATTATTACAATCAGTTTTTCATATAGAATTGTAGTAGTTGAATTGTATATTAGCTACTAAGTATGAACTTAACGGGTAGGTACTACCCGAATTTAAACTTATAAAACGCTAATATGAAGAAAAAGCTTTTATAAATGAGTTCATATTATGCTACGAAATACTATTAACTACTCTTAATATTCTGTATGATTAACTTGTTCCATTTAACTATTTTGAAGGAAATGGCACCGACTACTCGACACACCGTGAATATGAATGAAGAGGAATTCCGTACTTTTCTAGCTTCAAACATAGCCGCAGTACAGGCTGCGCTACATACCAATAATAACCTTGGATCTAGCAGTACAGGAAATCGTGTAGGATGCACCTACAAAGAATTCACTGCCTGCAAACCTTTGGAATTTGATGGAACCGAAGGACCGATCGGATTGAAACGGTGGACCGAGAAGGTTGAATCGGTGTTTGCCATAAGTAAGTGTACTGAAGAGGACAAAGTGAAGTACGCTACGCATACCTTCACAGGTTCTGCGTTAACATGGTGGAATACCTATCTAGAGCAAGTGGGACAAGATGATGCGTACGCACTACCGTGGTCAGCATTCAAGCACTTGATGAACGAGAAGTACCGTCCCAGAACCGAGGTCAATAAGCTCAAGACAGAACTTAGAGGGTTACGAACCCAAGGATTTGATATTACCACGTACGAAAGACGATTCACAGAATTGTGCCTATTGTGTCCGGGAGCATTCGAAGATGAGGAAGAGAAGATCGACGCGTTTGTGAAAGGATTACCGGAAAGAATCCAAGAAGATATAAGTTCACACGAGCCCGCCTCCATACAACAGGCATGTAGAATGGCTCACAAACTAGTGAACCAGATTGAAGAAAGAATTAAAGAACAGACTGCTGAAGAGGCCAATGTGAAGCAAGTCAAAAGAAAGTGGGAGGAAAACGGTGATAAGAATCACCAATACAACAACAACAGAAATTACAACAATAATCGCAACAATTATCCCAACAATCGCAACATCAATCGCAACTACAACAAACGGCCCAACAACAACAACAACAACAACAACAGCAACTACAACAATCATCCCAACAACAATAATAACCGCAACAACAATAACAATCAGAAGCAGCTATGCCAAAGGTGTGAAAAGAATCACTCGGGGTTCTGCACCAAATTTTGCAACAAGTGTAAAAGAAATGGTCATAGCGCGGCGAAGTGTGAGGTCTACGGACCAGGGGTTAATAGAACGAAAGGAACAAATGGTGTCGGAACGAGTAATGGCGGAGCAAGTAGTGTCGGAGCAAGTTATGCCAATGTAGTTTGTTATAAATGTGGAAAACCGGGCCACATTATTAGAAATTGCCCGAACCAGGAGAACACGAATGGACAAGGCCGTGGAAGAGTTTTCAATATTAATGCGGCAGAGGCACAGGAAGACCCGGAGCTTGTTACGGGTACATTTCTTATTGACAATAAATCTGCTTACGTTTTATTTGATTCGGGTGCGGATAGAAGCTATATGAGTAGAGATTTTTGTGCTAAATTAAGTTGTCCATTGACGCCTTTGGATAGTAAATTTTTACTCGAATTAGCAAATGGTAAATTAATTTCAGCAGATAATATATGTCGGAATCGAGAAATTAAACTGGTTAGCGAAACATTTAAGATTGATTTGATACCAGTAGAGTTAGGGAGTTTTGATGTGATAATCGGTATGGACTGGTTGAAAGAAGTGAAAGCGGAGATCGTTTGTTACAAAAATGCAATTCGCATTATACGAGAAAAAGGAAAACCCTTAATGGTGTACGGAGAAAAGGGCAACACGAAGCTACATCTTATTAGTAATTTGAAGGCACAAAAACTAATAAGAAAAGGTTGCTATGCTGTTCTAGCACACGTCGAGAAAGTACAAACTGAAGAAAAGAGCATCAATGATGTTCCCATTGCAAAAGAATTTCCCGATGTATTTCCGAAAGAATTACCGGGATTACCCCCACATCGATCCGTTGAATTTCAAATAGATCTTGTACCAGGAGCTGCACCAATAGCTCGTGCTCCTTACAGACTCACACCCAGCGAGATGAAAGAACTGCAAAGCCAATTACAAGAACTTTTAGAGCGTGGTTTCATTCGACCAAGCACATCACCGTGGGGAGCTCCTGTTTTGTTTGTTAAGAAGAAAGATGGTACATTCAGGTTGTGTATCGACTACCGAGAGTTGAACAAACTTACCATCAAGAACCGCTACCCACTACCGAGAATCGATGACTTATTTGATCAACTACAAGGCTCGTCTGTTTATTCAAAGATTGACTTACGTTCCGGGTATCATCAAATGCGGGTGAAAGAAGATGATATTCCAAAGACTGCTTTCAGAACACGTTACGGTCATTACGAGTTTATGGTCATGCCGTTTAGTTTAACTAATGCACCAGCTGTGTTCATGGACCTTATGAACCGAGTGTGTGGACCATACCTTGACAAGTTTGTCATTGTTTTCATTGATGACATACTTATTTACTCAAAGAATGACCAAGAACACGGTGAACATTTGAGAAAGGTGTTAGAAGTATTGAGGAAGGAAGAATTGTACGCTAAGTTTTCAAAGTGTGCATTTTGGTTGGAAGAAGTTCAATTCCTCGGTCACATAGTGAACAAAGAAGGTATTAAGGTGGATCCGGCAAAGATAGAAACTGTTGAAAAGTGGGAAACCCCGAAAACTCCGAAACACATACGCCAGTTTTTAGGACTAGCTGGTTACTACAGAAGGTTCATCCAAGACTTTTCCAGAATAGCAAAACCCTTGACTGCATTAACGCATAAAGGGAAGAAATTTGAATGGAATGATGAACAAGAGAAAGCGTTTCAGTTATTGAAGAAAAAGCTAACTACGGCACCTATATTGTCATTGCCTGAAGGGAATGATGATTTTGTGATTTATTGTGATGCATCAAAGCAAGGTCTCGGTTGTGTATTAATGCAACGAACGAAGGTGATTGCTTATGCGTCTAGACAATTGAAGATTCACGAACAAAATTATACGACGCATGATTTGGAATTAGGCGCGGTTGTTTTTGCATTAAAGACTTGGAGGCACTACTTATATGGGGTCAAAAGTATTATATATACCGACCACAAAAGTCTTCAACACATATTTAATCAGAAACAACTGAATATGAGGCAGCGTAGGTGGATTGAATTATTGAATGATTATGACTTCGAGATTCGTTACCACCCGGGGAAGGCAAATGTGGTAGCCGATGCCTTGAGCAGGAAGGACAGAGAACCCATTCGAGTAAAATCTATGAATATAATGATTCATAATAACCTTACTACTCAAATAAAGGAGGCGCAACAAGGAGTTTTAAAAGAGGGAAATTTAAAGGATGAAATACCCAAAGGATCGGAGAAGCATCTTAATATTCGGGAAGACGGAACCCGGTATAGGGCTGAAAGGATTTGGGTACCAAAATTTGGAGATATGAGAGAAATGGTACTTAGAGAAGCTCATAAAACCAGATACTCAATACATCCTGGAACGGGGAAGATGTACAAGGATCTCAAGAAACATTTTTGGTGGCCGGGTATGAAAGCCGATGTTGCTAAATACGTAGGAGAATGTTTGACGTGTTCTAAGGTCAAAGCTGAGCATCAGAAACCATCAGGTCTACTTCAACAACCCGAAATCCCGGAATGGAAATGGGAAAACATTACCATGGATTTCATCACTAAATTGCCAAGGACTGCAAGTGGTTTTGATACTATTTGGGTAATAGTTGATCGTCTCACCAAATCAGCACACTTCCTACCAATAAGAGAAGATGACAAGATGGAGAAGTTAGCACGACTGTATTTGAAGGAAGTTGTCTCCAGACATGGAATACCAATCTCTATTATCTCTGATAGGGATGGCAGATTTATTTCAAGATTCTGGCAGACATTACAGCAAGCATTAGGAACTCGTCTAGACATGAGTACTGCCTATCATCCACAAACTGATGGGCAGAGCGAAAGGACGATACAAACGCTTGAAGACATGCTACGAGCATGTGTTATTGATTTCGGAAACAGTTGGGATCGACATCTACCGTTAGCAGAATTTTCCTACAACAATAGCTACCATTCAAGCATTGAGATGGCGCCGTTTGAAGCACTTTATGGTAGAAAGTGCAGGTCTCCGATTTGTTGGAGTGAAGTGGGGGATAGACAGATTACGGGTCCGGAGATTATACAAGAAACTACCGAGAAGATCATCCAAATTCAACAACGGTTGAAAACCGCCCAAAGTCGACAAAAGAGCTACGCTGACATTAAAAGAAAAGATATAGAATTTGAAATTGGAGAGATGGTCATGCTTAAAGTTGCACCTTGGAAAGGCGTTGTTCGATTTGGTAAACGAGGGAAATTAAATCCAAGGTATATTGGACCATTCAAGATTATTGATCGTGTCGGACCAGTAGCTTACCGACTAGAGTTACCTCAACAACTCGCGGCTGTACATAACACTTTCCACGTCTCGAATTTAAAGAAATGTTTTGCTAAAGAAGATCTCACTATTCCGTTAGATGAAATCCAAATCAACGAAAAACTTCAATTCATCGAAGAACCCGTCGAAATAATGGATCGTGAGGTTAAAAGACTTAAGCAAAACAAGATACCAATTGTTAAGGTTCGATGGAATGCTCGTAGAGGACCCGAGTTCACCTGGGAGCGTGAAGATCAGATGAAGAAGAAATACCCGCATCTATTTCAAGAAGATTCGTCAACACCTTCAACAGCTTAAAATTTCGGGACGAAATTTATTTAACGGGTAGGTACTGTAGTGACCCGAACTTTTCCATGTTTATATATATTAATTGAGATTGATATTTACATGATTAAATGTTTCCAACATGTTAAGCAATCAAACTTGTTAAGACTTGATTAATTGAAATATGTTTCATATAGACAATTGACCACCCAAGTTGATCGGTGATTCACGAACGTTAAAACTTGTAAAAACTATATGATGACATATATATGGATATATATATATATAGTTAACATGATACTATGATAAGAAAACATATCATAAAGTATATTAACAATGAACTACATATGTAAAAACAAGACTACTAACTTAATGATTTTTAAACGAGACATATATGTAACGATTATCGTTGTAAAGACATTTAATGTATATATATCATATTAAGAGATATTCATACATGATAATATCATGATAATATAATAATTTAAAATCTCATTTGATATTATAAACATTGGGTTAACAACATTTAACAAGATCGTTAACCTAAAGGTTTCAAAACAACACTTACATGTAACGACTAACGATGACTTAACGACTCAGATAAAATGTATATACATGTAGTGTTTTAATATGTATTTATACACTTTTGAAAGACTTCAATACACTTATCAAAATACTTCTACTTAACAAAAATGCTTACAATTACATCCTCGTTCAGTTTCATTAACAATTCTACTCGTATGCACCCGTATTCGTACTCGTACAATACACAGCTTTTAGATGTATGTACTATTGGTATATACACTCCAATGATCAGCTCTTAGCAGCCCATGTGAGTCACCTAACACATGTGGGAACCATCATTTAGCAACTAGCATGAAATATCTCATAAAATTACAAAAATATGAGTAATCATTCATGACTTATTTACATGAAAACAAAATTACATATCCTTTATATCTAATCCATACACCAACGACCAAAAACACCTACAAACACTTTCATTCTTCAATTTTATTCATCTAATTGATCTCTCTCAAGTTCTATCTTCAAGTTCTAAGTGTTCTTCATAAATTCCAAAAGTTCTAGTTTCATAAAATCAAGAATACTTTCAAGTTTGCTAGCTCACTTCCAATCTTGTAAGGTGATCATCCAACCTCAAGAAATCTTTGTTTCTTACAGTAGGTTATCATTCTAATACAAGGTAATAATCATATTCAAACTTTGGTTCAATTTCTATAACTATAACAATCTTATTTCAAGTGATGATCTTACTTGAACTTGTTTTCGTGTCATGATTCTGCTTCAAGAACTTCGAGCCATCCAAGGATCCATTGAAGCTAGATCCATTTTTCTCTTTTCCAGTAGGTTTATCCAAGGAAATTAAGGTAGTAATGATGTTCATAACATCATTCGATTCATACATATAAAGCTATCTTATTCGAAGGTTTAAACTTGTAATCACTAGAACATAGTTTAGTTAATTCTAAACTTGTTCGCAAACAAAAGTTAATCCTTCTAACTTGACTTTTAAAATCAACTAAACACATGTTCTATATCTATATGATATGCTAACTTAATGATTTAAAACCTGGAAACACGAAAAACACCGTAAAACCGGATTTACGCCGTCGTAGTAACACCGCGGGCTGTTTTGGGTTAGTTAATTAAAAACTATGATAAACTTTGATTTAAAAGTTGTTATTCTGGGAAAATGATTTTTATTATGAACATGAAACTATATCCAAAAATTATGGTTAAACTCAAAGTGGAAGTATGTTTTCTAAAATGGTCATCTAGACGTCGTTCTTTCGACTGAAATGACTAACTTTACAAAAACGACTTGTAACTTATTTTTCCGATTATAAACCTATACTTTTCTGTTTAGATTCATAAAATAGAGTTCAATATGAAACCATAGCAATTTGATTCACTCAAAACGGATTTAAAATGAAGAAGTTATGGGTAAAACAAGATTGAATAATTTTTCTCATTTTAGCTACGTGAAAATTGGTAACAAATCTATTCCAACCATAACTTAATCAACTTGTATTGTATATTATGTAATCTTGAGATACCATAGACACGTATACAATGTTTCGACCTATCATGTCGACACATCTATATATATTTCGGAACAACCATAGACACTCTATATGTGAATGTTGGAGTTAGCTATACAGGGTTGAGGTTGATTCCAAAATATATATAGTTTGAGTTGTGATCAATACTGAGATACGTATACACTGGGTCGTGGATTGATTCAAGATAATATTTATCGATTTATTTCTGTACATCTAACTGTGGACAACTAGTTATAGGTTACTAACGAGGACAGCTGACTTAATAAACTTAAAACATCAAAATATATTAAAAGTGTTGTAAATATATTTTGAACATACTTTAATATATATGTATATATTGTTATAGGTTCGTGAATCAACAGTGGCCAAGTCTTACTTCCCGACGAAGTAAATCTGTGAAAGTGAGTTATAGTCCCACTTTTAAAATCTAATATTTTTGGGATGAGAATACATGCAGGTTTTATAAATGATTTACAAAATAGACACAAGTACGTGAAACTACATTCTATGGTTGAATTATCGAAATCGAATATGCCCCTTTTTATTAAGTCTGGTAATCTAAGAATTAGGGAACAGACACCCTAATTGACGCGAATCCTAAAGATAGATCTATTGGGCCTAACAAACCCCATCCAAAGTACCGGATGCTTTAGTACTTCGAAATTTATATCATATCCGAAGGGTGTCCCGGAATGATGGGGATATTCTTATATATGCATCTTGTTATTGTCGGTTACCAGGTGTTCACCATATGAATGATTTTTATCTCTATGTATGGGATGTGTATTGAAATATGAAATCTTGTGGTCTATTGTTACGATTTGATATATATAGGTTAAACCTATAACTCACCAACATTTTTGTTGACGTTTAAAGCATGTTTATTCTCAGGTGAATATTAAGAGCTTCCGCTGTTGCATACTAAAATAAGGACAAGATTTGGAGTCCATGTTTGTTTGATATTGTGTAAAAACTGCATTCAAGAAACTGATTTCGATGTAACATATTTGTATTGTAAACCATTATGTAATGGTCGTGTGTAAACAGGATATTTTAGATTATCATTATTTGATAATCTACGTAAAGCTTTTTAAACCTTTATTTATGAAATAAAGGTTATGGTTTGTTTTAAAAATGAATGCAGTCTTTGAAAAACATCTCATATAGAGGTCAAAACCTCGCAACGAAATCAATTAATATGGAACGTTTTTAATCAATAAGAACGGGACATTTCAATATGCATCAAGGATGAGAACCATGATGAACATCAAGCACCAAGACCACCAGAACCCTTTTAAACTTACTGTTTCTGTCCAAAAGCTACTGATCTGATGTTTCTGTAACAGACCAGTAGACCTGGGCTGTTCTAACCTTGATTTTTAGATATAAATTTTGAGTAGATAACTTTTCATATAGGACTCGTCTTAATCCGAGTTACGGTTTAGGATTTATGGCCCTCCGATCGTCACTATGTCCTTTAACGTTGTGCAGAAATTTCTGACCTACTCGCACTTAGACCGCCGCCACGGTCAAACGAAGATGAGTTTGCTTCTGGAATTTTTACCACACTTAAGGGACTCATAGACGGAGCCATGGCCACTGGTCTCACCTTAATTCAGTAAGGGTAGAGGCCGTGGTGACTGACTGAAGTCAGACTTTGTTTTAAACTACTTTAATAAACGAAACCTACCTTACGCCTTTTGTTTAATAATGAATGATGATGACCCTTAAGACCTTAATTACATACTTTTAAACCTATTAAGACGATTTACTGACTTAGTACTATTTGACTTAGGTTGAGGACTTCAGACCGTTTACTTGCACACCTTTCCCGACTACTACTTTACCGCTACATATCATTGTGAGTTATAACATTCCCTTTTTACTTTAACATATTTTGGGAACTGAGAATACATGCGGATTTTATGTTTTACATACTAGGCACGAGTACTTAAACTTATATATGTGTGGGTTATATAACGGCAGAAAATTCTCTTTAGCTCGGTAACGTTTAATCATTGGTTTTTGAACCGTGAACGCGAATCTTAGATATGGATCCATAGGGTTTGACATCCCCACTCGGGCTAGTAGCACTAGCATTTAACGAGTGTTTAATACTTCGTAGACATACGCACTTGCCAAGTGTACTTTCAGGGGGTATAAACGTTAAGTTAGTTACCAAGTGCCCACGGTTAGCATATACTTTTACATACTTTGAAACGCTCGTTGTAGCACTGAAATCTCGTGGCCTACTTACATTACTGTTATACTTAAACTATAGCTCACCAACCTTTGTGTTGACATTTTTAAGCATGTATCTCTCAGGTGCTTGAGGTTGCTTCCGCTGTGTACTAGTCGTGCTGTAGAACCCGCTGCTTAGAGTTGTTATCGCATGACTACTTATCTTGCATTCAAACTTATTTACTTTTGAATTATGACTTGTAACGACCTTTGTGGTCACATACACTTATTATTTGCTTCTACTTAGTGAAGCATGCTTTTGAAATGTAAAACATTTGATGTCGGTTATGACATCACCTTTTTATCGTGAATGCAACTTCTTTAATTACAGCATATAGTACTTAACCTTGTAATGATCCTGTTGTTGATGATTCGTACACGATGATTATGCATGTCAATCACATGTGATTGTAAACCCAATCACATGTGATTGTGCATGGCAAATCCAATCGCAAGTGATTGTACAATTCAATCACATGTGATTGTGCAGGTAAATCACATGTGATTGTAAAAAAAAAAAAAAATTTAAAAATTTTTTTTTTTTTAAATTTCGAAAAAAAAAATTTAAAAAGTTTTTTTTTCAAAAAAAAATTTTTGAATTTTTTTTTTCAATCACATGTGATTTTCGCGACACATGTCGCACTCTCATTGGTCCCTTGAATCTCAACTTAATTTATGGACTCAAATTAATATTCTATATTTAATTTATAATATAAAAAGGTAAACAGCCTTATACTTTTATAAGGGGTCAAAGAGTCAAATTTCTTTTGGGTTTGACCGGCCCAATAAGACTATATTGTCTATTTGATTCAAGCTTTTCTATTTTGGAAAAAATAATTCAATTTCCAATATATAAAAATTAACTATTAACTATAAGTCTATAACTATAACTATATAAATTATAAATCAACTACATAGAGATAAAGCAATATGTTATAATTCAGTAGGCTTATAACTACCTTTAATGGTTATAAGAACAAAGAGAGAAAAAGAGAGAAGAAGGAGGGAAGAAATATTGATATTGATATTTCAAGAGAAATGGTGCACCTTAAATGGTTACCATACATGTCTATTTATAGTATAAAATATTACTATGCAAGAAATATAATAATAATAAAATTAACATCCAATCTAGATATTTTATAACACTCCCCATTGGATGACAATTTTATTAGAGAATAACTAGTACTGCCTCGTTAAAAACCTTGCTAAAGAAAACTCATTGGGATAAAACTTTAGCTAAGGGAAAAAGAGTGCAGCATAAAGTTGACTCCCCCTCAAGTAGGCAACGCCTGAGTTGTTACATCTTCTGAACATGCCTCATGCCAATATTATGAACGTGTGTTCTGAAAATAGCAGTTAGCAGTGCTTTGGTATAAAGATCAGCAGAGTTGTTGATTGAACGTATCTCATTTTAATCTGGTTGTCTTTTACGATATCTTGAGTATATGAGAAAAATCTGAGGTTTTCATCTGAAACTGTATCATCTAAATCTTTTATGTACAAGTTTGGCCCTCGTGATTTGTCTACAGTCTCCTTCATGGTTTGTTCAAACCGTTGTTTCAGTTCCTATTCCCTTTCAGTCTTTTTCTGAGCCTTACCAATATACCATTCTTTTCCATCAAACTTATGACCGTTAAGACCGTTTATAGCTTTAGTGCCTCGTCAGCATTTATGTTTTGTTCTGTCATTTTTGATACTCTTCTTTCATTTGTATTATGTAAGCTGTATTATCTTCATAGATAGTTGTTACGCTTTTATAGCGTTCTAGTCCACAAGAATCAATAATGATTTGTATCATTGATCTTAACTAAAATCATTCCCGAGTAGCTTCATGTAATGCAATCACTTCGGCATGATTTGATGATGTTGCAACAAGTGTTTGTTTTGAGAACGTCATGATATTGCGGTGCCTCCATTTAGGAATACATATCCAGTTTGAGATTTAGCTTTATGTAGATCGGATAAATAATCTGCATCTGTATAACCAAACAAATCTTGTTTCGAGTTGTTAGAATAAAATAATTATAAATCAGTAGTTCCCCGAAGGTATCAAACTATTTGTTTGATCTCATTCCAATGTCTTTTGGTAGGGGCTGAGCTGAACCTTGTCAACAAATTAACTGCAAAAGAAATGTCAGATCTTGTATAATCTATAAGATACATAAGAACCTCAATTGCACTAAAATATAGAACTTCCGATCTGTTAAAATTTTCATGATCTTCGCAGGGATGAAATAGATCAGTGTCAATATTGAGTGATTTAACAACAATGAGTTTGTCTTTAAAAAAAATGTTTTAAAATCTTTTCGGTATAAGTTGTTTGATGTACAAGTAAACCATTAGGCATATGCTCAATTTGCAATCCAAGGTAATACTTGGTTTTTTCAAGATCTTTCATTTCAAAATAATTCTTTAGAAGTTGAATGATTTCATAGATCTCTTTATTTGTTCATATGATGTTAAGAACATTGACATAAACAACTACGATCTCATATCCGAACATTGTTTTTATAAAACATACGTGCAAAATAAGTTTATATTTATACCTTTTTTTTTTTTTTATCAAGTAGTCATTTAATCGGTTATACCACATACGTCCCGTTTGTATAAACCCACTTAGAAATCTTTGTGATTTAATGGAATATATTCCCTTGGGTTTTACATTAGATGCTTATGATACCTTAACCCTTTAGGTATATTCATATATATCACTATTAAGTGATCCATACAGATAAGTAGTAACAACATTCATGAGATGCATTTAAATAACTACCAGGTTGATTAAGTATCTAATAAGTAATTGTATCCATTACAGGAGGATAATTTTTCCTCCTAATTCATTTCTGGTCTTTGTGGGAAATATTGAGTTACAAGTCTAGTTTTGCCTTGTAACTTCATTTGCACATTTCTTTTCGGATAAAAATTCATTTGTATCCCATACGTTTCACATCTTTAAAAGTGATAACGATTGATCCGAAAACTTTTCTTTTATCGAGCGATTCTAATTCAGCTCTTATTGCTCCTTTCCATTGAGCTCAATCATGTCCATTTTGTATATTCAATGACAGATTTTAGTTCCAGATCATCATCTTTATTCATGATGTCATTGTAACATTATATGAAAATATCTCATAGAGATTTTAGTTTCATTTCGGTTCCATAATATTGCATAATTTATCGCAATTTTAGTATTTACATTTATCAATATCCTCTGCAGAAGGAATATTGATTTGTGGTTCTTCTTGAACACTTTCTCTTACCTCATTATCAGCTGATTTTCTTTTTCGAGGATTTTTATCTTCGGAACCAATTGATCTTCCACGTTTGATGCGTGGCAAAGACTCAACAGTGACATTATTGCCAGCTTTTGGAATTTCAGTTCGAGCTGGAGCATTTATCGTTGGTATATATGATTTAGTCACTTTTTTATATCTGTAAATGCATAAAGTAATTAATTTGCAAGTTCTTGCATATGCATTATTTTTGAACTTTCGTTTCACATTCTTTTGTGCGAGTTCAATATACCTTAATTGATGTTCACATCATGAAGCATCATTTTATTTTTTATTTTTATTTCTCCCCCTAATCTAGGGAACAATGTTTTATTAAAATGACAATCAGCAAAACGTGGTGTAAAAACATCACCCATCATGGGTTCAATATATCTTATGATTGAAGATGTTTTATATCCAAAATATATTATCATCTTTCTTTGAAGAACCATTTTATTGTGTTGTGGTGATACAATTGGAACATACACTGCACAACCAATGTTTTAAGGTAGAAAATATTTGGCTCTTGGCCAAAATCAAGTATTAAGTGAAAATATTTACGACTTCCACATGGTATAATGCGAATTAATGTCGCAGCATGTAAATTTACATGTCCACATATAAATATTGAGAGATTTGTACTCATTATCAATTGTCTAGTTATTAGCTGTAAGCGTTTATCTATTGATTCAGCTAAACCAATTTTGTGTATGCACATGAGCAACTGGATGTTCAACAACAATCCCTGTAGATATATAATGATCATTAAATGCTTGAGATGTTAACTCTCCAGCATTATCAAGTCTCATCCTTTTAATGGTGTAATCAGAATAATGTGTTCTCAATTTAATAATTTGTGCAAGAAACTTTGCAAATGCCATATTACGGCTTGATAACATACAAATATGAGACCATCCGCTAGATGCGTCTATTAGAACCAAGAAATATCAAAATGGTTCACATGATGGATGAATTGGTTCATATATCTTACCTTGAATTCTTTCAAGAAACATTTTTGATTCTTTTTCACAATATACTTTTCATTAATCACCATATGTGCTTTCCATTAATCACCATATGTGTTTTTTTTTTATTTTTATAAATCACCATATGTGTTTTTTTTTATCATATATCCTTTTCACCATGTAACAACCCAAACCGTAACCGACCAAACACTACGAAATTGCAAACAAAAAAAAAATTTTCTGGTGCAGACCATCTGCGCGGCGCGCCAGATGGCCGCGCGGCGCGCCAAATCGCCTGGACAGCCCGCTGTCCCCGGAAGTCTATTTAACGAAAATGTTTGACTAGTTCCCGACATTTTTAGCCAAAACGCTTTTAACCATACATTCATATATGTAAAACTAGCACATAACTAAGGTTTGAGCGAGTTTTACAAAGTGGGGCCCACACGTGCCCAAAACGCCACTAAGTTTAAAATACAATGTTTAATACAAATTAGAGTTTCGACCACGAAAAGTTTCATTGCCAAACGATACAACGAGCATGGTGTTTGGGGTTAAACTACCCAAATCTCAGTCAAACTCCGAAATCATCACTTCCCAAAAGCGTCACTAAACAAGACGGGATCTCTAATCCAACCGGATGCCCTTACCCTTGTCCACACCGGAACCTATAAAAATAGTGAACAACGAGAGGGTAAGCAAAGCTTAGTGAGTAAAACATATATATACATGCATATACAACTTACCCACACGCATCCACGATATCAAATAACACATAACAAATCTCGATAAGCAAGCTAGTATCACCAAACGTATCACTAGCAATAATCATAGCATAAATACTCATAACAATAATCAAATGCTAGTATGAATAACAATAAATCATGGTTAACCAATCTCTTCGCTAGGGAACGACTTCGCGAAACAAGTCATCGATGTTCATAACATTCGTTAGCTTCCAAAAACGGCTATGGCATGCTAACCCCCCGAGGTGTTCCAAAAACGGCTATGGCATCACCCCTCAAGTGTTCCAAAAACGGCTATGGCATCACTTGCTCAATGTGAGTAGAACACGGCTATTACTCACGCTTTCGTACACCAACACGGCTATGTGTACGGGTAACTCAAATAACAACGTGGGAGTAAAACACGGCTATTACTCGCCACTAAATGCACAAACACGGCTATGTGCCTTAATACAAAACATGGACTAATACGGCTAAGTCCCACAACCTTGGTCACAAAACGGCTATGTGACACCATCAACACGGTACATAAATCATATACATACATATATAGATATTCCACTCACCTTATGCCGTCGGTGATTACTAAACCAAGCTTGAATTCCGAGGTAACGTACCTATTTCACAAGCACATAATCAATCAATCGACTTGGCCTAAACTCATAACACACATCATCCTAGGTCATCTTGACCCATTTTGACACTTAACCCTAATTTGGGTCATTCTTACCAAAAACCCTAACTCTTGGCACTCAAGGCCTTCATACACTTTAAATCACTAGATTTTAACACAAAACACTAACGTTAACCAATCTTGGTCCATTTTGACCCGTTTGACTCAATAAAAGTCAATACACCCATTTTGGGTCATTTATACCCAAATCACACCCATTTACACTTCCCTAAGGTGTTCTAGCAAATTATTAGCCAATTAGGGTTTCATAACAACAATTAACACTTCCAAAACCCTAGTTAACTCAATATTGAGTCTATATGACCCAAATTACCCAAGAATACCCAAAATTAACCAAAAGTGGGTTTTATGTCCACCTTTGACTCAAACCCTAGCCCTAAATCGAATTAAACAAAGGAATTAAGATTAGAGCATACCACAACTACCAAAACGAAGATAATGACGAGATGAACGACTTTAGAACTTGGGCTTTAGCAAGAAACCCTCTTCTTCCTCTTCAAAGTGAGCTTTCCCTCTCTAAAACTCACTCTCTCACTAAGATAAATTGGGAGGTGATAAGGTTGGTGAACAAGGGAGTAAATGAGCTCCCAAACTACTGAACCAAGCATTAAACTCGGCCTTGATGTGAATTTACCAAAATACCCACAAAATATCTAATTTAAAAGAAAGGGAGAATCTGCCAGTCATATGGCGCGGCGCGCCACCAATCCGCGCGGCGCGCAACCCTCCCAGTCCAGCTTCTTTTGCCTTTTTTAATATATACAACCAACCCCGATTCGAGTACCGCACAATACACTTATTTACACATATGTACACTTCAATTATTCGGGTCTTACAACTCTCCCCCACTTATTCGGATTGCGTCCTCGCAATCCAAGCCGCATGACACGAGGGAAGATAAACCAATACGAACTCTTCGGGCTCCCAAGTGAACTCGGAACCCTTGCTACGCCGCCATTGGACTTTAAAAGTCCTCACTTCTTTATGTCTCAACCTCTTAACTTTCTCATCGAGTATGGCGACTGGTTCTTCAACATATTCCAACTTGTTGTTTAGTTCGATCTCGTCTAAAGGCATCCATGAGGAATCATCCGCAAGACACTTACGGAGGTGGGAAACATGAAACGTGTTATGGATCCCCGCAAGCTCTTCGGGCAATTCCAATCGATATGCAACTTCACCAACACGAGCTAAAACTTTAAACGGTCCAATAAACCGAGGACCTAACTTTCCCCGTTTTCGAAATCGAATAATACCCTTCCATGGCGAAACCTTAAGCATAACCATGTCGCCCTCTTGGAATTCGATCGTTCGTCTACGTTTATCGGCATACGACTTCTGCCTATCTTGAGCCTTCTTCAAATGTTCTCGTATAGTATCAATCTTGTTATTCGTTTCAAGAACCAAATCGGTGCTCCCGATTTCCCTTTGACCCACTTCTCCCCAACAGACGGGAGTTCGACATCTTCGCCCATATAGCATCTCATAAGGGGGCATCCCGATACTAGTATGAAAGCTATTATTGTACGAGAATTCCACCAAAGGTAGATGCTCATCCCAACTACCACCGAAATCGATAATGCACGCCCGTAACATATCTTCCAAAGTTTGGTTCGTACGTTCGGTTTGACCGTCCGTTTGAGGATGATACGCCGTGCTCAACTTTAATTGTGTACCCATATCTTCGTGAAACTTTTCCCAAAATCGAGATGTAAAACGGGTATCTCGATCCGAAATAATAGATATAGGAACGCCATGTCGCGAGACCACTTCCTTGATAAACAACTTAGCCAAGGCCTCCGACGATATTGCTTCTTTAATGGGAAGAAACAAAGCACTTTTCGTCAACCGATCCACTATAACCCAAATCGAATCATATTGAGTTCTCGCCGTCTTAGGTAATTTAGTGATGAAGTCCATGGTAATGTGCTCCCATTTCCATTTCGGGATCTCTAACGGTTGCAACTTACCATACGGCTTTTGATGCTCGGCTTTAACTTGCAAACAAGTAACACATCGTTCGACGTACTTTACAACATCGCGTTTCATGCCCGGCCACCAATAATCTTTCTTCAAGTCATGATACATTTTCGTCGCGCCCGGATGAATGGAATATTTCGACTTATGTGCTTCATCGAGTAGCACCCGTCGGTAATCACCCGTCTTAGGCACCCACACCCTTCCTTGAAAGGACAACAAACCCCGCGGACCCATAGTAATAAACTCCGATTGGCCCACAATTCGTTCCGTGTGCTTATCGTGAACATAAGCCTCTATTTGGTCTTCAACCATCTTTTCAAGAAAGTCGTTAGTGATAATCAAACGTAACGATGTTATACGTATCGCCGGATGTTGAGTCTTTCGACTTAACGCATCCGCGACCACATTCGCCTTACCCGGATGGTAAAGTATCTCACAATCATAATCTTTCACCACATCCATCCATCTACGTTGACGATAATTCAAATCCCTTTGAGTAAAAAGGTGTTTCAAATTCTTATGATCCGAATATATCGTACACTTGACACCATACAAGTAGTGGCGCCAAATTTTCAACGCATGCACAACCGCCGCCATTTCAAGATCATGAGTCGGGTACCTCGTTTCGTGTTCCTTTAATTGTCGAGAGGCATAAGCAATGACTTTACCCCTTTGCATAAGGACGCACCCGAGCCCATTTAAGGAAGCATCACAATAAACCACCATGTCTTCGACGCCTTCCGGTAACACTAACACCGGAGCTTGACACAACTTCTCTTTCAATAATTGAAAAGCAATTTCTTGCTCGTTTTCCCAATTGAACTTAGCACTCTTCCTCGTCAACTTTGTTAATGGAGAGGCGATCTTAGAAAAGTCTTGGATAAACCGACGATAATAACCGGCCAATCCGAGAAAACTCCGGATTTCCGTAGGCGTAGTCGGTCGTCCCCAACTCTTCACCGTCTCAATCTTCCCCGGATCCACTTGGATACCGCCTTCGTTCACAATGTGGCCAAGAAATTGGACCTCTCTTAGCCAAAATTCACATTTAGAGAATTTTGCAAACAACTTCTCCTTTCTTAACGTCTTCAAAACTTCGCGCAAGTGACGTTCATGTTCGTGCATACTTTTCGAGTAGACTAGTATGTCGTCAATGAACACAATAACCGACTTGTCCAACATAGGTTGGCACACCCGGTTCATAAGATCCATGAATGCCGCCGGTGCATTCGTAAGACCGAAGGGCATAACTACAAATTCATAATGCCCGTAACGCGTTCGGAAAGCCGTTTTCTCAATATCTTCCTCACGGACCCGCATTTGGTGATAGCCGGACCGTAGGTCGATCTTAGAGAAATACGTTGCGCCTTGAAGTTGATCAAACAAATCGTCGATCCTAGGTAGTGGATAACGATTCTTGATCGTCACTTTATTCAACTCACGGTAATCAATGCACATACGCATACTACCGTCTTTCTTCTTCACAAATAAGACCGGAGCGCCCCATGGCGAAGCACTCGGTCGGATAAAACCCTTCTCTAGCAACTCTTGAACTTGATTCAATAGCTCTTGCATTTCCGTTGGTGCTAAACGATAAGGAGTTTTAGCAATGGGAGTAGCCCCCGGAACCAACTCAATGCGAAACTCGACTTGTCTTTCCGCCGGAACACCCGGTAACTCATCCGGAAAAACGTCTTCAAACTCATTAACTACCGGAATTTCACGAATAAGTGGTGGCTCATTACGAGTATCAACAACATAAGCAAGGAAAGCCATGCCACCGGTAACAACGGAACGACGTGCCCGTGCAAAAGTGCATATCGGCACCGGTCTTCTTCTCTTATCGCCATGAATAATCATTTCTCCCCCAGTTGGGGTCTTTACACGAATACACTTATCATGGCATGCAATATTGGCTCTATAACGATCGAGCCAATCCATACCAACAACGATATCAAAGTCGCCCAAGGTCATTGGAATAAGATCAATTTTAAAAGTTTCGGCACCAAAAACAACATCACAATTCTTACACACATCAACCACTAGCACCGTCTTGCCGTCCGCTATTTCGACTTCTACCGGACGACTTAACTTAGCTAGCGGACTATCAAGTTTAGGCACAAATTTAGGAGACACAAACGACAAATTTGCACCGCTATCAAAAAGAATCCTTGCCGGATTAGAATTAACCATGAAAGTACCTGAAACAACTTCGTTGGATTGTTTGGCTTCATCGTTCGTCATCAAGTAGTTTCGCCCTCTAGCCGACCCCGCCGCCTTCTCAATCTTCTTAACATGATCATTATTCAACTCGGGGCATTCCGGCCTCTTGTGCCCCACTTTACCGCAATTAAAACACGTAACCGTCTTGACCGTGCATTCACGGGCGTAATGACCCGACTTCCCACAATTAAAACAAGTGGGCGCAAAAGTACCCGTGCCACCTTTCTTCACACTATTAACGCTCTCGGTGCCTTTCTTAGACTTCTTGTTTGAAAAATTCGAATAGCTCGAACCTTCAAACTTCCTTTTCGAGAAAACAAAATCACTCTTCCTAGGCACCTCCGGCTCAAAACCCCGAGCCAACTCAAACAATTCATCGAAAGTCTTAGCCATACCCCGGCTAATCTTGCTCTTGTAGTCGGCATTCAAAGTACGATAAAAATCTTTCATAAGCTTATGATCATCACCCACATACTCCGGGCAAAAACGAGTCTTTGCCAAGAATGTAGACTTGAGGGTAACTAAATCCATGGAACCTTGTTGCAAATGATGCAACTCGTCCCGAATTCGATCAAGGTCGGATGAAGTTCGGTATTCCTTGAAAAACTCTTTCTTGAACTCCTCCCACGTCAAGCCCATGCATTGCTCCTCGCCATACAAATTGATTTTATCATCCCACCACAACTTGCCTTCTTCACGTAACATGCTAGACCCAAACCTCGCCTTCTTCTCGGGAGGACACTCCGCGGTACGGAAGGCCCCCTCGATGTCCGAAATCCAACAAGTACTTTTCAACGGATCCCTCACCCCATTAAACGTCGGAGGTTGAGTATCCTTAAAATTTTTGTAGTGGAAGTCTCTCTTTCCATCACCCCCTTCACCTCGAGGATAAACGTTTCTAGCATCAAGGGCCTCTTCAATAGTGGCCTTCAATCGTTCATTTATCATTTCGGTCACTTGCCCATCGACCGACTCTTGGAAGACCCTTCGGACATCCGCAAGAAAGTCCGATTTCAATTTCTTAAAGACGGCCTCGACCTTGGTCGAGAACTCGGCGTCTTCACTTGTACTCCCGTTTTCATGATCAGGACCGTTTCTCGTCTTCATTCTATAAAACGAACTAGGTTAAACCATGAAACGAAAGGACAATTATACCCAATTACATACGTATACACCACACTACCCCATCTTGCTCAACAATCGTCGTACATTGCTTGTTTGACCCGATTTGCACCCGTAGTAATGGTAGCTAGTCATTACCACGCAAGCACGTCGCGCTAACTCGCTAGTACAACGTCCATCTCGCTTGATGATTGCTAAACACAACACAAACAAATAGCGCATGATTAGTTCACATAAACCTATGCACTAATCATACCGATCCGACCCAAAGTCCTACAAGTCCCGCATAAACACGCACACAAAGTCTAAGTCTAGGCGCCTATCTCAAGTCACCTAAATCCCTTAGACCATGCTCTGATACCACTTGTAACAACCCAAACCGTAACCGACCAAACACTACGAAATTGCAAACAAAAAAAAAATTTTCTGGTGCAGACCATCTGCGCGGCGCGCCAGATGGCCGCGCGGCGCGCCAAATCGCCTGGACAGCCCGCTGTCCCCGGAAGTCTATTTAACGAAAATGTTTGACTAGTTCCCGACATTTTTAGCCAAAACGCTTTTAACCATACATTCATATATGTAAAACTAGCACATAACTAAGGTTTGAGCGAGTTTTACAAAGTGGGGCCCACACGTGCCCAAAACGCCACTAAGTTTAAAATACAATGTTTAATACAAATTAGAGTTTCGACCACGAAAAGTTTCATTGCCAAACGATACAACGAGCATGGTGTTTGGGGTTAAACTACCCAAATCTCAGTCAAACTCCGAAATCATCACTTCCCAAAAGCGTCACTAAACAAGACGGGATCTCTAATCCAACCGGATGCCCTTACCCTTGTCCACACCGGAACCTATAAAAATAGTGAACAACGAGAGGGTAAGCAAAGCTTAGTGAGTAAAACATATATATACATGCATATACAACTTACCCACACGCATCCACGATATCAAATAACACATAACAAATCTCGATAAGCAAGCTAGTATCACCAAACGTATCACTAGCAATAATCATAGCATAAATACTCATAACAATAATCAAATGCTAGTATGAATAACAATAAATCATGGTTAACCAATCTCTTCGCTAGGGAACGACTTCGCGAAACAAGTCATCGATGTTCATAACATTCGTTAGCTTCCAAAAACGGCTATGGCATGCTAACCCCCCGAGGTGTTCCAAAAACGGCTATGGCATCACCCCTCAAGTGTTCCAAAAACGGCTATGGCATCACTTGCTCAATGTGAGTAGAACACGGCTATTACTCACGCTTTCGTACACCAACACGGCTATGTGTACGGGTAACTCAAATAACAACGTGGGAGTAAAACACGGCTATTACTCGCCACTAAATGCACAAACACGGCTATGTGCCTTAATACAAAACATGGACTAATACGGCTAAGTCCCACAACCTTGGTCACAAAACGGCTATGTGACACCATCAACACGGTACATAAATCATATACATACATATATAGATATTCCACTCACCTTATGCCGTCGGTGATTACTAAACCAAGCTTGAATTCCGAGGTAACGTACCTATTTCACAAGCACATAATCAATCAATCGACTTGGCCTAAACTCATAACACACATCATCCTAGGTCATCTTGACCCATTTTGACACTTAACCCTAATTTGGGTCATTCTTACCAAAAACCCTAACTCTTGGCACTCAAGGCCTTCATACACTTTAAATCACTAGATTTTAACACAAAACACTAACGTTAACCAATCTTGGTCCATTTTGACCCGTTTGACTCAATAAAAGTCAATACACCCATTTTGGGTCATTTATACCCAAATCACACCCATTTACACTTCCCTAAGGTGTTCTAGCAAATTATTAGCCAATTAGGGTTTCATAACAACAATTAACACTTCCAAAACCCTAGTTAACTCAATATTGAGTCTATATGACCCAAATTACCCAAGAATACCCAAAATTAACCAAAAGTGGGTTTTATGTCCACCTTTGACTCAAACCCTAGCCCTAAATCGAATTAAACAAAGGAATTAAGATTAGAGCATACCACAACTACCAAAACGAAGATAATGACGAGATGAACGACTTTAGAACTTGGGCTTTAGCAAGAAACCCTCTTCTTCCTCTTCAAAGTGAGCTTTCCCTCTCTAAAACTCACTCTCTCACTAAGATAAATTGGGAGGTGATAAGGTTGGTGAACAAGGGAGTAAATGAGCTCCCAAACTACTGAACCAAGCATTAAACTCGGCCTTGATGTGAATTTACCAAAATACCCACAAAATATCTAATTTAAAAGAAAGGGAGAATCTGCCAGTCATATGGCGCGGCGCGCCACCAATCCGCGCGGCGCGCAACCCTCCCAGTCCAGCTTCTTTTGCCTTTTTTAATATATACAACCAACCCCGATTCGAGTACCGCACAATACACTTATTTACACATATGTACACTTCAATTATTCGGGTCTTACACACCATATACGCTTTTAATCATATGCGCTGTGTTTTTCACCATATGCGCTTTTAATCATATGCGATTTTCATCATATGCGTTGTGCTTTTCATCATATTCGCTTTTTATCATATGCGCTTATCATATGCGATGCGCTTTTTATCATATGCGCTTTTTTATGTGAATAGTAAATTAATTAATTTCGTTTTACTATTCATATGAATTAATTTAGATTTACTATTTTGTTAATTGAGTAATATATATATACATCATATACTTGTGACTCCGAAGGCTCAAATGAATTTGACCATATAGTTATACGTTGTACCTTGCACATTAATTTTCAGTAGAAGCTTTAGATGCATATTATTTTCAGTAGAAGCTTTAGATGCACTTTTTTTTTAATCACCAAATACCACAAACACTTTGTTTGCGTTTGTTCATAGTCATCAATGAAAACCATTTTCTTTAATTTTATTTTATACAATAAAATTAACGCATCATTATTCTTTTCAAAAACAATAATCTATTGTTATTGTTCACTTGTGCCATGTTTAACAACAAAAGTCAATAACCTCTGTCTTGTTTGTTGTGGCAACCAAAAACAACCTTTGCTTTTTTTACCGAGAATCCAAGACCAAAAAACAATTAATTTTTAATTAATCTTTTATCAAAACCATAAATAATTTTATTGATCTACGTTGATATGGCCATGAAGAATTGACGGCTGACCTACTTTTGTAAGTGTATTTCGGCTATCATCCCGAAAACGCACAACGACCTTTTTTTTTTTTTTTATGAACTATTTGTTTCATATCTAGCTTAGGCAATTATTGTGAACATTTGGTCCCTATAAGAGCATTTATTTTTTAGACTTTTAGTTGATTTGTACTTGTCACAATTAGGGATAGCACCCGCGGGTCGTGGATGCGGATCCATTGGATCCATCACCCGTACCCGCGGATTTTTTTTAAGAGACATCCAATTGAACCCTTGTTCGTTGAAACAATTTGACTATATTTTTACTCCCCATTATTAAACGGGCCATTTTGATGCACACTTTTAAAAAAAATAATTTGTTTTTTAAGTTTTATTATTCAACCTCCTTTTTTTCAACGGTCACGTTTTTAACAAAACATTTGACAAGTTTGGAAAAAAGTTTTTTATTGATTATCATCAAAAGTTTTCTATTGTCACTCTACTGGATGGAATTATGGCATACAACCAAAATTGCAACCCAACACTACATTAGAACAAAAAGGTTGTTTTTAATTAACATATGTATATGTGTTAAACTCGGAATAATAATAACTTATTTTAGAAAATTAACATAAGACATGTTGAAACATTTTTGTCACATTTAGCTCATCAAGTCTAATACTTATCATTGATAGATTTTATCACGTCTAGGAGATGTTTACTTTTTTCTTGTATTAAGTCCTACTTTCATTTACCTTTGTTTGGAAAAAAGTTTTTTTTTTTTACTTTGCTTTCCCCCTTTCTGTAAAACTCATTTAAACACTTTCTTTGTTTTTTTTTTTAAAAAAAAAACTTCCTTTTTTTTACGTTACCCGTAAATTATAAATATATAAAAAAAACTTTTTGTTTAAATTTTTTTTCTAGTTTTTAAAAGGCCACTTGACCAATTTTTTAATTCTTTCACAACACCTGATATCGTGATCATGACCTTTCACCAAAGCAAGAGATATTCTTGATAAACTAAACACGGACTCGTGTTTGAAATTGTCGGCCACAAAAAAATTCATTTGATAAAAGTATATATTTTTTTTTTTTAGTTATAGAAGGAGACCACTTCATTTTCAATACTTCATTTTTGACAAAAAACTATTCCATTTTACCATCCCCTTTTTTTTCTTACTTTAACTTTTAAGATATACTTTTAATAAAAATACAAACTACTTTTTCTTATTTTAACTTTTAAGATTTACTTTTAATAAAAATACAAACTACTTTTTGTATTTTAACTTTTAAGATTTACTTTTAATAAAAGTACAAACTACTTTTTCTTATTTTAACTTTTAAGATTTACTTTTAATAAAAGTACAAACTACTTTTTCTTATTTTAACTTTTAAGATTTACTTTTAATAAAAATACAAATTATTTTTTTATTTTAACTTTTAAAATTATAAATTTAAGAATAAACATTAGTATGCATGAAATAAATAATGATTAATTGCATAAGTAATCATAAATGTTAGATAACATATAAAGACCCCGTCGTATTCGTATTGATCGGAATTAATCTCGACCCATGGTACCGTGTTGTCAAATGACGTGTTGCGTACATAAAGTACCGTGTTGTCAAATGACGTGTTGCGTACAATCATGAGGTCTTATTAAATGTTAGTGAAGTTAATAAGAGTTAGATTACAGAAAATATAATTCAGGTGGTATAACCGACCATATATAACTTAAATAACATAAATATAAATGTTAGTGAAGTTAGTAAAAGTTAGATTACAGAAATATAATTCAGGTGGTATAACCGACCATATATAACTTAAATAACATAAATATAAATGTTAGTGAAGTTAGTAAAAGTTAGATTACAGAAATATAATTCAGGTGGTATAACCGACCATATATAACTTAAATAACATAAATATAAATGTTAGTAGTCCAAAATTTGATATATTCGAGTCTGAAAATTATTAATAATTTCATACCTTGATTAGTGATTCGTGATCGTTTGAGATATCTTTTAATTACACTAAGCTTTTCGTGCTGATAACGTGTTATAATTCAGTAGGCTTATAACTACCTTTAATGGTTATAAGAACAAAGAGAGAAAAAGAGAGAAGAAGGAGGGAAGAAATATTGATATTGATATTTCAAGAGAAATGGTGCACCTTAAATGGTTACCATACATGTCTATTTATAGTATAAAATATTACTATGCAAGAAATATAATAATAATAAAATTAACATCCAATCTAGATATTTTATAACACAATATAATTTATTAAATATTAACAATCAAATTACAACATGATAGGATGCACATAACTTATATTCCAGCACCCATGAACAATCGCTAAAAAGGCACATTTGAGATATAACAATGAGCAAACTAAAAACCCATAAAATACAATAGTGATCAAAATTAACTAGATACAGAGGGTGTAGCTACCAATTGTGATCACATCTCTATATCTCCATGGACTTGTAAGCCAAACGTGCCACTCGATATTCATCTTCTTTTTAGTCTGTCACGATATCCATTCATGGCTCTTTAATTGAATCTCATGTAAGGCAACCAGACTATTCAAACATTTGTTTTGGAATACACGACCACTCAACCACTTGCCAAATCAACAGACCCATGGGAGGTTTTACACGTGATGAATTCCTGATGAAGACTTCTTCAATGCTTAGATTAGTAACTGTACCGAGGCTCTACCATTTAAAAACTCTTTCCCACACTTTAAACACATGCTTATAAAGTACTAATGCATGCTCAACCGTAAAGAGGGTAAAGCAGCGAATGTAATTCAATTCTTCATTTGTCATGCTCCACACGAACGAGATCTCTTAAGTTTTGCTCTCCATATGAACAACTCAATATTGGAAGGAGTTAGATAGTTCCTTAAGGTACCAGGAGAACCAACACCATTGTTTCTATAAAAGAGTCGAGCATAGAATATAAAACTTCTGTAGAAAATGTCCCATTATTGGCTAGCCTCCATTTCTAACTATCTTTATCCATGTCATTGGACACGAACTTATTTAGCATATTAATGATGGAATTCAACTCCTCCTGTGCGCGACCAGTAGGGTTTATCTTCCAATTCTAGCAAACAACATAGCTTCTTCCAATACACGTGATTCGATCCTTTACAGCCTCGTTTTGCTCCACTTCTAATCTTGATAATCGGTTATACTTGACTTGAAGGGGTTCATGGAAGAGCCACGTTTCAGACCAGAAATCCGTATCCTCACTGTTGCCAACAATCTTTACAAATGAGTTTTTGAAAATGTAACGACCCGGCTTTTTCGACTTGCTTTTGTGCTTTGTGCTTTCGCGAAACTGCGTATTTGTGCGTACTGTGCTATCTTATACTCTGAAATCTTAATACACGTGGTTTACTTTCATTTATATGTTAAAACATGCCTTTGAGTACGTAGGATACTTAACTTGATCACCGGAAACCTTTATGACCGTTAGTGTCACTTGACGTTACGAACAAACTGCGTACTGCGCACACGTTTAACTTTTGTCGTAATCGGAATATTATGACTACGAAATCTTAATTATTATTTTATAATAATAATTACTTGGGTTTATGGATGCTTAATTACGCGTAGTATTTTCCTATGCTTACTAGTTAGTCTTGTTGGACTTTCTACCTTGTTGGACTTAAGCCCACCCTACTCTAGCTAGTAGCCCATTTATTTAGCCCACTTATTAATTACTAGTGACTCAATAATAAGTAAGACAAATGCCCATCTATTAGACAAATGTCAAGTATTATCCTTAATGTTGCATGAGATCATAACATAAGCACATACTTTAGACAACCATTAACCAAAAAGTAAATCTTGTCCCCCCCTCCCCCTACCAAAACCTACGGCCTTAATGGCCTCCCCCCACCCTCATTTCCTATAAATACCACCCTTATTCCGTCCATTTTACACTTGCTTTCATTTGTAATTCACACACACACTCTCTAATTATCTCTAGTTCTTTCTCTCTCTAAAAGTGTAAGTATTTTGAATTTTTTCTTCTTCTTCTCCTTCTCATCATCACGAATTCATCATCATCATCATCATCATGGGTCTAGCTTTTTAGCTCTTGATCTTGATTACATCTTGTAGATTCAAACATGGATTTGAATCCTTCAAGAACATGGAAGATTCAAGCTTTCTAGCTTATCTTCACCTACTTTGTAGATCTATATCTTTTAACTTTAAATCTTGTTATTTTGTTATAAAGATTCAAATTTGTGTTTGTAATCTTCATGTAACTTAAAGATCCAAGCTTTATGCTTCAAGATCTTCAAGAACAACCAAGATGCAAGCTTTCTAGCTTGGATCTTCATATCTTTTGATGGATCTAAGTTTTCTAACTTATGATCTCATTATTTTGTTATAAAGATCAAAACTTGTGTTTATGGCCTTCATGTAACTTAAAGATTCAAGCTTTATGCTTCAAGATCTTCAAGAACACTAAAGGTTCAAGCTTTCTAGCTTTGTGACCTTAAAACTTGTATGAAAGGGATCCAAGCTCTCTAGCTTAGAGTTCCATCACTTCATTTGACTTAGATTATGTTCATACTTGTTTGATTAAAGTAAAGTTTGTAGCTTTAGTTGTAAATGTAACTTGTAATTGTGTTAAGAGTAAGGATATGATGTAACCTTGGTTCATCATCCATCTAAGACTCTTAAATAAGTTGTGTTCTTACTTGGTCTTAACATATTGTGTGTTGATGGTAGAATCTTAGTCAAGGTGATACTAACCCATCAACGAGTCGTACACTTGAAGCTATAAGCATCAAGGATGAGAACCATGATGAGCATCAAGCACTAAGAACCCCACCGGAGCACTTTGCTTACTGTTTTCGGGATCTGATCGGACCACTTGGGCTACTGGAAAGTTTATTTTCAGTTATTTCGGTTCGAGTATATGATTTTCCGTTTAGGCCTCGTCTTAATTCGAGTTACGGTTTAGGATTTACGGCCCTCCGAAAGTCACTACGCCGTTGTAACGTTGTGCTGAAATTTCTGACCTACTCGCACTTAAACCGTCGCCACGGTCAAACGAAGACGAGTTAGGTTCTGAAAATTGGTCAGCGGTTAGGGGACTCATATACGGATCCATAGCCACTGACTATACGTCTTTTCAATTTACGTAGAGGTCGTAGCAGCTGACCGAAGTCAGCCTATTGTTTCGATCTCTATTCTTGTCAAACTTACTTAGCTTTTATGATGATGAACGATGATGATGATGACACTTAAACTTATTTTATGCACTAATAGAACTTATAAAGACAACCTACTGACCTAGTAACCTTTGATTTAGGTTGACGACCTTTCGGACCGACTTACTACTTGCACACTTTCGTATCGACTTGTATTGCTTATTCACGGTGAGTTATAGCATCCCTTTTTACCACTTTTACTATTTTTGGGACTGAGAATACATGCGCTTTTTACGTTTTACATGTTAGGCACGAGTACTTAAACTTTATATGTGTGTGGGTTATACAACGGCATAAACATTCCCCTTAGCACGGTAACGTTTAGTCATTGGTTTTTGAACCAGTGAACGCGAATCTTAGATATGGATCCATAGGGTTTGACATCCCCACTCGGGCTAGTCGCGTTAGCATTTAACGGGTGTTTAATACTTCGTGAACATACGCACTCGCCAAGTGTACTTTCAGGGGGTTATAAACGTTAAGTCTAGTTACCGGGTGCCCACGGTTATACATATACTTTTCATACTGTTTTGAAACATTGAAACCTCGTGGTCAATCTTATATTACTGTTACAATTTAAACTATAGCTCACCAATATTATTGTTGACGTTTTAAGCATGTTTTCTCAGGTGCTTAGAAGTATCTTGCTTCCGCTGTTAGACTTGCTGTCATGCTGTTAGTCTTGCTGTCATGATGTTATAGACTTGCTGTTAAGGACCTGCTGTGTTAGATTTCTGCTGCATTACTTAGAGATTTCTCAATCATGGAACTTATATTTTGCATTCGCAACTCATGTTATTTTGAATAATGGTTTTGTAATGAATTTTGTGTCACGTTATCTTTTGTAAAACATTTGAAATTATCTTTTCATGAATGCAAAACTGGTTTTCAAACAGCATATAGTATTTGACCTTGTAATGATCCTGTTGTTGATGATCCGTACACGATGGTTTTGTACGGGGTGTCACATTTGATATCAGAGCATTGGTTGTAGGGAATTAGGTTGCATTAGTGAGTCTAGACCGGACCAAGTAGGATTCACTAATAGGACTAATCTACAACTTGCTTGTTTACTTGTTTCTGCAGACCGCCACATGCTACTATATTATATTACTGCATGTTACTCCTTACAACTACTGCATGCTACTGCTTACTTTTACTGCTATATGAACTTGTTGCATGCTACTGCCTACTTTCACTACCATGTGAACTTATTATATGCTGCTGCTTATTCTCGCTACTGCATACTACTATCTGCTTTCGATTGCATGTTACTTCTGTTTAGTACTGTTAATATTGCCATGCTATATACTGTTGTAGACGATCTAGGTTGCTGTAGTGCCTGATTACGTGCTTGCTTCATGCCCGCTATTCGCTGTACCGACTTGGAAAACTTACCTTTCCTAGTTCAGATGTTTTTCTGAACCATTTTCCCGCACGTCTAACTCTAAGGATTAGTATTGTAATCCACATGTTACTACCGTTCCACCATTTCGGAGATCGAAACGTTACTTCACGCAATCTAGGAATAGTACCCCTCGGATTACACACCCGGTAAAGTTGATCCTCGGAGGAGGAGACATGTGAGGGCTTGTCGGAGTAACCGCACCCTGAGCTCACTCTAATTATCCACGTACAACGTATGAACATTAGAAGGATGTTCAGTTTCCGCGAGTTGACCCGTATCCCGTAAGCTTTCATGACCGTCACTTATCTCTTTCGTTCTTCACCACTACTCGACGATCTAACGACACTTTTGGATTTAGGACCCTAACACTCTTAGGAATTGGGGAAGTCGGGAGGACATCTCCTTACACAAGGTCAGAGTGCCTTCTACTGATGCTCAGCCATACCCAAAGACTTGGGAGTCACCTCAAGACATATCGTATTACTACTTGCTACACGTACAACTCGATGCGAGACCCAGATTAAATTTCTAGAAAGGAACCTAACGACATTACCTGAACCTGAACATTTTGAAGAAATTTCGGGACATTTAGGCATTGGTGCATGACCTACGGAACCTACGCACCCACACCGAGAAACCGTGAGATTAATTATGTAGATTTTGTTTTGAGATAGCATAGATAAAGAACCGTTGGATGAAATTGAGTTGAACTGAAAGTGATCACGTTACATTGACCATATGGAGTGATATTGGAATGAACGTATGATTTAGTACAATATAATGACACCAGGCCAGCATAATTATATTGAAGTGAATCATGCAGAAGTCCCAATGTTACTATATAAGGAATATGAAGTGATTCAGATAAAATCTTGGTAGGAACCACTTGAGTATACGCATTATGGTCTATTAGAGGTAGGGAAAGAATAACCACGCATCCTAGATACTGTACAAGAAGAGCCTTGATTGCAGAAATGATAACCCGAAAATTTGTTATGGATATAGACACTCTGGACACTTAAGGACAAAGTTCTTAAATAGGAAAAAATTTGGACTGAACTACTGTAGAGCAATCGTTATCTCAGCTATGGAGACTTGCATGGATCCTGATTTTTAGTTAGGGTACGTTTCATCACAACGTTTTATTATCTCGGAGTTGTTTAATACTAGAGCTATAGAAACCTTATATCTAAGAACCTTAGTATTATGACTAATAAGCCATTAACAACCATGAGAGTTAAGTATTCTATAGGACAAGCTAATGGTAAGCTGGCAGAGATAGAGGAATGATTTAAGGTAGTACCTTAAAATTAACAGGTGGGTCATTTGGAGATGACCTCATGTCAACAAAAATTGGAAGTTTAAAGTAGTAGTGGAAAGGATTAGTTACCTGCGCACAAGCAGATGTTATTTGAGAAGGTTGATAAAATTTTCACGGCAGTATAATAAGATTTGGTTGGAATGGACCTTAAGATTAGCCTAATACTCATCAAGTTAGGAAGCTTGATGTAAAAGTTGGAATGAACTTTAGGGTTAACCTAATACTCATTGAGTTAGGAAGCTTTGATGAGATAGTTGGAATGGACTGGCTTTCAAGGATGAAAGAGAAAGTTATTTATAGTAAGAAGATTATTCGTATACCTCACGAGGATGGTGAGCCAAAAGCCATTTGGGTTACTTCAACAACCCGAGATCCCACAATGAAAATGGAAAGGGATGACGATGGATTTAATCCCGAAGCTACCGAAAACAATAGGCAGTTATGACACTATCTGTATCATCATTGACCGCCTCACCAAATCTGCTTACATTCTAGCCATGAACGGAACCGGTACAATGGACCAACCTGCACAATGATACATAAAGGAAATTGTATCCCGTCACTTCAGCGATTCAAATTCTATCTTAAGGACTAGCCGGGAATTTTATTTGATACTCATTCTTACGCGACTCTGAAACCTAACTTATTCCGAGAAATTTCTTAATCGATAATAATCACACCATCACCCTTCTTACTTCGATATTAGTCACAACAGTTCGAAATTTCCAAAATCAATGGGTAGTTAATTCCCATCCTCATACTCTCCCCTTCGTATCTCACTTATAAGCAACAACTTCACACTTAAGCATTTTTGGTCAAAGGACTTATGTTCTACTAAAAGTCATCAACCACATTTAAATACAATAGTTTTCATAACCTCGTGACATTGATGCTCAAATGTCACCCGAAATTTTCAAAATCTTTTACTCAATCTTTTTCTGACTTGTAACCTCCGAAAATTAAAAATTTTGTTTGCCAAAATTTTACACACACTATTTTACTGTGCGACCCTCTCAAAGTGTTATAAAAATTTATTTTATTGTCATTCATACAAATTTTGGAAACCGTATATCTTAAAGTAAATAATTACTTATTTTGACAAATACATATGAAATTTTACTTTCACTTTTACAAATCAAATCCTTTATTCAAAATATATTTTACTTTGAATGGTACGTGTTGTACATAACCCTAATTTACTAAGAACTTCATTTCTTTTCTTACATTGTCACCTTAAACGATTTCTATAAAATTTTCGTTGCTTATTATATAAACTTTTTTGTTGCTTATTCGTATCCAAGTCATCATGAAGACTTTACAACCGTCGAAATTGAGAGATTCATGTGTGTGTATGTGATTAAGGCACTTACTACCACGTCATGCAGAGCCTTCGGGCATCCATCAACACTTAAACCATTCAAAATTACTGCATTACCCCAGGGATCTTATTCGTCACACCTGTCGGAGCGATGCTCTATCTTACATAACTTAAAGTCCTGATCTATTCCAAGGGATTCTCATCTAGCGATATTAACACCATTAGTATTCCGACTTTAATATTAGCCATAACCTGTTTGACATTTTTCAAAGTCAAGCAGCGATTAACTTCTCATCCTCATGCTCTATCCTTCATACCTCACTTTTTAGCAACGGCTTCGCACGTGAACATTTTTGAGCCAAAGACTTAAGTTCGGGTAATCATCAAAACTACATTTAATTCATTAGTTTTCATTACCTAGTAACATGTCAACCGATGATTCAAAGATTTTTCACTCGACCTTTTTCAACTCGTAACCTCTGAAATATGAAAAACTATGTTTATCAAAATTTTTACACGTTGATTTTACACGTTGCTTATTTGTGCGGTCCTCACGAGGTTTATGGACAAATGAAAGTACTAAAAACTTTTCTATCACTTACGCGATTTATAAAATCATATATATATATATATATATATATATATATATATATATATATATATATATATATATATATATATATATATATAAATTTATCCTTACTTATTTTGGTTAGTACATACTAAGTTATACCTTCAAATTATTTAAAAATCGCTCCTTTATTGAGTTGTTTAACTTGAGTCAAATAGTTTTGTGCAAAATGGTACACGTTGTACATACTTCTAAATTTACTAGAAACTTTGTTCCGTTTATGTTGTCACATCAAACGTTTAAAGGTTTTTCAAAACTTCCTTGGTTGATTTTATTAAAGGTTTTCGTATTAGACTACACCATGTGTGGATCACACTTCTTCTCGCCCTCCGTTAGGGATAAAACTTACTATTAAAATCCTTGTTAAAAACTCTTGAGCCACTTTGGGTGGCAGTTTTACGAAATTTGTTAAGAAGTCTTTGCGCCCATGAAATGTTCCTTTTAAGGTTAGACATGGCAAAAACGCGGGCCGAAAAATCAAGTTTTCTGGGAAACACTCAGTGGTCACCCTATCGTAGGAAAGGCACTAGGCAGATTTCTACTCTCAATGTTTCACGGCTAAATCGCAACACCCTCGTAAATGTCATCTCTATGAATCAGTAGGTTGAGGTACAAGGAATCGTTTTTGAGATTCTTTTCACTAGAGTAAACCGTTCTTTATGACCAAGGGTTCACATATCCTCTCATCCGCGCATCCCCATAAGTATAAGGATAAATTCGGATCAATCCACTTGAAGAGTTCACCCTGGTTCAAAGATCACACCTTTCGTGCGATTCTCTTTCAGAAATGTAAAGTAACATACTTTAGGAATCTATGAATCTTGTTATCCTCTTGGAAGGGACTGCTTAAAACATCTGTAACACGGATATGGTTACTCTACACATTCCTTCCTTCGTTGGTTGCAACTATATGTTGTTCTAATTAATGTTAACCCTAACTTCAACATGTAACTGAAAGGATAAAGTTACATTATGGAACTTTGCTTTCATTCCATCTAAGGATAAGTTCACCTGCAGTATGGTAAACTGGGTGATATCCTTCATTGTTCGTTCAGACCGTCCTGAAGGCACTATAAATAATTATGGCTTGCATTGCATATAAGTCCGATTAGTCACTTTCAGCAAAAGTTTCAATTCATATAGTCAAATGAAACGTTCTTAAATATCAAGTTCTTTATGCCTACAGTCTCCTTCCGAAATCAAGGGGTTAGTAAAATCCGTGGCTAACACTATCCAGACATCAAATCGCATGGTTATGATCACCATGTTTTCCATCCTACCGAAGATGCCTGTAAGGCTAAAAACATCATCTTTCCTTTTGTGAGTATATATTCAGATGGCATACACATGTTAACCAGAAACGAAATCAATTTGTTGATCTCTTAGGACAAGAGACTTAATTAATGGCATATACCTATTCTTACTGTTATACGCCGAAGTACCTTTCAAGGTAATTAACTCACTTCTGAGCCCTCGAGTCTCTCGGAACTTCGATACGCTCCTTCTTATTCAAAAACGGTACCATTGTTGGTCACTCCTCAAAATTTCAGGACGAAATTTTCTTTAACAGGTGGGTAATGTAACAACCCGGCTTTTTCGACTTGCTTTTGTGCTTTGTGCTTTCGTGAAACTGTGTATTTGTGCATACTGTGTTATCTTATACTCTGAAATCTTAATACACGTGGTTTACTTTCATTTATATGTTAAAACGTGCCTTTGAGTACGTAGGATACTTAACTTGATCACCAGAAACCTTTATGACCGTTAGTGTCACTTGACGTTACGAACAAACTGCGTACTGCGCACACGTTTAACTTTTGTCGTAATCGAAATATTATGACTACGAAATCTTAATTATTATTTTATAATAATAATTACTTGGGTTTATGGATGCTTAATTACGCGTAGTAATTTACTTATGCTTACTAGTTAGTCTTGTTGGACTTTCTACCTTGTTGGACTTAAGCCCACCCTACTCTAACTATTAGCCCATTTATTTAGCCCACTTATTAATTACTAGTGACCCAATAATAAGTAAGACAAATGCCCATTTATTAGAGGGAACATGCTAGCATTTATGTCAAGTATTATCCTTAATGTTGCATGGGATCCTAACATAAGCACCTACTTTAGACAACCATTAACCAAAAAGTAAATCTTGTCCCCCCCTCCCCCTTCCAAAACCTACGGCCTTAATGGCCTCCCCCACCCTCATTTCCTATAAATACCACCCTTATTCCATCCATTTTACACTTGCTTTCATTTGTAATTCACATACACACTCTCTAATTCTCTCTAGTTCTTTCTCTCTCTAAAAGTGTAAGTATTTTAATTTTTTCTTCTTCTTCTCCTTCTCATCATCACGAATTCATCATCATCATCATCATCATCATGGGTCTAGCTTTTTAGCTCTTGATCTTGATTACATCTTGTAGATTCAAACATGGATTTGAATCCTTCAAGAAAATGGAAGATTCAAGCTTTCTAGCTTATCTTCATCTACTTTGTAGATCTATATCTTTTAACTTTAAATCTTGTTATTTTGTTATAAAGATTCAAACTTGTGTTTGTAATCTTCATGTAACTTAAAGATCCAAGCTTTATGCTTCAAGATCTTCAAGAACAACCAAGATGCAAGCTTTCTAGCTTGGATTTTCATATCTTTTGATGGATCTAAGTTTTCTAACTTATGATCTCATTATTTTTTTATAAAGATCAAAACTTGTGTTTATGGCCTTCATGTAACTTAAAGATTCAAGCTTTATGCTTCAAGATCTTCAAGAACACTAAAGGTTCAAGCTTTCTAGCTTTGTGACCTTAAAACTTGTGTGAAAGGGATCCAAGCTCTCTAGCTTAGAGTTCCATCACTTCATTTGACTTAGATTATGTTCATACTTGTTTGATTAAAGTAAAGTTTGTAGCTTTAGTTGTAAATGTAACTTGTAATTGTGTTAAGACTAAGGATATGATGTAACCTTGGTTCATCATCCATCTAAGACTCTTAAATGAGTTGTGTTCTTACTTGGTCTTAACATATTGTGTATTGATGGTAGAATCTTAGTCAAGTTGATACTAACCCATCAACTAAAATGTCCTGTTCATATTGATTATAAACGTTCCATATTAATTGATTTCATTGCGAGGTTTTGACCTCTATATGAGACATTTTTCAAAGACTGCATTCATTTTTAAAACAACCATAACCTTTATTTTATCAATAAAGGTTTTAAAAAAACATTGCGTAGATTATCAAATAATGATAATCTAAAATATACTGTTTACACACGACCATTACATAATGGTTTACAATAGAAATATATTACATCGACATATGTTTCTTGAATGCAGTTTTTAAACAATATCATACAAACATGGACTCCAATTCTTGTCCTTATTTTAGTATGCAATAGCGGAAGATCTTAGTATTCACCTGAGAATAAACATGCTTTAAACGTCAACAAAAATATTGGTGAGTTATAGGTTTAACCTATATATATCAAATCGTAACAATAGACCACAAGATTTCATATTTCAATACACATCCCATACATAGAGATAAAAATCATTCATATGGTGAACACTTGGTAACCGACATTAACAAGATGCATATACAAGAATATCCCCATCATTCCGGGTCACCCTTAGGATATGATATAAATTTCGAAGTACTAAAGCATCCGGTACTTTGGATGGGGTTTGTTAGGCCCAATAGATCTATCTTTAGGATTCGCGTCAATTAGGGTGTCTGTTCCCTAATTCTTAGATTACCAGACTTAATAAAAAGGGGCATATTCGATTTCGATAATTCAACCATAGAATGTAGTTTCACGTACTTGTGTCTATTTTGTAAATCATTTATAAAACCTGCATGTATTCTCATCCCAAAAATATTAGATTTTAAAAGTGGGACTATAACTCACTTTCACAGATATTTCCTTCCTCGGAAATAAGACTTGGCCACGGATCAATTCACAAACCTATACAAATATGTACATATATATCAAAGTATGACCAAAATATAATTACAACCATTTTTATTATGTTTTAAAGATTTGAGTGTATTAAGTCAGCTGTCCTCGTTAATAACCTACAACTAGTTGTCCACAGTTAGATGTATAGAAATAAATCGATATATATATTATCTTGAATCAATCCACGACCCAGTGTATACACGTCTCAGGCTAGATCACAACTCAAAGTATTTATATTTTTGGAATCAACCTCAACCCTGTATAGCTAACTGCAACATTACTGCATATAGAGTGTCTACGGTTGTTCCAAATAATATATATACATGGGTCGATATTGTAACGACCCGTCAAAATCGCTATTGACGCGGCACGTTAATCATTGATTCCACAGTGAGGTTTTGACCTCTATATGATATATTTTGATAAAATATTGCATTCATTAAAATAAGTGACTTTCTAAACATAGAAAGTTATAAACATGTGGGCGAGTGCTTAGGTATAAGCAAAACCCCAAAATACATAAGTCTTTAATTTACAGGTTGACATCACAGTCCAATTATTTATTACACAACGCAGTTTTATTTTGAATGCAATAAACTTTGTACAAAGCATGAGAGACTCCATGCAGGCAACAAGCACATCACAACGGAAGCAGTCTAAGGACCTGAGAATAAAACATGCTAAAAAGTCAACACGAATGTTGGTGAGTTATAGGTTTAATTGCTCGAGTCATAAACATATATAAAGATAGACCACAAGATTTCATCAAAAGTTTATCAATAGATTCTACGTAACAGAGCACCCTGGTAACTAAACTTAACGCTATAGTGATAATTACCCCATTCGTTTTAATACACGCAAACCAACGTGTCTTAAACTCAAATAACATACGTCTGTTAAAAGGCTAGCACTCTAGCTCGGACGGGTATGTCAAGCCCTATGGATCCATATACAATTATTCGCGCCACCAGTCCATATCCTATGTACTGGCAGCTACTAGTTACCAAAGCAAAGGTATTTTCGGTTTAACTCAGTGTAGAATTTAGTATGTACTTGTGTCTTATTGCGTTTAAAATAAATTGCATGTATTCTCAGCCCAAAAATATTTAAAGTATTTAAAAAGGGAGACTATAAACTCAAGGTTCAATATTGAGACTCAATATTGTAGGCAAATTGCGTAGACGTAATGATGATAGACGACTGTATGGTTGGCCTTGGATTCAAGAACAATACCCAATATTTTCTTATTTTAAAACGGTTTGAAACCCGAATTAAAAGCACCCTCGTATATAGCTTATTATTATTAAACTTAAATTTAAAATTATAATTATAATATAAATATAAATTTTGAGAGAAGAAAAAAAATTAAGTAAATACTTCGTCGAGTAAACTACCTTTTATAGGCATGTTTCCTGATATTGGTCCCCATGCGATCGCATGGGTTTTCAGTGCTTTTGCCATGCGATCGCATGACGTTTTGTTTGCTAGTTCGTCGACATAATATTTACTGTAGCAAATAGTGTTTTTGGTCCCCATGCGATCGCATGGGTTTTCAGTGCTTTTGCCATGCGATCGCATGGCTAGGCTGAGCAGCTCATTTCTGCTTGTTTTCTAGTTCGTTGACATCAAATAGTGTACGGTAGCAAATAGTGTTTACTGTAGCAAATAGTGTTTTCACTGTAGCACTTCATTGTAGCAAAGTCGTTTTCACTGTAGCACTGTAGCAAAATACGGTTTCACTGTAGCAAATAGTGTTTTACTTGTACATCCTAATATATATATATATATATATATATATATATATATATATATATATATATATATATGTGTGTGTGTGTGTGTGTGTGTGTATTTACATAATATTAAATGATATAGAGAATTGGTTTATATAAGTCGAAATTTTCTGGGTCATTACAGATATGATATGTCAAAACATTTGCATACGTGTCTATGGTATCCCTGTGAAGACCCGTCCTAATCCATCCGGACGAAGTCCATATCGATTATAAATGATTCACAACAGTTGATTACATCGCGAGGTATTTGACCTCTATATGATACATTTTACAAACATTGCATTCAATTTTAAAAGATAATCTTTCTTTACAACGAAAAATTGACGGCATGCATACCATTTTAGAAAATATCTAACTATAATTGACTTAAAAATAATATTGATGAACTCAATGACTCGAATAAAACGTCTTTTGAAATATGCCATGAATGACTCCAAATAATATCTTTAAAGTGAGCAATTGCACAGCGAAAGATTTCTTTCCTACCTGAGAATAAACATGCTTTAAAGTGTCAACCAAAAGGTTGGTGAGTTCATTAGTTTAACATAAATAATCATTTCCATCATTTTAATAGACCACAAGAATTTCATTTCCAGTTCTCATAAATACGTCCCATACATAGAGATAAAAATCATTCATATGGTGAACACCTGGTAATCGACATTAACAAGATGCATATAAGAATATCCCCATCATTCCGGAATCCTCCATCGGACATGATATAAAATTTCGAAGTACTAAAGCATCCGGTACTTTGGATGGGGTTTGTTGGGCCCGATAGATCTATCTTTAGGATTCGCGTCAATTAGGGTGTCTGTTCCCTAATTCTTAGATTACCAGACTTTAATAAAAAGGGGCATATTCGATTTCGATAATTCAACCATAGAATGTAGTTTCAATTACTTGTGTCTATTTCGTCAAACATTTATAAAAGCGCATGTATTCTCAGTCCCAAAAATATATATTGCAAAAGCAATTAAAAATGGAGTAATGAAACTCACCATACTGTATTTTGTAGTAAAAATACATATGACGACATTGAACAAAAGTAGGGTTGTCCTCAGATTCACGAACCTATATCATTTGTATATTTATTAATATACATAGTTGTAATCGAACAATATATATAAATTTATTAGTTACATACTTTTTATATTAATAATATATATGTTTCATATATTTATTCTGTTATATAAACTGTTATTTTTCGTTATGTTATATGTATTAAACATATTTTTATATTTATATATATCATTTGTTTGTTAAAAATAGTAATTTTAATAATACTACGTTAAAAAGGACAATAATCATAATACTTAATATTACTAAATAAGGTATTATTGTTAATAATTATTTTAATGATATTAATAATGATATTTATAGTAATAATAGTAAAATATAAATTTTTCGATTAATGATACTTATAATAATGATTTTAGTAATTACATATTAATGACACTCATTATAATATAAATAATCATACTTATAATGATAATAATAACAATAATGATTATGATACTTTTAATGATAATTGTATTACTAATAATAATTATAATACTAGTAATAATACTAATAATAATATTATCATTCATACCATGTTACAAATATTAATTTTTAATGATAGAAATGTTAATGATAATAATAATGATCATAACCCTAATAATGATATTAATACTATATTAATAATGATAATAATAATATTAATGATAATAATAATAAATGTTATTCATACATTTCTAATATTAATAACTAATATTAACAATAATAATAATACTTATAATAATAATAATAATGTTAATACTAAGGATTTCTAAATAATAATGCTAATAATAATAATAATAATAACAATAATACTTGGATTAATAACAATAATTAATAATACATAATGATAACAATAACAATCATAATAATAATAATGATAATAATAATCAATAAAAATAATTATATTGGTTAGAAGGACTACCTTTAAAGCCATAAAAAAAATAAACTGTCCCGAGCCGGGCTCGAACCCGCGACCTCCCGCTCACACCCTAACACCTTGAACCATGAGGCTACTGCCCGTTTTTCTGTTTTAAAACCCACGTAAGACTTTATAACTCGTATTCCCAGTTATCATCTTCTTTAATGTCTCAAACTAATCGACCATAGTTCCATACTCAATACCAGCGAGTTTCATATTAAATCTTAAGATTTAAAATAGATACAGAAGCGATTATTTGTTGATCAAAATAATTTACAACGGAATTTAAAATGAAATAAATTGAAATAGTCAGTTTGATGAACACGTATCAATTCTAAATCAATTTCGAAATTTTAAAGTGTTTTAGCACATACATATAATATGAAAAAGGTTCTCAGTCGTTTAAGTAAGCTATCTTCATCATCAATTTGATATAAAACATCAAAAACAAGATCAAATTTACCTATGAACGATTTATTTGACTTTTGGACTCAGAACATTGACCACCAAATTAGAACACGATATTAGAAATTAGGATTTAAGACGCTGCAGATAGATTGAGTAAGAGATTTCAAACAAGACTGCATTCTTAGTTTTTGAATATTGGTTCGGTTTTGGAGTTTTCGATTTAAAGGTTTGAAACAGAGGTATCGAGCTTAAAATAAAATAAAAGAAAACTGTTTTATTTTTCTGCTCTCATTCACATTGCAATAGCTGATGTTTATCTAGAGATTAAGTGATATTATTTCAACTACATCGATTCAATTATAGCTTGCATTGTAGCTGATTTGGTTCGACAAAAATATATATTCAATCAGGAAGATTTTAAATAATAAACAAATTAAAAGCAGTTTATAATATTCCACTGATTGGTACGATTTGATATGGATGCGTAACAGATTATAGACAAGAACAAAAAAAATAAACAGCTTGACAGGGATGTGCAATTGGATTATACCAAAGTCGAATCTTCAGTAAGTAGTAAAAAAATAATAATACGGCTAATGAAAGAAACAGGTTTTTATAAATATAATAATTAATAAAATGATTTAATGATTTATGTAATTAATAAATATATAAATAATAATAATAATAATAATAATAATACAATAATACTAATTAATAATAATTATATTAATAATAATAATATTAATGAGATACTAAAAATAATAAACTTAAAAATAATAACAATGATAGATTATATTATTTTCTATTAATAACTATATATATATATATATATATATATATATATATATATATATATATATATATAAAATGATATTAGCAATAACAAAGATATTAATAATAATATGATAATATAATTATTAACAATAAGGGTAATCAATAATAATACTAGTAATAACATAACAAATTACATGTTATGATTTTGATGATACTAATAATAATTAAAATGACAATTAGTGCATTTACTATATTTTAACTTATAATTTAATATATTACCATTATTAATTATCTTATTTATAATATATATAGTAATATTTAATATTTGATATTTATAAATTTTACAAATGTTACAATATTTTAGTATTAATAGAAATCCTTTATATATATATAGATATATATAGATTGTAATAATACTATATATCTAATTATATATACATTCATTTTAATAACAACTTACTCACTTTATTTGTTATTTTACATTTTTAATTCTAATTGGTTAAATATACTATATCAATTCAAAACATTATATATATATATATATATATATACATAACTATTTGTTCGTGAATCGTCAGGAGCAGTCGAAGGACAATGAATTCATATAAACAGTTCCAAAAGTTTTAAGACTTAATATTACAGTATTTGCTTATCGTGTCGAAACCTTATAAAGATTAAGTTTAAATTTGGTCGGAAATTCCCGGGTCATCACAGTACCTACCCGTTAAAGAAATTTCGTCCCGAAATTTGAGTGAGGTCATCATGGCTAACAATAAATATGTTTTCCTGATGAATATGAGCTGATAATTAGAGTTTTATCATTATTGAATAATACAGATAAAATAATTCGATTATTCGAAGAGCATGAGTGAAGCTATCACAAAAGAGTGAAATGAATAAATGAAGTTTCGTTTTAACTTTTTGACGCTGTCTTGGTTGAATTTTGAAAGTAAGGTGCATCTTAACTTTTGACGTAGTCACGATTGAATTTTGAAAACAGGATGCGTCTTAACTTTTGACGTTGTTTTGGTTAAATTCCGGAATTCGAGGGATTAAAGAAAATCTTCAAAATCTATAAGATTTGATTCTTCGGCGAATAAGGAAATTAAGATCTTTATAATTAAATACGGTGATCTGTCTCGATTACTCTGTCTGATATTTCCCTTATAAATCAAACTCTTCCATTCCATTATTCTCACCATTCCTATACTTTCTTTCTTAGTTCATACATCCAAAAGATTTTGAAAATGCTTAATCCATTCTAATCCTTGATATTTTTCTAATTATCATCTCTGTCATCCTTCTTTTCAATCTTTCACCAGAAGAATCTGTTTACTTCTACTATTACCTTGGGGTGATACTATTCTTAATTATATCGTGTCTTTATATTGCTATTTGTATCAACATTCATGGTTTGTAACCTCCGTGTTATTATTAGACTTTATATTTTCTCTTATATTTTGGATCTCTTTGCCTTTTTTATTATCCTCTCGACCTCTAGTAAGGTGAGCAACGGTCCAGAATTCATAAGTACGGAGTTTCGAATGAACTTAATGTTCTAACCAAGAAAGAACGAAATCGTACGTTTTGATTTGTCAAATTATTAGAATCATTGAGAATAGAACTATCAAGAATATACTTTCTTGATATGTTCAGAAGTTAAGCAGAATGAAAGAGTCATGTAACATGGCACATGATGACGTTATGATCTGTGAATCATCATGTCCCATTAGAAACTCAGCATGACTTACTGTAATATAATCACGTTGATCAAGTGTCATTATATTATACTAACTCATGCTTCGGTTCCCAACATTACTTCAATAACATTCATATTTTAAGCTCGAAAGTTTACAGAATATAGAAACTAATAGTTTCTATATGATGTAACACTGATAGCACGAAGATATTAATGATTTCAGATAAGAATAGTTATGAAAATATCTTCAGAAATATAGAGGATATTTATAATGAAAGATACGATGATATCTTGGAATTTCTAATATCGATGGATGATGAAGAAGATTTATCCGTAAGGGTTTAGATTCGGAAGCAAGGTATTCACTAAAGATTTCATCAGAAACAGAATCATTTGGATTCTTTGAAGTCAAACTTATTCTTTGTGATTTGTCCACGGTTTCCTTCATAGTTTCGCATAATCCGCTTTTCGGCACTAAATTTTCTATTGAGTGTTTCCAATACTCCATTTTTTATCATCAAACTTTCGACAGTTAAGGTCGTGTACAGTTTTTGCTGCTGTATTAAGCTTTTTCAACATTCAGAGTATTGATTTTGTAGACTGAGTGTTTTTCAGAATTTCAGAATGGAAGATCATAATTCTAAGAGATAAATGTTATACATATAACTGTTGATGTAGACATGCTGTGAGTTTTCAAAGTACTGATTGCTGATTCCCGGTAATTGGTATGGCAGTTCTCGTTTCAAGATGCGGATGAGTATATGATAGGGTTTCAATGAATAAATATAATGATTTGTCAGAGAGATTTAAGCCAAGAAGCAACGAGGTTGCTGGTACGTCTGCTGGTAATATGGTGGAATATAAAAGAATTCTCCGGTATCAAAAGGGTAATCGTATATATCAGGATTTATAGTAAGGCTACTTCGAATGAATAGTCGAAGTTGACCTGCTGGAGCTGTGACAAAATTGGCTACTTTGAAAAAGGATCGCAAAGTTATTTTTGCTAATAAATGCCAAAGGATCTGACGCGGCTACGTGTTAAACTTTTACTCAATTGCCGAGAGTTTCTTAGGTGCATAACTATATGCATAAATCTTTTCTTCCGTAGATGAAATGCGGTTGATTCATCCTATCGATTGAGGTGTTTTCAAGAATCATAAAAGGTTTGAACGCAGATTGTAATCGTCAAGATACTAATGAAGTTTAGAATGAAATCAAGTGGCAAACTTGAAGAATTGTTTAGTTTCATCTGTTATAATCAATATTTTAATTCATTTTAATTGTCCAATGTTGATAGTCCTCAGTTGATAGTCCACAGTTAGCAGTGTACAAATAATAATTCATATATAGTTTACTATATAATATTCGAATTAATTAATACGTATCGTGACCCGTGTACATGTCTCAGACTCGATCACAACTCAAACTATATATATTATTGTAGAATCAACCTCAACCCTGTATAGAGAACTCGATCATTACTGCATATAGAGTGTCTATGGTGATTCCAAATAATATATATAGATGCGTCAATATGATATGTCAAAACCTTGTATACGTGTCCCGATATTTAAAGTGCGTAAAATAAATAACAGAAATTAAATAACGATAAATAAAGTGCGTAAAGTAAATAACAGAAATTAAATAACGATAAATAAAGTGCGTAAAGTAAATAACAGAAATTAAATGACGATTAATAAAATTGCGAGAATGTAAATTGCGATAAATAAAATGTAATCAGTTAGCTAGGAACAATTAGCTAGGAACAGTTAGCGTGGATTCTTAACAAAATTTCTCATAATTAATTTGTTTGTTTCTAACAAATTTTATTTTGTAAAATGTTTTCTTCATTATGCCACTTATTGAATTCTGATAAATCAAAATCCAAATATGAAATTGGATGAAAATGGTTATTCTACGGTGAACGGATTTATATATCGGTGGATGTAAGTAGGATAGTAAACGACTGTTGAATCAGCTTCGAAGAATGTACAGTGTAACTTATTAATGTGAAATCTGAATATTCCTCGGGTATTACCTACCCGTTAAAATATTTTCACAATTAACACTTTTTACGAAAGAATTTTTAATTACGATCTTTATGAAAACATATATACATATATATTTTCTTCAGGTGTAATCATGGATTCATTGAGTTAATATGATATTAAACTCATTTGGTTTACCGTTAGAACTAGAATACGTAATCTCTAAAATATTTAGAGATTACTTAATTGCCATGAAGAACGAAGATAATTTATGTAGAACGATTCGTAAAACGATTCATAGAATGATGATTATGCTTGAGGTATAGATTGCGAGGTTGAGGCGTGTGATGATGTTGTTGTTGTTGATACTCCTTGGTATCCATGGTGCGTATGACGTTGATGTTCGAGGTATAGATTAAGATGTTGAGGTGTGAGATGCGGATGTTGATGTTGGTAGTGGTGGTGATAGTACTGTTGACATTGGTGGTGGTACTAGTTATGCTGCTGGTGTTTGTAACCTTCGCACCATATTCTCTAAATTGATTATTCGAGCGCGAAGTTCGTTGATTTCTTATATTATCCCGGGATGATTGTCGATCGGAACGATCGAATGAATACGGTTTAGAATTTTTGATATCATATAATCATTGCGTGGTATCCTAGAAATGAGGGTGAATGTGGTGTTGTGGATATGTTCGCCGGTAAGTGCTTCAGGTTCTTCACCAAGAGGTGAATTCGGTTGATACAAAGGATCGTCTTATTCTCGTCTCCATTGATTTAGTCGACTACGAACCCATCAGATGAATTGGGGATGGATGATTTGTTGATTCATTCTGGTGACAAAGTTTTCGGAGCTTAGGTGAAACTCCATATCGGAATAGCTGTCAGAATTCGAGGAATTCGAACTGGTTGAGGTATTCGTCTCGTACGATCAGATAAAGGATTTTCGATAGGAAATAGATTATAGGAAATAGATTAGTATCCTACAATACATAATTTACATATGCATATATAATACTAAAATCCTATAAGTTACGGAGGAATCTTCGGAAGCTGTCAGGCAAAGGTAACAATAACAGGTACGCTAAAATATGAATTATCAGATACGCTAAGATATGAATTGTCTATACACTATTCATGCAGTCAATGCAGTAAAACGTGTCTAGACAAAGAATAATGAGCAGGTAATTTTCTAAGGATGATAAACAGATGATTTTCGACAAAAATGATAAGAAAAACTTTTGACATGCAGACACGGTCGAAATCCAGACTCACTAATGCATCCTAACAACTATCAGTTAGACACACTAATGCAAGACCCGGTTCACTAAGACCACCGCTCTGATACCAACTGTAGTACAGTGGGGACAACTACCGTCCCACCCAGTGCCTTCCCAGCTAACAGCCTGGTGACCACTGAGTGTACCTCAGATACTGATTTTAGGGCCTTCCTCTCGGCTACTGTCAACCCTCGTAAGGGATCGCAAGGAGTAAGAGCCAATGCTTCGTCACAGGTAACACTGTGAGAACCTCCTTTACGACTAACCCGCCACACATGGACGGCGTTATACCAGCTCTGATACCAACTGTGAAGACCCGTCCTAATCCATCCGGACGAAGTCCATATCGATTATAAACGATTCACAACAGTTGATTACATCGCGAGGTATTTGACCTCTATATGATACATTTTACAAACATTGCATTCAATTTTAAAAGACAATCTTTCTTTACAACGAAAAATTGACGGCATGCATAACATTTTAGAAAATATCTAACTATAATTGACTTAATAATAATCTTGATGAACTCAACGACTCGAATACAACGTCTTTTGAAATATGCCATGAATGACTCCAAATAATATCTTTAAAGTGAGCAATTGCACAGTGGAAGATTTCTTTCATACCTGAGAATAAACATGCTTTAAAATATCAACCAAAAGGTTGGTGAGTTCATTAGTTTAACATAAATAATCATTTCCATCATTTTAATAGACCACAAGAATTTCATTTCCAGTTCTCATAAATACGTCCCATACATAGAGATAAAAATCATTCATATGGTGAACACTTGGTAATCGACATTAACAAGATGCATATAAGAATATCCCCATCATTCCGGGATCCTCCATCGGTCATGATATAAAATTTCAAAGTACTAAAGCATCCGGTACTTTGAATGGGGTTTGTTAGGCTCGATAGATCTATCTTTAGGATTCGTGTCAATTAGGGTGTCTGTTCCCTAATTCTTAGATTACCAAACTTTAATAAAAAGGGGCATATTCGATTTCGATAATTCAACCATAGAATGTAGTTTCAATTACTTGTGTCTATTTCGTCAAACATTTATAAAAGCGCATGTATTCTCAGTCCCAAAAATATATATTGCAAAAGCATTTAAAAAGGGAGTAATGAAACTCACCATACTGTATTTTGTAGTAAAAATACATATGACGACATTGATCAAAAGTAGGGTTGTCCTCAGATTCACGAACCTATATCATTTGTATATTTATTAATATACATAGTTGTAATCGAACAATATATATAAATTTATTAGTTACATACTTTTTATATTAATAATATATATGTTTCATATATTTATTCTGTTATATAAACTGTTATTTTTCGTTATGTTATATGTATTAAACATATTTTTATATTTGTATATATCATTTGTTTGTTAAAAATAGTAATTTTAATAATACTACGTTAAAAAGGACAATAATCATAATACTTAATATTACTAAATAAGGTATTATTGTTAATAGTTATTTTAATGATATTAATAATGATATTTATAGTAATAATAGTAAAATATAAATTTTTTGGTTAATGATACTTATAATAATGATTTTAGTAATTACATATTAATGACACTCATTATAATATAAATAATCATACTTATAATGATAATAATAACAATAATGATTATGATACTTTTAATGATAATTGTATTACTAATAATAATTATAATACTAGTAATAATACTAATAATAATATTATCATTCATACCATGTTACAAATATTAATTTTTAATGATAGAAATGTTAATGATAATAATAATGATCATAACCCTAATAATGATATTAATACTATATTAATAATGATAATAATAATATTAATGATAATAATAATAAATGTTATTCATACATTTCTAATATTAATAACTAATATTAACAATAATAATAATACTCATAATAATAATAATAATGTTAATACTAAGGATTTCTAAATAATAATGCTTATAATAATAATAATAATAACAATAATACTTGGATTAATAACAATAATTAATAATACATAATGATAACAATAACAATCATAATAATAATAATGATAATAATAATCAATAAAAATAATTATATTGGTTAGAAGGACTACCTTTAAAGCCATAAAAAAAAATAAACTGTCCCGAGCCGGGCTCGAACCTGCGACCTCCCGCTCACACCCTAACACCTTGAACCATGAGGCTGCTGCTCGTTTTTCTGTTTTAAAACCCACGTAAGACTTTATAACTCGTATTCCCAGTTATCATCTTCTTTAATGTCTCAAACTAATCGACCATAGTTCCATACTCAACACCAGCGAGTTTCATATTAAATCTTAAGATTTAAAATAGATACAGAAGCGATTATTTGTTGATCAAAATACTTTACAATGGAATTTAAAATGAAATAAATTGAAATAGTCAGTTTGATGAACACGTATCAATTCTAAATCAATTTCAAAATTTTAAAGTGTTTTAGCACATACATATAATACGAAAAAGGTTCTCAGTCGTTTAAGTAAGCTATCTGCATCATCAATTTGATATAAAACATAAAAAACAAGATCAAATTTACCTATGAACGATTTATTTGACTTTTGGACTCAGAACTTTGACCACCAAATTAGAACACGATATTAGAAATTGGGATTTAAGACGTTGAAGATAGATTGAGTAAGAGATTTCAAACAAGACTGCATTCTTAGTTTTTGAATATTGGTTCGGTTTTGGAGTTTTCGATTTAAAGGTTTGAAACAGAGGTATCGAGCTTAAAATAAAATAAAAGAAAACTGTTTTATTTTTCTGCTCTCATTCACATTGCAATAGCTGATGTTTATCTAGAGATTAAGTGATATTATTTCAACTACATCGATTTAATTATAGCTTGCGTTGTAGCTGATTTGGTTCGACAAAAATATATATTCAATCAGGAAGATTTTAAATAATAAACAAATTAAAAGCAGTTTATGATATTCCACTGATTGGTACGATTTGATATGGATGCGTAACAGATTATAGACAAGAACAAAAAAAATAAACAGCTTGACAGGGATGTGCAATTGGATTATACCAAAGTCGAATTTCAGTAAGTAGTAAAAAAATAATAATACGGCTAATGAAAGAAATAGGTTTTTATAAATATAATAATTAATAAACTGATTTAATGATTTATGTAATTAATAAATATATAAATAATAATAATAATAATACAATAATACTAATTAATAATAATTATATTAATAATAATAATAATAATATTAATGAGATACTAAAAATAATAAACTTAAAATTAATAACAATGATAGATTATATTATTTTCTATTAATAACTATATATAAAAAAATGATATCAGCAATAACAAAGATATTAATAATAATATGATAATATAATTATTAACAATAAGGGTAATCAATAATAATACTAGTAATAACATAACAAATTACATGTTATGATTTTGATGATACTAATAATAATTAAAATGACAATTAGTGCATTTACTATATTTTAACTTATAATTTAATATATTACCGTTATTAATTATCTTATTTATAATATATATAGTAATATTTAATATTTGATATTTATAAATTTTACAAATGTTACAATATTTTAGTATTAATAGAAATCCTTTATATATATAGATTGTAATAATACTATATATCTAATTATATATTATATATACATTCATTTTAATAACAACTTACTCACTTTGTTTGTTATTTTACATTTTTAATTCTAATTGGTTAAATATACTATATCAATTCAAAACATTATATACACACATTTATATATATATATATATATATATATATATATATATATATATATATATATATATATATATATATATATATATATATATATATATATATATATATATATATATATATATATATATATATATATATATATATATATATATATATATATATATATATATATATATATATATATATATATAAATATACATAACTATTTGTTCGTGAATCGTCAGGAGCAGTCGAAGGACAATGAATTCATATAAACAGTTCCACTAGTTTTAAGACTTAACATTACAGTGTTTGCTTATCGTGTCGAAACCTTATAAAGATTAAGTTTAAATTTGGTCGGAAATTCTCGGGTCATCACAATCCCAAGATTACATAATATATTAGAATAAATGTATAATACAATATAAGTTAGCTAGGATATGATTTGTATAGATTTGTTAAACATTTCCCGTAGCTAAAAAGATCAAAAATATCCAATCTTGTTTTACCCATAACTTCTTCATTTTAAATCCATTTTGAGTGAATCAAATTGCTATGGTTTCATATTGAACTCTAATTTAAGAATCCAAACAGAAAAAGTATAGGTTTATAGTCAGAAATTTAAGTTACATGCCAATTACTAAAGAGGTAGTCATTTCCGTCGAAAGAACGACATCTTGATGACCATTTTGAAAAACATTCTTTCACTTTGAGTTTAACCAAGATTTTTGGATATAGTTTCATGTTCATATGAAAAATCATTTTCCTAGAAGAACAACTTTTAAATCAAAGTTAATCATAGTTTTTAATTATCCAAACCAAAACAGCCCCCGGTTTCACTACGACGGCGTATATCCGATTTTATGGTGTTCATCGTGTTTTCAGGTTTTAAATCATTAAGTTAGCATATCATATAGATATAGAACATGTGTTTAGTTGATTCTAAAATTGTTCGCAAACAAAAGTTAATCCTTCTAACTTGACTTTTAAAATCAACTAAACATATGTTCTATATCTATATGATATGCTAACTTAATGATTTAAAACCGGAAAATACAAAAAACACCGTAAAACCGGATATACGCCGTTGTAGTAACACCGCGGGCTGTTTTGGGTTAGTTAATTAAAAACTATGATAAACTTTGATTTAAAAGTTGTTCTTCTGGGAAAATGATTTTTCTTATGAACATGAAACTATATCCAAAAATCATGGTTAAACTCAAAGTGAAAGTATGTTTTTCAAAATGGTCATCAAGATGTCGTTCTTTCGACGGAAATGACTACCTCTTTAGTAATTGGCATGTAACTTAAACTTCCTACTATAAACCTATACTTTTTCTGTTTGGATTCTTAAATTAGAGTTCAATATGAAACCATAGCAATTTGATTCACTCAAAACGGATTTAAAATGAAGAAGTTATGGGTAAAACAAGATTGGATATTTTTGATCTTTTTAGCTACGGAAAATGTTTAACAAATCTATACAAATCATATCCTAGCTAACTTATATTGTATTATACATGTATTCTAATATATTATGTAATTTTGAGATACCATAGACACGTATGCAAATGTTTTGACATATCATATCGACCCATGTATATATATTATTTGGAACAACCATAGACACTCTATATGCAGTAATGTTGGAGTTAGCTATACATGGTTGAGGTTGATTCCAAAAATATAAAAACTTTGAGTTGTGATCTAGCCTGAGACGTGTATACACTGGGTCGTGGATTGATTCAAGATAATATATATATCGATTTATTTCTGTACATCTAACTGTGAACAACTAGTTGTAGGTTATTAACGAGGACGTCTGACTTAATACACTCAAATCTTTAAAACATAATAAAAATGGTTGTAATTATATTTTGGTCATACTTTGGTATATATGTACATATTTGTATAGGTTCGTGAATCGATCCGTGACCAAGTCTTATTTCCGAGGAAGGAAATATCTGTGAAAGTGAGTTATAGTCCCACTTTTAAAATCTAATATTTTTGGGATGAGAATACATGCAGGTTTTATAAATGATTTACAAAATAGACACAAGTACGTGAAACCACATTCTATGGTTAAATTATCGAAATCGAATATGCCCCTTTTTATTAAGTCTGGTAATCTAAGAATTAGGGAACAGACACCCTAATTGACGCGAATCCTAAAGATAGATCTATTGGGCCTAACAAACCCCATCCAAAGTACCGGATGCTTTAGTACTTCGAAATTTATATCATATCCGAAGGGTGTCCCAGAATGATGGGGATATTCTTATATATGCATCTTGTTAATGTCGGTTACCAGGTGTTCATCATATGAATGATTTTTATCTCTATGTATGGGATGTGTATTGAAATATGAAATATGAAATCTTGTGGTCTATTGTTACGATTTGATATATATAGGTTAAACCTATAACTCACCAACATTTTTGTTGACGTTTAAAGCATGTTTATTCTCAGGTGAATATTAAGAGCTTCCGCTGTTGCATACTAAAATAAGGACAAGATTTGGAGTCCATGTTTGTATGATATTGTGTAAAAACTGCATTCAAGAAACATATGTCGATGTAATATATTTCTATTGTAAACCATTATGTAATGGTCATGTGTAAATAGTATATTTTAGATTATCATTATTTGATAATCTACGTAATATTTTTAAAACCTTTATTGATAAAATAAAGGTTATGGTTGTTTTAAAAATGAATGCAGTCTTTGAAAAACGTATCATATAGAGGTCAAAACCTCGCAAAGAAATCAATTAATATGGAACATTTATAATCAATATGAACGGGACATTTCAGTTGGTATCCGAGCGTTGGTCTTAGAGAACCAGAAAATTTGCATTAGTGTGTCTTATCGAGTTAGCTAGGATGCATTAGTGAGTCTGGACTTCGACCGTGTTTTCTTTAAAAATGATTGTTTAACATTTTTGTTGGAAACTATATATTATTAACATGTAAATATTATGTGATATATTAATCTCTTAACATGTTTGATATTGTGTGATAGATGTCTACCTAGCACAAATCCCATTGACTCACCTAATAATAACGAAGAGTCGAATATATATTGGCAAGATTCACAAGTTCTCGAAGAACCGGAAGAAGAAACGGAACCGGAAGAAGAGGAACCAGAAGAAGAGGAACCGGAAGAAGAAGAGGTTCCAGAGGGGGGAATAGTAGGAACCACAGAAAATCAGTCAAATAAAAGAAAATCCTCAACCAATGGACCAAAGTTAATAATGGTCAATGGTGTTTCCGCTAAGGAAGCAAAATATTGGGAAAATTACCAATTTTCCGATGAATCGGATCCTGATGAGGATTTCGATGATGTTATAGAAATTACCTCGACCCAATTTAATGAGGCAAAAGAAAATAATAAGGGAAAAGGCATCAAAATAGAGAAATCTGATTCCGACCCCGATGAACTTTATATGTACCGTCACCACCCGTATTTTCAATATCGTGACAATAACCCGGGAACCTCTAAACCACCAGGTTTTTCTAAACCAATGTAGAAAATGACGACTCGTATTAGAGGAACATCATATATCCCTAGAAGATTAGGAAAAAGAACCAAGTTCGAAGAAGAAGAAACCAGTGATTCAGATTAGAGGGGTGTGAGCATGTTGTGTAATAAATGTATTGTAGTGTGCTTGTACTTTTATGTTCTATGTAAAAATTGCTTGTATTGTTTGTTATTACGAATCTAATCCTTGTCTATTTTACAGTATAAAAACAAAATGGACGTTAAGGGTAGACAACCGAATATTTTAGAAGACCTACCAGAGGATATGATTGAGGAAATCTTGTCTAGAGTCGGTCAGAATTCATCAGCACATTTAGTTATGGCGAAATTAACTTGTCAAACATTTGAAAGACTTTCCAGAAATGCCTTAGTTTATAAAAGGCTTTCCTTTGATAGGTGGGGTATATCACATTGGGGAGACTTTAAGTTACGCCGTGTTTTTTTTAAAGCGTTAAATGCGGGGAACCCAAATGCAATTTTAAGCTACGGGTTAAGAACCTATTTTGACTCAACATATCCCAACATAGAATTTCGTGAATTAGAAAGAGCTTCTAACATGCAACATAAAGAAGCATGTTATGCTTACGGGTTAGTGATGTTCGCTTCTTACCAAAGTGAGAAAAAGAACATCGGATTGCAGCTTTTAAATAAAACTTTCCCATAAGTGACGAATTCAGTAGTTGGGGTGAGAAACAAGGTTTTCAGATTATTACGGGGCTATTGAACATTACGAAACCCTCGTCCTTTTGACGACATTACAACATGCTGCCTAGCCAATGGTCATAATGGTTATTTTCCACAAGACCAAGGATGGGAAGTCGTCTTAGTAAAACCAGAATGCATGACTTGTTTCTGGACTTATGAATTACATGTCTTTATTTCCTTTGCTGAACAACTTGCATATTAACAAGATTTATCTTCAAAACTGTCCTGTATCATAGTGTACTATATTTCATGTTATATGTAATATAGCGAAGTTGTAAGTTTGAAGAATATTTGTATGTAATATATTATTGTAATCAGTTTTTCATATGGAATTGTAGTAGTTGAATTGTATATTAGCTACTAAGTATGAACTTAACGGGTAGGTAGTACTCGAATTTAAACTTATAAAACGCTAATATGAAGAAAAAGCTTTTATAAATGAGTTCATATTATGCTACGAGATACTATTGACTACTCTTAATATTCTGTATGATTAAATTGTTTCATTTGACTATTTTGAAGGAAATGGCACCGACTACTCGACACACCTTGAATATGAGCGAAGAGAAATTTCGTGCCTTTCTTGCTTCAAACATAGCCGCAGTACAGGCTGAAATGTCCCGTTCTTATTGATTAAAAACGTTCCATATTAATTGATTTCGTTGCGAGGTTTTGACCTCTATATGAGACGTTTTTCAAAGACTGCATTCATTTTAAAACAAACCATAACCTTTATTTCATCAATAAAGGTTTAAAAAGCTTTACGTAGATTATCAAATAATGATAATCTAAAATATCCTGTTTACACACGACCATTACATAATGGTTTACAATAGAAATATGTTACAACAAAATAAGTTTCTTGAACGCAGTTTTTACACAATATCATACAAGCATGGACTCCAAATCTCGTCCTTATTTAAGTATGCGACAGCGGAAGCTCTTAATAATCACCTGAGAATAAACATGCTTAAAACGTCAACAAAAATGTTGGTGAGTTATAGGTTTAACCTATATATATCAAATCGTAACAATAGACCACAAGATTTCATATTTCAATACACATCCCATACATAGAGATAAAAATCATTCATATGGTGAACACCTGGTAACCGACATTAACAAGATGCATATATAAGAATATCCCCATCATTCCGGGACACCCTTCGGATATGATATAAATTTCGAAGTACTAAAGCATCCGATACTTTGGATGGGGTTTGTTAGGCCCAATAGATCTATCTTTAGGATTCGCGTCAATTAGGGTGTCTGTTCCCTGATTCTTAGATTACCAGACTTAATAAAAAGGGGCATATTCGATTTCGATAATTCAACCATAGAATGTAGTTTCACGTACTTGTGTCTATTTTGTAAATCATTTATAAAACCTGCATGTATTCTCATCCCAAAAATATTAGATTTTAAAAGTGGGACTATAACTCACTTTCACAGATTTTTACTTCGTCGGGAAGTAAGACTTGGCCACTGGTTGATTTACGAACCTATAACAATATATACATATATATCAAAGTATGTTCAAAATATATTTACAACACTTTTAATATATTTTGATGTTTTAAGTTTATTAAGTCAGCTGTCCTCGTTAGTAACCTACAACTAGTTGTCCACAGTTAGATGTACAGAAATAAATCGATAAATATTATCTTGAATCAATCCACGACCCAGTGTATACGTATCTCAGTATTGATCACAACTCAAACTATATATATTTTGGAATCAACCTCAACCCTGTATAGCTAACTCCAACATTCACATATAGAGTGTCTATGGTTGTTCTGAAATATATATAGATGTGTCGACATGATAGGCCGAAACATTGTATACGTGTCTATGGTATCTCAAGATTACATAATATACAATACAAGTTGATTAAGTTATGGTTGGAATAGATTTGTTACCAATTTTCACGTAGCTAAAATGAGAAAAATTATCCAATCTTGTTTTACCCATAACTTCTTCATTTTAAATCCGTTTTGAGTGAATCAAATTGATATGGTTTCATATTGAACTCTATTTTATGAATCTAAACATAAAAAGTATAGGTTTATAGTCGGAAAAATAAGTTACAAGTCATTTTTGTAAAGGTAGTCATTTCAGTCGAAAGAACGACGTCTAGATGACCATTTTAGAAAACATACTTCGAGTTTGAGTTTAACCATAATTTTTGGATATAGTTTCATGTTCATAATAAAAATCATTTTTTCAGAATAACAACTTTTAAATCAAAGTTTATCATAGTTTTTAATTAACTAACCCAAAACAGCCCGCGGTGTTACTACGACGGCGTAAATCCGGTTTTACGGTATTTTTCGTGTTTCCAGGTTTTAAATCATTAAGTTAGCATATCATATAGATATAGAACATGTGTTTAGTTGATTTTAAAAGTCAAGTTAGAAGGATTAACTTTTGTTTGCGAACAAGTTTAGAATTAACTAAACTATGTTCTAGTGATTACAAGTTTAAACCTTCGAATAAGATAGCTTTATATGTATGAATCGAATGATGTTATGAACATCATTACTACCTTAAGTTCCTTGGATAAACCTACTGGAAAAGAGAAAAATGGATCTAGCTTCAACGGATCCTTGGATGGCTCGAAGTTCTTGAAGCAGAATCATGACACGAAAACAAGTTCAAGTAAGATCATCACTTGAAATAAGATTGTTATTGTTATAGAAATTGAACCAAAGTTTGAATATGATTATTACCTTGTATTAGAATGATAACCTACTGTAATAAACAAAGATTTCTTGAGGTTGGATGATCACCTTACAAGATTGGAAGTGAGCTAGCAAACTTGAAAGTATTCTTGATTTTATGTAACTAGAACTTGTAGAATTTATGAAGAACACTTAGAACTTGAAGATAGAACTTGAGAGAGATCAATTAGATGAAGAAAATTGAAGAATAAAAGTGTTTGTAGGTGTTTTTGGTCGTTGGTGTATGGATTAGATATAAAGGATATGTAATTTTGTTTTCATGTAAATAAGTCATGAATGATTACTCATATTTTTGTAATTTTATGAGATATTTCATGCTAGTTGCCAAATGATGGTTCCCACATGTGTTAGGTGACTCACATGGGCTGCTAAGAGCTAATCATTGGAGTGTATATACCAATAGTACATACATCTAAAAGCTGTGTATTGTATGAGTACGAATACGGGTGCATACGAGTAGAATTGTTGATGAAACTGAACGAGGATGTAATTGTAAGCATTTTTGTTAAGTAGAAGTATTTTGATAGGTGTATTGAAGTCTTTCAAAAGTGTATAAATACATATTAAAACACTACATGTATATACATTTTAACTGAGTCGTTAAGTCATCGTTAGTCGTTACATGTAAGTGTTGTTTTGAAACCTTTAGGTTAACGATCTTGTTAAATGTTGTTAACCCAATGTTTATAATATCAAATGAGATTTTAAATTATTATATTATCATGATATTATCATGTATGAATATCTCTTAATATGATATATATACATTAAATGTCTTTACAACGATAATCGTTACATATATGTCTCGTTTAAAAATTATTAAGTTAGTAGTCTTGTTTTTACATATGTAGTTCATTGTTAATATACTTAATGATATGTTTACTTATCATAGTATCATGTTAACTATATATATATCCATATATATGTCATCATATAGTTTTTACAAGTTTTAACGTTCGTGAATCACCGGTCAACTTGAGTGGTCAATTGTCTATATGAAACATATTTCAATTAATCAAGTCTTAACAAGTTTGATTGCTTAACATGTTGGAAACATTTAATCATGTAAATATCAATCTCAATTAATATATATAAACATGGAAAAGTTCGGGTCACTACAGTACCTACTCGTTAAATAAATTTCGTCCCGAAATTTTAAGCTGTTGAAGGTGTTGACGAATCTTCTGGAAATAGATGCGGGTATTTCTTCTTCATCTGATCTTCACGCTCCCAGGTGAACTCGGGTCCTCTACGAGCATTCCATCGAACCTTAACAATTGGTATCTTGTTTTGCTTAAGTCTTTTAACCTCACGATCCATTATTTCGACGGGTTCTTCGATGAATTGGAGTTTTTCGTTGATTTGGATTTCATCTAACGGAATAGTGAGATCTTCTTTAGCAAAAAATTTCTTCAAATTCGAGACGTGGAAAGTGTTATGTACAGCCGCGAGTTGTTGAGGTAACTCAAGTCGGTAAGCTACTGGTCCGACACGATCAATAATCTTGAATGGTCCAATATACCTTGGATTTAATTTCTCTCGTTTACCAAATCGAACAACGCCTTTCCAAGGTGCAACTTTAAGCATGACCATCTCTCCAATTTCAAATTCTATATCTTTTCTTTTAATGTCAGCGTAGCTCTTTTGTCGACTTTGGGCGGTTTTCAACCGTTGTTGAATTTGGATGATCTTCTCGGTAGTTTCTTGTATAATCTCTGGACCCGTAATCTGTCTATCCCCCACTTCACTCCAACAAATCAGAGACCTGCACTTTCTACCATAAAGTGCTTCAAACGGCGCCATCTCAATGCTTGAATGGTAGCTGTTGTTGTAGGAAAATTCTGCTAACGGTAGATGTCGATCCCAACTGTTTCCGAAATCAATAACACATGCTCATAGCATGTCTTCAAGCGTTTGTATCGTCCTTTCACTCTGCCCATCAGTTTGTGGATGATAGGCAGTACTCATGTCTAGACGAGTTCCTAATGCTTGCTGTAATGTCTGCCAGAATCTTGAAATAAATCTGCCATCCCTATCAGAGATAATAGAGATTGGTATTCCATGTCTGGAGACGACTTCCTTCAAATACAGTCGTGCTAACTTCTCCATCTTGTCATCTTCTCTTATTGGCAGGAAGTGTGCTGATTTGGTGAGACGATCAACTATTACCCAAATAGTATCAAAACCACTTGCAGTCCTTGGCAATTTAGTGATGAAATCCATGGTAATGTTTTCCCATTTCCATTCCGGGATTTCGGGTTGTTGAAGTAGACCTGATGGTTTCTGATGCTCAGCTTTGACCTTAGAACACGTCAAACATTCTCCTACGTATTTAGCAACATCGGCTTTCATACCCGGCCACCAAAAATGTTTCTTGAGATCCTTGTACATCTTCCCCGTTCCAGGATGTATTGAGTATCTGGTTTTATGAGCTTCTCTAAGTACCATTTCTCTCATATCTCCAAATTTTGGTACCCAAATCCTTTCAGCCCTATACCGGGTTCCGTCTTCCCGAATATTAAGATGCTTCTCCGATCCTTTGGGTATTTCATCCTTTAAATTTCCCTCTTTTAAAACTCCTTGTTGCGCCTCCTTTATTTGAGTAGTAAGGTTATTATGAATCATTATATTCATAGATTTTACTCGAATGGGTTCTCTGTCCTTCCTGCTCAAGGCATCGGCTACCACATTTGCCTTCCTCGGGTGGTAACGAATCTCAAAGTCGTAATCATTCAATATTTCAATCCACCTAGGTTGCCTCATATTCAGTTGTTTCTGATTAAATATGTGTTGAAGACTTTTGTGGTCGGTATATATAATACTTTTGACCCCATATAAGTAGTGCCTCCAAGTCTTTAATGCAAAAACAACCGCGCCTAATTCCAAATCATGCGTCGTATAATTTTGTTCGTGAATCTTCAATTGTCTAGACGCATAAGCAATCACCTTCGTTCGTTGCATTAATACACAACCGAGACCTTGCTTTGATGCGTCACAATAAATCACAAAATCATCATTCCCTTCAGGCAATGACAATATAGGTGCCGTAGTTAGCTTTTTCTTCAATAACTGAAACGTTTTCTCTTGTTCGTCATTCCATTCAAATTTCTTCCCTTTATGCGTTAATGCAGTCAAGGGTTTTGCTATTCTGGAAAAGTCTTGGATGAACCTTCTGTAGTAACCAGCTAGTCCTAAAAACTGGCGTATGTGTTTCGGAGTTTTCGGGGTTTTCCACTTTTCAACAGTTTCTATCTTTGCCGGATCCACCTTAATACCTTTTTTGTTCACTATGTGACCGAGGAATTGAACTTCTTCCAACCAAAATGCACACTTTGAAAATTTAGCGTACAATTCTTCCCTCCTCAATACTTCTAACACCTTTCTCAAATGTTCACCGTGTTCTTGGTCATTCTTTGAGTAAATAAGTATGTCATCAATGAAAACAATGACAAACTTGTCAAGGTATGGTCCACACACTCGGTTCATAAGGTCCATGAACACAGCTGGTGCATTAGTTAAACCAAATGGCATGACCATAAACTCGTAATGACCGTAACGTGTTCTGAAAGTAGTCTTTGGAATATCATCTTCTTTCACCCGCATTTGATGATACCCGGAACGTAAGTCAATCTTTGAATAAACAGACGAGCCTTGTAGTTGATCAAATAAGTCGTCGATTCTCGGTAGTGGGTAGCGGTTCTTGATGGTAAGTTTGTTCAACTCTCGGTAGTCGATACACAACCTGAATGTACCATATTTCTTCTTGACAAACAAAACAGGAGCTCCCCACGGTGATGTGCTTGGTCGAATGAAACCACGCTCTAAAAGTTCTTGTAATTAGCTTTGCAGTTCTTTCATCTCGCTGGGTGCGAGTCTGTAAGGAGCATGAGCTATTGGTGCAGCTCCTGGTACAAGATCTATTTGAAATTCAACGGATCAATGTGGGGGTAATCCCGGTAATTCTTTCGGAAATACATCGGGAAATTCTTTTGCAATGGGAACATCATTGATGCTCTTTTCTGCAGTTTGTACTTTCTCGACGTGTGCTAGAACAGCATAGCAACCTTTTCTTATTAGTTTTTGTGCCTTCAAATTACTAATAAGATGTAGCTTCGTGTTGCCCTTTTCTCCGTACACCATTAAGGGTTTTCCTTTTTCTCGTATAATGCGAATTGCATTTTTGTAACAAACGATCTCTGCTTTCACTTCTTTCAACCAGTCCATACCGATTATCACATCAAAACTCCCTAACTCTACTGGTATCAAATCAATCTTAAATGTTTCGCTAACCAGTTTAATTTCTCGATTCCGACATATATTACCTGCTGAAATTAATTTACCATTTGCTAATTCGAGTAAAAATTTACTATCCAAAGGCGTCAATGGACAACTTAATTTAGCACAAAAATCTCTACTCATATAGCTTCTATCCGCACCCGAATCAAATAAAACGTAAGCAGATTTATTGTCAATAAGAAACGTACCCGTAACAAGCTCCGGGTCTTCTTGTGCCTCTGCCGCATTAATATTGAAAACTCTTCCGCGGCCTTGCCCATTCGTGTTCTCCTGGTTCGGGCAATTTCTAATAATGTGGCCCGGTTTTCCACATTTATAACAAACTACATTGGCATAACTTGCTCCGACACTACTTGCTTCGCCATTACTCGTTCCAACACTATTTGTTCCTTTCGTTCTATTAACCCCTGGTCCGTAGACCTCACACTTCGCCGCGCTATGACCATTTCTTTTACACTTGTTGCAAAATTTGGTGCAGAACCCCGAGTGATACTTTTCACACCTTTGGCATAGCTGCTTCTGATTGTTGTTATTGTTGCGGTTATTATTGTTGTTGGGATGATTGTTGTAGTTGCTGTTGTTGTTGTTGTTGTTGTTGGGCCGTTTGTTGTAGTTGCGATTGATGTTTCGATTGTTGGGATAATTGTTGCGATTATTGTTGTAATTGCTGTTGTTGTTGTTGTATTGGTGATTCTTATCACCGTTTTCCTCCCACTTTCTTTTGACTTGCTTCACATTGGCCTCTTCAGCAGTCTATTCTTTAATTCTTTCTTCAATCTGGTTCACTAGTTTGTGAGCCATTCTACATGCCTGTTGTATGGAGGCGGGCTCGTGTGAACTTATATCTTCTTGGATTCTTTCCGGTAATCCTTTCACAAACGCGTCGATCTTCTCTTCCTCATCTTCGAATGCTCCCGAACACAATAGGCACAATTCTGTGAATCGTCTTTCGTACGTGGTAATATCAAATCCTTGGGTTCGTAACCCTCTAAGTTCTGTCTTGAGCTTATTGACCTCGGTTCTGGGACGGTACTTCTCGTTCATCAAGTGCTTGAATGCTGACCACGGTAGTGCATACGCATCGTCTTGTCCCACTTGCTCTAGATAGGTATTCCACCATGTTAACGCAGAACCTGTGAAGGTATGCGTAGCGTACTTCACTTTGTCCTCTTCAGTACACTTACTTATGGCAAACACCAATTCGACCTTCTCGGTCCACCGTTTCAATCCGATCGGTCCTTCGGTTCCATCAAATTCCAAAGGTTTGCAGGCAGTGAATTCTTTGTAGGTGCATCCTACACGATTTCCTGTACTACTAGATCCAAGGTTATTGTTGGTATGTAGCGCAGCCTGTACTGAGGCTATGTTTGAAGCTAGAAAAGTACGGAATTCCTCTTCATTCATATTCACGGTGTGTCGAGTAGTCGGTGCCATTTCCTTCAAAATAGTCAAATGGAACAAGTTAATCATACAGAATATTAAGAGTAGTTAATAGTATTTCGTAGCATAATATGAACTCATTTATAAAAGCTTTTTCTTCATATTAGCATTTTATAAGTTTAAATTCGGGTAGTACCTACCCGTTAAGTTCATACTTAGTAGCTAATATATACAATTCAACTACTACAATTCTATATGAAAAACTGATTATAATAATATTTCGCGTTCAAACTTTTATACAATATTTTACAAACTTACAATACAGCTTATTTTACATAAAGCATGAAATATAGCACACAATAACTTTGATACAAGATAATTGTGAAGATAATTCTAGCTAGTACACAAGTCGTTCAGCAAAGGCAATAAAGACACGTAATTCATACGTCCAGAAACAAGTCATGCATTCTGGTTTTACTAGGACTACTTCCCATCCTTGGTCTTGTGGAACATAACCGTTATGGCCGTTGATAAGACAGCGTGTTGTAACGTCGTCAAAGGGACGAGGGTTACGTAATGTCCAACAGTCCCGTAACAATCTAAAAACCTCATTTCTTACCCCAATTACCGACTCCGTCACTTGTGGGAACGTTTTGTTTAATAGTTGTAGCCCGATGTTCTTGTTCTCACTTTGGTGAGAAACGAACATTACTAATCCGTAAGCATAACATGCTTCTTTATGTTGCATGTTAGCCACTTTTTCTAAATCACGAAGTCCAATATTCGGATATATTGAGTCAAAATAATTTCTTAACCCATTGCGTAAAATAGCATTTGGGTTCCCCGCAATATATGCGTCAAAGTAAACACATCGTAACTTATGGATTTCCCAATGTGATATCCCCCATCTTTCGAACGAAAGCCTTTTATAAACCAAGGCATTCTTGGAACGTTCTTCGAATGTCTTACAAACTGATCTCGCCTTGAATAGTTGTGCCGAAGAATTCTGACCGACTCTAGACAAGATTTCATCAATCATGTCTCCGGGTAGGTCTCTTAAAATATTGGGTTGTCTATCCATTTTGTGTTTTTATACTGTAAAATAGACAAGAGTTAGATTCATAAAAAAAAAATACTTATTAATACAAGCAATTTTTACATATATCATAAAGCATAAGCACACTATATTACATATATTACACCACACGAATACAACTATCTTATTCCGACTCGCTTGTTTCTTCTTCTTCGGTTTTGGTTCGTTTTGCCAAGTTTCTAGGGATATATGATGTTCCCCTAATACGAGCCGTAATTTTCCACATTGGTTTAGAAAAACCTGGTGGTTTAGAGGTTCCCGGGTCATTGTTACAACTTAAGGACTTCGGGGGTTGACGATACATATAAAGTTCATCGGGGTTGGAATTAGATTTCTCTATTTTTATGCCCTTTCCCTTATTATTTTCTTTTGCCTTTTTAAATTCAGTTGGGGTAATTTCTATAACATCATCGGAATTCTCGTCGGAATCCGATTCATCGGAGAATTGGTAATCCTCCCAATATTTTGCTTCCTTGGCGGAAACACCATTGACCATAATTAACCTTGGTCGGTTGGTTGAGGATTTTATTTTACTTAACCATTTTATTATTTCCCCCACCGGTTCTATTTCTTCATCCGGTTCCGATTCTTCTTCCGGTTTCGATTCTTCTTCTGGTTCCAACTCTTCTTCCGGTTCCTCTTCGGGAACTTGTGAATCAGTCCACGAATCATTCCAATTTACATTTGACTCTTCATTATTATTAGGTGAGTCAATGGGACTTGTTCTAGAGGTAGACATCTATCACATAATATCAAACGCGTTAAGAGATTAATATATCACATAATATTCATATGTTAAAAATATATAGTTTCCAACAAAATTTGTTAAGCAATCATTTTTCAAGTAAACACGGTCGAAGTCCAGACTCACTAATGCATCCTAACAAACTCGATAAGACACACTAATGCAAAATTCTGGTTCTCTAAGACCAATGCTCTGATACCAACTGAAATGTCCCGTTCTTATTGATTAAAAACGTTCCATATTAATTGATTTCGTTGCGAGGTTTTGACCTCTATATGAGACGTTTTTCAAAGACTGCATTCATTTTAAAACAAACCATAACCTTTATTTCATCAATAAAGGTTTAAAAAGCTTTACGTAGATTATCAAATAATGATAATCTAAAATATCCTGTTTACACACGACCATTACATAATGGTTTACGATATAAATATGTTACAACAAAATAAGTTTCTTGAACGCAGTTTTTACACAATATCATACAAGCATGGACTCCAAATCTCGTCCTTATTTAAGTATGCGACAGCGGAAGCTCTTAATAATCACCTGCGAATAAACATGCTTAAAACGTCAACAAAAATGTTGGTGAGTTATAGGTTTAACCTATATATATCAAATCGTAACAATAAACCACAAGATTTCATATTTCAATACACATCCCATACATAGAGATAAAAATCATTCATATGGTGAACAACTGGTAACCGACATTAACAAGATGCATATATAAGAATATCCCCATCATTCCGGGACACCCTTCGGATATGATATAAATTTCGAAGTACTAAAGCATCCGATACTTTGGATGGGGTATGTTAGGCCCAATAGATCTATCTTTAGGATTCGCGTCAATTAGGGTGTCTGTTCCCTGATTCTTAGATTACCAGACTTAATAAAAAGGGGCATATTCGATTTCGATAATTCAACCATAGAATGTAGTTTCACGTACTTGTGTCTATTTTGTAAATCATTTATAAAACCTGCATGTATTCTCATCCCAAAAATATTAGATTTTAAAAGTGGGACTATAACTCACTTTCACAGATTTTTACTTCGTCGGGAAGTAAGACTTGGCCACTGGTTGATTTACGAACCTATAACAATATATACATATATATCAAAGTATGTTCAAAATATATTTACAACACTTTTAATATATTTTGATGTTTTAAGTTTATTAAGTCAGCTGTCCTCGTTAGTAACCTACAACTAGTTGTCCACAGTTAGATGTACAGAAATAAATCGATAAATATTATCTTGAATCAATCCACGACCCAGTGTATACGTATCTCAGTATTGATCACAACTCAAACTATATATATTTTGGAATCAACCTCAACCCTGTATAGCTAACTCCAACATTCACATATAGAGTGTCTATGGTTGTTCCGAAATATATATAGATGTGTCGACATGATAGGTCGAAACATTGTATACATGTCTATGGTATCTCAAGATTACATAATATACAATACAAGTTGATTAAGTTATGGTTGGAATAGATTTGTTACCAATTTTCACGTAGTTAAAATGAGAAAAATTATCCAATCTTGTTTTACCCATAACTTCTTCATTTTAAATCCGTTTTGAGTGAATCAAATTGATATGGTTTCATATTGAACTCTATTTTATGAATCTAAACATAAAAAGTATAGGTTTATAGTCGGAAAAATAAGTTACAAGTCATTTTTGTAAAGGTAGTCATTTCAGTCGAAAAAACGACGTCTAGATGACCATTTTAGAAAACATACTTTCACTTTGAGTTTAACCATAATTTTTGGATATAGTTTCATGTTCATAATAAAAATCATTTTCTCAGAATAACAACTTTTAAATCAAAGTTTATCATAGTTTTTAATTAACTAACCCAAAACAGCCTGCGGTGTTACTACGACGGCGTAAATCCGATTTTACGATGTTTTTCGTGTTTCCAGGTTTTAAATCATTAAGTTAGCATATCATATAGATATAGAACATGTGTTTAGTTGATTTTAAAAGTCAAGTTAGAAGGATTAACTTTTGTTTGCGAACAAGTTTAGAATTAACTAAACTATGTTCTAGTGATTACAAGTTTAAACCTTCGAATAAGATAGCTTTATATGTATGAATCGAATGATGTTATGAACATCATTACTACCTTAAGTTCCTTGGATAAACCTACTGGAAAAGAGAAAAATGGATCTAGCTTCAACGGATCCTTGGATGGCTCGAAGTTCTTGAAGCAGAATCATGACACGAAAACAAGTTCAAGTAAGATCATCACTTGAAATAAGATTGTTATTGTTATAGAAATTGAACCAAAGTTTGAATATGATTATTACCTTGTATTAGAATGATAACCTACTGTAATAAACAAAGATTTCTTGAGGTTGGATGATCACCTTACAAGATTGGAAGTGAGCTAGCAAACTTGAAAGTATTCTTGATTTTATGTAACTAGAACTTGTAGAATTTATGAAGAACACTTAGAACTTGAAGATAGAACTTGAGAGAGATCAATTAGATGAAGAAAATTGAAGAATGAAAGTGTTTGTAGGTGTTTTTGGTCGTTGGTGTATGGATTAGATATAAAGGATCTGTAATTTTGTTTTCATGTAAATAAGTCATGAATGATTACTCATATTTTTGTAATTTTATGAGATATTTCATGCTAGTTGCCAAATGATGGTTCCCACATGTGTTAGGTGACTCACATGGGCTGCTAAGAGCTAATCATTGGAGTGTATATACCAATAGTACATACATCTAAAAGCTGTGTATTGTATGAGTACGAATACGGGTGCATACGAGTAGAATTGTTGATGAAACTGAACGAGGATGTAATTGTAAGCATTTTTGTTAAGTAGAAGTATTTTGATAGGTTTATTGAAGTCTTTCAAAAGTGTATAAATACATATTAAAACACTACATGTATATACATTTTAACTGAGTCGTTAAGTCATCGTTAGTCGTTACATGTAAGTGTTGTTTTGAAACCTTTAGGTTAACGATCTTGTTAAATGTTGTTAACCCAATGTTTATAATATCAAATGAGATTTTAAATTATTATATTATCATGATATTATCATGTATGAATATCTCTTAATATGATATATATACATTAAATGTCTTTACAACGATAATCGTTACATATATGTCTCGTTTAAAAATTATTAAGTTAGTAGTCTTGTTTTTACATATGTAGTTCATTGTTAATATACTTAATGATATGTTTACTTATCATAGTATCATGTTAACTATATATATATCCATATATATGTCATCATATAGTTTTTACAAGTTTTAACGTTCGTGAATCACCGGTCAACTTGAGTGGTCAATTGTCTATATGAAACATATTTCAATTAATCAAGTCTTAACAAGTTTGATTGCTTAACATGTTGGAAACATTTAATCATGTAAATATCAATCTCAATTAATATATATAAACATGGAAAAGTTCGGGTCACTACACAGGCCGCGCTACATACCAACAATAACTCTGAATCTAGCAATATAGCTAACGGCGCAAGAAATCGTGTAGGACGCTCCTACAAGGAATTCACTGCCTGCAAACCTTCAGAATTTGATGGGACCGAATGACCAATCGGATTGAAACGGTGGACCGAGAAAGTTGAATCGGTGTTTTCCATAAGTAAGTGTGCTGAAGGAGACAAAGTGAAGTACGCTACGCATACCTTCACAGGTATTGCGTTAACATGGTGGAATACCTATCTAGAGCAAGTGGGACAAGATGCTGCTTACGCGCTACCATGGTCAGCATTCAAGCACTTGATGAACGAGAAGTACCGTCCCAGAACCGAGGTCAATAAGCTCAAGTCAGAACTTAGAGGGTTACGAACAAAGGGATTCGATATTACTTCGTACGAAAGACGATTCATAGAATTGTGCCTATTGTGTTCGAGAGCGTTCGAAGATGAGGAAGAGAAGATCGATGCGTTTGTGAAAGGGTTACCGGAGAGAATCCAAGAAGATATAAGTTCACACGAGCCTCCCTCCATACAAAAGGCATGTAGAATGGCTCACAAACTAGTGAACCAGATTAAGGGAAGAATTAAAGAACAGGCGGCCGAAGAGGCCAACGTGAAGCTAGTCAAAAGAAAGTGAAAGGAAAACGGTGATAAGAGTCACCAAAACAACAACAACTAACTCAACAATAGCAACATCAATCGCAACTACAACAAACGGCACAACAACAACAACAACAACAACTACAATATTCATCCCAACAACAATAACAACCACAACGACAACAACAACAACAATCAGAAGCAGCTATGCCAAAGGTGTGAAAAGTATCACTCGGGGTTCTGCACTAAATTTTGCAACAAGTGTAAAAGAAATGATCATAGCGCGGTGAAGTGTGAGGTCTACGGACCAGGGGTTAACAGAACGAAAGGAACAAATGGTGTCGAAACGAGTAATGGCAGAGCAAGTAGTGTCGGAGCAAGTTATGCCAATGTAGTTTGTTATAAATGTGGAAAACCGGGCCACATTATTAGAAATTTCCCAAACCAGGAGAACACGAATGGACAAGGCCGCGGAAGAGTTTTTAATATTAATGCAGCAGAGGCACAGGAAGACTCGGAGATTGTTACGGGTACGTTTCTTATTGACAATAAATCTGCTTACGTTTTATTTGATTCGGGTGGGATAGAAGCTATATGAGTAGAGATTTTTGTGCTAAATTAAGTTGTCCATTGACGCCGTTGGATAGTAAATTTTTACTCGAATTAGCAAACGGTAAATTAATTTCAGCAGATAATATATGTCGGAATCGAGAAATTAAACTGGTTAGCGAAACATTTAAGATTGACTTGATACCAGTAGAGTTAGGGAGTTTTGATGTAATAGTTGGCATGGACTGGCTGAAGGAGATGAAAGTAGAGAACGTATGTTACAAAAATGCAATTCGCATTGTACGAGAAGAAGGAGAACCCTTAATGGTGTACAGAGAAAAGGGCAACACGAAGCTACATCTTATTAGTAATTTGAAGGCACAAAAACTAATAAGAAAAGGTTGCTATGCTGTTCTAGCACACGTCGAGAAAGTACAAACTGAAGAAAAGAGCATCAATGATGTTCCCGTCGCAAAAGAATTTCCCGATGTATTTCCGAAAGAATTACCGGGACTACCTCCAAATCGATCTGTTGAATTTCAAATAGATCTTGTACCAGAAGCTGCACCAATAGCTCGTACTCCTTACAGACTCGCACCCCGTGAGATGAAAGAACTGCAAAGCCAACAGCAAGAACTATTAGAATGTGGTTTTATTCGACCAAGCACATCACCATGGGGAGCTCCTGTTTTGTTTGTCAAGAAGAAGGATGGCACATTGTGGTTGTGTATTGACTACAGAGAGTTGAATAAACTTACCATCAAAAACCGTTATCCACTGCCGAGAATTGACGACTTATTTGATCAACTACAAGGCTCGTCAGTTTATTCGAAAATCGATTTACATTCTGGATATCATCAAATGCGAGTAAAGGAGGATGATATTCCAAAAACTGCTTTTAGGACGCGTTATGGTCATTACGAGTTTATGGTTATGCCGTTTGGATTGACTAACGCACCAGCTGTGTTCATGGACCTTGTGAACCGAGTGTGTGGGCCATATCTTGACAAGTTTGTCATTGTTTTCATCGATGACATACTTATTTACTCAAAGAATGATCAAGAGCACGAAGAACATTTGAGAAAAGTGCTAGAAGTACTGAGGAAAGAAAAACTGTACGCTAAGTTTTCAAAGTGTGCATTTTGGTTGGAAGAAGTTCAATTCCTCAGTCACATAGTGAACAAAGAAGGTATCCAGGTGGACCCAGTAAAGATCGAAACCGTTGAAAAGTGGGAAACCCCGAAAACTCTGAAACACATACGCCAGTTTTTAGGACTAGCTGGTTACTACAGAAGGTTCATCCAAGACTTTTCCAGAATAGCAAAACCCTTGACTGCATTAACGCATAAAGGGAAGAAATTTGAATGGAAAGATGAACAAGAGAAAGCGTTTCAATTGTTAAAGAAAAAGTTAACTACGGCACCTATATTGTCATTACCTGAAGGGAATGATGATTTTGTGATATATTGTGATGCCTCAAAGCAAGGTCTTGGTTGTGTATTAATGCAACGAACGAAAGTAATTGCTTATGCGTCTAGACAATTGAAGATTCACGAACAGAATTATACGACGCATGATTTGGAATTAGGCGCGGTTGTTTTTGCATTAAAGACTTGGAGGCACTACTTATATGGGGTCAAAAGTATTATATATACCGACCACAAAAGTCTTCAACACATATTTAATCAGAAACAACTGAATATGAGGCAGCGTAGGTGGATTGAATTGTTGAATGATTACGACTTTGAGATTCGTTACCACGCGGGGAAGGCAAATGTGGGAGCCGATGCCTTGAGCAGAAAGGACAGAGAACCCATTCGAGTAAAATCTATGAATATAATGATTCACAATAACCTTACTACTCAAATAAAGGAGGCGCAACAAGGAGTTTTAAAAGAAGGAAATTTAAAGGATGAAATACCCAAAGGATCGGAGAAGCATCTTAATATTCGGGAAGACGGAACCCGGTATAGGGATGAAAGAATTTGGGTACCAAAATTTGGAGATATGAGAGAAATGGTACTTAGAGAAGCACATAAAACCAGATATTCAATACATCCCGGAGCGGGGAAGATGTATAAAGATCTCAAGAAACACTTTTGGTGGCCGGGTATGAAAGCTGATATTGCTAAATATGTAGGAGAATGTTTGACGTATTCTAAGGTCAAAGCTGAGCATCAGAAACCATCAGGTCTACTTCAACAACCCGAAATCCCGGAATGGAAATGGGAAAACATTACCATGGATTTCATTACTAAATTGCCAAGGACTGCAAGTGGTTTTGATACTATTTGGGTAATAGTTGATTGTCTCACCAAATCAGCACACTTCCTGCCAATAAGGGAAGATGACAAGATGGAGAAGTTAGCACGACTGTATTTGAAGGAAGTCGTATCCAGACATGGAATACCAATCTCTATTATCTCTGATAGGGATGAAAGATTTATTTCAAGATTCTGGCAGACATTACAGCAAGTATTAGGAACTCGTCTAGACATGAGTACTGCCTATCATCCACAAACTGATGGGCAGAGTGAAAGGACGATACAAACGCTTGAAGACATGCTACGAGCATGTGTTATTGATTTCGGAAACAGCTGGGATCGACATCTACCGTTAGCAGAATTTTCCTACAACAATAGCTACCATTCAAGCATTGAGATGGCGCCGTTTGAAGCACTTTATGGTAGAAAGTGTAGGTCTCCAATTTGTTGGAGTGAAGTGGGGGATAGACAGATTACAGGTCCGGAGATAATACAAGAAACTACCGAGAAGATCATCCAAATTCAACAACGGTTGAAAACCGCCCAAAGTCGACAAAAGAGCTACACCGACATTAAAAGAAAAGATATAGAATTTGAAATTGGAGAGATGGTCATGCTTAAAGTTGCACCTTAGAAAGGCGTTGTTCGATTTGGCAAACGAGGAAAATTAAATCCAAGGTATATTGGACCATTCAAGATTATTGATCGTGTCGAACCAGTAGCTTACCGACTTGAGTTACCTCAACAACTCGCGGCTGTACATAACACTTTCCACGTCTCGAATTTGAAGAAATGTTTTGCTAAAGAAGAACTCACTATTCGGTTAGATGAAATCCAAATCAACGAAAAACTTCAATTCATCGAAGAACCCGTCGAAATAATGGATCGTGAGGTTAAAAGACTTGAGCAAAACAAGATACCAATTGTTAAGGTTCGATGGAATGCTCGTAGAGGACCCGAGTTCACCTGGGAACGAGAAGATCAGATGAAGAAGAAATACCCGCATCTATTTCCAGAAGATTCGTCAACACCTCCAACTACTTAAAATTTCTGGACGAAATTTATTTAACGGGTAGGTACTGTAGTGTCCCGAACTTTTCCATGTATATATATATTAAATGAAATTGTTATCTACATGATTAAATGTTTCCAACGTGTTAAGCAATCAAACTTATTAAGACTTGATTAAATGAAATAAGTTTCATATAGACAATTGATCACCCAAGTTGACCGGCGATTCACGAACGTTACAAAATTGTGAAAACTACATGTTGTGGTATATATATATATATATATATATATATATATATATATATATATATATATATATATATGGTTGACATGAGATTATGATGAGTAAGTATATCACTAAGTATATTAACAATGTGTGATATACATAAGAAATGAGATTACTAAATTAAGAAACACGAAATGATATATATAACGATTATCGTTATGATAACGTCTACTAAATACATATGTATCATATTAAGATATTGATACACTATATTTAACATGATAAAATGATATTTAAATATATCATTAAGTGTGTTAACAATGAACTACATATGTAAAAACAAGACTACTAACTCAAGAATTACAAAACGGGACTTATATGTAACGATTATCGTTGTAACGATATTTTAATGTATATATCATATTAAGAGATATTCATACATCATAATATCATGATAACATAATAATTTAACATCTCATTTGATATAATAAACATTGGGTTAACAACATTAATTGAGATCGTTAACTTAAAGGTTTCAAAACAACACTTACATGTAACGACTAACGAAGACTTAACGACTCCATTAGAATGTATATAAATGTTGTGTTTTGATATGTATTCTTACACTTTTTAAAGACTTCAAGACACATACCAAAGTACTTCTACTTAACAAAAATGCTTACAATTACATCCTCGTTCAGTTTCATCAACAATTCTACTCGTATGCACCCGTATTCGTACTCGTACAATACACAGCTTTTAGATGTATGTACTATTGGTATATACACTCCAATTATCAGCTCTTAGCAGTCCATGTGAGTCACCTAACACATGTAGGAACCATCATTTGGCAACTAGCATGAAATATCTCATAAAATTACAAAAATATTAGTAATCATTTATGACTTATTTACATGAAAACAAAATTACATATCCTTTATATCTAATCCATATACCAACGACCAAAACCACCTACAAACACTTTCATTCTTCAATTTTCTACATCTAATTGATCTCTCTCAAGTTTCATCTTCAAGTTCTAAGTGTTCTTCATAAATTCCATAAGTATAGTTTCATAAAAATCAAGAATACTTCCAAGTTTGCAAGTCTACTTCCAAACTTTCTAATCCATTCCAAGTAATCATCTAAGATCAAGGAACCTTTGTTATTTACAGTAGGTTATCTTTCTAATTCAAGGTATTATTCATATTCAAACTTTGATTCAATTTCTACAACTATAACAATCTTATTTCGAGTGAAAATCTTACTTGAACTGTTTTCGTGTCATGATTTTGCTTCAAGAACTTTCAAGCCATTTGATAATGCTAAAAATGAACATATATTTCATAGCATTATCCCTCAAGAAAGACAAGCTTTTAGTTGCAACTGTTATATTTACAAGTGATATTCGTTTAAATAATAAAAGGTGAAGACAAAAGACAGATTCGACGAAATGAAGACGCAAACGACCAAAAAGCTTAAAGGTACAAAGTACAATCAAAGTGGTTCCAATTATTGATAAGAAATGTCTCAAAATTACAAGAGTACAAGACACAAAATGCAAAGTACAAGATATTAAATTGTACGCAAGGACGTTCGAAAATCCGGAACCGGGACCAAAGTCAACTCTCAACGCTCGACGCAACGGACTAAAAATTACAAGTCTACTATGTACAAGAATAAAATATAATATTTAAATAATTATATAAATTATTTATATATTATATATTATAATAAAAACCGTCGGCAAAGCTAGGATCCAAAGTCTGTGAGCTGGTTTTCAGACCTCCGCACTCGCGGTACTTTTGTGAAGGAAACCTCAGCACTCGCGGAGGTCTACAGTGAAGTCAGGATCTATAAATTCAGCATTTTCGGACGTTTTATTTACACATATTTTTATTTTTATTTTCTTTTTCTTAAAAACCCCATGTACCAAGTATCACTCCAATTAGTAATCTCAATTTGTAATTTTAATTTTAAGTTAGTGATAATAATAAGGTTGGGTTAGTCGAATGTTTTAAGGTCTTGTAAGTCGGAACTCTGTCCGTCTAACGCTACGCTATTTTTAACCACTGTAAGTTATGTTTATGTTATTTTCATTAATGTCTCGTAGCTAATTTATTATTATGCTTATTTAAGCCGAAGTAATCATGATGTTGGGCTAAAAATATTAAAATTGGGTAATTAGGCTTTGTACCATAATTGGGGTTTGGACAAAAGAACGACACTTGTGGAAATTAGACTATGGGCTATTAATGGGCTTTATATTTGTTTAACTAAATGATAGTTTGTTAATTTTAATATAAAGATTTATAATTGGACATACCTATAAATAACCATATACACTCAATCGGACACGATGGGCGGGGTATTTATATGTACGAATAATCGTTCATTTAACCGGACACGGGAATGGATTAATAGTCTATGGAATTATTAAAACAGGGGTGAAATTATGTACAAGGACACTTGGCATAATTGATAACAAAGTATTAAAACCTTGGGTTACACGCAGTCGATAACCTGGTGTAATTATTAAACAAAGTATTAAAACCTTGTTACAGTTTAAGTCCCCAATTAGTTGGAATATTTGACTTCGGATATAAGGATAATTTGACGAGGACACTCGCACTTTATATTTATGACTGATGGACTGTTATGGACAAAAACCAGACGGGCATATTAAATAATCCAGGACAAAGGATAATTAACCCATGAGAATAAACTAAAATCAACACGTCAAACATCATGATTACGGAAGTTTAAATAAGCATAATTCCTTTATTTTCATATTTAATTGCACTTCTAATTATCGCAATTTTATTTTATCGCACTTTCGTTATCGTTATTTACTTTACGTTTTAAATTAAGTCTTTTATATAATTAATATTTTACATTAGGTTTTAACTGCGACTAAAGTTTTAAAATCGACAAACCGGTCATTAAACGGTAAAAACCCCATTTTATAATAATATTATATATATATATATATATATATATATATATATATATATATATATATATATATATATATATATATATATATATATATATATATATATATATATTTGTATTTTTATAAGTTATAACTAATATAGCGTTAAGCTTGTTTAAGTGTATCCCTGTGGAACGAACCAGACTTACTAAAAACTACACTACTGTACGATTAGGTACACTGCCTATAAGTATTGTAGCAAGGTTTAGGTATATCCATTCTATAAATAAATAAATAACTTGTGTAAAATTGTATCGTATTTAATAGTATTTTGTTGTAAAAATATAACTATTTCGTATACACCTCTACGCACATCAAGTATTTTTGGCGCCGCTGCCGGGGACTTATAAACGCCGAAAGCGCAACGCTATATATAAAAAAAAGATTTTTATAAAAGTTTTTATTAAGTTCTATTTATAAAAATATAAGTTTTAAAAATAATAAAAATATAAAAATACAAAAAGAAAGAAAAATACATTTATATTTTTAAGAGTTTATAATATTTATAAAGTGAATAAGTATTTTTATTTTAGTTTTAAAATTAAATTTTTATTTAAGTTACCACTATATTTTTATATATATTGAAAAACAAAATAAAAAAAAGAAAATTGAACCTGAATAAAAAATCGACCTGCATCTTATCTGAAACCGGGGTATCCGCACTCGCGGTACTTTATGCCAGCTGGGATTCGCACTCGCGGAACTTTCTGACAGGTCAAACCTTAGACTGTAATTGATGCGAAATTAGGGTTAATTTTATTATTATTAATATTAATTAGGGTTTTAATTAAATTATTATTTAGTTTAAGTTTTTAATTTATTTGTATTATTAAGTTATAATTAGTTTTATTAAATATATAAACTAATACTTTTATAAAATATTAATATAAAAATTGTACTTTTTACAACTATAAGTTTTATTTTTAAAATTTCGTATCTTTTTAATTGTTTATTCGTAATATTTGTATTTTTCGCTCGTATTTAGTTTTAAGATATAGTTTTTGCTATAGTTATTTTTATTTCTAGATTTTTAGGCTTTGCCGTAAAATTCCTTACGTACTTTTTCTTTAGACTGAGATTTAGATGCTTTAGAATTTTGCGACGCCTTTTTAAGTTTTAGTACCTTTTTAAGTTATTGCCGTTTTGGGATATAGTATTCTTTTAAGCTTTAATATTTTTAGACGCAACTTTTAATTCTTAGTTTTTAGTTCCTTTTTAAGTTTCGACGCGCTACTTTCTTATTATTATTTTTCGACGCCTATTATTTTTCGACGTTTTTCGACGCGCTCTTTTTCTTTCTTATTTCTCGACATTCTAGTTTTAGGACTTAGATTTTTTTTTTTCTATTTCTTCTCTAAAATTTCTTTAAATTACGAAAAATTATTTTAAGCGGTTAAATTGATAGACATCAAAATTTTCTGGTTCGTAGTAATAGTTGGATTTGTACGTGGACCGGGTTATTGGAGCCAAACAGTACTCAATTATATTGAGACCAAACGAATCCTGCCCCTCTGCTGCATCTTTTGGCTATTCGAAACGTGGGCAAAATCAGAAAAGTCTATTAATTTGATAACTTATATAATTTTTCTTATTTTTATAACTAATAGGATATTCAGTGAATGCACCGAGCAAAACGTTCACCACCTTTTGTATGTTCACCACCTGTAACTCGATCAAGACATCTAGCAAATATTGTCGCCGTTGATTTTTCTTTAGAATCGTCATCCCGTCGACCAATTACTCCAATTCAAATTTCCGATAATCCATTTTTTGAACCCGACCTCACAATTGAGAATCCGGAAAATATTCAGGGACGATTCCGAGATCCTGAACCACTAATCTTTCCTCCGGAACCACCAATCATTCAAACAGAGATTGTTGAGGAACGAACCATTAAATCAGAATCCTCTAGTGATTCAGATTCAACAAATTCAATAATGGAGAATCTGGAACCTCTAAGTATGGAAGACCGAATGAGATCTAAACGCACTGGCCAAGGTCACGCAATTACTCAACCAGACATTATTGTGCCAGATTATGAAATTAAAGGACAAATTCTACACATGGTGACTAATCAATGCCAATTTAGTGGTGCGCCGAAGGAAGATCCAAATGAACATCTTCGTACCTTTAATAGGATCTGCACACTATTTAAAATAAGAGAAGTGGAAGATGAACAGATATATCTCATGTTATTTCCCTGGACTTTAAAGGGAGAAGCCAAAGATTGGTTGAAATCATTACCTGAAGGGGCGATTGATACATGGGACGTTTTAGTTGAAAATTTTCTTAAACAATTCTTTCCGGCATCTAAAGCCGTGAGACTTCAAGGAGAAATTGTTACGTTCACACAAAAGCCAAATGAAACTCTATATGAGGCGTGGACCAGATTTGGAAAGTTATTGAGAGGATGTCCGCAACATGGTTTAGATATCTGTCAAATAGTACAAATATTCTACCAAGGATGCGACATCACTACAAGGAAAGATATAGATATAGCAGCTGGTGGTTCTATTATGAAGAAAACAGAAACTGATGCTTACAAAATTATTTATAGCACTGCTTCCCACTCACATGAGTGGCAGCAAGAAAAAGATATCGTTAGATCATCTAAAGCAGCTAGAGCCGATTCTAGCCATGACTTAGATTCCATTTCCCCAAAGATAGATGCTGTCGAGAGACAAATGGAAAAGATGACTAAAGATATTCACTCAATACGAATTAGTTGTGAGCAGTGTGGAGGACCACATTTGACAAAAGATTGTCTCAGTATTGAACTAACAATGGAACAAAGAGAGAATGTTTCATACATAAACCAAAGGCCTGGAAATAATTATCAGAATAATTATCAACCGCCAAGACCGATCTACAATCAAAACCAGAATTATAACCGAAATGTTCCATACAACAATCAACAAGGTCCTAACAATCAACAAGTATCCAATAATACTTACAATCAGCAAAGACCTAATTTTCAAAATAAACCACCACAAACCGATGATAAAAAGCCAAATTTAGAAGATATGATGTCGAAGCTAGTTGAATCTCAAACTCAATTTTTCACATCTCAGAAACAAACCAATGAACAAAATGCTCAAGCATTTAGAAATCAACAAGCTTTTATTCAAAATCTGGAACAAGAAGTAAGTAACCTAGCAAGGTTAATAGGTGAAAGAAAACCGGGAAGTCTACCTAGTGATACAAATGCTAACCTCCGGAATGAAACAGCTAAAACTATTACCACAAGAAGTGGTATTACACTTAAACCACCTAAAATACCTGTAATTTCTGATGAAGCTATTCCAACTCTACAAGAACCACAACCTGAGCAAGATAAGGAAAAAGAACCGGTAGTTGAAAAGGTTAATGAAGATAACACAGTTAAGGCTAAACCTTATGTTAAACCATACCAACCAACACTTCCTTACCTGAGTAAAATGAGAAAAGAGAGACTTGAAGCCGAGCAATCCAAATTCTTGGATATGTTTAAACAGATAAATGTAAATCTTCCTTTCATTGATGTGATTTCAGGAATGCCTAGATATGCTAAATTTCTGAAAGATCTAATCTCGAATAGAAAGAAAATGGAAGAATTCTCGGCTGTTACTATGAATGCAAATTGTTCTGCAGTACTGTTGAATAAGATACCAGAAAAATTATCAGATCCAGGAAGTTTCACAATTCCATGTTTTCTGGGTAGTCTTAGTTCAATAGAAGCATTGGCAGACTTAGGTGCTAGTATAAATCTAATGCCGTATTCACTATACGCTAATCTAGACCTTGGAGAATTGAAACCAACACGAATAAGCATACAACTAGCCGATCGATCAATAAAATATCCTAGAGGGATAATGGAGAACATGCTAGTTAAAGTTGGTACTTTAGTATTTCCAGTAGATTTTATTGTTCTGGATATGGAAGAAGATTCTCAAGTTCCTCTCATATTAGGAAGACCATTTTTAAACACGGCTAAAGCAATGATAGACGTGTTTGGTAAGAAACTGACTCTAAGTATAGAGGACGAGAGTGTTACCTTTTCAGTTGATAGAGCCATGCAACAACCGTAATCTGCAGATGATACATGTTATTATATTCAAACTATAGAATCACATGCAGAATTGTTAGAAGAATTTCCAGAATTACAAGGAACAGGAGAATGTTCTTTAGGAGAAGGAACTGAACCAATTGATGAAACTGAAATGTTAGCTACACTTATGGCTAATGGATATGAATCAACAATAGAAGAAATTCAAATGCTAAAAGAAGAAGACAGATATCGATATAAATCATCGATAGAAGAACCACCGACATTAGAGTTAAAGCCACTTCCAAACCATTTGGAATACGCTTATTTACATGGTGAATCTGAATTACCTGTAATAATATTGTCTTCTTTTACTGAAAATGAAAAATCTCAACTCATTTCTGTGTTAAAAGCTCATAAACCAGCCATTGCATGGAAGATTCATGATATTAAAGGAATAAGTCCTTCGTATTGCACACATAAAATCCTTATGGAAGAAGGTCATAAAACGTATGTGCAACGCCAACGAAGACTAAATCCTAATATGCAAGATGTTGTTAAGAAAGAAATTATTAAACTACTAGATGCAGGTTTAATTTATCCAATTTCTGATAGTCCATGGGTAAGCCCAGTTCAATGCGTACCTAAGAAGGGTGGCATGACTGTCATCACAAATGAAAAAAATGAGCTTATTCATACTAGGACTGTAACAGGATGGCGTGTTTGTATTGATTATAGAAAATTAAATGACGCCACCAGAAAAGATCACTTTCCCTTACCTTTTATTGATCAAATGTTGGAAAGATTAGCCGGAAATAGTTACTATTGTTTTCTTGATGGTTTTTTCGGATATTTTCAAATTCCAATAGCACCCGAGGATCAAGAGAAAACCACGTTCACGTGCCCTTATGGTACTTTTGCTTACAAACGCATGCCATTTGGACTTTGCAACGCCCCTGCAACCTTTCAAAGGTGCATGATGACGATTTTTCACGACATGATAGAAGAATGCATGGAAGTTTTCATGGATGACTTTTCAGTCTTCGGTGATACATTTGAATCATGTCTAGTTAATCTTGAACGAATGCTTATTAGATGCGAACAATCAAATCTTGTACTTAATTGGGAGAAATGCCATTTCATGGTTAAAGAAGGCATCGTTCTTGGTCATAAAATCTCAAAGGAAGGAATTGAAGTGGATAGAGCTAAAGTAGATGTAATTGCTAAACTTCCACATCCCACCAATGTTAGAGGAGTTAGGAGTTTTCTAGGGCATGCCGGTTTTTACCGACGTTTCATAAAAGATTTTTCTAAAATTGCCACTCCTATGAATAAACTCCTAGAAAAGGATGCTCCATTCATCTTTTCAGATGAATGTATCAAATCTTTTAATATTCTTAAAGAAAAACTCACTAATGCGCCGATCATGATAACTCCAAATTGGAATCTACCGTTTGAACTTATGTGCGATGCAAGTGATTTTGCAATGGGAGCCGTTTTAGGACAAAAAATTGAGAAACGATTTCATCCTACATATTATGCTAGTAAGACGTTACAAGGAGCACAAACGAACTACACAACTACTGAAAAAGAACTCCTTGCTATTGTCTTTGCTTTTGACAAATTTCGTTCATATCTCGTTCTAGCTAAAACGGTGGTCTATACCAACCATTCTGCTCTTAGGTACCTATTTTCGAAATAAGATGCCAAACCAAGATTAATCCGTTGGATCTTACTTTTACAAGAGTTCGATATTGAAATCCGAGATAAAAAGGGAGCAGAAAATCTCGCCGCTGATCATCTTTCTCGTCTAGAAAATCCTGAATTAGAAGTTCTAAATGAATCAGCCATACAAGACAACTTTTCTGATGAATATCTATTGAAGATAGATTATAATGAAATTCCATGGTTTGCAGACTATGCAAACTACTTAGTATGTGGATTCCTTGAAAAAGGATTATCGTACCAAAAACGAAAGAAATTCTTTAGTGATATAAAACACTATTTCTGGGAAGATCCACATTTGTTTAAAAGTTGTCCCGATGGAATAATACACCGATGTGTATTCGGAGATGAAGCTAGTAAAATATTAAACCATTGTCACACAGGACCAACAGGAGGGCATTATGGGCCTCAACTAACAGCAAGAAAAGTTTACGATGCTGGATTCTATTAGCCTACAATTTACAAAGACGCACACCTTCTTTGCAAATCCTGTTATGCTTGTCAAAGGGCCGGAAAAATAAGTCAACGTGATGAAATGCCACAAAATGTCATTCAAGTATGTGAAGTATTTGACATTTGGGGTATTGACTTTATGGGTCCATTTCCAAAATCTCATAATAATCTCTACATTCTCGTAGCCATTGATTGTGTATCTAAATGGGCGGAAGCACAAGCTCTCCCAACTAACGATGCACGAGTTGTAGTCAACTTTTTAAAACGTCTTTTTGCAAGGTTCGGAACACCGAAAGCTTTAATAAGTGATCGGGGTACTCATTTTTGTAATAATCAACTTGAGAAAGTTCTCAAAAGATATGGAGTAACTCATAAAATCTCCACTGCTTATCATCCACAAACAAGTGGACAAGTTGAAAATACCAACCGAGCTTTAAAATGTATTCTAGAAAAAATCTTAGGATCAAATCCGAAGGAATGGTCCATTAAATTGGAGGATGCGCTCTGGGCTTTTAGAACAGCCTACAAAACTCTAATTGGAACCACAACTTTTAAACTAGTTTACGGAAAAGCATGTCATCTTCCAGTAGAAATTGAACACAGAGCATTTTGGGCTTTGAAGACATGTAATCTTGATTTACATGAAGATGGACGTCTACGGTTAAGTCAATTAAACGAATTAGAAGAATTAAGACATGACGCATACAAAAATTCGTTAATCTATAAGGAAAGAACGAAGAAATGGCATGATAAAAGAATCAGAAATTCAAAAGAATTTAAAGAAGGCGACAGAGTTCCTCTTTTCAATTCACGATTCAAGCTATTTCCTGGAAAATTGAAATCAAGATGGTCTGGACCATTTATAGTCAAAAGAGTTTTCCCATACGAAACAGTAGAATTAATAAATTCAAATGGGATTGAATTTAAGGTTAATGGTCACAGAATTAAACATTACATAGATAGTCCAATGGAAGTTGAAGATGAAGTTAATCACAATTTCGACACCACAGCTAACTAAGTGTGGGGAGAATCAAATCTTTAAAGGATAATATGTATTTCTGTTAGAGTTAGATTTTCTGTTTTTGTGTAGTTCTCGAGAATGGAATCCGAATGGTCTTTCCCTAGCAGACCCTAAAGAACTAGTCTTCTCCCCCCATTCTGAATTTTTATTTTTTTTTAGGTTTTACAAGATGAAGACTTCCTGTGAACTAAACCATGGTCTAATGCTACACGCTTTGATCACTAAACGTAATAATGACACCCTTCCAAGTGAAATAGTATCATTAATCAGAGGTAAATTGGACGGAGTAAGAAAAGAATCCAGAAACGAAAATAATAAGTTACAATTTGGTAAAGGAAAATCAAAATCCGCAGCGAAAAGAAGAGCACAACACCTTGAAAGATGTCACAAATGCGGAAAATGGTCACACGAAGATAAATGTTCAAACAATCAAACCTATTCAAATACCGAATTTGTTACTTTATGCAGAGATAGACCGTTCATATGTTTAGAAGAAAAAGCGTTGAATGCTCGAGGTTACGCCTATGTAGCTATGAAAAACCAATTAGTCCGACTATCTTATGAGTGGACTAGAGCATATCACTAAGAAATCTATCTCACAGGTAAGTATGTACAGTTTTTATTTTTATTTTTAACCTTTTGATAATAAACGCTAATTTATTCGCTATAAAGTATTAAATTGGTATTCGATAAAATTAGGTCTTGCGACCGAAATTATTGATATCATACAAAAATTTATTACATCACTGCGAAATTTACCGTTTATTCTTAAGGTATAAAAATCTTTAATCAATCAACCAAAATATTTCAAAAATTCGTCATGAGTTAAATTAGGTCATGGAACCGAAATTACTTTACCGAAAAGATGGGCGTATATTTTTGATGATATTTGATTGATTAAAGTGGGATAAAAGACCAAAAAGATTTTTAATTTTATTTTTACCATGTTTTTAAAATTAATATTTAAAAATTAAATTAATATTGTGAACTTTTTAAAATCAATATATTTAAGTTTGTAAATATTTGAAAAAAATTAATATTTTTAATATAAGTTTGTATGTATAAAAACAAAAATATAATATAAATTTGGTATGAATTTTTAAATTTTAATAATATGAATTTTTAATTTTATGCATTTTAAATTTAAGTTTGGTGTGAATTTAAAAACAAAAATTTACTTTATTTCGCTAAGTTAAAAATATGATTTTTAAAATTCGTCGTGAGTTGAAGACTAGGTCGTTGAACCAAAATTGCTCTACCCAAGGGAGGGACGAGAACTTTTATTATCATTATTTTTAATCTTATTGACTTAAAGTACGCCAAAAACATTAAAAAAACCCAAAAATCTTTGCTTTTAAAACAACGTTTTAAAATGACAAAATTTTAAAATTTTATCGAGGGATGGACTAGGTCAATATACCGAAACAACCTCATCCTAAATAAAAAAGGAAAACAAAATTTTAAATTACTCCATAAATTGTTTTATTATTAAAGGTTTTATATAAAAAAAATAAATAAAATAAAATAAAAAACAACCGCACTCGCGGTACTTTATGGGTACCCACATCCGCACTCGCGGAGGATGTAAAATGCAGAAGGGGATAACTGGTCGAACAGACCAGTCCCCAACACCCCATCTCATTTTTTTTATTTTTCTGCAAAAAACCCAAAAAAACCACTCCCAATTTCACGATTTTTCACCGATAAACATCAAATTTTTAGCTAAAATAATGTTGAGAAGGATGCTACCAAGAAGTTACTCAAGAAAATCGGTTATTTCTACATCTAAACACCATTTAATTCGGGTTATTAGTGTTCTTGAACAAAAATATTCATAATTTGATTTTGATGATTTCTAGTGTAATTATGTTTAAATTGATTGTATATTGTACTTGTATAACCTAGATTGATGCTATTTAACATAATTAGAAGCCTTAAACTTCAAATTTTGAGTAATCTAGGGTTTGTGTTCTTGAGTAAAATTGGGGATTTTTGATATAAACGGGTTATGGCCGAATTTTGTTGTTAGTTTATACTAAATTGAGTAGTGTAACATGTTTAGATTGCTAAATGATCAAAACTTTGATCCTAAACATGATTTTCAAGAATTAAAGTGGACTTTTTGAGTCAAAAATGCATAAACTCAATTTAATTGATATGAATGCCATTTGGAACTTGTTTAATTGCTAGTAATGATTATTTTGACATGTTATTTGAGATAAAAACTAAAGAACATTGTATACATTCTCATATATGTTTATTTGTGAAAGTGTAGAATTGTTAATATTATGAAAATGTGTATACAGTTTAATATAAATTAAACATGTCATTGTAATTGTTTTGATTTATGATTTTGCTAACACTAATGCATATTTGGATGCACAACAATTGTGTTTGTTATGTTTTGCAGACTAAAAGGGGTGAATCTTCATCCGCATCTCAGGCTCACAATGCTCCTCCTGAGAATGCAGCAGAACAGGAGATTAATGACCTATATAGACAAGAACTACCACACCAATACATTCCATATTCAAATATAGAATTGGCAGATTTACATCCTAATTTAAGGTTTGATCGACATTGGATAGATTATCCAAAATACCAGAGGAACTTGCACACCCTTCAGTCTAATGTTGTTGAAGTACCTAGATTCATAGATTGGTAACCATTAGAAACAGTTGGATTAGCCGATCCAATCAGAGAATTACTTACACAAAGGTATGGTATTTCTACTTTTACTGATTGGGAACGTTTGTTTAATATATGTAGACGTGTATATAGAGAATGGTGTGTGGAGTTATTGTGTAGTATCGAAATAAATGATCGGGTATCTTACTTAACCGATCGTAGTTTTATTAGATTTTTATTAGGAGGTGTGATGCGCCATATGTCTCTACTAGACATGGCTCAGGCTTTGTGTATATATACGCCTGAGGAGTTGGCATCTACTGATTGTCAAGGGTTGATACTTAATGGTAGGAGAATTGATGAGAATTTTGATATGAATGGTGTATGGAGTAGAATGACTAGGCATACTCGATTTCGTGGGGGGAATAACTCTTATACTGATATTGATAGAGCTGAGCTAAGAGTAATCCATAGGTTCTTAACAAATTCGATTACACAGCGAGGTAAGAACAAAGAGAAAGTAAATGAGAATGATTTATTTTATCTCATGTGTATTCGAGACCCACAAAGCGCTGTGAGTATACCTTATTGTGTGGGTTATTATTTATCAGCTATAGTTAAGAGTATACGGCCTAATGGGATAATAGGAGGTGGTATCTTTGTTACCCTAATTGCTGAGTATCTCGGTGTCGATAGAAATCGGGGGGGGATTAATAATTGCAGCACCGGAACCCCGTGATACAATTGGTTTAAAAGTATATCATGGTGCTAAGGTTTTAAAGAAAAAACATAACGCTGCAGCACCATATGAGGGCTCGCACCCACAGGTCGAAAGATATCAGCAGCAAGGTAACGCAAGAGGGGGGAATGAGATGACAGAAATGCAACTTTTTATGGCTCATCATGAGTATGAAATGGCTAGACAACGAGCATTTCAAGATTGGCAGTATCATTAAAACCAAATCATGAGTCATCGTGCACACATAAATGCAACTTACATTGCGACTCCAATGCCCGTATTTCCTCCTTGGACTATACAGACCTGACCACCGTACCCTACATATGGCCCAGCTCAAGCATTCTACAGTACATATGGCTATGAATGAGATCCCTACTGGCACAATCCTTATCAACCCTGATTTTCTTTTCCTTTTGTTTTTATTTATTTGGTAACTTGTAATTTTATACTTTTAATATTTCTTTTGATACTTTAATAGTTTTTTATAATTTTTCTAACTTTTATTATTAGATTTTTAATAATTTTTGAATGTGGGGTGATATACCCAACTTCAAATATATATATATATATATATATATATATATATATATATATATATATATATATATATATATATATATATATATATATATATATATATATGTTTGTAGTTTTTCTCATGTACAAAACAGGGTAAAACAGCGCATTTTCAAAGACTGGCATTAAGTTCAGCAAAAGCTAGTACTTTTGACGACAAAACGAAAAACAAATGTGATGAAACAACAAGACGGAATGAACAAATGATGTGCACCATTTATCATTCAACAAACAAACGCCAATATGTTTGGAAACTTTGGTAAAATTTAATCATTTTTCTACGCTAATCACCCTCAATAATTTAAATTGTACTGATTTCTTGTAAATGAGGGCATTGCAAGATCTTAAGTGTGGGAAGGGGTTAAATTCTTTCGGATTTTTAAAATTTTTAACTTAAACACTTGGTTACCATTAAAAATACTAGTAAAGCAGTAGTTGTATTAGAATATAGTGCTCTCTGATAATAAAGAACATCCCTAGTCTTATATACTGACTACCCAATTCTAGTAAAATTTTTCAAAATTTTCAATTAAATGAACTCAAAATTATGTTTATACATATTTATGAACGATAAAACTAGGTGTTAACACCGAAATTATTGTTACCTCGGAAAAGACATAAATTGAGAAACAAACCAAAATGTTAGAATTCATTTAAAATGGAATAGAGGACAATAAAAAGGAAAATAAAAAGCCAAGTGTGGGAAAATTTACCAAAGTTATTTAAAACATATATCACATATTTTTGTACAAATAACTGAAGATACTTTTGCTTTGGACTAATCTAAACAGTTTTACCCGATTTACTGCAATATATTTGAAAGAAAGATGGATCTACACGATGAATCAATTCCATCATTAAAAGAAAGTAAAGTCTTCCGAAAAAGACACGCGCTTCTTGATTTAGGTCATGAAGTTGTCATCCAGACCAGCTGTAGGTTGACAAAAAATCTAGAAAAGTCATCACTAAAATCAGTAGGAAATCCACGGACCTCAGCATCAAATAGGGTCGTCAAGTGGTCAGACTTATCCTAACCATGAGAGGATCTGTCTTGTAAAATGGGGAGGACGCCGTGCAAATTAGCTGGATAAGACTAATGAATCAGATCCCCAGAAAGGATAATCTCCTTTAAAGATCAAAAATCAGCTTTTAAGACTGATATTACTCAATCCTAGAGATTGATCTTAAAGATTGAGAATTACAAACTCATGGAATTCGATGATATCTAAACTCGAGCTTGAACGAGAAAAAATATTTTGATCAAAATTACAAACCGATTTGTTTTCTGAAAACCCATTTTTAATGCGTTCATTACCATTGAACGTAAAATCCTAGGAATCCACCTGGAATTCATTAGGTCACCTGAACCAAATCGGGTGTCAACCGTAAGAACGGTGGTTGCATAGCATGGTCAAAGACAGGACCTTGTGCCAGATCAGAAAATTATAAGGGTGAGCTTTACTATTGCTCCTACCAAGGATAGTAATTGCATCCGACACGTTATAGACCATAATTAAAAGCATGTCAGGGGACATTGCCTTAACAGTTGCTTGTTCAACGCTTTTCTTTACAACCGGACGGTAGTTTACCGAAAGGTAATATACGGAGCAAGTATACTGGACGTGTTGCTTTCCCAATACAAGGTTAGCAAGTGGGTGACACAAAACCATAAGTTTTGAGCTAAAATTTTCAAATATGAAACTCACCAAACCCACAAAAACAATTTGCAAACACCGGTGAAGGGTTATTCCGAAAAACTTATCTAGGGTAAAAGCTAGATTTAATTTTAAAACAAAATCAAATGTTTTCATAAAGATTCAATTTCCTTAAAGGATCTAAATTTTCATAGTCATGTGGGACTGTAAACCACAACGTTACGACCATTGTTTATACCGCCGTATAGAAATCACTGATGTACAAAGTGTGAAGAATAAAGAAGTGATTCTAGTATATTTCAAGACTATATTGCTTGAGGACAAGCAACGCTCAAGTGTGGGAATATTTGATAATGCTAAAAACGAACATATATTTCATAGCATTATCCCTCAAGAAAGACAAGCTTTTAGTTGCAACTGTTATATTTACAAGTGATATTCGTTTAAATAATAAAAGGTGAAGACAAAAGACAGATTCGACGAAATGAAGACGTAAACGACCAAAAAGCTCAAAAGTACAAAGTACAATCAAAGTGGTTCCAATTATTGATAAGAAACGTCTCAAAATTACAAGAGTACAAGACACAAAACGCAAAGTACAAGATATTAAATTGTACGCAAGGACGTTCGAAAATCCGGAACCGGGACCAAAGTCAACTCTCAACGCTCGACGCAACGGACTAAAAATTACAAGTCTACTATGTACCAGAATAAAATATAATATTTAAATAATTATATAAATTATTTATATATTATATATTATAATATAAACCGTCGGCAAAGCTAGGATCCAAAGTCTGTGAGCTGATTTTCAGACCTCCGCACTCGCGGTACTTTTGTGAAGGAAACCTCAGCACTCGCGGAGGTCTACAGTGAAGTCAGGATCTATAAATTCAGCATTTTCGGACGTTTTATTTACACATATTTTTATTTTCTTTTTCTTAAAAACTCCATGTACCAAGTATCACTCCAATTAGTAATCTCAATTTGTAATTTTAATTTTAAGTTAGTGATAATAATAAGGTTGGATTAGTCGAATGTTTTAAGGTCTTGTAAGTCGGAACTCTGTCCGTGTAACGCTACGCTATTTTTAACCACTGTAAGTTATGTTTATGTTATTTTCATTAATGTCTCGTAGCTAAGTTATTATTATGCTTATTTAAGCCGAAGTAATCATGATGTTGGGCTATAAATATTAAAATTGGGTAATTAGGCTTTGTACCATAATTGGGGTTTGGACAAAAGAACGACACTTGTGGAAATTAGACTATGAGCTATTAATGGGCTTTATATTTGTTTAACTAAATGATAGTTTGTTAATTTTAATATAAAGATTTATAATTGGACATACCTATAAATAACCATATACACTCAATCGGACACGATGAGCGGGGTATTTATATGTTCGAATAATCGTTCATTTAACCGGACACGGGAATGGATTAATAGTCTATGGAATTATTAAAACAGGGGTGAAATTATGTACAAGGACACTTGGCATAATTTATAACAAAGTATTTAAACCTTGGGTTACACGCAGTCGATAACCTGGTGTAATTATTAAACAAAGTATTAAAACCTTGTTACAGTTTAAGTCCCCAATTAGTTGGAATATTTGACTTCAGATATAAGGATAATTTGACGAGGACACTCGCACTTTATATTTATGACTGATGGACTGTTATGGACAAAAACCAGACGGGCATATTAAATAATCCAGGACAAAGGACAATTAACCCATGGGAATAAACTAAAATCAACACGTCAAACATCATGATTACGGAAGTTTAAATAAGCATAATTCCTTTATTTTCATATTTAATTGCACTTCTAATTATCGCACTTTTATTTATTGTCATTGTATTTAATTGCACTTTTAATTATCGTACTCTTTAATTATCGCAATTTTATTTTATCGCACTTTTATTTTATCGCACTTTCGTTATCGTTATTTACTTTACGTTTTAAATTAAGTCTTTTATATAATTAATACTTTACATTAGGTTTTAACTGCGACTAAAGTTTTAAAATCGACAAACCGGTCATTAAACGGTAAAAACCCCATTTTATAATAATTTTATAATAATAATATTACTTATATATATATTTGTATTTTTATAAGTTAAAACTAATATAGCGTTAAGCTTGTTTAAGTGTATCCCTGTTGAACGAACCGGGCTTACTAAAAACTACACTACTGTACGATTAGGTACACTGCCTATAAGTGTTGTAGCAAGGTTTAGGTATATCCATTCTATAAATAAATAAATAACTTGTGTAAAATTGTATCGTATTTAATAGTATTTTGTTGTAAAAATATAACTATTTCGTATACACCTCTACGCACATCACCATCCAAGGATCCTCTGAAGCTAGATCCATTTTTCTCATTTCCATTAGTTTTATTCAGAAAACTTGAGGTAGTAATGATGTTCATAACATCATTCGATTCATACATATAAAGCTATCTTATTCGAAGGTTTAAACTTGTAATCACTAGAACATAGTTTAGTTAATTCTAAACTTGTTCGCAAAAAAAAGTTAATCCTTCGAACTTGACTTTTAAAATCAACTAAACACATGTTCTATATCTATATGATATGCTAACTTAATGATTTAAAACCAGAAAACACGAAAAACACCGTAAAACCGGATATACGCCGTTGTAGTAACACCGCGGGCTGTTTTGGGTTAGTTAATTAAAAACTATGATAAACTTTGATTTAAAAGTTGTTCTTCTGGGAAAATGATTTTTCTTATGAACATGAAACTATATCCAAAAATCATGGTTAAACTCAAAGTGAAAGTATGTTTTTCAAAATGGTCATCAAGATGTCGTTCTTTCTACGGAAATGACTACCTCTTTAGTAATTGGCATGTAACTTAAATTTTCGACTATAAACCTATAATTTTTCTGTTTGTATTCTTAAATTATAGTTCAATATGAAACCATAGCAATTTAATTCACTCAAAACGAATTTAAAATGAAGAAGTTATGGGTAAAACAAGATTGGATATTTTTGATCTTTTTAGCTACGGGAAATGTTTAACAAATCTATACAAATCATATCCTAGCTAACTTATATTGTATTATACATGTATTTTAATATATTATGTAATCTTGGGATACCATAGACACGTATGCAAATGTTTTGACATATCATATCGACCCATGTATATATATTATTTGGAACAACCATAGACACTCTATATGCAGTAATGTTGGAGTTAGCTATACAGGGTTGAGGTTGATTCCAAAAATATAAATACTTTGAGTTGTGATCTAGCCTGAGACGTGTATACACTGGGTCGTGGATTGATTCAAGATAATATATATATCGATTTATTTCTGTACATCTAACTGTGGACAACTAGTTATAGGTTATTAACGAGGACAGCTGACTTAATACACTCAAATCTTTAAAACATAATAAAAATGGTTGTAATTATATTTTGGTCATACTTTGATATATATGTACATATTTGTATAGGTTCGTGAATCGATCCGTGGCCAAGTCTTATTTACGAGGAAGGAAATATCTTTGAAAGTGAGTTATAGTCCCACTTTTAAAATCTAATATTTTTGGGATGAGAATACATGCAGGTTTTATAAATGATTTACAAAATAGACACAAGTACGTGAAACTACATTCTATGGTTGAATTATCAAAATCGAATATGCCCCTTTTTATTAAGTCTAGTAATCTAAGAATTAGGGAACAGACACCCTAATTGATGCGAATCCTAAAGATAGATCTATTGGGCCTAACAAACCCCATCCAAAGTACCGGATGCTTTAGTACTTCAAAATTTATATCATATCCGAAGGGTGTCCCGGAATGATGGGGATATTCTTATATATGCATCTTGTTAATGTCGGTTACCAGGTGTTCACCATATGAATGATTTTTATCTCTATGTATGGGATGTGTATTGAAATATGAAATCTTGTGGTCTATTGTTACGATTTGATATATATAGGTTAAACCTATAACTCACTAACATTTTTGTTGACGTTTAAAGCATGTTTATTCTCAGGTGAATATTAAGAGCTTCCGCTGTTGCATACTAAAATAAGGACAAGATTTGGAGTCCATGTTTGTATGATATTGTGTAAAAACTGCATTCAAGAAACATATGTCGATGTAATATATTTATATTGTAAACCATTATGTAATGGTCGTGTGTAAATAGTATATTTTAGATTATCATTATTTGATAATCTACGTAATATTTTTAAAACCTTTATTGATAAAATAAAGGTTATGGTTGTTTTAAAAATGAATGCAGTCTTTGAAAAACGTCTCATATAGAGGTCAAAACCTCGCAACGAAATCAATTAATATGGAACGTTTATAATCAATTTGAACGGGATATTTCATCAACGAGTTGTACACTTGAAGCTATAAGCATCAAGGATGAGAACCGTGATGAGCATCAAGCACTAAGAACCCCACCGGAGCACCTTTCTTACTATTTTCGGGATCTGATCAGACCACCTGGGCTACTGGAAAGTTGATTTTCAGTTAGTTCGGTTCGAGTATATGATTTTCCGTTTAGGCCTCGTCTTAATCCGAGTTACGGTTTAGGATTTACGGCCCTCCGAAAGTCACTACGCCGTTGTAACGTTGTGCTGAAATTTCTGACTTACTCGCACTTAAACCGTCGCCACGGTCAAACGAAGACGAGTTAGGTTCTGAAAATTGGTCAGCGGTTAGGGGACTCATATACGGAGCCATAGCCACTGACTATACATCTTTTCGATTTACATAGAGGTCGTAGCAGCTGACCGAAGTCAGCCTATTGTTTCAATCTCTATTCTTGTCAAACTTACTTAGCTTTTATGATGATGAACGATGATGATGATTACACTTAAACTTATTTTATGCACTAATAGAACTTATAAAGGCAACCTACTGACCTAGTAACCTTTGATTTAGGTTTACGACCTTTCGGACCGACTTACTACTTGCACACTTTCGTATCGACTTGTATTGCTTATTCACGGTGAGTTATAGCATCCCTTTTTACCACTTTTACTATTTTTGGGACTGAGAATACATGCTCTTTTTACGTTTTACATGTTAGGCACGAGTACTTAAACTTTATATGTGTGTGGGTTATACAACGGCATAAACATTCCCCTTAGCACGGTAACGTTTAGTCATTAGTTTTTGAACCAGTGAACGCGAATCTTAGATATAGATCCATAGGGTTTGACATCCCCACTCAGGCTAGTCGTGCTAGCATTTAACGGGTGTTTAATACTTCGTGAACATACGCACTCGCCAAGTGTACTTTCAGGGGGTTATAAACGTTAAGTCTAGTTACCGGGTGCCCACGGTTATACATATACTTTTCATACTGTTTTGAAACATTGAAACCTCGTGGTCAATCTTATATTACTGTTACAATTTAAACTATAGCTCACCAACATTATTGTTGATGTTTTAAGCATGTTTTCTCAGGTGCTTAGAAGTATCTTGCTTCCGCTGTTAGACTTGCTGTCATGCTGTTAGACTTGCTGTCATGCTGTTATAGACTTGCTGTTAAGGACCTGCTGTGTTAGATTTCCGCTGCATTACTTAGAGATGTCTCAATCATGAAACTTATATTTTGCATTCGTAACTCATGTTATTTTGAATAATGGTTTTGTAATGACTTTTGTGTCACGTTATCTTTTGTAAAACATTTGAAATTATCTTTTCATGAATGCAAAACTGATTTTCAAACAGCATATAGTGTTTGACCTTGTAATGATCCTGTTGTTGATGATCCGTACACGATGGTTTTGTACGGGGTGTCACAGAAAGCCACTCCCGAATTCTCAATATCAAACCTGCAAGTAAGGTTTTAGTCCAAGTACTCATCAACGAGCTCGACCGAGAGGTGTCACTCGATGAAAAGCCACCTGATGCACCATAAAGACTCTTAATTACTTGGACCCACAAGGAAGTGGGTTCGGTAGTGAACCTCCGCCATCAGTTGCCGATCAAAGCTAAATTCTTGCTTTTGAGAGAACCTATATTAAGACCTTCTTGAATATAAGGGATGAGGACATTATCCCGCCCTCCCCATGAAGTTTTTTTCACTCGAACCTGAACAACCCTAAAAGAACACTTGCCTCACTCTCTCAAATTTTAACACACAAGACGGAGCACGAAAGATAGAGAAGTAATACATAGGAAGACTATCGAGGACCAATACTAAAGTTAAGTGTCCACCAAAGAATATAGATATAGCTCCTTAGTCCACAAGATGTTTTGAAACTTATCAATAGTCGGATTCCAATTTGAAACCTTAATCATGTTGGCACCAATAGGGATCCCGTGGTGAATTAAGGGGAAGGAGCCCACATACATCCAAATCACAAATCCAAATGGTCAACCTCTTCTTTTGTTATAGCGACCCAGAACACACGACTCTTATTATAATTCACTTTTAATCCCGAAGCAAATTCAAAGCATTTGATAAGTTTCAAAAGGCTACTTACGTTGCTTGAGATCCATTCTCAAAAAAAAAAAAAAAAAAAAATGCATCATCCGTATATTGATGGTTTACCATATTGATCTTTTTTCGCACCAACTTCAACACCTTTATAGAGCATTTTCGACAACATATTTCGTAAGTTTATTCAACCCTTCGGCCGCAATGAGAAAGAGAATGTTTCTTCTATTTCCTCTTTAAGAATTCTAAAGTCCCGTTTGCAATCATAACAACATCGAGAATGTTTCTTCCTTTTAATAAGGCATGATGTTTGTTCCCAATTAATTCGTTGAGTGCTCAATGAACACGTTTTACAAGTATCTTTGCAAGGATCTTATAACAATTACCAATAAGACTGATAGGTCAGTAGTCACTGATACCCAATGGGTCGAGTTTTTAGGAACAAGTGTGACGAAAGAAGAGTTGCAACCTTTTGATACCTGTTCACTATACCAAAACCACTCCAATGCCGCCAATAGATCACTCTTCATTTGTGACCGTAATTTCTTGTATAATTTTAAATTAAACCCATCGGGTCCAGCGCCTTATTACTTTTGCACCCTTTAATAGTTTCCCACACTTCAGATTAGTCTTATTACGCCACCTATGAATGACGGAGTGAAAATACTTGTATTTTCATCACCCTCCAAAGATTAACGCATGCGCGCCTTTTGCTTTTCCTTGTTAGCTCTAATTTTTTATGACTCCATTCATTTCCTTCTACATTCCATCCAAACTTGCGAGCTCATGATATTCTAGAGTTCTTGCTTTTGCTTCCAATTCCCATTTTGTTCCTCAATTTCCTTATCGAGTGAACCGAACTTTGAAACACTCCAATCTCTAAGAACAAGCTTTACATGTTTCAGCTTATTCTAACAATGCAATTCTTTCAACCTCTATGTGTTGGTATGACTTCTCATAAAGGAGGTCGGAGGTTCGATCCCCATTAGCTGCAAAATATTTTTTTTGAGGTTACCCGCCCATTTCATGGGTCTCGGAGGTTGAGGACGTCTTGCGTTCGAGCCTTACCCGAGGGGTTTTTACCACATGTGATGCCCGTATGGATTCGATGTGGGGTTTTTTTCATGGGGGCGGTAGGACTGTAATGTTTGTACCAAGAAAATGAACGGAAAGTTGGGTTTTGACATCGCGTTCTGACCCCCCCGTCAATGACTCTTAACTGTCGTTAATAAATGCAATCCTTTCTCACCCTCTTAAACTCTTTCTTTCATGCGTCTAAAACGATTTGATTGAACATTTCGACTTTAAAGCATTCATTGAAAATTTTGAATGGTTTTGATCCGAAACCGATAAATTTATCTTGAAAGATTAGAGGAAATGGTCTGAAATTTTTCTTTCTAAAGCCATCACCGATATATTACACCAACGATGTGTTATAGTTCTTTTGATAATTGATGGGCGGGATGAGTTATATTTTTCTTTATAATATAATGCATTGCAAGAAACAAAAATGTACTCCCTCCGTTCCAAATATGTTGTTCCCAGACAAAAAACACGCAGTTTTAGGAAATTCCACTAACTTAATTCTCCACCAATAATATATCTTCTCTCTCTAGATTAACCTCTTTTGATTGGTTGAAAAAGAATCTGAACAATTAATTTGAGACATCTCAAATGGAATAATAGACAATAGATTTGAGACAGATGGAGTATTATAGTTCTCTTGATAACCAAAGTAAATAATAAATACTTATTGTGTCCAGTGGCGACTTTAGGTGAAGGCCCGTGGAGTCCCGTGACACCACTAGTTTTTCGAAATTTATCACAAAATTTTTATTTTTTACGTATAGGACACCACTAAATATAATAATGGGACTTCATAAAATTTTAGAGATTATAGTTTAATAGTTTGGACTACTAAAATGTTTGAACTAACTCACTTATGATATGATTTTTATAATATGAGCCATTGTATATATTAGATATAAAAATAAATAAATCTTTGTCCAATTCCAATTCTAATTCTTTTTTACTTCCTTCTACATCACAATTTTTTACAGTTCTATCTTCAATCCTTCATCATAGGAATGTCAATGGATCGGATATGGATCAGGTGAGGGCGTGAAGTCATATTCATATCCATTTAAATTTAGTTCATCAATCTATATCCATATCCAGTAGGTTAAGCGGGTTAATGAATATCCATTAGATATTTAAGAAATCTTACAATATTTTCAAATATATAATAAAAATAAAGCGTAATATAATATGACATAATTTACAATTCTTTCATCAGAATGTGTAATGTGTCTAAAAATTAATAAAATTTGTTAAATTTACTATCAAACATATATTATGACAAATTACGTGTAATTATTATGTTGAGATATACATATTTTATTGTGAATACTCATGGTGAATGCATTATATGGTTGCAAGTAAGATATATGGGTAATGGTAAATATATTTGTAATAGGTATTGTATATATGAATCCATAATCTCATCACTCATAACTACCTAATTTATTCTTTTTAAAAAGTAAGGAGAAACTACAATTTTACAGCTAATGTTAATGTTATGGATTCATATTGATAATATATAAAATCTATTCTATTCTTATATTTGGCTAAGAAAATGATGTCATAAACAAGCTTTAACCAAGCTTAAAAAAAATCTATGCAATGTGATGATGTCATTAAGAATATATTAATTACATTTAAACAAAATTAAAAAATCTTGAAAAAAACGTTTTTAAAAAAATAATTAAATAAGATAAAATATAAAGAAAATATTAAAATCAAATCAGATTATGGGTGTGTTTGGCGCGTAGCTTATTGGAGCTTATGAAAGCTTATTGGAGCTTGAGCTTATGATTTTAATAAGCTCCAAGTCATAAGCTTCGTTTGGTAGACAAAAAAAGTAGAGCTTATGAAAATCAAAAGCTCTGAAAAAATAAGCTATTTGTAGTAGCTTATGAAAAAAAGTAGAGCTTATGAACTGAAAAATAAGCTCCAGCTAGTTTAACAAACATTTATAAAAAATAATAAGCTCCAGCTATCTGCTTCAAAAATAAGCTCCAGCTCCAGCTACTTTCGTCCAAACACACGCTATATGGGATGCAGCTTTTTTAGTCAAGTGCACGCCATCAATATGTATATGAAGGGTTACTGTTGTCTTGGGAATATAATAATACATACTATAGAGAAAGAGTATTTCAAATTCAAGTTCATCCTTTTTTATTCTTCATTTCATATTTCATATTCATAAATTTCTACATCCAAAATCATGATAACTACCCTTAATTCCGCTGATTCTTCCTAATAGTTATCCAGGTCTCCTCTCTTCGTCTTTTAAATTAAGATTGTGAATTTCGTTTATATAATCTTTAATATTTTTTTACGAATAAATAAAGAAAATTTTCTAGCCATGGATTCATTTGATTTTATTGATTTATTTGAATTATAGTCTTTGTTCTACATTCATTTAATGAGGTTAACTGTATATCATCATTGACAAACTTTGCTTTCATATTAGTGCGGGGTATGTAACTTGCAGATTAGTAGAAAAGTGTGTTGGATAGTCTCCCCAGACTAAGCTGCACAATAAGGTATTATCTTTGCATCTGTTAGTAGCAACATTTACTGCTCTCAATATATGATTTTTAACGTATTTATTTGATGCACGCCAGGTGTTCGATGAAATGATGGAGAGAAATTTGGTGATCAGCATGTATAAGGTATCCATGTTTTAATTTAGTATGAAAACTTATCTGTTAATAAGTTGTAGATAATTTCTTATATTGTCCTAGAGCGAACCGCTGGTCATGGGGTTTTATGAATAGAAGAGTTAATTAAAAATCATATGCGTAAAGTTATGTGTAGTCACGTACTGCTAATGTCAAATGTTAATCTTATTAACCATGAAATGAATGTCTTTTTTAAGGCTTACATGTTGAAGTGTGATTCCACTCATGTCTTATTGAAAGGAGCCATCAAGGTTGTTGGAAAAACAACTTTAGATGTCAATGGGAATCAAATTCGGAGTAAAAGTTACGGAGTACTAGCTAAAGGTAATGAAATGGTCTTTTGTTTTGTTGATTGGTATATGAAATGTATGAATGAATTTCAATTTAGTTTGATTCTGAACATAATAAGTTTTGCGCAAATAGAACCAATTACATAGGCATATGATTAAAAGCTATAGATGTTTGTTTATAAAGTTTTATCACTATCAATTACATAGGCATATGATTAAAAGCTATAGATGTTTGTTTATGATGCAGCAATCTTCTTTAAATTGTTATTGAATATATAATGTTAGAAAGGTAGCATCATGTCTCTGACTTTGAGCCGATGACATTGAGAAGTTGTATGGGTATGAACAAATTTTTTCTGGCTACTTCTTTCTAATGTTTGCAGTGACTTTTGAAGTATATATGTTTGTGATGTTGGTCCATTACTAATGCCTAAAACTTATGTGCAGGTGGTAGATAATAAATTGGTGATGTCTCGATTTAGCATGCTTCCAAAATGCATTGACATCTTTAACATGAGAAATATAAGATTTTATGTTCTTTAAAATTGAGTTTTGCTACCTGTGTTATGTATTAAGAATTCTTGTGCCTTATATAGAAAAAATATATCCCGTATTATATCGCACTTATGACAAATTATCTTAAAGTTACCTCTCTTTAATTACAAAGAACGTACAGTTACAAAAGAATTGTGAACAAGGTTATGAGACTTGATAGTGTTCATGGCAACTAAGTTAGTTTGTACTTTATATTATGTTATTGAGTTAGTTTTAAAATTTGAATGATAGTTTATATTTTTCTACAATTATTTTTTAGTTAGTCTTTTCTCAAATTCGCATTAACAAACCAGTGTATTCACGGGTCCTTCAACTAGTTTCAATTTAAAATTGCTACTGTATAGGAAATTGCCTAAAATAATATTTTAAAATTGCTACTATATAGGTCATTGCTACTTTAAAATTGTTACTGTATGTGCCATTAATTGCCGCTGCATATGAACAACCTTATATTTTGCGAGTATTATTCAATTTTATGTTTGTGTTTTGGGCGCAACCCTACCCGACCCGACCCGACCCGATTTGACCCGACACGTTCAATATTTTGTGCAAGAAATTTATCAAATAAATTTTTGGGACCTCATTGGGTTTTGATTCTAGAATCGCCACTGATTGTGTCCTTTAATAATTGTCCCAAATAAAATAAATACTCCTGGTGGATCTATAAATTGTCCTTTTTAGCATTATATTTCATACGATATTAACTAAAAGTTATTAAGAATAAAATAATCAAGAATAGTAAACAAAAGTAATATATGGAGTTTAATTATTTTTAGTAGTTTTTTCTGTAGTAACTGATAAATTTTTAGAACTGGGAGAAAATAAAAAGGTGATCAAGTAGAAACGGACCGAAATAATAATGATAGTCTTAGCAAAAAATGTGTTGAATTACTAGTGAAACAAATGATTTGAGAAAATAATTGAATAGGATGATTATGTACGCATTAAGCAATATTGGAGGATGTCATGCATATGTGTCAATGATGTCATCTTTGTCTGATTATGACATTGTGTTTCCAATAACATTTTGTTTTAATACCTTCATTTTTGTCAACATATTCCCTTTTGTAACGCTCGCTCTATGTATATTTTTGTGTAATTATATATTATATTATATATTATATTATATTATATTATATTATATTATATTATATATTATATACCTATATCTAAAACGCAATAGCCAAATGAATAGTAATATTCTTTTCCCACGTTTCATAAACTTAACCCCCAACTTTTATTAAAATACAAATCGCACCCCCACTTAATACTCCTGCATCTTATATACCTATATCTAAAAGCAAAGGCCAAATGAATAGTACTATTCCTTTTTCACTTTTCGCAAACTTAACTCCCAACTTTTATTAAAATACAAATCGCACCCCCACTTTATACTCCTATATCTAAAAGGCAAAGGCCAAATAAATAGTACTATTACTTTTTTCACTTTTCGCAAACTTAACCCCCCAACTTTTATTAAAATACAAATAGCACCCCCACTTTATACTCTTATTAAAATACAAATCGCACCCCCACTTTATACGTACATTTTTCTCCAAATTTCACAAACTTAACCCCTAACTTTTATTAAAATACAAATCGAACCCCCACTTTACTAACTGTTTTTTTTTACTAATATTCAATTTTCACAAACTTAACTCCCTAACTTTTATTAAAATAGAAATCGAACTCCCACTTTATACGTATACTTTTTTCAAATTTCACAAACTTAACCCCCTAACTTTTATTAAAATACAAATCGAACCCCCACTTTACTAATTTTTTTTTTTAAATAAAACCCGAACGCTAAAAGAAGCAACTTTCACAAAATGAACAACTTTTCAATGTTAGATGTCGAAAAAAATTCTTTTTTACAAAATAGATCAAGACTTTTTTTTTTTAACTCGCATTCAAAACGGAGCCCCCGGCGCGAAACGAGGGCTACACAACTAGTTAAAGTTTAAACATACAAGTTATGCATAGTGATCACCAGTTTATTAGTAAGTACGCAGATCGTTTTGTTCATCAACAACATTATCCAATCTAAACAAAGTGAGATATCGGAAAGGTAAAAGGTCAATAATAGAAAAAAATTTCATTTTAAATAATGAAATTTCTTTAAGAAGAACCTCTATTAATAGAAATTTGTTCATTGTGACTATAAGGTTGAAAAAGACGTGTAACGGGGTTCAGACAGTCGAGACTGTAAAACGTCGAGATGGAGGTCAAGACGGACGTTGACTTACATATGTATACACACACACACACACGTATTTTAAAGTCAAAAAATATTCGTTGACCACTTTGTACCTGTAATCGCTATTATCGTTAATATACTACAAAAAAGTAACATTGAACTACGTCAAACCGATTTAACCGGCTTTTAACCGATTTTAACGGAATTTTGACATTTGACCGACATTGACCCGACCTTTCCCGCATTTGACCCTTGACCGACTTATTAGATGACGGGACGGGGTCGAGACATGCTAGTCATCAAAACGTCGCAACCGGTGTCGCAGCAGACACAATGGACGTCGTTTAGAACCGTGTGCATAAACGGGCGTAGCAATGCACACAATGGACGTCGTTTAGAACCGTGTGCATAAACGGGCACTGCAACGGACGCAATGTACGTCATTTAAAACCGTGTGCATAAGTACCATGTTTCACTCACCACAACTCATTTAATATTAAAAGTTAAATTGTTAAAAGTTATTTTATCACTCTTAAAGTGTAAAAACATAGAAAATGACTCCAATGTGAAAGTAAGAAAGGACCACAAAAGAGAACATATATTGTCATGATATTGAAGCTAGCTTGCTAATGAATTGAATGCCTATTTCAATTCGATACCCTACCAAAGGATCCATTGACCAAGAGTATGTTTTAATCAACTCGTTATAGCCATTAATGTTCTAATCTACGATTTACTTCGATCCATATCAATGGTCCATACAAGATAGGGTATAGCGAAAGCTTCAAACATATATGCATTTAGAAATAGTGCGATTTAATTTCAACCCTCGGATCGATATATAACTAACTACTTAGCATCTTGTACAATATAGTTGACCCAAGAGATCGATCGATCGATCGAACGAACCTTTTTGTTGATGGGTGATATATATCACTATCTATATGTATACAAGATGTACATATATAGGCCTACACACATGTGGCAGTGTTGAGAGAGCATGGGGGTGAACAATCATGATTTTGGCTAACTTTTTTTTTTTGAAAAGCAAAATATGATTTTATTGATCACCAACACAAGAATACAGTAGCCTAATGGCATCAGTACATGCTCGATCTACATGCTTACATACAAAATAAGGAAACACGAAGAGATGCCAAGATAGCAACTCGATCTACATACGCGATACAACTAAACTTAAGAAAGAAAAGTATGCGGATTATGTAGCCAAGTATGCCAGTCGATTGATTTTTTCTTACATCTTTTCGCAATCCACTCAAAACTTTTTACTTGAATCTCGTTTAGGGCAACCGGGATATTCCAACACTTATTTGAAAACACCTTTTGGTTCCGGTTTTTCCAAATCAAATAACAACACGACCATGTAACCGCTTGCCAAATGCTTTTGCCGATATCTGAGCTTCCTGGATTCGTATTACTTAGTAACTCCTCAATTTGCACCGACGGGAGCCCGTTGAGTCCCCACCATTCAAAGACTTTACGCCAAATTCCACTCACTTGCTTGCATAGGATGAGGGAGTGATTGACCGATTCAATATCGTCGTCACAAAGCGGACAACGAACTGAGTTTAGATCAATCCCTCTCTTGTCCAACTCGACCAAAACCGGGATACGCTTTTTCCTTGCTCTCCATGAAAACACTTCAATTTTTTTCGGGACAAGATTGTTCCTCAAAGTCTCTCTATTATTCTGACCCGCATGTAATATTTTCAAGTTAATGAGATCCGATAAACAACCTGTCGTGAAGTACCCGTTGCTGCTTAATGACCAAATCCACCCATCGTCTTTGTGGGGCTGAATAGAAGCTGATTCCACCAGTCTGGCTAATTCAGTTAACTCTCCATTAGCTCTACCAGTGGGTTGCCTCGTCCATGACCAATTACCAATGCACTTGGAGCCGTTTTGTTTCACCCGATCTTTAACTGTCACTTGTAGGTTCTCCTCAAGCCTTGCTAGTCTTTTGAACTTATTTTTCAGCACCGTGTCGCCGATCCACAAGTCATTCCAAAACGAAGTTGCCGCACCATCTCCTATTTTTTTTACAAAGGAGTTTTTAAAGCTCAGTCCTAAATCTTCAATATCGCTTCCTGTTTTGATGATTTCTTTCCATGTTGAACTATAAGAATTACCACAAGAAACATTAGTAGGACCGAGGCCACCCCCGTGGCCGTAAATGCTAGAAATGACCTTGACCCACAAGGAAGTAGATTCGGTATTAAACCTCCACCACCACTTGCCGATCAACGCCATGTTCTTGCTTTTAAGTGACCCAAGATTAAGCCCGCCCAAACGATAAGGTAAAAGTGTTTCATCCCATTTGACCCAAGATAGTTTGCATTTATTTCCCGACCCGCCCCAAAAGAAAGAACGTCTTACACACTCGAGTTTTTTTAACACACATGGCGGGGCACGAAAGAGCGAGAAGTAGTACAACGGGAGACTATTTAACACCGATTTAACAAGGGTCAAACGTCCACCAAATGACACCGATCTAGCCCTCCAATCCGAAAGTCTTTTCTCAAATTTATTAATAACCGGTTTCCAACTTTCCGCCTTTTTCATATTACCACCCACCGGGAGACCAAGGTAGATAAACGGGAGTGAACCAACATTACAACCACATTTTTTTGCAACACTCTCCACCTCAGACTTGTCAACACCGACTCCGAGTAAGTTACTCTTATGAAAGTTTACTTTCAACCCGGAGGTTAACTCGAAACACTTGAGAAGTTTCATAAGGTTTTGGATATTATTCTCGCACCACGCACCAAAGAAAATTGTGTCGTCCGCATATTGGAGATGTGAAATGGGGATCTTTTCAGCTCCAATCTCAACACCCGTGAACAAATTATTCAACACGGCGGTTTTGGTCAAAACATTTAGACCCTCCGCCGCCAAAATAAAAAGGAAGGGGGAAAGCGGGTCCCCCTGCCTTACACCACACTCTAATCTAAATTCGTTGGTAGGTGACCCGTTAACAAGGACCGAGAGCGAGGCCGATTTGAAACAAGAAAGAATCCACTTTTTCCATTTTGAACCGAAACCCATTATTCCCATAATCTCCATTAAGAATTTATAATTATGTTTAATTAATAATTAGCAACCATAATCATATTCCTGTAATTGCAGTTGTTTATCTAGTTCCACCCCACCCTACCTGGTTAATTACCCATCATTCCCCATGCCATTAGATCAATATATTATATATATGTAATATGTGTATGTGTATGTGTATAAATTTTTAATTATTCAGTACTATTTGTTTAAAATATTCTATATATTTAAGTTGATGATGGTGCAACAACATAAATAAAAAAATTCAGTGAAAAGAGAGGTGTCTCTGAAGCTGAAGGGTATATTTCTTTTTTCTTGCTTTGCTTTTTTCAAGGTTACTTTAAGAAGAGACTTTAAAAGAGTGAAGAGTGCAGCAGATACTATGAAAAAGAATATAACTTGAAACACATACAAGTATGTGTAGTATAGTATTTTATTTATAATGGGTGTCACCTCAATTTTTGAATTTGAACTTGGTATAGAGATTCTTTAGTAAAAAAAAAAAAAACTTTAGTTTATGATCACAAAGCTTAATAAATTTTAATTTTTCTTGGGATTTTCAAGATCCCATCCTCCTTTTATGCCTTTGTTCTTTACATTTTTTTTGTGTAAGTTTTATTAAAGAAAAATAATAATTCAAAAGGTGATTAGAATAGCACTAGCAGAAATATATATTATAATTTTTCAGTCATAAAAACTACATATGGAGTCTGCAAATTTTCATCAACAACAACAACATCAAGATCATCATCAGCCTGTGCTTGACTCTTCTTGCTATGAACTTTCTTGGTCCCAAAATCCTATCTTGTAAGTTACTCTATATTGGTTTCTATTATTGGAAACTTAGGTTTACATTCTAGACTAATTATCTGATATACTAGCCTTAATTAATTGCTTGTTAGATAGATTCATATTTGTGTGCCAAGAAACCACACATGTACAAGCATCAAAGTTTCAAGCTTTTTTCTACATGTACAAGCATCAAAGTTTCAAGCTTTTTTTCTACTTGTACAAGCATATATCAAAGTTTCTAGCTTTTTTAATTCTTGCAAACTTGATCATTAATCTTCATTAGGGTTTTGAACTTTTGATCTGATTTCATGATATTTGTAATGCTACAATAGAGTAGTTCAAATAAACCGTGTGTACGTTTTTTTTTTTTTTGTTTTATCTCTTACTTCTTACTAAATTGTGCAGGAACAGTACTATAAACAACGATACGGACGAATCAAGAGATTTGAAGCAGAAACAACTAGACAATAACATAAACTTTGTGCCAAGTCACAATCCTATTGAAAGCTTCATGACCCACGAATTGCAACGTCTCGCAAGTATCAAAGATGAATTCGCATGCTCAGAATCATATCCAAAGTTTTCAGATTTATTAAGCAGTAGCCCTAGTTCCAGTATTGAAGATTTGCACTTAAACAACCCTTCTCAAGGATACAACAACAATCAAGATTTGTTGCTTACAACGTTTTCGAACGGGTGTCAAATCGAAGGTGGTCAGTTTATGGATCAATTTTCAAATGATCATAGTTCAAATAGACAGTACCAAAACTGTTCTAGTCGAACAACGTCTAGAGGGATTTTTAGCCAGATTCTTCCTACGATAAATATATCAAATTTGAATCAATCTCAAGCAGCTGCAGTTTCTTCAAACGCATTTGATATGAATTTACCAGCTTTAGATCTGTTTGGTTCACCAAGATTTAATGGCAATTTTAGCCATAATTCTTCATTTAATCCTCATCAAGTTGGAAGCTTTTTCAAAGACACTTGTTTGTCATATGGGCTTGATCAGATGCATCAACTAAATCACAGACCAGTAATTTGCAATAGTAAAGTAAGTTTCTTTTCATTTTATTATTATATATTTGTCTCATTCATTTTTATAAAATAAAAATTTTCATTATAGATAAAGCATATAAATATGAAAGGGATCCTAGGCATTATAACCTAAAAAAAACAACCTACATGCTTTGATGATTTGTTTAATTAGCATGTAGGTTAATCAAATAGTGTAAGAGGTAATTAGTGATCAAATATATCATATTTGTCATTTTAGTAAAAAACTTTTAATTAAAGTGACTTTTTTTTAAGGATGTGTCAATATATAAATAAACAGCAAAAAGTTTTTGTTTTTCCAGTAATGTAGATTACTCCAAATTTTTAGTCTTACTAAAGAAGTTATGGTTAACTTTTTCATCTATGTTTTGTGACCACAAATTATAAGTTTTCAGAAGTGCAAATGACATAGATTTATATGCATGTTTTTCTTTAGTTTCATGTAAGGCTATATAATTCTCTTTTAGTAAAAATAAATATTTACATGTTTTCTTCCAAACTAGCCAGAAAGCAAGGCAACTGATTTTGAGTAAAAATAAATATTTACTTTCGTCTTTCGTTGTATTTTCTAGCTTCTTGCTAGTTCATATTTTATATAAAATTTTCCTTTAAAAAAAAAAAAAAAAATTTAGGATGAACACTAATTAATATTGCCTACAAAAACAGTTTGTTACTTTATGCTATTTGCCATTTCCAAAACTAGCTATTGTATATGTTTTCCAAGAAATTAGGCTTATGTTGACAAAATGGAAGGTTTTTTTTTAGTTAAAACATACATACAGTCACAAAAATTCGTTAATTACTAGTTGACAAGGAATTAATGTTTCACCTGTCAAATATGATATCTAATCTAGACTAGATTCTTAATTAATAAATAAAAGATGGGTCTTTTCTAAGAAATGAGAGACACTAATTACTTTATTTTTATCTTTTTGTTGCAAAAATTTCCACTTTTTTTTACAAATAAATTCCTCCTAAACAAGTAAAAGTTGCCTTTATGTTTTTCTTTCCTGCTCAAATGATACCTTCAGCTTTATACATTACATTCATATCTTTACTTTGATTCTTTCCTAAAGTTATCTTAAACATATATAAGTACAATATTCTTTGAAATGATTTATAATTAATGTTCAAATTAAACTGAAATTTTATGAGTGTCAAACTTTATTATTTCAGATATCATCAGCATTAAACAGTAGAACAAGCTGTACAGAAGCAAAGAGATCAGCTACTAATTACATGGACACAAAGGCTACTCAAGCCACAATACCAAAAAAATCGAAAGTGGAACCGCGTGTTTCATGTGCACCTTTTAAGGTTATCATCTTTTTTTTTTCACGGCTTTAAGGTTATCATCTTTAGTTTCATACGATAATAATTAAAATGCTCTAATCTTTATCAACTACGGACCGGGTATTAATTAATTACTTCTATCAAAGTGTCATATGAGACGGTTATTTTAATTAGTTCTAAGCTGAAATATTGTCATATGCATGTCGCGCTAAATCAAGCAATTAGTTAGCAAGTAGATTCAAATATTTATGGATAGATTTATATGCATGAATTCTTGATTTAATTGAGTTTAAATCAACAATATGAAATTTGTTTTGATTTAGGTAAGAAAGGAGAAATTAGGAGATAGAATTGCAGCCCTTCAGCAAATGGTGGCACCTTTTGGGAAGGTACGTACGTACGTACTACTCAAAAGTTGGTGGCTTTCTTTTCCTTTTTACAGTATAAACTAAATACGGAGTATTTATATCTATACCTTTTTATTTTATTTACATTTATATTTATATTCTGATTATAATTATATATATGAACTTCAAGAGCAAGTTATCTTCTTGTTTTAATTTTAATTATTTAGTCTAAAACCCGGCCCAACTTTAAGACATAGTACTGTCCTAGAACAAATTATTTAGCTACTATACTTTCCTATCGCACTATCTAATTACACGAGTAAATTGATTTATTTACTTATTTTTTTTATTAGCTAGCTTGAAAAGAAAGTAGATATAAATAATATATATATCTTTTATCTTTTATAATATAAGATTATCGTGTCTTAAAAAAAACTAGCTTCTCATGATGAGATTTTTTCTGTTCACGTCATTCGCGAGGGTAAATATTTTTACCCATACTTTAGCCCAACACAACGTATTTTCTTACCATTTCGTTAATGACGTTTGAATTTAAATCTATTGTAAAAGTATAACAACGTTAGACATATATCTTGTAATGGTTTCACACATCTAATTAACTATTAACTGTATTACGGAGTATACATTTTTTATATACATGCTAGAAACCAGCTCACTTGGAACTGGTATATCATTTCTCTTCACGTACATTTGCTATTAATTTGTTTTTAACATAAGAAAAAGCATCTACTAACGCTAATTTTAATACATTTAATTTACTCATAATAACTAAACTAAAGATATTTAAACAGTTTGAAATTGCTTGAAATATTATCTTGAAACATGGAATCTATGAATCTAATATATTCGATCTACCACGTAATAGTTTGAATGTTACTTAGACTGAACATAACCCAGCGTCAAATCGCCGGTGTGAGATGAGATGGCACGGTTGATAGAGGCTGACGCCGGTTAACCCAGCGTCACTTTTTGACGGAAACCAGCGAGGGTTAAAATCTTGACGGAAGGGTTAAAAGTTGAAGCAGCCAATGAATGGATTTTGTGATTTTAATATTAATATATTTTTGTAATTAATTTATTTTTTTCACCCTAATTCCCAATCAGATTTTACCACATCACCCTTCAAATATTTGACACAAAAACTTGACATTTTGGGTTAACGGATGTCAAATACAGCCACAATCAAAAACTCACTTTTTCACCAAAAAAGTGCACAATCCGACTCTGACATCAAAATCAGGTTAGGAATAGTCTTAGCTAGTTTTTAATTTTTAATTAAACCGTATATAATATAATAAAGTATATTATATATATAGTAGTATATTATATTGTATGTGTATACATAATCTGATAATCAGGAACACTTTTCGACCCATACTATTAGATAAGTAATTAATATTTAACAATTAACGATTAATTTTGTTGGAGAATATTGCAGACAGATACAGCATCAGTGTTAATGGAGGCTATTGGATATATAAAATTCTTACAAAATCAAGTCGAGGTATATATTATGTTTAACTCCTATATTTTTTCAAAACATTCTTCTTGATTCTCACAAAACCAGCTAGGTTTTAATTTATACGAGTATTATTTACTCCGTATATATATTTAGATATTATGTTTAATGTTTAATGTTTAATTTAAAATTTAATTAATTAACCTTATTTTGGTTCATCTTATATGCGATGCCTTATTTAATCAACTATCCGTTTTTATTTATTACGTACCTTACACTCCATATATATCAATTTGGACCAAAATTAACTACAAATTTAAAAATTATTTAGTACTCTGTAGTTATTTTTATTTTATTTTATTTTATTGACAAATAGACAATTATTTTAAAACGGATATATAAATAATAACGTGAAATTCTATATTACGATAAAAGGGGTACAGTTATATAATTAAGTTTGATAATTTGCAGACATTAAGTGTGCCATACATGAAGTCAGCACACAAGGCCAACAGACTACCGACACGAGGGGTACGTAATGAATCGAGTAAAATACGAATTGAATATCGACATTATGATAGCCGTAAGATATTGGTATGTTAATGGTGACATGACTTTTCATAAGTGAGGGCAGGGGTTCAACTCCCGTGTGCTACAAAAATATTTTCCTTGTGGTTTCAGACGTTTCAGACGTCTATGCGTTTGAGCCTCACCCGAGGGGGTTTGATGACCATATGGATTTGTGTTGGGAGTTTGCTCCCGAGGGGCGGTAAGACTGTTAATGGTTTGTCCCAAGGAAATGACTGGGTGAGTGGGTTTCAACATCGCGTTCAGTCCCCCGTCAGTGACTCTTAGAGTCTTAGTCGCAGTTGAAAAAATTGACATTGTGATCTATACTAACATATTTACATATCATGTTCACATTTAGGTTTGTGTGGAGGATGAGAATGAAGAAACGAGAGATCTTAGAAGTCGAGGGTTATGTCTGGTACCATTGTCATGCTTGTCATACGTTACTGATGGAGGTGGGGGCGTTTGGTCGGGCCCCTAGCTAATGGATCAATTTCAAATCGATCATGGTCACTCTTCAGTACAATCAAAATTGATTTTATATATGTTGTGATTGTGATGAGATGAAATGGGATGAGATGGGACACCTAGCTAGCTAAGATAAGCATAATTAACCATATATTGTTATGTAGCTAAATCTCATAAGTGGTAGCTAATTGATTAAATGTATTAAGAAGGCTAGCAAGGTAGCAATAGAGAATTTAATTCTCATATGTTAAATTTTGTGTAATATGGAGCAAATTTGGTCATCTTTTAGATGATGTTACATCAAGGATGGACCACGTTTGATCCATGTTTGATCCATGTGTTAAAATTATTTATCAATTATTAATGTAATGTGTCGTGGTGGTTCTAATACTAATCCTTATTCTTATTGTATTCAACGAACTAGAATCTTTTTTTTTTTAAAAGCAATAAAAATTTCCATTACCAAAAAACAAATACAAGATGCTGCAAATGGGTAGCAGCATACACCATAAGCTCCTAATACATCGCAATCTAATCACTTAAATATATGCTGAGTTAGTACATTACACATACAATTGATTTAACTATGTAATCGCCAAGTAACTATCCGGATTCGATAACCACGTGCACCAATCGATCTTCGGGTGCTTTAATCTTCTAGAGATCCAATCAAAACTAAAGATTTGTATTTCATTTACTATCGATGGAACACAACACACTTTACTTTTGAAAATCTTCAAGTTCCGACTTTTCCACAAAAGATACCCGCACGACCACTCGACCGCTTGCCAAATTAGACCCCCGGTTTCCGAGCATCCTTGAGCAAACGACCCATCAAAAGCTTCCACGATACTAGTTTTCGAAAAACAACCTAAACCCCACCATTTGTAAACTCTTGTCCATATATACCTCAAAAGCGTTTTTACAAAAAATCAAGGCATGATCAATACTCTCAACATCATCATCACACATTGGGCACTTTACCGTATGAAGGTCGGCCCCTCTCTTATCACAAGTTCCATTAATGACTGCAACCTTTTTTTACATGCTCTCCAAATAAATATCTCAATCTTTTTTGGGATCAACATATTTCGTTTGGTTTCGGGAAGACTTCGATCACCTGCTAATGTTTTATCCATTATGATACTATTCAATTGTTTGGTTGTGAATTTACCGTTAGATGTGAAAGACCATCTCCATGAATCAGATGCTTCGCTGCTATGGGTATACGAGCTGATCAAGGCGATTAAATCATCTAGCTCACTCTTCGTTCTGCCCATTGGATCCCTGGACCACTCCCAATTGAACACGCAACCATTGTCTCCCCAAACCACTCGATCAGATACCTTTGCCTCCTTTTTTGCCTCTAGCCGAAACAATCTGCTATACTTGAACTGTAGCTGCTCATCGCCCACCCACACGCTTTTCCAAAATTCTGTTGATGAACCATCTCCTACGACTTTCTGGAAGGAATTTTTAAACTGCAGCCCTAAAGAAGAAAGTGAATTGCCAACTCGAATAATATTAGTCCAGTTGCTGCAAAAAGAAAACTGTGAAGTCGTAATATTATATGTTAGACCCCCATCCGGCCCGTATATGCTCGTGATGATTTTGGTCCAAAGTGAGTTAGACTCGGTATGGAACCGCCACCACCATTTGCATAAAAGGGCTAGATTTTTACACTTGAGTGAGCCAACGTTTAGCCCACCCTCCGAGTACGGTAACATTATTTTTTCCCATTTTACCCAAGCTATTTTTCCCCCCTCCCCGGTGTTACCCCAAAAAAATTCTCTCCTCACTCTCTCAAGATCTTTTATCACACTTGGCGGGGCGCGGTATAATGAGAAGTAATACAATAGAAGACTCGAAAGAACCGACTTAATAAGTGTAACCCGACCCCCGAAAGAAATCGAGCGTGCTCTCCAATCCGACAATTTGCTTTTAAATTTATCAACAACAACTTTCCAATCACTCAACTTCTTCATTTTCGAACCGATAGGTAACTCGAGATAGGTGAATGGGAAGCTCCCCAAGTTACACCCAAAGTGACTTGCAAATAAAGAGGCATCACAATCGGCTACTTCTACACCATATGTGACAACCCGGAAATTTCCAATCAAATTTAAACTTTATCTTTATATTATTCCGACACGATAAGCAAAGTTTGTTAAGTTAAATCTTAAGAATTTTAAATTGTGTTCATACATTCATTATAACCTCGACCAAATTCAGACGATTCACGAACCGTTATATATAAATAAATATGTATATATATGTATATATATATATATATATATATATATATATATATATATATATATTATAACTTGAGAATATTAATAAAGTATTAAACGTATAATACTTTACATGATCGTATTTGTTTCAATATGTTTATCGATGGAATTAGAAGATAATATCAAATTGTTGATTTATCAGATACATTATGATATGATTACGGGTCTATGTTATGAGGTCCACTGTGATTTAAGAAATCTATTCTTTTTGACAACATTCGGAAAATGGTAAAGTGATTTATAAGTAAGAACGTGAAGTGTAAATAACTTAGATGTTGGATATCGACAAGTTAAGTAACTCGACATTTTTCATTAAGATGATTTCATACGTTTATTTAACCTTTGAACTTTATCCCATGCTTCACCAACAAACTGTAATTTAAAAACTTGAAACCTATTATGAATATATATGATTCTACTTTTTTAAAACATTTTATGATATAACGATTTCCATTATTTTAACCTTTAAACAAAATGATTCTTAAAAATATATTTGGTTTTGGAAAACAAAATTATTATATTTATTTGATTTAGTTTCAAACGTACAAAAACGTTTTCAGTTTAAAAAGAACTTTATTATTAAAACGTATATAACTTTTATAAATATCTAGAACCACTTTTGACAACTCATTACTTAACCAGTATGATAAATATAACGATATTTATATTTTATTTTATTAAATATATATAACGATTTAAATTAATATTATATATATTTATACGCGTATTATACGTACATAGTTTTATACTTTTACTATACTTAAACTTTACCTTTACTTTATTTTTACTTTACTTTAACTTTAATAATTCACTTTAATAATTCATACTTTAATAATTAACTTTAATAATTCATACTTTAATAATTCACTTTAATAATTCATACTTTAATAATTCACTTTAATAATTCATACTTTAATAATTCATTTTAATAATTCAAAAATCTATTATAAATAGAATTCAATAGGTTTCATTATTTCATAGAAACTTGAAAATATTTTTCTCTAAACTCTCTCAATCGATTTACATATATATATTTACTCCGTATTATTTCAAGATATTATTAGTATACATAAAATATTACGTCAGAGTGCTGTCCGAGTGATTTCGAAATTGTTTTTTCGAGTGGGATTGGATTAAGGAAATTATGGGTTATAGCTATGGAGGTGATTGGTATGGTTTATGGGTATGCTCGTGAGGTCAATATAGTGTTTATCATCTCCGTTGCGTCTACGTACCTTTCCTGCAATATTGAATCTCAATATTGATACGTGAGTACTCATAATTTAACTTTTACATACTAATAGTGTATCCCTGACTAGTGCTCGAGTATATAGGATTATGCATGTTTGTACTTTTGATATTGCCTTTAGTTAGGTTATGTTGAATCCTGAATTAGTTATATATGCGACTGAGATAAGGTATAAGATATGCATGTCGTTGGAAAGCTGACGAAAAATTAAGAACTTTTCATTTAGATATCGAATGATTTCGATGAACGAATTTGAAGTTATAGTCCATCGAATTTTTGTATTATTATTAAAAATGATTATTATTATCGTCGTTATTATCGTCGTTCTAGTTTTATCTTATTATTATTATTATTATCTTTATCAATAAAAGGATTTATCATTAAAAATTGTTATTTTTTTTATTATTACTATCGTTATTATCGTTAAAGTTATAATTAGTATTATTATTATTATCCAATTATTATTATTATTTTTATTATTATTATTATTATTATTATTATTATTATTATTATTATTATTGGTATTATTATTATTATTATCATTATTAATATATATATCATTATTTAAAAATGGTTATTGTTATTGTTATTATTATTATTACTATATTATCATTAAGATAATTATTAGTATTATCGTTAATAATGTTATAGTAACTATCATTATTAATATTAGTGTAATTAAAAAAAATATTTGTAACACCTAATTATTTTGATTACTATTATTATCATTATTACGAACACGATATAAAAGACGATTGAAAGCTATTAAACGAAACGATTAGGAAATAATGGGTAAGAGTATCATGATGAAATTAAAATATTATAAGATATTGATTTAGATAAAATTATCGTTCTTATTATTTTTATCATTACTATTATTATTAAAATTATCGTTAGTATTAAAACTATCATTTTAACAAAAATTATCATTTTAATAGAAATGTCATTGTTACTATAAAATATCATTATTATTATTATTTTAAATAGAATTATTATTTTAAAGATAATATTAAAAATTATCGTAAATATTAAAGTTATCATAATTAGAATTATCGTTTTATCATAATGTCATCTTAGTAATTATAAATATTGATATTTTTATAATAATAATTATTATTACAAAATAATATAACTTTTACTTACTATCATTATAGATATTATTTTATCAAATAAATATTTGATACAAACATATTTTACTACGTGTAATAACTTACTTTAATAATACGTATCATATTATCTTTATAATATTAAATGAACCCTATAAATTTTATTACTTAATATATATAAAAGTATATTTTATTATATAAATATAATATAAAATTTTATTTATTAATAAATAAATTATATTATTTACTCTAATAAATCTTTTAAAAATATTTAAAAATATAAAACGACGATATTTAAACTATATATTAATCATGTATAAATTTTTGGAAATTATTTTGAGTCAAATTTACTTTTGTTGACTTTTGCATATTTGTAACATCCCGCCTTTTTCCGTTTACTTTTCCGTTATACTATTTTAAACTCCGTTATATGTTTATAACATCTCCCGTTAACACGCGTTTTAAATTATCTCGTTTAGGTAATTCACGCACCCGTTTCCAAAGTTGAGGGACTAAGTTTGACAAAGGAGCAAAGAGGTGACTAGGTCAAAGAGTCAACACTCTTCCTCCTCCATTCATTATTTCTTTTCTTTTCCATTTTTTCTCTAATACTTTCACAAATTCTCTCAAACACCACTTCAAGGATTCATCATCCAAATCAAATCGAGCAAGCATCCATCTAAACAAATTGCATATTTGGAATCCTCTCATCTTCCTCTTCGATTCCATACCGATTTCATCAAGTTTGGGTAACTTTCTAAAATCACTAGATTTTGTGTTCTTGATGTTTTTAACTTATAAAGTTGTTAATTAGTGTCTATGGCTCAAGTCTAACATGATTATATGATTTATATGCTCGATTTCGTTATTTGAAGTAACTAGCTTGAATATGAACTTTGGTGTGTTTGATTTGGTAATTTGGTTGCTTAAATGTTGTTGTTATGGTAAAGTGCAAGTATTAAATGTGTTACTAGTAGCACTAGCTTCAATTTGATGTGTGGGTTGTTTTAGAAAACTTCATAAACTTGATTATTGGTTTTGGTGGATTTGGATTAGGGTTTGATGAACTTGAAATGAACTGTTGATGCTTTGAATGACATGAAATGTTATTTGTAAGTGTTAGGTTGTATTGTATGCTTGATCACCTTCGAAATGGCATATCATTCATGTAAATTGGTTGCCGAATCATCGAATTTCATTTATGAACTTGAATGCATTTAATGAGGAGTTTTGAATGTGATTTTGGTTGTTGTAAAAGTAAATGTGATGGATGAAATGTGTTTAGTTGTTTTCCTTGTCAAAATACCTTTCCGATGATATAAGATACATGCTTTGGTTGTTTGCGGGTCATAAATGGTGATTGGTTGAAGTTAGGTTCGTGCATAAAACATAAAAACTGCCAGAATTCTCTGCACAGGTAATGGCGCGGCGCGCCATATAGCCGCGCGGCGCGCCAAAGTGGTCTGTCCAACTTTGTCGATTTTCGAATAATGTTTGCTATGCTACGCACCTCCGATTCACATGTAACTTGTTCTAACATGCTCATATATGATTAAAAACCTCAGAAAAATAGTTCGGGAGCCGACCCGAACGTGTTGACTTTTTCGTTGACTTTGACCGACCAAAGTTTGACTTTTTGTCAAACTTAACCAAATGATTATGCAACCTTCCTAACTTGTTTCTATACTTGTATCTTGCATGAAACTTGACAATTTGATTTCACATGCTACATAATCGAGTCGTAACGAGCCATAGGACTAATTGAACATCTTTGACCTATCGTGTTTACCGTTATTAATACGACCTATTTGTTTAGGTCAAGACTAGCACTATCCTTCGCACACGTTATTTTGTGAAGTACTTTTCGTACGTGCACTCAAGGTGAGATCATAGTCCCACTTTTACTCTTTTGCACTTACATTTGGGATGAGAAAACATAAACGTTTCTTTTTACTAAGTGAACACAAGTACAGGAAAACAAACATTCTACATACGAGTTTGAACAAAAATCCTCAATTCGATTATCATTAGTTACACTTGCCGGGAGTAAGCGAGAACTTATGTTATATGGCCATATGGGTTTGACAAACCCTCATTCAAACGGTTCGCTACCGTTTACGAATGAAATGTATTTTCGAGAAACAGTGTATGTTCTAACACTATTGTGATGGGATTCTATGGAAGGAATGTTAAGCATTGATAATTGGGTGCTCGTGAAACAAACTTTTGGAATGTATTACTATTATCTCATTGTTGCAAATCTTGTGGTTCACTTGTACTTACTTACTCAAACCTATGATTTCACCAACGTTTTTGTTGACAGATTTCTATGTTTTTCTCAGGTCCTTGAACATTTGTGTGATACATGCTTCCGCTCATTACTTTTGATACTTGCTTGGATGTCGAGTATACATGCATAGTTAGAGCGCCTTTTGGCTACTTTAAATTGTATCGCATAGGTTTCATTCGTACGTTAAACATTGTAATGTAACTAGTCTTTTGAACTACATTTGTAAACTTGAAACATCCTTTTACTTATGAAATAAATGCGACATATTTTGGTCAAACGTCATGATAAAGACTTATGACCAAGTAACGGGACCTAAGTAGTCGGCGCCGTCAAACATGATTTGGTCGGGTCGCTACAGATGGTATCAGAGCGTTGGTTGTAGGGATTTAGAGTTCATTGGTGTCGACCCTGAGTCATAGGGTACATTAGTGAATCTAGACTACAACCGGCATATAGACCGAAGTAGGAACTACTTGACTATTTGTGCATTATACTCGAACTCTCCTATCATATCTAACTCTTATTCGATCTTGATATCACGTTGTTAAATTTGATTGACACGCCACCTTGACTTTATGAAGTAGTGTTAAATGCACATGCGAATCAGGGTAATATAATTTCCGGGATTATATTACGGTGGTTCACATGGACGTTCCGACATTATGACATAAAGAATTTAAGGCGGGTTAAGGAAATTTTATCTTTATCCTTATTCCATATCACGGTTGGTATTATTGAGAATACTAACCAACGATATTCTTGTGTCTTGAAGGAACAATGGCTCGTCGACGCGCTCCTCCCGAAACTCCCGAACAAGCTCTACAACGAATGATAGCCACCTAGGTGGATGCGGCCATGGCCGGTCACTCTTCCAACAACAATAACAATAACAACAATCACAACAACAACAATAACAATGGAGCCGGTAACTCAAACGAAGGGTGCTCCTACAAATCCTTCATGGGGTGCAAACCTCACACTTTTGATGGAACCGGGGGACCGGTCGTGCTCACCCGATGGTTTGAGCAAACGGAAGCCGTCTTTAGCATAAGCGGTTGTCGGGACCAAGACAAGGTCAAATACTCCACTCACACCTTCGCCGGTGTCGCTCTTACATGGTGGAATACTTATGTACAATCGGTGGGTACCGATGAAGCTCACGCCCTCTCTTGGGTCGACTTGAGGGAAAATATGATTGTCGAATATTTCCCTCGTGAAGAAACCCGAAGGCTCGAACAAGAGCTAAGAACTTTAAAGGCGATCGAAAATGATCTCAAGGCTTGTAATCAACGATTTTCCGAACTAGCCTTGATGTGCCCAAATCTTGTGAACCCCGAAGCTTTAAGGGTTGAACTTTACATGGATGGTCTTCCAAAGAGTATCAAACACGGAGTAATGTCATCCAAACCCACTAATCATCAAGAAGCTTTGAACATGGCCCGCAAATTGATAGAAACGGTTGAAAAAATCGTAGTTCCGGCACCTAAGGCCGAGGATAAATCGGGCGGCAACAAAAGAAAGTGGGAACCCTACCAATCAAGCAACAACAACTTTGCTAAGAAGCCTTACACCTCCGACGGCAAGAAGGGTTATGCCGGGAACCTACCCCTTTGCAACAAATGCAACAAACATCACTTTGGTGAATGTGGCAAGTTAATTTGCCACCGGTGCCAAGGAGTTGGTCATAAGGCCAGTGAGTGTAAAAGTGTTGCCCCATCGCTCGAAAGGGGCCCAATGCACCAAAAACGGGCACTTGTTATGAATGTGGCCAAACGGGCCATTATAGAAATGCATGCCCGAAGAGGAAAGATAACCCCAATACGCGTGGCCGAGCTTTCAACATCAACACCGAGGAAGCCCGAGATGATAATGAATTAGTCACGGGTACGTTTCTTCTCAACAACACTTATGTTACTTGTTTATTCGATTCGGGTGCCGATAAGAGTTTTGTATCCAAGACTTTGACTCATTCTTTTAATACTCCACCACGTCCACTAGATACCACTTATACCATTGAAGTGGCTGATGTCAAAGCAGGGGGGTATAAAATACTATTAAATTTTAGCAGAAAATACTATTAAATACGATACAATTTTACACAAGATATTTATTTATTTATAGAATGGATATACTTAAACCTTGCTACAACACTTATAGGCAGTGTACCTAATCGTACAGTAGTGTAGTTTTTAGTAAGTCCGGTTCGTTCCACAGGGAGATCTTTAAGCAAAGCTCAACGCTATATTAGTTTACTTTTATTAAAAATACAAATATATATATAAGTAATATTATTATTATAAAGGGGGGTTTTTACCGTTTAATGACCGGTTTGTCGATTTTAAAACTATAGTCGCAGTTAAAACCTAATGTAAAATATAAATACAAGACTTTAAATTAAAGCGTAAAGTAAATAACGATAATGAAATTGCGAATAATAAAAATGCGATAAAATTAAATTGCGATAATTAAAAAGTACGATAAATAAAAATGCGATAAAATAAATAAAAGTGCGATAATTAGAAGTGCAATTAAATATAAAATAAAGGAAATTAAATATGAAATAAAAGAATTATGCTTATTTAAACTTCCGTAATCATGATGTTTGACGTGTTGATTTTAGTTTTATGCCCATGGGTTAATTGTCCTTTGTCCTGGATTATTCAATATGTCCGTCTGGTTTTTGTCCATAACAGTCCATCAGTCATAAATATAAATTGCAAGTGTCCTTGTCAAATTATTATTATACCCGAAGATAAATATTCCAACTAATTGGGGATTCGAATTGTAACAAGGTTTTAATACTTTGTTTAATGAATACACCAGGTTATCGACTGCGTGTAAACCAAGGTTTTACTACTTTGTTAACAATTACACCAATTACCCTTGAATGTAATTTCACCCCTGTTTTAATTATTCTAGTGGCTATTAATCCATTCCCGTGTCCGGTTAAATGAACGATTATTCGTACATATAAATACCCCGCCCATCGTGTCCGATCGAGTGTATATGGTACTTTATAGGGACGCCCAATTGTAAATCTTTATATTAACATTAACAAACTTTCATTTAGTTAAACAAATATAAAGCCCATTAATAGCCCATAGTCTAGTTTCCACAAGTGTCGTTCTTTTGTCCAAACCCCAATTATGGTACAAAGCCCAATTACCCAATTTTAGTAATTAGTCCAACATCATGATTACTTCGTTTTAAACAAGCATAATAATAACTTAGCTACGAGACATTAATATAAAAAGGTAGAACATAACTTACAATGATTAAAAATAGCGTAGCGTTACACGGACAGAATTTCGACTTACACCCTTACAACATTCGCTAACATACCCTTATTATTAGAATTATAATTAAAATTAAAATATAAATTATAAATATAAATATATTACGTATATGAAGAGGAAGAGAAAAAAAGATGATGATTTTGATCAGAATTCGGGTTGATTTATAGCCAGGAATGATTTTTGGGGCTCCGCGACTCGCGGCCAAATAGCCTTCAAACTCCGCGAGTCGCGGAGAGGTATTTTCATTTCTGGCCCTTGGAGTTTCTGGCTGCCGACGGTTTTAATAATATATATATAATATATATATAATTAATATAATTAATTATATATTATATTATATTTATATACATAGTTAACTTGTAATTTTTAGTCCGTTGCGTCGAGCGTTAAGAGTTGACTCTGGTCCCGGTTCCGGTTTTTTGAACGTCCTTGCGTACAATTTAATATCTTGTACTTTGCGTTTTGAATCTTGTACTCTTGTGATTTCGAGACGTTTCTTATCAATAATTGGAACCTTTTTGATTGTCTTTTGTTCTTTTGAGCTTTTTGGTCGTTTGCGTCTTCAAATCGTCGAATCTGTCTTTTGTCTTCACCTTTTATTATTTAAACGAATATCACTTGTAAATAGAACAATTGCAACTAAAAGCTTGTCTTTCTTGAGGAATAATGCTATGAAATATATGTTCGTTTTTAGCATTATCAAATATTCCCACACTTGAGCGTTGCTTGTCCTCAAGCAATATCGTCTTGAAATACTAGAATCACTTCTTTATTCTTCACACTTTGTACATCAGTGATTTCTATACGGCGGTATAAACAATGGTAGTAACGATATGGTTTACAGTCCCACATGACTATAAAAATTTAGATCCATTAAGGAAATTGGATCTTTATGAAAACATTTGATCTTTTGAAAATTAAATCTAGTTTTTACCCTAGATAAGTTTTCCGGAATAACCCTTTACCGGTGTTTGCAAAATATTTTTGTGGGTTTGGTGGGTTTCAGATTTGAAAATTTTAGCTCAAAACTTGCGGTTTTGTGTCACCCACTTGCTAACCTTGTATTTGGAAAGCAACACGTCCAGTTTACTTGTTCCGTATATTACCTTTCGGCAAACTACCGTCCGGTTGTAAAGGAAAGCGTTGAACAAGCAACTGTTAAGGCAATGTCCCGTGACATGCTTTTAATTATGGTCTATAGCGTGTCGGATGCAATTACTATCCTTGGTAGGAGCAATAGTAAAAGCTCACCCTTATAATTTGTCGGTTTGGCACAAGGTCCTGTCTTTGACCATGCTATGCAACCACCGTTCTTACGGTTGACACCCGATTTGGTTCAGGTGACCTAATGAATTCCAGGTGAATTCCTAGGATTTTACGTTCAATGGTAATGAACGCATTGAAAATAGGGTTTTCAGAAAACAAATCGGTTTGTATTTTTGATCAAAATATTTTCTCGTTTAAGCTCGAGTTTAGATATCATTGAATTCCATGAGTTTGTAATTCTCAATCTTTAAGGTCAATCTCAAGGATTGAGTAATATCAGTCTTAAAAGCTGATTTTTAATCTTTAAGGAGATTATCCTTTCTGGGGATCTGATTCATTAGTCTTATCCAGCTAATTTGCACGGTGCCTCCCCATTGTACGAGATAAATCCTTCTCATGGTTAGGATAAATCTGACCACTTGGCGACCCTGTTTAATGCTGAGGTCCGTGGATTTCCTGCTGATTTTAGTGATGACTTTTCTAGATTTTTCGTCAACCTACAGCTGGTCTGAACGACAACTTCATGACCTAAATCAAGAAGCGCGTGTCTTTTTCGGAAGACTTTACTTCCTTTTAATGATGGAATTGATTCATCGTGTAGATCCATCTCTTCTTTTCTTTCATCGGGTAAAACAGTTTAGTTTAGTTCAAAGCAAAAGTATTTTCAGTTATTTGTTACAGATATATATGGCATATGTTAAAAATATCTTGGTAAATTTTCCCACACTTGGCTTTTTATTTTTCTTTTTATCGTCCTCTATTCCATTTTAAATGAATTTTAACATTTTAGTTTGTTTCTCAATTTATGTTCTTTCCGAGGTAACAATAATTTCGGTGTTAAAACCTAGTTTTATCGTTCATAAATGTGTATAAACATGATTTTAATTCATTTAATTGAAAATTTTGAAAAATTTTACTAGAATTGGGTAGTCAGTATATAAGACTAGGGCTGTTCTTTTTTTATCAGAGAGCACTAGATTCTAATACAACTACTGCTTTACTAGTATTTTTAATGGTAACCAAGTGTTTTATAAAAATTTTTAAAATCCGAAAGAATTTAACCCCTTCCCACACTTAAGATCTTGCAATGCCCTCATTTTGCAAGAAATCAGTAACAATTTAAATTATTGAGGGTGATTTGTGTGAAAATGATTAAATTTTTACCAAAGTTTCCAAATATATTGGCGTTTGTTTGCTGAATGATAAATGGTGCACGTCATTTGTTCATTCCGTCTTGTTGTTATTTCACATACATTTTGCATCATTGTCGTCAAAATTACTTGCTTTTGCTGAACTTAATGCCAGTCTTTGAAAACGCGTTGTTTTACCCTGTTTTGTGCATAAAATAGAATACATACAATACAAATATAATCATACATGCAATTTGAAATGGAACTTTGGCATCCCACTTTCAAACTATAAGAAAAATATTAGTACACAATAATAATAAAATATCCAACATTACATAAACATAATAAAATGTTAAGTGTTTAAAATAAAAATAAAAATTACCAACTTATCTCATCTCTACTGATCAGGAGGTGGGTTAGGAGGAAAATTAGGATATGGATCCCAATTCATGTTCGCGTCCGGGTTCCATGGCTGATTATAGGTGTACTGGTATGCTGCGTTATAATCATATGAATCATAGGGTGGTCTCATCTCTGGCTGATGTGCGGGATAGTATGCGGGTCGGGTCGGATAATACATCTCACCAGGCTGCAACTGGCTTATAATTTGGCGCTGATGATAATCCCATCGGCCATGCTCTCGTTGCCGGGAATGCTCGTAGTCATTCCGGCGTTGCCATGCCTCGTACTGCATATGCCTATCATAGTTCGTCATGTATTCATCCTCCATACGAATACCTAAATCAAGAGCAGTCTCCCGAACAACTCCTATAATGTTGTTCGCCTCCTCCATCTCGTCATCCGAACCTCTCTCTACCTGTCGCTGAGGTCCCTCGTATCGATGTACCCGACCACGTCTCATCAATAATACCCTTGCACCGTGATAAAGGTTTGAACTTATGGTTTCACCTCCGTCCTCTATTTCGTTCATTGGACCCCCTTGGTGCTTATCTACACCTAAATACTCTCCAATGAGAGTAATGAAAATACCACCACCTATAATACTCCCCGATTTCATCCCCGAAACTACATTAGCGAGATAATAACCAACACAATAGGGAATGTTAACGAAACTCCTCGGGTCTCTAATACACTTGAGGTAGAACAAATCGTTTACGGTCAATTTCTCCTTATTCCTACCCCTTTGTGTGATTGTGTTTGCTAAGAATCTATGAATCACCCGGAGTTCAGCTCTGTCTATATCTAAGTATGTATGATTTCCACTGGCGTGAAATTCATTAAAGTGTGACATACGCCTCCAGACAGCGTTAACATCAAATTCCCTATCTACCCTTTCTCCTTGGGCAATCAGGCTATTACAGTCGGGGCTCAAAAGTTCAGCAGGGGTGTAAATCTGTAAGGCCCTAGCTAAATCTATCATGGACATTCTGTACATGCGTCCACCTAACAGAAATCTAATAAAGCTTCTATCATCTATCCTCCTAACATCACTGTTCAACTTAATAGTACTAAGTAATTCTATACACCATTCCCTATATATGGTTCTACGAATGGAAAATAGACGCATCCAATCGTTAAACTGAGAATTACCATACCTTTGCACCAATAATTGCCGAATCGGTTCGGCAAGGTCAACTGTTTCCAAAGGTACCCAGTCAATTGCCCTTGGCATTTCAACAACCTTATTGTAGAGAATGTGCATGTTCTTTTGATAATCTGGATACTCTATCCAACATCGATCAAATCTCAGATTTGGGTGTAACTGATCTTCATTAATGTCTAAGCTCAGAATCCTTTGATGTGGAGCGAATTGACGAAACTGATTCACGAATAATTGATCTTGATCGTGATAAGGAATATGTTGCTCCTCCTGTTCTTCTTCTTCTTGTTGCATATGTTGTTCTTGTTCATGAAACATTTGCGGTTCGGGCTCTGGTTGCCTGGACGATGATGCTCCTGAACCTCCAGTATCGGCTTTCTGCAAAACACATTAAACACAAAATTTGTGCATCCTAATATGCATTAGTGTTAGCAAAATAATAACTTGAAACAATTATGATGACCTGTTCAATTTATAACACATTTTATACACATTTTCTTAACAATAACAATTCTACACTTTTACATACGAAAATGTGTACAATGTTTTATCACATTTAAACTCTTAAACATGTCAACAATAATCATTATAGCAATTAAACACTTGTTACATGGCATTCAAATCAAACTATTGCTCATTTTCATATTTTTGTCAAGTCTACACTTTGTCAAATAAGCCTATACGAAAAATGTACATCAAGTTCATAAGCATTTATCTCAAATAACATGCCAAAATAATCACTACTAGCAATGAAACAAGTTTCAAATGGCCTTTATATCAAATTATCCAAGTTCATGAATTTTTAGGCTTAAAAAGTCTACTTTAATTCTCAAAAACATGTTTAGGCTCAAAGTTTGGATCAATTAACTACCTAAACATGTTACACTACTTTAATTTAGCAACAATTCATGACAAAAATCGGCCATAACCTGTTTATATCAAAAAGCCCCAAATTGCTCAAGAACACAAACCCTAGATTCTTAAAAATTTGAAGTTTTTAGCTTCAATTCATGTTAAATAGCTTCTATCTAGGATATACATGCATAATATAACAACAATTTGGCTCTAATTACACCTAAATTTAACAAAATCAAAATATAAATTTTCTAGCTCAAGAACACAAAAATTCGAATTTAAAGAGATTAGGGGTGAAATCTTTACCTTTCTCCTGAAGGGGTTGAGACTACTGAATCTAGGCATGATTATTGTGAAGTTTTGCAAGAAATTTGGTAAAAAATGGCGGATTTTTGAGAGGATTTGGGAGAGTTTTCGTGTATATGTGTGTGTGTTGTGAATGAAGCAGAACTCGGCTGCCTTTTTGATCCTGTCCAGTTTTTTACAGCCATGCGAGTCGCATGGCTGCCTGCCCATCCCCATGCGACTCGCATGGGGGCCAATTTCCAGGTATTTTTGTTTTTTTTTTTTTTTTTTTTTTTTTTTTTTTTTTTTTATAAAAAGGTTATACTTTTAAAACATGAAATTTAATAAAATTTTAAAAATTTTGTTTCTTTTTAAGACGAGGTCGTTTCGGGACGATGCCCTAGTCCGTCCCTCGACAAAATTTTAAAATTTGTCTTTTTGTAGCGATTGTTTTAAAAGCTAAGATTTTTGGGTTTTTTTAATGTTTTTGGCATACTTTAAATCAATAAGATTAAAAATAATGATAATAAAAGTTCTCGTCCCTCCCTCGGGTAAAGCAATTTCGGTTCAAAGACCTAGTCTTCAACTTACGACGAATTTTAAAAATCATATTTTTAACTTAATGAGATAAAGTAAATTTTTTTTTTTAAATTTACACAACTTAAATATAAAATTCAAAATTAATATTAAAAATTCACACCAAACTCAAAATTTAAAATGCATAAAATTAAAATTTCATATTTAAAAAATTCACACCAAACTTAATTTAAAAATTCATAAATTCATACCAAACTTATATTAATTTTACAATTTTAAAAATATTGTTTTTACAAAGTTTACAATATTAATTTAAGATTTAAATATTAAGATTAAAAACATGGTAAAAATAAAATTGAAAATCTTTTTGTCTTTTTATCCCACTTTAATCAATCAAATATTATCAAAAATATGCGCCCCTCTTTTCGGTAAAGTAATTTCGGTTCCAAGACCTAATTTTAACTCATGACGAATTTTTGAAATATTTTGGGTTGATTGATTAAAGATATTTATACCTTAAGAATAAACGTTAAATTTCGCAGTGATGTAATAAATTTTTGAACGATATCAATAATTTCGGTCGCCAAACCTAATTTTATTTAATACCAATTTAATACTTTTTAGCGAACAAATTAGCATTTATTATCAAAAGGTTAAAAATAAAAATAAAAATAAAAACTGTACAGACATACCTGTGAAATAGATTTCTTAGTTATATGATCTATTGTATTCATAAGATAGTCGGTTTAATTGGTCTTCCATGGCTGCATAGGCGTAACCTCTAGCATTCATTGTCTTTTCTTCTAAACATATGAACGGTCCGTCTCTGCATAAAGTAACAAATTCGGTATTTGAATAGGTTTGATTATTTGAACATTTACCTCCATGTGACCATTTTCCGCATTTGTGACATTTTTCTAGGTGTCGTGCTCTTCTTTTCGCTGCGGATTTTGATTTTCCTTTACCAAATTGTAACTTATTATCTTCGCATCTGGATCCTTTTCTAACTCCGTCCATTCTTTCTCTGATTACTGATACTATTTCACTTGGTAGTATGTCATTATTTCTTTTAGTGATCAAAGCGTGTAGCATTAGACCATGGTTTAGTTCACAGGCAGTCTTCATTTTGTAAAAACCTAAAAAAAATAAAAATTCAGAATGGGGGGAGAAGACTAGTTCTTTAGGGTCTGCTAGGGAAAGACCATACGTGTTCCATTTTCGAGAACTACACGAAAACAGACAATCTAACTCTAACAGAAATACATATTATCCTTTAAAGACTTGATTCTCCCCACACTTAGTTAGCTGTGGTGTCGAAATTGTGATTAACTTCGTTGTCGACTTCCATCGGACCATGTATGTAATGTTTAACTCTGTGACCATTAACTTTAAATTCAATCCCATTTGAATTTATCAATTCTATCGTTCCGTATGGGAAAACTCTTTTGACTATGAATGGTCCAGACCATCTTGATTTCAATTTTCCAGGAAATAGCTTGAATCGTGAATTGAAAAGAAGAACTCTGTCTCCTTCTTTAAATTCCCTTGAACTTCTGATTCTTTTATCATGCCATTTCTTCGTTCTTTCTTTATAGATTAACGAATTTTCGTATGCTTCATGTCTTAATTCTTCTAATTCGTTTAGTTGACTTAATCGTAGACGTCCGGCTTCATGTAAATCAAGATTACATGTCTTCAAAGCCCAAAATGCTTTGTGTTCAATTTCTACTGGAAGATGACATGCTTTTCCATAAACAAGTCTAAAAGGTGTGGTTCCAATTGGAGTTTTGTAGGCTGTTCTAAAAGCCCAGAGTGCATCCTCCAATTTAATGGACCATTCCTTCGGATTTGATCCTACGGTTTTCTCTAGAATACGTTTTAAAGCTCGGTTGGTATTTTCAACTTGTCCACTTGTTTGTGGATGATATGCGGTGGAGATTTTATGAGTTACTCCATATCTTTTAAGAACTTTCTCAAGTTGATTATTACAGAAATGAGTACCCCGATCACTTATTAAAGCTTTCGGTGTTCCAAACCTTGCAAAAAGACGTTTTAAAAAGTTGACTACAACTCGTGCATCGTTAGTTGGGAGAGCTTGTGCTTCCGCCCATTTAGATACATAATCAATGGCTACGAGTATATATAGATTATTATGAGATTTTGGAAATGGACCCATAAAGTCAATACCCCAAATGTCAAATACTTCACATACTTGGATAACATTTTGTGGCATTTCATCACGTTGACTTATTTTTCCGGCCCTTTGACATGCATCACAGGATTTGCAAAGAAGGTGTGCGTCTTTGTAAATTGTAGGCCAATAGAATCCAGCTTCATAAACTTTTCTTGCTGTTAGTTGAGGCCCATAATGCCCTCCTGTTGGTCCTGTGTGACAATGGTTTAAAATTTTACTAGCTTCATCTCCAAATACGCATCGGCGTATTATTCCATCGGGACAACTTTTAAACAGATGTGGATCTTCCCAGAAATAGTGTTTTATATCACTGAAGAATTTCTTTCGTCTTTGGTACGATAATCCTTTTTCAAGGAATCCACAAACTAAGTAGTTTGCATAGTCTGCAAACCATGGGATTTCTTTATAATCTATCTTCAATAGATATTCATCAGGAAAGTTGTCTTGTATGGCCGATTCATTCAAAACTTCTAATTCGGGATTTTCAAGACGAGAAAGATGATCAGCGGCGAGATTTTCTGCTCCTCTTTTATCTCGGATTTCAATATCAAACTCTTGTAAGAGTAAGATCCATCGGATTAATCTTGGTTTAGCATCTTGTTTTGAAAATAGGTATCTAAGAGCAGAATGGTCGGTATAGACCACCGTTTTTGCTAGAACTAGATATGATCGAAATTTGTCAAAAGCAAAGACAATAGCAAGGAGTTCTTTTTCAGTAGTTGTATAGTTCGTTTGTGCTCCTTGTAATGTCTTACTAGCATAATATATAGGTTGAAATCGTTTTTCAATCCTTTGTCCTAAAACGGCTCCCATTGCAAAATCACTTGCATCGCACATTAGTTCAAATGGTAGATTCCAATTTGGTGTTATCATGATCGGCGCATTAGTGAGTTTTTCTTTAAGAATATTAAAAGATTTGATACATTCATCTGAAAAGATGAATGGCGCATCCTTTTCTAGGAGTTTATTCATAGGAGTGGCAATTTTAGAAAAATCTTTTATGAAACGTCGGTAAAAACCGGCATGCCCTAGAAAACTCCTAACTCCTCTAACATTGGTGGGATGTGGAAGTTTAGCAATTACATCTACTTTAGCTCTATCCACTTCAATTCCTTCTTTTGATATTTTATGTCCAAGAACGATGCCTTCTTTAACCATGAAATGGCATTTCTCCCAATTAAGTACTAGATTTGATTTTTCGCATCTAATTAGCATTCGTTCCAGATTAACTAGACATGATTTAAATGTATCACCGAAGACTGAAAAGTCATCCATGAATACTTCCATGCATTCTTCTATCATGTCGTGAAAAATCGCCATCATACACCTTTGAAAGGTTGCAGGGGCGTTACAAAGTCCAAATGGCATGCGTTTGTAAGCAAAAGTACCATAAGGGCACGTGAATGTGGTTTTCTCTTGATCTTCGGGTGCTATTGGAATTTGAAAATATCCGGAAAATCCATCTAGAAAACAATAGTAACTATTTCCGGCTAATCTTTCCAACATTTGATCTATGAAAGGTAAGGGAAAGTGATCTTTTCTGGTGGCGTCATTTAATTTTCTATAATCAATACATACACGCCATCCTGTTACAGTCCTAGTAGGAATAAGCTCATTTTTCTCATTTGTAATGACAGTCATGCCACCCTTCTTAGGCACGCATTGAACTGGGCTTACCCATGGACTATCAGAAATTGGATATATCAAACCTGCATCTAGCAGTTTAATAATCTCTTTCTTAACTACATCTTGCATATTAGGATTTAGTCTTCGTTGGCGTTGCACATACGTTTTATGACCTTCTTCCATAAGGATTTTATGTGTGCAATACGAAGGACTTATTCCTTTAATATCATGAATTTTCCATGCAATGGCTGGTTTATGAGCTTTCAACACAGAAATGAGTTGTGATTTCTCATTTTCAGTAAGAGAAGACGATATTATTACAGGTAATTCAGATTCACCATGTAAATAAGCGTATTCCAAATGGTTTGGAAGTGGCTTTAACTCTAATTTCGGAGGTTCTTCTATCGATGATTTATATCGATATCTGTCTTCTTCTTTTAGCATTTGAATTTCTTCTGTTGTTGGTTCATATCCATTAGCTATAAGTGTAGCTAACATTTCAGCTTCATCAATTGGTTCATTTCCTTCTCCTAAAGAACATTCTCCTGTTCCTTGTAATTCTGGAAATTCTTCTAATAATTCTGCATGTGCATCTATAGTTTGAATATAATAACATGTATCATCTGCAGATTGTGGTTGTTGCATTGCTCTATCAACTGAAAAGGTAACACTCTCATCCTCTATACTTAGGGTCAGTTTCTTACCGAACACGTCTATCATTGCTTTAGCCGTGTTTAAGAATGGTCTTCCTAATATGAGAGGAACTTGAGAATCTTCTTCCATGTCCAAAACAACAAAATCTACTGGGAATACTAAAGTACCAACTTTAACTAGCATGTTCTCCATTATCCCTCTAGGATATTTTATTGATCTATCGGCTAGTTGTATGCTTATTCTTGTTGGTTTCAATTCTCCAAGGTCTAGTTTAGCGTAAAGTGAATACGGCATTAGATTTATACTAGCACCTAAATCTGCTAATGCTTCTATTGAACTAAGACTACCCAGAAAACATGGAATTGTGAAACTTCCTGGATCAGATAGTTTTTCTGGTATCTTATTCAACAGCACTGCTGAACAATTAGCATTCATAGTTACAGCCGAGAGTTCTTCCATTTTCTTTCTATTCGTGATTAGATCTTTCAAGAATTTAGCATACCTTGGCATTCCTGAAATCACGTCAATGAAAGGAAGATTTACATTTATCTGTTTAAACATATCCAAGAATTTGGATTGCTCGGCTTCAAGTTTCTCTTTCTTCATTTTACTTGGATAAGGAAGAGGTGGTTGGTATGGTTTAACATAAGGTTTATCCTTAACTGTGTTATCTTCATTAACCTTCTCGACTACCGGTTCTTTTTCCTTATCTTGATCAGGTTTTGGTTCTTGTGGAGTAGGAATAGTTTCATCAGAAGTTACAGGTATTTCAGGTGGTTTAAGTGTTGTACCACTTCTTGTGGTAATAGCTTTAGCTGTTTCATTCCGGGGGTTAGCATTTGTATCGCTTGGTAGACTTCCCGGTTTTCTTTCACCTATTAACCTTGCTAGGTTACTTACTTCTTGTTCCAGATTTTGAATAGAAGCTTGTTGATTTCTAAATGCTTGAGCATTTTGTTCATTAGTTTGTTTTTGAGATGTGAAAAACTGCGTTTGAGTTTCAACTAGCTTCGTCATCATATCTTCTAAATTCGGCTTTTTATCATCGGTTTGTTGTGGTGGTTTGTTTTGAAAATTCGGTCTTTGCTGATTGTAAGTATTATTGGATACTTGTTGATTGCTAGGACCTTGTTGGTTGTTGTATGGAATATTTCGGTTATAATTCTGGTTTTGATTGTAAATCGGTCTTGGCGGTTGATAATTATTCTGATAATTATTTCCAGGCCTTTGGTTGATGTATGAAATATTCTCTCTTTGTTCCATTGTTAATTCAATATTGAGACAATCTTTTGTCAAATGTGGTCCTCCACACTGCTCACAACTAATTCGTATAGCATGAATATCTTTAGTCATCTTTTCCATTCGTCTCTCGAAAGCATCTATCTTTGCGGAAATGGAATCTAAGTCATGGCTAGAATCGGCTCTAGCTGCTTTAGATGATCTAATGATATCTTTTTCTTGGTGCCACTCATGTGAGTGGGAAGCAGTATTATCAATAATTTTGTAAGCATCAGTTTCGGTTTTCTTCATAATCGAACCACCAGCTGCTATATCTATGTCTTTTCTTGTAGTGATGTCGCATCCTTGGTAGAATATTTGTACTATTTGACAGGTGTCTAAACCATGTTGCGGACATCCTCTTAATAACTTTCCATATCTTGTCCACGCCTCATATAGAGTTTCATTTGGCTTCTGTGTGAACGTAACAATTTCTGCTTGAAGTCTTACGGCTTTAGATGCAGGAAAGAATTGTTTAAGAAATTTATCAATTAAAACATCCCATGTATCAATCGCTCCTTCAGGTAACGATTCCAACCAATCTTTGGCTTCTCCCTTTAAAGTCCAGGGAAATAACATGAGATATATCTGTTCATCCTCCACTTCTCGTATTTTAAATAGTGTGCAGATCCTATTAAAGGTACGTAGATGTTCATTTGGATCTTCCTTCGGCGCACCACTAAATTGGCATTGATTAGTCACCATGTGTAGAATTTGTCCTTTGATTTCATAATCTGGCGCATTAATGTCTGGATGAGTAATTGCGTGACCTTGGCCAGTGCGTTTAGCTCTCATTCGGTCTTCCATACTTAAAGGTTCCAGATTCTCCATAATTGAATTTGTTGAATCGGTATCACTAGATGATTCTGATTTAATAGTTCGTTCCTCAACAATCTCTGTTTGAATGATTGGTGGTTCCGGAGAAAAGTTTAATGGTTCAGGATCTATGAACCGTTCCTGAATATTTTCTGGATTCTCAATTGTGAGGTTTGTTTCAAAAAATGGATTATCGGAAATTTGAACTGAAGTACTTGGTCGACTGGATGACGATTCTAAAGAAAAATCAACGGCGGTTATATTTGTTAAACGATGTCTTGATCGAGTTACAGGTGGTGAACGTACAAAAGGTGATGAACGTCTTGCTCGGTGCATTCACAGAATATCCTATTAGTTTTTAAAAGGAAAGAAAAATTATAATAAGTTATCCAATCAATAGACTTTTCTGATTTTGCCCACGTTTCGAATAGCCAAAAGATGCAGCAGAGGGGCAGGATTCGTTTGGTCTCAATATAATTGAGGACTGTTTGGCTCCAATAACCCGGTCCACGTACAAATCCAACTATTACTACGAACCAGAAAATTTTGATGTCTATCAATTTAACCACTTAAAATAAATTTTCGTAATTTTAAGAAATTTAGATAAGAAGTAGAATAAAAATCTATGTCCTAAAACTAGAATAGCGAGAAATAAGAAAGACAAAGAGTTCGTCGAAAAAGGTCGAAAAAAAAAAAAAAATATGGTTGAAAAATAAAAGGTGACGGAAAAATAAAAGAAACTTATAAAAACTTAAAAATACTTAACTAATTTAACCTTATTACTACAACTAACTTAAAATTATAATCGCAAATTGAAATTACTAATTGGAATGATAATTGATACATAGTAAAAGGTCTAAAAATATTAAAGCTTACAGGAAAAACTAAATCCCAAATGGAAATAACTTAAAAAGAAACTAAAACTTAAAAAGGCGTCGCAAAATTCTAAAGCACCTAAATCTTAGTCTAAAGAAAAAGTACTTAAGGAATTCTACGGCAAAGCCTAAAAATCTAGGAGTAAAAATAACTATAGTAAAAACTAATTTTAAAATTAAATATGAGCTAAAAAATACAAATATTACGCTACAACGATTAAAAAGGTACAAAATATAAAAATATACAAAAAGTTGTAAAAAGTACAATTTTTATAAAAATATTATTTTTATATTATTTATTTAATAAAAACTACTAATTTTACAATTTTAATAAAACTAATTAAACAAAATACATAAATATAAAGTAAAAAGTAAAAATAAAACTAAAATTAATAATAATAATAATAATTAAGTAATTAATAATAATAATAATAAATTAAAACCCCGTGATTAGGGTTTTGTCCGTGTGTCAGAAACCCTCCGCGAGTTGCGGTGAATAAAGAGGAAAACCCCGCGAGTCGCGGGGTTTAGGAATTCTGTTGACAGGTAGTACTTTTTACGCGTTTTCTTTATTTTTTTTTTTTTTATTTTCTTTTTTCTGTTTTTAATTTAAATAAACGATTTTTAATAAAATTTATATTTTTATAAATTAAAATAAAGATAAAGAAACTTATAAAACTTAAATATTTAACAAAATCCTAAAAATACTTATATTTTTGTTTTTCTTTTTATATTTTTGAATGATTAAAACGTAATTTTTACAAAAACGACTTTTAATAAAAGTAGATAAAAATCTTTTTTTTTTTTTTTTTTTTATTAGCGTTGCGCTTCCGGCTTTTAAGATGTTTTCCCCGGCAGCGGCGCCAAAAATACTTGATGTCAAAGCAGGGGGGTATAAAATACTATTAAATTTTAGCAGAAAATACTATTAAATACGATACAATTTTACACAAGATATTTATTTATTTATAGAATGGATATACTTAAACCTTGCTACAACACTTATAGGCAGTGTACCTAATCGTACAGTAGTGTAGTTTTTAGTAAGTCCGGTTCGTTCCACAGGGAGATCTTTAAGCAAAGCTCAACGCTATATTAGTTTACTTTTATTAAAAATACAAATATATATATAAGTAATATTATTATTATAAAGGGGGGTTTTTACCGTTTAATGACCGGTTTGTCGATTTTAAAACTATAGTCGCAGTTAAAACCTAATGTAAAATATAAATACAAGACTTTAAATTAAAGCGTAAAGTAAATAACGATAATGAAATTGCGAATAATAAAAATGCGATAAAATTAAATTGCGATAATTAAAAAGTACGATAAATAAAAATGCGATAAAATAAATAAAAGTGCGATAATTAGAAGTGCAATTAAATATAAAATAAAGGAAATTAAATATGAAATAAAAGAATTATGCTTATTTAAACTTCCGTAATCATGATGTTTGACGTGTTGATTTTAGTTTTATGCCCATGGGTTAATTGTCCTTTGTCCTGGATTATTCAATATGTCCGTCTGGTTTTTGTCCATAACAGTCCATCAGTCATAAATATAAATTGCAAGTGTCCTTGTCAAATTATTATTATACCCGAAGATAAATATTCCAACTAATTGGGGATTCGAATTGTAACAAGGTTTTAATACTTTGTTTAATGAATACACCAGGTTATCGACTGCGTGTAAACCAAGGTTTTACTACTTTGTTAACAATTACACCAATTACCCTTGAATGTAATTTCACCCCTGTTTTAATTATTCTAGTGGCTATTAATCCATTCCCGTGTCCGGTTAAATGAACGATTATTCGTACATATAAATACCCCGCCCATCGTGTCCGATCGAGTGTATATGGTACTTTATAGGGACGCCCAATTGTAAATCTTTATATTAACATTAACAAACTTTCATTTAGTTAAACAAATATAAAGCCCATTAATAGCCCATAGTCTAGTTTCCACAAGTGTCGTTCTTTTGTCCAAACCCCAATTATGGTACAAAGCCCAATTACCCAATTTTAGTAATTAGTCCAACATCATGATTACTTCGTTTTAAACAAGCATAATAATAACTTAGCTACGAGACATTAATATAAAAAGGTAGAACATAACTTACAATGATTAAAAATAGCGTAGCGTTACACGGACAGAATTTCGACTTACACCCTTACAACATTCGCTAACATACCCTTATTATTAGAATTATAATTAAAATTAAAATATAAATTATAAATATAAATATATTACGTATATGAAGAGGAAGAGAAAAAAAGATGATGATTTTGATCAGAATTCGGGTTGATTTATAGCCAGGAATGATTTTTGGGGCTCCGCGACTCGCGGCCAAATAGCCTTCAAACTCCGCGAGTCGCGGAGAGGTATTTTCATTTCTGGCCCTTGGAGTTTCTGGCTGCCGACGGTTTTAATAATATATATATAATATATATATAATTAATATAATTAATTATATATTATATTATATTTATATACATAGTTAACTTGTAATTTTTAGTCCGTTGCGTCGAGCGTTAAGAGTTGACTCTGGTCCCGGTTCCGGTTTTTTGAACGTCCTTGCGTACAATTTAATATCTTGTACTTTGCGTTTTGAATCTTGTACTCTTGTGATTTCGAGACGTTTCTTATCAATAATTGGAACCTTTTTGATTGTCTTTTGTTCTTTTGAGCTTTTTGGTCGTTTGCGTCTTCAAATCGTCGAATCTGTCTTTTGTCTTCACCTTTTATTATTTAAACGAATATCACTTGTAAATAGAACAATTGCAACTAAAAGCTTGTCTTTCTTGAGGAATAATGCTATGAAATATATGTTCGTTTTTAGCATTATCAGTGGCCAACGGAAAACTATTGAGTGCCGACACATATTACCGGGGGTGTACGTTAAACATTTTGGGTAATGAGTTTGAAATCGACTTGATACCCATGGAACTAGGTAGCTTCGATGTAATAATCGGTATGAATTGGCTAGCCAAAATGAAATCTCACATTCTTTGTGATCTTAACGCAATCCGAATCCCTATCGAGAATGGTGAACCTTTGATCGTCTATGGCGATAAGAGTTACACCGGACTCAACCTCGTTTCGTGCATTAAAGTTAGAAAGCTACTCCGTAAGGGTTGTTTTGCGATCCTTGCTCACGTTAAGAAAGTCGAGTCCGATGAGAAGCACATCGATGATGTGCCAATTGTTAGTGACTATTCCGATGTATTTCCCGACGAATTGCCGGGTCTTCCACCTCATCGACCGGTTGAATTCCAAATCGATCTTATTCCGGGAGCCGCACCCGTAGCACGTGCACCATATAGACTCGCTCTATCCGAAATGCAAGAATTGCAAAGTCAAATCCAAGAACTACTTGATCGTGGTTTTATCCAACCTAGCCATTCACCTTGGGGCGCTCCGATTTTGTTTGTTAAAAAGAAAGACGGATCCCTACGAATGTGCATTGACTATCGTGAACTAAACAAATTGACGGTTAAGAACCGATATCCTCTTCCTCGCATCGATGACCTCTTTGATCAATTACAAGGGTCTTGTGTATATTCAAAAATCGATCTCCGCTCGGGTTATCATCAATTGAGGGTTAAGGGGGAAGATGTCTCCAAAACCGCTTTCCGAACTCGTTATGGTAGTTATGAATTTCTTGTAATGCCATTTGGTCTCACTAACGCACCGGCGGTGTTCATGGATCTTATGAACCGCGTGTGCAAACCGTATCTTGACAAATTCGTTATCGTGTTCATCGATGATATTTTAGTCTATTCAAAAAGCGAAGAAGAACACGAGGAACACCTCCGACTTGTGCTTGAGCTTTTAAGACAAGAACAACTCTATGCCAAATTCTCCAAGTGTGAATTTTGGTTAAAGGAAGTTCAATTTCTTGGTCATGTTGTAAGTGACCAAGGTATTAAAGTCGATCCAACGAAAATTGAAGCCATTAGTAAATGGGAGACTCCTACTACTCCTACTCACATCCGTCAATTCTTGGGTCTCGCCGGATACTACCGTAGATTCATCAAGGATTTTTCTTTGGTTGCTCGTCCTCTAACCACGTTAACTCATAAGGGAAGAAAATTCGTTTGGGCAACCGAACATGAATCCGCATTCCAAATCTTGAAAACGAAGCTAACCACCGCTCCTATCTTGTCACTTCCCGAAGGCAATGATGACTTTGTTGTATATTGCGATGCCTCGAAACATGGTTTTGGGTGTGTATTGATGCAATGAACGAAAGTCATTGCTTATGCTTCTCGACAACTCAAAATTCATGAACGAAACTACACGACGCATGATCTCGAACTCGGAGCCGTTGTCTTTGCACTTAAAATGTGGAGACACTATCTTTATGGAACCAAGAGTACTATCTTTACCGACCACAAAAGTCTCCAACATATTTTCGATCAAAAGCAACTAAACATGAGACAACGAAGGTGGATTGAAACCTTAAACAATTACGATTGCGAGCTTCGTTACCATCCCGGGAAGGCAAATGTAGTAGCCGATGCCTTAAGTCGAAAAGAAAGAGCGGTGCCTCTTCGTGTCCGAGCCTTAAACATCACCATCCACACAAACCTTAATAGCCAAATTCGGGTAGCCCAAGATGAGGCTCTCAAGGATGAAAACCTTTCACACGAGCTCTTGAACATTCTCGTCTCTCGATTCGAAATTAGGGAGACCGGACTCTGATATTACGCCGGAAGGATTTGGGTGCCTAGTTATGGGGACCTACGAAGCCTTATTTTAGATGAAGCCCATAAGTCACGATACTCGATTCACCCCGGTGCCAATAAGATGTACCACGACCTTAAACAACTATATTGGTGGCCGAACATCAAAAGGGACGTAGCTACTTATGTTTCCAAGTGTTTGACATGTTCCAAAGTCAAAGCCGAACACCAAAGACCGTCCGGACTACTTCAACAACCCGAGATCCCGCAATGGAAGTGGGAAAGGATAACGATGGATTTTATCACCAAGCTACCAAAAACGACGGGCGGTTATGATACCATTTGGGTTATTGTTGACCGCCTCACCAAATCCGCACACTTCCTTGCCATGAAAGAAACGGACAAAATGGAGAAACTTGCACAACTTTACATTAAGGAGATCGTAGCCCGACACGGTGTACCTTTATCGATTATCTCCGACCGAGATGGCCGTTTCGTTTCTAGATTTTGGCGTACATTGCAAGAAGCGTTGGGAACGCGTTTAGACATGAGCACCGCATATCATCCTCAAACCGATGGACAAAGCGAACGTACAATTCAAACCTTAGAGGACATGTTACGAGCTTGCGTGGTTGATTTCGGAAAAGCTTGGGATAAGCACTTACCTCTCGCCGAGTTCTCTTACAACAATAGTTATCACGCGAGTATTAAAGTCGCACCTTTTGAAGCGCTATATGGCCAAAAATGTCGTTCACCTCTTTGTTGGGCCAAAGTAGGCGACGTACAAATCACCGGACCCGAACTCATTCACGAAACCAACGAGAAGATCGTTCAAATCCGAGATAGGCTTCGGACGGCCCGGAGTCGTCAAAAGTGCTATACCGACAAAAGACGCAACGACCTTGAATTTCAAGTTGGTGACCGCGTCATGTTAAAAGTCGCACCTTGGAAGGGTGTAATCCGTTTTGGGAAACGCGGGAAGCTAAATCCACGGTATATTGGTCCTTTCGAAATCTTGGAGCGTATTGGAACCGTTGCTTATCGTTTAGATCTTCCGCCTCAATTGAACTCCGTTCATCCTACCTTCCATGTATCTAACTTGAAAAAGTGTCTTGCCGAACCCGATATCGTCATCCCTCCGCCAACACTATTGATGACAAACTTCATTTTTTGGAGGAACCGGTTGAAATTGTGGACACCTCCGTCAAGACATTGAAACAAAGCCGTATTCCGATTGTTAAAGTCCGTTGGAACGCTAAAAGGGGACCCGAGTTTACTTGGGAAAGGCAAGATCAAATGCAAAATAAATACCCTCATTTGTTCCCGGCTCCGGAAACGCAAGATCCCGAGGAAGAAACAACGACTACTACGCCTACTTAAATTTCGGGACGAAATTTCTTTTAAGGAGTAGGTAATGTAACATCCCGCCTTTTTCCGTTTACTTTTTCGTTATACTATTTTAAACTCCGTTATATGTTTATAACATCTCCCGTTAACACGCATTTTAAATTATCTCGTTTAGGTAATTCACGCACCCGTTTCCAAAGTTGAGGGACTAAGTTTGACAAAGGAGCAAAGAGGTGACTAGGTCAAAGAGTCAACACTCTTCCTCCTCCATTCATTATTTCTTTTCTTTTCCATTTTTTCTCTAATACTTTCACAAATTCTCTCAAACACCACTGCAAGGATTCATCATCCAAATCAAATCGAGCAAGCATCCATCTAAACAAATTGCATATTTGGAATCCTCTCATCTTCCTCTTCGATTCCATACCGATTTCATCAAGTTTGGGTAACTTTCTAAAATCACTAGATTTTGTGTTCTTGATGTTTTTAACTTATAAAGTTGTTAATTAGTGTCTATGGCTCAAGTCTAACATGATTATATGATTTATATGATCGATTTCGTTATTTGAAGTAACTAGCTTGAATATGAACTTTGGTGTGTTTGATTTGGTAATTTGGTTGCTTAAATGTTGTTGTTATGGTAAAGTGCAAGTATTAAATGTGTTACTAGTAGCACTAGCTTCAATTTGATGTGTGGGTTGTTTTAGAAAACTTCATAAACTTGATTATTGGTTTTGGTGGATTTGGATTAGGGTTTGATGAACTTGAAATGAACTGTTGATGCTTTGAATGACATGAAATGTTATTTGTAAGTGTTAGGTTGTATTGTATGCTTGATCACCTTCGAAACGGCATATCATTCATGTAAATTGGTTGCCGAATCATCGAATTTCATTTATGAACTTGAATGCATTTAATGAGGAGCTTTGAATGTGATTTTGGTTGTTATAAAAGTAAATGTGATGGATGAAATGTGTTTAGTTGTTTTTCTTGTCAAAATACCTTTCCGATGATATAAGATACATGCTTTGGTTGTTTGCGGGTCATAAATGGTGATTGGTTGAAGTTAGGTTCGTGCATAAAACATAAAAACTGCCAGAATTCTCTGCACAGGTAATGGCGCGGCGCGCCATATAGCAGCGCGGCGCGCCAAAGTGGTCTGTCCAACTTTGTCGATTTTCGAATAATGTTTGCTATGCTACACACCTCCGATTCACATGTAACTTGTTCTAACATGCTCATATATGATTAAAAACCTCAGAAAAATAGTTCGGGACCCGACCCGAACGTGTTGACTTTTTCTGTAACGACCCGCACTTTTTCGATCGTTCTATACTTATAAGATTGATATTTACATAAATTAAACATTACCAACTTGATAAGCAATCCAAATTGTTGAGACTTATGTTTCCGAAAAGAGTTTTACACAACGTTTGACCGTCTAGTTTGACCGATGATATCACGAACTATACAATATATGATAATTATACGTTTGTGTATATATATGTATATATACATATTTAACATGATTAAAGAATGTTTTAATATCTCATTTTGTATTAATAACAATAAGTTACAAGTATATTTTGGAACTACTAACTTAAGTTTTCAAAACGATAACTATACGTAACGTTATTTGACATAAATACTTAAGACTTATAATGTTATACATATATTGTATAAGTAATGTATTTAATCACTTTTAAAGACTTAAATACATAAAACCATATAAGTGTATTCACAAAAGATAGCTATATTTGAATCCTCATTCCATTTTTCACAAAATTTCTATACGTATATCTACGGTATATGTACCGTATCATACCCAGCTCCTATACGTATTTACTAATAGTAAATACACATCAAAATCACCACCTAACCAGCCATTGTTCATGCCATGAGGGCTAGGTAATTGAATTTGGAAGCAATTAGGACTAGATACATAAAATTATAACTTGAAAATTTTGTCCATATACACCATGATACACGTTTTTTTGGTGTATATATACATGCTCATTTTGATCCATTTTTACTACCATTTTCTTATCAAAAACACACACTCTTTCTTACTCTCTAAACTCCATAACAATCCAGCAAATAACCAAGAAGATCTAGCCATAAAAACCATACTAAAACACCATAAGAAAACTCTTACAACAACACTTCAAGAAAACCTTCCAAGAACACCAACTTACTTCCAATCTTTCATCCACTTCTATCACCCTTTTGATTCTAGCTTCTTACTCCTCTTTTACAGCAAACTTATCCAAGGAACTTGAGGTAGAATCTATGTTCATAACCTTATTCAATTCATATATATATAGCTATCTTATTTTGTGGTACAAAAGTTTAACAACAAGAACATAGTTTGAATGTTTTCAAACTTGTTTGCAAACTAAATAGATCCTTCTAACTTAACTTTTAAAATACTTCAAGACATGTAACATAACTTATTTATATGTTAATTTAACAAGGTAAAACTTGGTTTTTCAAAGTATAAGTATTTTTGGAAAAATGGTCATTAAATGATTTTGTTGTAACAAAAATGTTTAACTTCATATGTTTCACTAAACTTTCACCTATGCCGTATGATTTTGAATACAAACCAAGGTATTTACAGTTCATAGTCTTAAAGAAGAACTCGATCCAAGAAGATGGCAATTTGAATCAACGAAAACGGACTTGTAACGAAGAAACTATGACCGAAACAAAATTGGTTATCCAAGACTTAATTGACTTCAGGATTCATTGGAAAAATTTACATAAAATCACATCTTTATAAGATAACATGATATTTTATATATATGTACTCATAATTCAATTTCATATGGTTCAGGATCACCCGTAAGCAACACGAGAAGATTAATCATAAGATCCCATGTTTGTACGCAACACGTCATTTGACAACACCGGTACCGTGGGTCAAGATTAATCTCGACCAATTCATATACGTTGGGGTTTTATTTATTTCGTTGGGGGTTTGGTTTATTTCATTGCGGGTATATTAAACATCTAAAAATGAACCATTAAAATTGAGTTACTAACAAAGAAATTCTAACTACGGACTAAGGAATTATTCTAAGTATTAAAAGTATAACAAGTATATATATATATAACGTTTGTTTTAAAATGAAAACATATTGATATATTATATATGGATAGGTTCGTGATATCAACCGGAAGACCGAGTCAAATTATATATATCATCAAGACAAGAGTGAGTATATAGTCCCACTTTTAAACTCTAAATATTTCGGGATGAGAATACATGTATTTTATGTCTTACATTATGGACACAAGTAACTGAAAAATATATTCTACGTTGAGTTGTACCACTGGCATACTTCCCTGTAGCTTGGTAACTAATATTTACAGCGGTATTGTAAACGCGAATCCTGTTGATAGATCTATCGGGCCTGACAACCCCAACCGGACTGGACGACCAGTATTCAACGGTTGCACAGTACTTCGTTTTGTGACTACACTTGGTACGGTGTAGTAAGATTTCATATTAAAGGGAATATGCGACGTGAAAATGTTAAGTATGGTTACCAAGTGCTCAACCACTTAGAATACTTTTATTAAACTGTTTATATACGAAATCTTGTGGTCTATATATATATTGCTGCCGGCATTAAACCTATATCTCACCAACTTTATGTTGACCTTTTAAAACATGTCTATTCTCAGGTGATTTCTAAAGCTTCCGCTGCATCATGTTGGATCTAACCAGGATCTTGCGTACGCATGTTTGTGTCAAAAATAAAACTGCATATCCGAGATGTTGTATTGTAAAATATGCTAGAAACCGTGTTGTTGTCATCATTTGTAAAGTTTGTAAGTCGAAGATTATCGCTAAACGTTAATCTTCTTTTTATTGTCTTAAGCTTGTAACAAAAATAATGGTTGTGGTTTGTAATGTATAATATATGCAGTTTTTCTTTTAAAAATGTCTCATATAGAGGTCAATACCTCGCAATGAAATCATACGTTATCTAACGCGTTCTTATGGTTAAGGACGGGTTATGACATGTGGTATCAGAGCGGTGGTCTTAGCGAACCAGGTTTGCATTAGTGTGTCTAACTGATAAGTCGTTAGGATACATTAGTAAGTCTGGACTTTGACCGGGTTTGATTTAAAAACCATTGCTTATCATTGTTGGTTAAAATTTATATGTAAATATTATGTAGTACTAATGGGTTAGTTGTTGTGTGATAGATGTCGGGCTCAAAACTTATCATCACGTTCAGCGACTCCGAACCAGAATCTTCAGATGGAGTTCCAGTCATTAACCTATCCGATGACGAAAATAATATCTTTGGGGAAGACTCACAAATTCCGGATGAACCGACTATAGAGAACCCGGAAAGTGAACCCGAGGAGGAAAGTGAACCCGAGGAGGAAAGTGAACCCGAGGAGGAAAGTGAACCCGAGGAAGAAATACAGGAAATTACAAAAGACGAGTTCGAACTAGGAAAGAAACGAAAGGCTAATGAATTAGAAAATTCAAATCCCGAGTTTAGTAAGGATGATGTGGCACCAACTCCACTAGACACTACCACCCCTATTCCCGCTATTCCTATTCGTTCTATCCCGGCATCCAGTTCTTTAGTCCCACAGCCAAAATATAGGCAGACAGCCAGGATAAGCGTTAAGCGATTCTTTGAACCTAAACGTCCTAGAAAATAGACCAAACGATGCGCTGTCGTATTAAACCATGGGATCATATAATGTTTTGTATAATATTATTAGTGTGGTTTGTTTAATGTTCGATGTAAGATAAGCATATGTAAAATAGTGAAGTGTGAAATGCAATAATTTTCCATGGTTAAGTATTATTTAGATGGTAGTAATTGATTCTGTACTAAGCTATTAAGTATGGACATTAACGGGTAGGTACTACCCTAGATATAATTATAAAACGCTAATAAGAAGAAAAGGCTTTTATAATAATACCTGGTTCATATTATTAATAAGCTATAATGTACTGTAAATATACACTACATCTATAATATTCCATGTGAATAATTATTTTCTTTTCATTCTTATAGAAGAATATGGCGCGATTGAACCGAATGACGGAACAAGAAATCCAGGACCTCATCAATCAACGAGTGAACGACAGAATGTTATGGGTCGAGGCTGCAAGAGGTGCTGCAGTTAACCCAAATCCTCGTGTGGGGTGCACTTACAAAACTTTTCAAGCTTGCAAGCCCTCATCATTCAGTGGAACAGAAGGACCAATCGGTTTAACCCGGTGGATAGAAAAGATGGAGACTGTGTTTAAAATCAGTGGTTGTGTTGAAAAGGACATGACCAAGTATGCATCATGCACTTTACAAGATAGTGCACTCACGTGGTGGAAAAATTATGTGAAGGCTGTAGGAGGAGATGCAGCTTATGATACTCCGTGGGAAGAATTCAAAACAATGTTAATCAACGAATATTGTCCAAGGAACGAGGTTAGGAAGTTGGAAGATGAGTTACGAAGTCTGAAGGTTATTGGTACTGAAATCACCAACTACAATCAGCGATTCATGGAATTAGTTTTGCTATGTCCTGAATTGGTTCCAACCGAAGAACGGAAGATTGAAATGTACAAAGATGGTTTGCCCAAAAAGGTCAAGGCAAACGTTACAGCATCGAAACCTAAGACAATTCATGAAGCTATAACCATGGCAAACGAGCTAATGGATCAGGTCATCATGGATAAGAAAGCATCCAATACTGATGTGAAGGTATCAGGTAACAAAAGAAAGTGGAATGGAAATTATGATCGAGGTAACCAACAACAATCTTTTAAGAAACAAGAAACCATACAAGGTGCAGGTGGTGGTTCAAGCTTTGGTTACAAAGGACAAAGTCCTTTATGCAACCGTTGTCACAAACATCACTTTGGTTACTGTAGTGTGTTGTGCACCAAATGCAATCGACAGGGACATCTTGCTGAAGATTGTAAGGCTCTCGTTACAAATGCAAATGGTAACAAGACTCCTGCCACCAACGCAAATAGAACTGCTTTGGCTAACATTACTTGTTTTGGGTGTGGAAAACAAGGTCATTATAAGAGCCAGTGCCCGAATCAGAATGGCGGACCTGCACGTGGAAGAGCGTTTGTTATTAATGCTAGAGAGGCACGAGAAGACCCGGAGCTTGTTACGGGTACGTTTACCATTAATAACTTATCAGCATCTATTTTATTTGATACTGGCGCCGATAGAAGTTATGTGTGTAGAAATTTTTACACTAAATTGAATTGTTCATCATTACCTCTAGATGCTAAGTACTTGATTGAGTTAGCTAATGGTAAACTAATTAAAGCCGATAAAATTTGTCGTGGTTGTGAAATAAATCTAGCCGGAGAAACGTTTAAAATCGACTTAATACCCGTAGAATTAGGAGGTTTTGATGTAATAGTCGGCATGGACTGGATGTCCAAAATAGGAGCGGAAGTTGTTTGTGCTAAGAAGGCAATTCGTATTCCTGGTAAGGATAAAATACCGGTGATGATTTATGGAGAGAAGGGCAATTCAAAGCTAAAACTCATTAGCTGTTTGAAAGCCAAGAAGTGTTTAGAAAAGGGATGTTACGCTATTTTAGCACATGTTAATAAAGTCGAAAAGAAAGAAAAGTGCATCAACGACGTGCCTGTGGCAAGAGATTTTCCTGAAGTTTTTCCGGAAGAATTGCCGGGATTACCTCCATTTAGATCGGTAGAATTTCAAATAGATTTAGTACCAGGAGCTGCACCAGTGGCTCGTGCTCCATATAGACTTGCACCGTCCGAGTTAAAAGAACTTCAAAGTCAGTTAAAAGAATTACTGGACCGTGGATTCATACGACCGAGTACTTCACCGTGGGGAGCTCCAATTTTGTTTGTTAAGAAGAAAGATGGATCTTTCAGGATGTGTATAGATTATCGTGAATTAAATAAGTTAACTATCAAGAATCGGTATCCACTACCGAGAATTGATGACTTATTTGATCAATTGCAAGGATCATGTGTGTATTCGAAAATCGACTTAAGATCGGGCTATCATCAACTACGCGTCAAAGAAGAGGACATTCCGAAAACTGCTTTTCGGACACGTTATGGTCATTACGAATTTTTGGTCATGCCGTTTGGATTGACAAATGCGCCAGCTGTATTCATGGACCTCATGAATCGAGTTTGTAGTCCGTATTTAGATAAGTTTGTTATCGTTTTCATTGATGATATTCTTATCTATTCCAAGAGTGAGCAAGAGCATGAAGAGCATTTAAGGTTGATATTGGAGTTGTTAAGAAAAGAACAGCTATATGCTAAATTTTCTAAGTGTGCTTTTTGGTTGAAAGAAGTGCAATTTCTTGGCCACGTTGTTAGTAGCAAAGGAATTCAGGTTGATCCAGCAAAAATTGAAGCCATTGAAAAATGGGAGACTCCTAAAACACCAATGCAGATACGCCAATTTTTGGGTTTAGCCGGTTATTATAGAAGGTTTATTCAAGATTTTTCCCGAATAGCTAAGCCGTTGACAGCATTAACGCAAAAAGGGAAGAAATACGAATGGACCTCGGAGCAGGAGAACGCATTTCAATTACTGAAGAAGAAGTTAACTACGGCGCCTATTTTATCGTTACCTGAAGGGAACGATGATTTTGAAATATATTGTGACGCTTCGCGACAAGGTTTTGGTTGCGTTCTTATGCAACGAAAGAAAGTTATTGCATACGCATCCCGACAATTGAAGATTCACGAGCGGAATTATACGACGCATGATCTAGAACTGGGAGCAGTCGTGTTTGCATTGAAGATATGGAGACACTACTTGTATGGGGTTAAATGCACTGTGTTTACTGATCATAAAAGCCTTCAACATATTTTTGATCAGAAACAACTGAACATGAGACAACGTAGGTGGGTCGAGTTAATAAACGACTATGATTGTGAAATTCGTTATCATCCCGGGAAGGCGAACGTGGTGGCCGATGCTTTAAGCAGAAAGGAACGAGAACCAATTCGAGTACGAGCGATGAACATAAAAATTCGCATGAATCTCAACTCACAAATCAAAGAAGTTCAACGAGAAGCACTTACTAAAGAAAATATAGGAAATGAAATAATGAAGAAGTATGAGAAGCAACTCGTTATGCGGGAAGATGGAATTCGATATTTTGCAAATCGTATTTGGGTACTGAAGTTGGGTGGATTAAGGAAGTTGATATTGAACGAGGCACATAAGACAAGATATTCGATACATCCTGGAGTTGGAAAGATGTACCAAGATCTTAAGACGCATTATTGGTGGCCTAATTTGAAGACAGACGTTGCAACATATGTTGGGGAATGTTTAACTTGTTCCAAAGTCAAAGCAGAACACCAGAAGCCGTCAGGGTTACTTCAACAACCAGAAATTCCAGAATGGAAATGGGACGGTATTACCATGGATTTCATCACGAAGTTACCAAAGACTGCCTGGGGATACGACACCATTTGGGTAATTGTTGATCGTCTTACCAAATCTGCACATTTCTTGCCTATAAAGGAAACAGATAGAATGGAGAAATTATTACGATTATATATAAAGGAAATAGTTTCAAGGCATGGAATACCTATTTCCATTATATCTGATCGTGATAGTAGATTTACCTCAAAGTTCTGGCAATCACTACAGGAGGCACTAGGAACTCGTTTGGATATGAGTACCGCATATCATCCGCAAACGGACGGGCAGAGTGAAAGAACAATTCAGACTCTTGAAGACATGCTCAGGGCATGTGTGATCGATTTTGGAAACGGATGGGATAAGTATCTACCGTTAGCAGAATTTTCGTATAATAATAGTTATCATGCAAGCATTAAAGCTGCACCATTCGAAGCATTGTATGGAAGGAAGTGTAGATCTCCTATCTGTTGGAATGAAGTAGGAGATCGACAATTAACTGGTCCCGAGATCATACACGAAACGACTGAGAAGATAGTACAAATCAAGGAGAGATTGAAAACAGCTCGAAGTCGCCAAAAGAGCTACGCCGATGTCCGAAGGAAACCATTAGAGTTTCAGATTGGGGACATGGTTATGCTAAAGGTGTCACCTTGGAAAGGTGTGATACGTTTTGGAAAAAGGGGTAAACTGAACCCAAGGTACGTAGGCCCGTTTAAGATCATCGAACGCATTGGACCGGTAGCTTATCGGCTCGAGTTACCGCAACAACTCGCTGGAATACATAATACCTTTCACGTCTCAAACCTGAAGAAGTGTCTTGCAAAGGAAGACCTCACCATTCCTCTTGAAGAAATCCATGTCGACGAGAAACTACAATTCGTCGAAGAACCAATCGAAATCATGGACCGTGAAGTTAAACAGCTCAAACAGAGCAATATACCGATTGTTAAGGTTCGTTGGAATGCTAGAAGAGGTCCCGAGTTTACGTGGGAACGAGAGGATCAAATGAAACAAAAGTATCCACACTTGTTTCTCGATAACGCAAAATAGGTACAATTTTAAAATTTCGGGACGAAATTTATTTAACGGGGAGGTAATGTAACGACCCGCACTTTTTCGATCGTTCTATACTTATAAGATTGATATTTACATAAATTAAACATTACCAACTTGATAAGCAATCCAAATTGTTGAGACTTATGTTTCCGAAAAGAGTTTTACACAACGTTTGACCGTCTAGTTTGACCGATGATATCACGAACTATACAATATATGATAATTATACGTTTGTGTATATATATGTATATATACATATTTAACATGATTAAAGAATGTTTTAATATCTCATTTTGTATTAATAACAATAAGTTACAAGTATATTTTGGAACTACTAACTTAAGTTTTCAAAACGATAACTATACGTAACGTTATTTGACATAAATACTTAAGACTTATAATGTTATACATATATTGTATAAGTAATGTATTTAATCACTTTTAAAGACTTAAATACATAAAACCATATAAGTGTATTCACAAAAGATAGCTATATTTGAATCCTCATTCCATTTTTCACAAAATTTCTATACGTATATCTACGGTATATGTACCGTATCATACCCAGCTCCTATACGTATTTACTAATAGTAAATACACATCAAAATCACCACCTAACCAGCCATTGTTCATGCCATGAGGGCTAGGTAATTGAATTTGGAAGCAATTAGGACTAGATACATAAAATTATAACTTGAAAATTTTGTCCATATACACCATGATACACGTTTTTTTGGTGTATATATACATGTTCATTTTGATCCATTTTTACTACCATTTTCTTATCAAAAACACACACTCTTTCTTACTCTCTAAACTCCATAACAATCCAGCAAATAACCAAGAAGATCTAGCCATAAAAACCATACTAAAACACCATAAGAAAACTCTTACAACAACACTTCAAGAAAACCTTCCAAGAACACCAACTTACTTCCAATCTTTCATCCACTTCTATCACCCTTTTGATTCTAGATTCTTACTCCTCTTTTACAGCAAACTTATCCAAGGAACTTGAGGTAGAATCTATGTTCATAACCTTATTCAATTCATATATATATAGCTATCTTATTTTGTGGTACAAAAGTTTAACAACAAGAACATAGTTTGAATGTTTTCAAACTTGTTTGCAAACTAAATAGATCCTTCTAACTTAACTTTTAAAATACTTCAAGACATGTAACATAACTTATTTATATGTTAATTTAACAAGGTAAAACTTGGTTTTTCAAAGTATAAGTATTTTTGGAAAAATGGTCATTAAATGATTTTGTTGTAACAAAAATGTTTAACTTCATATGTTTCACTAAACTTTCACCTATGCCGTATGATTTTGAATACAAACCAAGGTATTTACAGTTCATAGTCTTAAAGAAGAACTCGATCCAAGAAGATGACAATTTGAATCAACGAAAACGGACTTGTAACGAAGAAACTATGACCGAAACAAAATTGGTTATCCAAGACTTAATTGACTTCGGGATTCATTGGAAAAATTTACATAAAATCACATCTTTATAAGATAACATGATATTTTATATATATGTACTCATAATTCAATTTCATATGGTTCAGGATCACCCGTAAGCAACACGAGAAGATTAATCATAAGATCCCATGTTTGTACGCAACACGTCATTTGACAACACCGGTACCGTGGGTCAAGATTAATCTCGACCAATTCATATACGTTGGGGTTTTATTTATTTCGTTGGGGGTTTGGTTTATTTCATTGCGGGTATATTAAACATCTAAAAATGAACCATTAAAATTGAGTTACTAACAAAGAAATGCTAACTACGGACTAAGGAATTATTCTAAGTATTAAAAGTATAACAAGTATATATATATATAACGTTTGTTTTAAAATGAAAACATATTGATATATTATATATGGATAGGTTCGTGATATCAACCGGAAGACCGAGTCAAATTATATATATCATCAAGACAAGAGTGAGTATATAGTCCCACTTTTAAACTCTAAATATTTCGGGATGAGAATACATGTATTTTATGTCTTACATTATGGACACAAGTAATTGAAAAATATATTCTACGTTGAGTTGTACCACTGGCATACTTCCCTGTAGCTTGGTAACTAATATTTACAGCGGTATTGTAAACGCGAATCCTGTTGATAGATCTATCGGGCCTGACAACCCCAACCGGACTGGACGACCAGTATTCAACGGTTGCACAGTACTTCGTTTTGTGACTACACTTGGTACGGTGTAGTAAGATTTCATATTAAAGGGAATATGCGACGTGAAAATGTTAAGTATGGTTACCAAGTGCTCAACCACTTAGAATACTTTTATTAAACTGTTTATATACGAAATCTTGTGGTCTATATATATATTGCTGCCGGCATTAAACCTATATCTCACCAACTTTATGTTGACCTTTTAAAACATGTCTATTCTCAGGTGATTTCTAAAGCTTCCGCTGCATCATGTTGGATCTAACCAGGATCTTGCGTACGCATGTTTGTGTCAAAAATAAAACTGCATATCCGAGATGTTGTATTGTAAAATATGCTAGAAACCGTGTTGTTGTCATCATTTGTAAAGTTTGTAAGTCGAAGATTATCGCTAAACGTTAATCTTCTTTTTATTGTCTTAAGCTTGTAACAAAAATAATGGTTGTGGTTTGTAATGTATAATATATGCAGTTTTTCTTTTAAAAATGTCTCATATAGAGGTCAATACCTCGCAATGAAATCATACGTTATCTAACGCGTTCTTATGGTTAAGGACGGGTTATGACATTTTCGTTGACTTTGACCGACCAACGTTTGACTTTTTGTCAAACTTAACCAAATGATTATGCAACCTTCCTAACTTGTTTCTATACTTGTATCTTGCATGAAACTTGACAATTTGATTTCACATGCTACATAATCGAGTCGTAACGAGCCATAGGACTAATTGAACATCTTTGACCTATCGTGTTTACCGTTATTGATACGACCTATTTGTTTAGGTCAAGACTAGCACTATCCTTCGCACACGTTATTTTGTGAAGTACTTTTCGTACGTGCACTCAAGGTGAGATCATAGTCCCACTTTTACTCTTTTGCACTTACATTTGGGATGAGAAAACATAAACGTTTCTTTTTACTAAGTGAACACAAGTACAGGAAAACAAACATTCTACATACGAGTTTGAATAAAAATCCTCAATTCGATTATCATTAGTTACACTTGCCGGGTGTAAGCGAGAACTTATGTTATATGGCCATATGGGTTTGACAAACCCTCATTCAAACGGTTCGCTACCGTTTACGAATGAAATGTATTTTCAAGAAACAGTGTATGTTCTAACACTATTGTGATGGGGTTCTATGGAAGGAATGTTAAGCATTGATAATTGGGTGCTCGTGAAACAAACTTTTGGAATGTATTACTATTATCTCATTGTTGCAAATCTTGTGGTTCACTTGTACTTACTTACTCAAACCTATGATTTCACCAACGTTTTCGTTGACAGATTTCAATGTTTTTCTCAGGTCCTTGAACATTTGTGTGATACATGCTTCCGCTCATTACTTTTGATACTTGCTTGGATGTCGAGTATACATGCATAGTTGGAGCGCCTTTTGGCTACTTTAAATTGTGTCGCATAGGTTTCATTCGTACGTTAAACATTGTAATGTAACTAGTCTTTTGAACTACATTTGTAAACTTGAAACATCCTTTTACTTATGAAATAAATGCGACATATTTTGGTCAAACATCATGATAAAGACTTATGACCACGTAACGGAACCTAAGTAGTCGGCGCCGTCAAACATGATTTGGTCGGGTCGCTACAATATTAGTCTCGAGCATTAGGATTGTGGTACACTATGACTTGACCTAATTTGTTAGACAAATATTGACAAACACATAAATATATATAATTAATTTAGGTTCGTGAATTCGAGGCCAACCTTGCACTTGTTCAGTGACGTTATATGTATTTTTACTACGAAATACAGTATGGTGAGTTTCATTTGCTCCTTTTTAAATGCATTTGCAATATATATTTTGGGACTGAGAATACATGCGCTGCTTTTATAAATGCTTTACGAAATAGACACAAGTGATCGAAACTATATTCTATGGTTGAATTATCGAAATCGAATATGCCCCTTTTTATTAAGTCTGGTAATCTAAGAATTAGGGAACTGACACCCTAATTGACGCGAATCCTAAAGATAGATCTATTGGGCCTAACAAACCCCATCCAAAGTACCGGATGCTTTAGTACTTCGAAATTATATCATGTCCGAAGGAGGATCCCGGAATGATAGGGGATATTCTTATATGTATCTAGTTAATGTCGGTTACCAGGTGTTCACCATATGAATGATTTTTTTTTGTCTCTATGCATGGGACGTATATTTATGAGAACTGGAAATGAAATTCTTGTGGTCTATTAAAATGATGGAAATAAATGATTATGATAAACTAATGAACTCACCAACCTTTTGGTTGACACTTTAAAGCATGTTTATTCTCAGGTGTTAAAGAAATCTTCCGCTGTGCATTTGCTCATTTTAAAGATATTACTTGGAGTCTTTCATAGCATATTTCGAAGAACGTTGCATTCGAGTCATTGAGTTCATCAAAGATTATTATTAAATCAAATTATAGTTGGATAGTGGATATTATGAAATGGTATGCATGCCTGTCAATTTTTGATGTAAAGAAAGATTGTCTTTTAAAATCGAATGCAATGTTTGTAAAATATATCATATAGAGGTCAAATACCTCGCAATGTAATCAACTATTGTGAATCGTTTATAATGTATATGAATGGGTCCTTTCAGTTGGTATCAGAGCGGTGGTCTTAGCGAACCAGGTCTGCATTAGTGTGTCTAACTGATAAGTCGTTAGGATGCATTAGTGAGTCTGGACTTCGACCGTGTCTGCATGTCAAAAGTTTTGCTTATCATTTCTAGTCGGAAATCATCTGCTTATCATCCATAGGAAATTACCTGCTTATCATTATTAGTCTAGACACGTCTTGCTACATTAATTGCATGAGTAGTGTATAGACAAACTTCATATCTTAGCGTATCTGCTAAATCATATCTTATCGTATCTGTTACTTTAAACTTTACCTGACACACCCCGCAAATTCCTCCGTAATCTATGAAATCTTTTGATCTCTATATATAGATATCCTATGTAAATAGAATACCACCCGATAGTCGAAAAATCATTTTTATATCGAAAATCCTTTATCCAATCGTACGAAATGGAATTTGTCATCAGTTCAAGTCACTCGGATTCCGAAATGGAATCTCACTCAAGCTCCGAAAGCAGTGTGACCAGAATGGATCAACCAATCAGTCATCACCTATTCTGGATGAATTGGGGATGGGTTCGTAGCCTCCTCAATCATTGGAAACAAGAAGAAGGCGATCTTTTCCATCCACCACATTGCCCTCTTGACGAAGAACCTGAAGCACTTACCGGCGAACCTGTTCGAGACACCATTTTCTCTCTCATTTCCAGGGTATCTCGTCACGATTATATACTACATCAAATTCTAGATTTTATTTATTTCACTCGTTCCGACCGACAATCATCCTGGAATAATAGAAGAAGTCAACGAACTTCGCGCTCGGGTAGTGGCTTTGGAGAATATGGTGCAGAGATTACAAACACCAGCACCAGCACCAGCAGCATAACCAGTACCACCATCATTAACGCCAACAGTACCATTACCACCTCCAACCACAACCGCGTTGTAAACCTCAACTTCACAATCTGTCCCACGAGCATCAACGTCATACGTACCATAGATACCAAGGAGTACCAACAACAATAACTGACGAAGTATTAATTTATAACTTCATTGGAGAAACATTCCGCGGCGATTATATAATCTCTAAAGTCTTAGAGATTATCTAATCTAGCCCTAACCATAAATCAGTTAAGCGAACCAAAATGATAGAAGGAAGAGTAGAAACCCTGACAAAAATGGTGTGTGATTAACAAGTTAAACTTGTTTTACCAACAACATCAACAGTACCGTCAACGTCACCAGCATCATCAGTACAGTCAACATCAGAATCAACAACACCTATAACATCACAAACTCCGTCAGTTCAAGAATCACTGTGGACATCATTACGAATCAATAACGTGTATATTGTATCAACAAGTTATGAAGAATTAACTCATTCCCTCTGAAGAAATTATATATATATATATATATATATATATATATATATATATATATATATATATATATATATATATATATATATATATATATATATTGAAATAAAAAATAAATCTTTCCGTGCTAAGCTATTGTGTGTGAATCTTAACTACTCAGTTAATTCATATTACAAATATGTAATAATGTACGTCCCTCACCCGCGACTTAACCATCGTTAACTACAATCTCTGTCTCAATTCAACAAATTCCAATTCCTAATAAATCAAGTATATATTTGATTTTACACTTCATCATTGATGTAACCGAAACTTTTCAGATAACATCATTCGTACTTTGCGAAGTTCACAAGAATTTAACGAAAACCAACATCACATCTCAACAAATAACGAAGTATTGATTCATAATTTCAATATTATTGAAGAAATACTTATGTAACCTCTAAACCTTCAAGGAATTATTCAATTCTAGTTCCAACCGTAAATCGAATGAGTTTAATTTAGTATTAACTCATTAAAATCTATGTTACATCTGAGGAGAATATATACATATATATTTTCATAAAGACTGTAATAAAATTCTTATGTACAAAATATTAATTGTGAAAATTTTTAACGGGTAGGTAATACCCGAGAGATATATATATATAAATTCACAATTAATATGTTACATTCTTCGAATCAGATTAAGCAAATTATCAATTATACTTCCTACTTTCACAATAATATACATTCTTTCATAGAAATCAAAACAACCATACTCATTCAAACCCAATTACGTATTCTGATTTTAAAATCTCAGAATTCAATTCGAGATATAACCGGTACCATTACTTTTAGATTCCTACATCTTTCAAAGCTATACTTTGACTTCAAAAGTGTGTTAGAACATCAAATGTATACAAACGATTACAATCTATGTTCAAACCCTTCGAAAATCTCTGAAGATACTTCAAATAATGAGCAATCGAGATGATGATCCAACCACATATTACCCACAGTTATGTACTTAAAAAGCTCTCGAAACCAAAGTCATAATTCAACACATATCTGTGTCAGATATTTTGGCATTTATTAGCAAAAATAACCTTGCAATTCCTTTGCAAAGTAGCAAATTATATCACAGCTCCAGCAAGACAACTTCGATTTTTTTCATTCGGAGTAGCCTTATCATAATTTTGATATATGTGATTACCCTTTTGTTACCGGAGAACCTTTCATATTCCACCACATTAGCAATAAACTTACCAACAACTTCACTGATCTTGGGCATTCCGAAGAATCTTTATATTTACCGAAACCTCATCATTTACTCATCTGCCTCTTGTAACGAGAATTGTCATATGAATCATTGGGAGTTAGCAATCAGTATTTTAAAATCTCACAGCATGTTGACGCCAATAGTTATACATAACGTCTATTTCCAAGGCTTACATACTTCGAATGTGAAGTTTCTGAAAAACACTCTGAACCGCGAACTAGTTCTCGAAATGCTGATGAAGCAACAAAAACTGTGAACGACCTTAGCAGTAAAAAGTTTGATGATAAAGATTAGTGTATTAACAAAGCTCAGAAATAGAGAAGTTTTGGAACTGGAAAACGGATTGAGCAAAGTATGAAGGAGGTTGTGGAAAAATCACAAAGACTGAACCTGCCTTCAAAGAATCCAAATGATTCAGTGTCTGCTGAAGTCATCAACGAATACCTTGCTCCTGACACTAAGCCCTTACAGACAATATTCTTCATCATCCTCTGATATTAGAAATTCTAAGATATCATCGTATCTTTCATTATAAATATCCTCCATATTTCTGAAGATATTTCCATAACTATTCTTATCTGGAATCATTTATCTCTTTGCGCTATCTGTATTACATCAAAAAGGAAACTATTTAGTTCCTATACTCTGTAAACCTTTGAGTTTAAAATATGAATGTTTTTGAAGTAGTGTTGGAAACTGAAGCATGAGTTAGTATAATATAATGACACTTGATCAACGTGATTATATTACAGTAATTCATGCTGAGTTTCTAAATGGAACGTGATGATTCACAGATCATAACATCATCATGTGCCATGTTATACGACTCTTGTATTCTATTTAACCTCTAAAATATCAAGAAAATATTTCTTGATGATTCGGCCTTTTCCAAGGTATTCTAGTAATTTGACAAGTCAAGATCGTGCCATCGCAATTTCCTTCCTAGAACATTAACAATGTTCATTCCGAAAATCATATTTGTGAATTCTGGACCATTACAAGCGGTGCTTAATCGCAAGAAGAAGAAACGAAAGGACAAAACTCCGAAATAGAAATTGGGGTATAAATTGCAGCAAATAAAAGAGAGCATTAACTGTGGATGACAATGATTATAGAAGATAGAAAAAGAGACTTTGAAATATAAGGGAATATATAAAGCCCAACGACAAACCAAAAATTATAAACCATATATATCGATGCATATAGCAATATAAAGACACTGGAGAACTAGAAACACTATAAACCCAAGAGTATAGTAGAAGTAAATAGATTCTTCCGGCGGTAGATGAAAAAGAAGAATGACCGATATGAAAGTTATAAGTATATCGAGAATCAGAACTGGATGGAACATATTGATGAATACTTTAAAATATGAGTTGAGGGGGAAAGAATAGAAGGTAATGAAACATGACTAGGAACTTAGAAATCAACAGATTTAACTCACACAATGACGGAATAAGTGAATCAAACCCTCTATTGAATAGGTTAAGCTTTTTGTGATTAATTTAGTCATACCACAACTAAAT